>NC_066396.1:16011796-16674257 GCF_013377495.2 Cygnus atratus | reverse complement strand
CAGCTTATTTTTGAGCAATTCTACTGATGCAAAAGTATTTCAGATGGCTGAATAACATTTCAGACAAGTGTGTTTTTAAAAGGCTTTTATAGGAACAGTAAGAGACAGAATATTTCATTTCTGAGATTGTTTTATTCTTAATTTCATTTGCCTAGACACATCTGTATTTCTGTGTTAATTCAAACGGTTGGAATAGACTAAAAAGAACTGCAAGCATAATAGAAAGTCATGAAAAATATAGACAGCCTTACCCTTTCATTTTCCTTTGGTCAGTTGTTTGTCAGAAAAATTTCTGAGAATGATATTATTAAATATTTCTTAGCTAGATACATAAATTTCAATTTTCTATAGCTAGGGATACCTTATCACCAATGTGTAAAGGCTGTTGGATACTCTTGTGGTTCCTTTCTTCCAATTTTCCTGAATATGCAGTCACAGTTTTTAATTATTTATTTATTTATTTATTTTTATTGTGGAAAGAAATGGCCTGTTCCAAATTTGGTTAATGGCACATATAACAACTACATAAAACCTAATGGTGTTGTTACTACACAGCACATCAAGAAGAGGTTCTTATAGCAAACATTACAAATCATTTTATCTTTCTCTATTTCCTCTATGTCAGTCATGAATACAAATAATCATGTTTAATTCCATATTTAAACTGGGGATGGAAGAGAATATCTTAAGCTGTCTCCTTAAATATGATATGGGAGAAACTGAGTGACAGCTCCTGCAACGGTAAGTGTGAGTGCTCCACTTACAGAACAGATAATACAGGGATCTTGTCAACTGTAGCATGTGGGACAGCAATATCAGAGAGCATCCAGCCTCTTCTTGCCATAGTGAGGGAGCACTTGTATCTTCCCCTGCCCATCAAGTGTTTAGAGTGCATAGTGAGTGATATTGAAGGGATTTTTATCAGCACCCTGTTCAAATAGATTAAACACTTTCCTAAAAAAACTAATCTCAAATGCACCTCTAAATTTATCTTTAACCAGAAGGCTGAATATTATGTGTCAAAAAAAAAAAGAGGGGGGAAGGGGAAGGGGGAGAGGAATAAAAAATGTTAACAAATACAACAAGAGCAAGGAGAGTTAAAGGGACTGTTCAAACTTCTTTTTGTTGTTTATTCTCTTCATATTCCCTAAATATTAGCAACAAGATGATAGTGGTCTTAAGGACTGTGTTTGATATTCAAGAAGCAAAAGCAAGAGAGTATTTTTTATTCATTTATAAAGGAAATTGTGCCCATGTACATGTCAAAACTGTTTGGTCTTCATTAAATACTTAACAGTGGTTATCATTTATCAGAGGAATGGAGGTGTTCAATATCTTTAAACATCTACTCTTTCAGTCTAAGTCCTATCTTGCATCTGCCCATGCAGATCAGTCAAGCCTTTATTTTTAGGCTTGGAATTTTCTTAAAGCAAATACTGTACATTTGAGAAGTCAGCTTTAGCTCAACCACAAGTTACTGGTTAGTGCTCCCTCAGTAAAAGAATTTGGTATATTGGAAGAATAGGTGAGTGAAGCTCCAGAGTTTATAATAATCAAAGTCAGGGTCAGAGCTGGATTAATCACCTAATTTCTGTTATTTAAATTGATATAACCAGTGTAAAACAGCTGTTTGCGTTTTTTTGACAGTCAATGGGGAGAGTCAATCATCCAAAGGGAAATCTATACAATCTATCTTTGACACTAAAATTATGAAAGATGAACCTCTGTCCAGGCATACTGATTTCTATGGCAACTACAGAAGGAAGCTGAAGAACTAAGTTAGGCTAACTTACAGCAGCTAAAGACAGGTAGGAAGAAACTCAGTCTTGGCAATCATAATGATGTCTTTTGACCTTAAAGTCCTGTTTATGGACTATTTTTGTCAGTATGTTTCAGTTCTCAGTTTTACCTTCCTTAGAGAAAATCCCTGCAGAATACAGTTCAGTAGTCCATGTTGAAGACAAACTCCCACTAACTTCAGCAAAGAGAAGGATATGACTGTATAGGTATGACAGGTGAAAATAAATAAATAAATAAATAAATAAACAAACACTTGATTGTGTTACTCTAAGTATTTGAATTTCTTTTAAGGATAAGGAGATATTAAATATATGGCCTATGGTAGACATGATAGACATATGTACATATTTCCAAATTTCTCTCTAGTCCTGAAAATTAATTTTCTAACCTTGAGTCTGTCATATCAATATGTCAATCAAAATCTGCTCAAATGTATGGTCATTGTATTTGCTCTTATTTTGTACTAAAATATGACAGCAGAATCAGTCATTCTCACTGTTATATGCATACAGATTTTCATGTTATACAAAATGGAATTCCCCAATACAGCTGCTTAAATTTCATTCTTACTTATATCTTAAAGAGCTTTTTCATTACATATTTAAAATTAATTGTTAATATTATGAGATAATGAAAGCTATAATGAGGTTGTACTGAATATAGTTTCCGTCACATTTTTCCACTTAACATATCTTTTCCATGCAAATTTTTTGAGAGGGATATAAATCATTTTTAATAAATGTGAGGAAAAGGTCTGAGGTGAAATGAGATTGGTGGTCGGGGCTCAGATTCTAATAAGATAAATTAGGGCTACTCACTCAGCTAACACTTGGTGCAGTTGTCAGCAGTCTTGGTTTTAAAAAGAAGAGAAGATCGAAGAAAAGATTTAAAGATGAACGAGACATGTAGGCTAAGATACCCTCTCCTTTCAGGAGAGAGGGATTCCATAGGGTCATAGTTGAAGCATGATGAGAAGAGTATTAAGAAATCTAGCAATTTACAATTGAGATATATTCTCACAGGCATTAATTATATCTTCAGAAGGTATAAATTGGGATTCAAAAAGGCTACTTTTTCTAACATTACAAGAGAATCTGGCCTGATTCTTGAACCGAACTCTAGATTTTCAAGTTTCCAGTAAGTTTCCAAATTTTTGTGGACAGTAGTTATCACTTAACCCCTTTTCACACCGACCTCCATTTCAGAGAATTACATATGTGAAAGGACCACGGAAGGAGGCTTTTAATTTTCAGATAGCATGTTTGATAAATTATGCTGTGGAATCCATAGTGTTAGTTCTCTGCAGTGATGTTTATAGAGTAACTGGTATAACATACATATAGCACTGTAAATAGGTCAGGTTTTATTGTTTATTTTAACAAATGGATAGGGTTGCATTAGCATTGGGGAAAATGTATAAATATTGATTTGAAAACCTGGCGTGCACAATAAAAGAGCAACCCTTGTAACCCTTTTAGAGAAACCCAGCCATAAATAAAGTTCATCTCCATTTTTTCACTGAAACAATTAATACATAATTCATCCCAAAAGTATTATCATCCTATTGTTACCAATAGCAACTGAAGTATCTGAACATTGCTAACACTGTTCTGTGAAGATGGTATTTATTCGTATATCTGAAGAAGGGATGGAATGGTATATGTTGCAACAAGATTTTACTTGTGGCGCAATCTATAAGGGCAATTTTTAATAGTTCTGCATGGTCTGAGTGCTAAAGGATGCAGCTGACAAATGTTTGTATTATTCTGACCACGGTAAAAACAAAATCAATAAATGCATTTTTGGAACTAAGGAAACAGTTATGTATTGTCTTAGGTCATGTCTTGTTCATTTACTTTATATCTTCCTGTATGCAGAAAGCTCTGTCCAAGAATATTAATGGTATACAGCTGTATGTAATTAAAGCCTTTTTTTATTAAGTAAACTTTGTTTAAGTAGGATATTAACCGGTTGACTACAACACATTTATATTCACAATGAAAAAAACTATTCAAAAGTTTAGAAGATTCATTTCATTTTGGATGAACACCAAACTTTATCTAAGCCTTCTACTCAGGGAACTGGGTTTAAAATCTCACAGGTTATGGCTTCTAGTTATATTACCCGTACTATCCTGCTCTAGCTGGACTGAAAGCAGGAAGAAGATAGCTAACACCTCATCACACACTGTGAAGGGTAAATATACACAGAGGAAAAAGAGCGCATGGAATACTTTTTCAGTGCTCTCTATGGCCACAAATAGCAAGTATTTTAGATGGATCTCAGGTACCTGACATATAACAACATGAAGGACAACATGTGTTGGCTGGCAGACAAGAAGATACCAAAGAGATACCAAGAGATAAACATAAGGTATAAACAAGCTAAAAGAAATAATAATAATAATAATAATAATAACAATAGCAATAACATCAATAACAATAATAGATTTTTAGGAGAAAATTCTTTCCTCAGAGTTAGGCACTGGAACAGGTTGCCAGGGAATCCGTGGATGCCCCATTCCTGGAGATGTTCAGGGCCAAGTTTGATTGGGCCATGGCCAACCTGATCTAGTGGGTGGCATCCCTGCCCATGGGAGGGGGGTTGAAACTAGGTGATCTTTAAAGTCCCTTCCAACCCAAACCATCTAATGATTCGATGATTTGATGACAAAGAATCATCTGACTAGTTGATAACATTTTTAAAATAGTAAACTGGGGCTGAAATGTGGTACTAGGGTTTGAAAAGCTTCTTTACAGAAAGGTTATTTTCTTTAAAAAAAATAACCTGGGACATAGATATTCAGCAGAGCCTTTTGGTTTTAGCACATAACTGTATCTTGTTATTTGCTTGTTTTATAACTAAAAGTTCAGATTTAGACCAAGTAAATCAGAATTTAGTTTTCCAGTTAGCGTAAAACTGGGGACAACATTTTCTACTTAGTTAACCTCTTAGTGTCAAGTTCAGTATGACAGCAGGTTTTCTATCTCTGTATTCAAATTCTAAAAAAATTCGATGTTCTGTTTTAATGTATCCTTGCAGTATTTTCATACCATGCACAAAAACAGAAGGACATGTCAAAGGACAAATGAGTCCTTTGGGAAAAGATTTACATTTAACAAAACAAGTATCTTTCTGACATTTTAAGGTAAAGAGATGTTGGAACACTTCTAAACAAGCACATATTGAAAGTCTCACATGCCAGTCAGTTGGCCAAAGAGAAGTAAAAATAAAATGTGTTAACAAAACTTGAGAAAGTTACATTTTTAGATTACATATCTTAAAAGTTTAGCTTACCAGCATGATTGAAGTGTTGAGATATTGAAATGGAAACATACATTAATATATGGAAGTGAATCTTGACAGAATACTTTTCAGTTTATTTCTTTAGAAAATGTCTTTAAAAGTAGTAAATATTGAAAAAGGCAGTTTGACGGCAACCTCTTTTGTATGTTTACAAATATAAATATTAGATTTGGTTTTATTTTATTGTGAGCCACAAATCTGAAGATTATTGTTTCCATAGGAGAAACAGCGCGAATATTTGGAATACAGTTAGTTGTCTGAGGTTTGAGAAAATCCCAAGCATAGGGTAACAAAAACTTTTTAGTGGGATTTTTAAATGGGAATTTAAAACTTTTTAAATGGGATTTTATTTTAAATTAGTTTATTTATTCTTATCTTTAATACTTGAACTTGAGTGGTTTGTAGTGGAAAAGTAAATAGTGCAATTTCCGGCTTATGTACAGCCTAAGTAATAATAATAAAAAAATCCTGAAAGTTCTACTCTTATTCATGAAATAACTTAATATTTTGGGCTATTTCTGATCAGAACTCTGAACAAAATATAGAAAACAAATGTTTGTACCTAAGGTCTGATAAAAGTTGTGAAGCTAGCTATTCATGCCTCTGAAAATCGTCTCTGGGGTAGAATAAAATTGCTTGTTTATGAGGGTATGAAGAATAAATAAAAGATGTTTCTGAAACATGACATGGCATGATTTCTTCTATGCATAAACAAAGGTTGAAGGACATCACCCAAGATTACTTTATTTCAGAAAGTAATTAATTGAAATAAAAAGGAACAAAACACAGGCTTAAAAAAATGATAATAAATTGTTTCAGTCAAATATTGTTAAAAATGCCCATAAAATCCTTGACAAAATGGAGTACTTCATTCAAGATGAATGAATTTCAAGAATTTGTAAGATTCGTTTTATATGAAGTGTCTAAAGAAGGATCCTCCTAGTCATGAGATCCTTTTCTCAGAGAGATACCTGAACTCTTACCACATCTTATTCTTGTTTTTGGAAGAGTTCCCATAGTTATATTTCTGAAGAAGTGCTATATAAGCAAAGTACAATACCATTCTTCTCACCACCAGATGGTCTTTCCTCTAAAAAGCACTCAGTTAATTACCAGTAGAACTCTCCCCCCCCCCCTTTTTTTTTAATTCATTTAAAAAATATTTCTACCTTCCATAAATTCAATATCATTCTCCCTACGGTGCTCTAATTACTGTCATCTGATCTGTACTGACTAAATAGTGATATGAGAGACAAATACTTTTAAAAGCCAAATTCCTTCCTTACCAGAACAGGGGTTATTTGTCAGATCCTTTTGCACCTTCAGCCCATTCACTGAGCTACAGCAGTTCAGTAATTTCATGTTCTCTGCACTTATTGTGGTGGCATAGGGAGAACTTCAGTGTTCCAGTGAGCCCAGTTCAGGCAATGTGGTGCCATAGAAAAAATACACAAGACATGCTCTGCACCAAAGCTTTAATTTAAAATAGGACTGCACCTTGACTTTGCTTTTCCTTGTAGCAATGACTAGGGAGTCCCCTTCTCCTTGAGAAGACACAGAAGTATATTTCCTCTGTCCCCATTACAGAAGTTGTCACTAGATTTCCTTCTAGAGAAATCTTAAAGTACTGTATTTGGTCTCCCATAAATATCTAATTTGTCTTAAATTTCACCTGATTTTTAGTACCAAAATTTTTAAAAAGTAGACAGATAGTCAGCATTGCTGTTTATTCTTTGCAGGGCTGCCATACTGAACATGGGTCACCAGAAAGTCCTGCTTAGTCTTCTGTGTTTGAATGTACAGAAGAATACATACAGAATAAATAAATAAATAAACAATCTAACAAATAAATAAACAAATATTTTAAACAATTCTTCTCCCTGTTTTCATAACAGATTTATTAAGTTGAAAGTCAACCTAGAAATAAAAGGATAAAAATGAGGAAACATAATTAAAATATATATGTATATATATTCTCAAGATACAAGGTCTGTCATTATGAAAAAAACTCTCATAATATGATGAAATTATTTTAAACACTTAAAATTGATCTCGAAGCAATATAGAAATATTACACCATGGAGGACTGTACTAAGAGACTGCTAAATGACAGATCTTCCCATCTCAAAATTTCTGTTTGTTTAAATGAGCATTTTTTATTCATCCATTTTTGTGAGAGTTTTTGCACGATTAAGGTCAAAATTTATCTCTGTATTTCATTCTGGTCATTCATAACAATAACACAATGCTATTAAATGTTATCAAGGCAGTTTCTGTGAACCCATTGTTATGAACATGATAGAGATAAAAAAAATCAGCCTGTAAGTTTAAATTGAAACTTATACAGAGGAAAATGTGCCTGGTACAGCACATGGAAGAATCAGAATACATTGTGAATACTGCAGTAACTATATACCCAACTAGTAGATGCCAGTTCTTCAAGCATATTGAAGTCTCATAGTAATAACAGCTATCTTTAATGTAACTGTTTTTGTACGTCAACATGTAAGGAATTTTTGTCAGTAATCTAGCTTTTCCTGAGGAAATGGAAATAAAATAACTAAAAAAATCCTGAAATTACATCTGTTAAAAATATCACATTAAACTTTCAAATATGAATATTAATCTAACTACTTTAGGGTTCCAGTCCAGTCCCATTGTTTTTAGTAGAGGGCAGAAGACACATATAAATATTAATCTTCTCTGTCAAAATATGTTTTGAATTGGATTTCAAGCAATGGATGGTTCCAGTATTATTTGAAATGTGTGTTATATAATACCCAGATCCCCTATATAAGGACAACTAATACCGACTTATGTTGTTATTCACATAAAATTCACATATACATACAATATCTAAAATATAGACAGGTAAAATGATGTATGTGCCTTTAGATTGTGTTTTAATATTTTTAATCTCTGAACAGTTTCTGAATTTTTGCTGACTGCATTCATATATAATGGAAAGCTTCCTAAAGATTTAGCCTGTCACCTTCAATCTTCCTTTTTCAAGCATTACCATCATAACTTAAGATAACATTTCCTCAGTGATTTTCTATCGCAAGAGCCTATGTGCATGTCAAATCAAGTATGCCTAAGCAGGTTTCCACCTGATAAATTTCAGTTGTTTTCAGCTTCTCAAAAAAGGTGTTCGTACAAACTTTGCTTTTACTAATGCATTTCTGTAATGAAAATAGAGATAGGGCCGTAAAGATCTTTTATATGTTTCACAAAACATAAACTGGAGGATTGAGTACTATTTCCTTCATCTACTGGGAATAAACAGAAAAAGAGTAGTGGGTGCAGTGACTACATACTGATCCAGAGAACATTAATAGCTTGCATGCATAAAAGTTTATATGAATAAACAAATACATAGTGAAATAGTGGATGTCAGGAGTAGGAAAACAAGGAAGCCATTGCTGTTTTAGGGAAGATTTATACTAATACTTTAACACAGTCCTGCTGCAGCCAAAGTCAAGAAGAGTTTCACCAATTTCCAAATTGCCCTGGAGACAAAAAAAAAAAAAAAAAAAAAAAAAAGGAAATTTGTTAATGAGACAAATAAATATCAATAACATAATAACATTTAAAAGTTAATTCAGAAGTTCAGCAATGACCATTTTAATTTCATCTCAAATTGTAATCATGTTAGAGTGTGCATGCAGACACGAAAGTCATTTTCACATCTCATAGAGAATCCTAGTACAGCAAATGTTATGAATTGCCGGTGCTCTGCCGTACCCATTTTAGATTGGGTTTCCTTCGTCATGACTATTCCATATAGGATTCAATATCCTGCAAGGCCTTAATATTCTGAAATATAATTTAAAATGATCATACACTGCAAATGGATAGTATATACTACAAAATGATGAGAAACTTTACTGGAAAAGTATTACCTGAAGGTTCATGTGGATTGTACTATGTTAAATATATGGAGGGGAAGGAATCTTCCCACTGTTTCTGTTTCATGATGTAAATACTGAATAATCTGATTCTTCTTTGTTTGGGTCATGAAGTCTGAATAATTAAACAATAGGTCATTTGAGCTCTGTTGTGTCATCAACTAATTAGTACATTTATGTTTGTCAGTAGCAAAGCCACAGTAGTATTTTAAATTGCATTTATTGTGCTTTAGCTTAATGCTTACTGTTACTTTTCCTCCGCATTTTTTCCCGTCATGAAAATTAACCCACAATATATCTTTCTGGAAAGAAAATAAACAGCTCCCTTGCCAAGCCTTTCATTACACTGCTTCTTTCCATCATGAATTGTGATCTAACAGTAGCCTAGTAAAAAGCCAGGGCCTTTGAAGTGTTGTGCTAATTTGATTAATACGTAGTTACATCCTGTTATGATGCACTTTGCCTTATGCATTTTAAACGGAAAATGCAGAGTGGATTACATTTGTGTTAAAAACACAGCACACTAAATGAACTGCACAGAAAGTGGGCTATAATAACAAGCACTGCAACCACTTTAAACATGTAAAAGCTTATTGCTTGCAGGTTAATGATAATTGTACCAAAATACATGGTTTTTATAACAATTAAGAGGTCAATATAAATACTAGTGAGATTTGTACAGCTGCCATGGGAAATTCGTACCTGATTTAAATTTCTTGATGAAAAACAAAACAAAGACTATAGTAAAAAGAATCCTCTAAATTAATGTTCTTTTACTCATTCATGCAAGTGCTCTGGGACTTGAAGTGACTTCTAGCTCAGCTTCCATCCTACCTGAAGGGAATTTAATGTGCTTTTCCTTTCTGTTTAAATGAAGAGTTAAACTTGACTTCTGTACCACGGTACCAAGTATAAGGTTTTCCATGTGTAGTAGGATGTACTATTACATAGTAGATCATGTATAGATATATTTGGTTTTGTTTTATTCCTTTATTTCTTTAAAAATAGATTACTTTATCTTTTCATAATAGCTTGAGATATCAATAATCACTTCAGAATAAGAAATATATCACCACACAACTAAGTTTCAGCTTTTCTGTGAGAAAAAAAAAAAAAGTATCTTCATCAAATTTTGTATATCAATATGCTTTATATAGTTTCATAATTACTGCACTTATTAAATTTGCTAACAGTACAATACAGTAAATTTTTTTCTATAGACTTGAATAAGCACCTCATAACAGTCATTTTAGGTACTTGAATTAAAACAAATAAAATATTACACTATCAGTGAAGACCCCAAAACTTTAATATACAGTTTATAAATCCAGTTATTGGTTATGATTTGCACAGGAACAACACATAGATCATGTTTCACATTTTACAGCTCTGCTCTAATGCAGAAGGGTGTCATTCTATTAACTCATCATGTTATCATATCTTTTAGTCTTTGGTGTCACTATATTTCTAGCCTGCTTACTCTTAGAAGCTTACCTGACACCTCCCTCTTTAGATTTTAGGTGAAAAGGTGTGTATTGTGGAATGTAAAATCATTTTATTGAAGAGGAGGAACCAGAAAAGACACACAGAATCAGGTTAAAAAAATGTTAAATTACTAAACAGGACAATAAAGTGTGGAGCCTATTTCTGCCTATTGCACAGATCCATTGCCAAATTCAAGGTGACAGATGTTTGTTATTCCATCTACCTCCCTCCAGCACAAGACAGCATGCATGCATTTGTTTCTAATTTATTTTTAAACAACTTAATTAATGTTTCTACTTAATAATTAGCAAAACTATAACCTTAGATTTTATTTTAATTTGTATTCCTGAAATTAAGTCTAATTGTTTTCTTTCCTCAGTACAGACATCTCAGTTTTGCTTTTATCCAACTATTAAATACATTCTAAACTATTTCCATAAAGTTTTTCTATCTATGCAGTTTAGTTGTTGCTTATCCTTACTCTTTTGTAAGTCAAAAATAGTATAAACTATTACATAATATCAGTAGACAGCTTTGCTATTATTTTATTTCTCAATATTTTCTCCTTTTTCCATTACTTCCTGATTATTTTTTTTAATATATATCATGTATTGCTGATGAAAATCATTCTCCGAAGAGTAGATTGAGTGCATACTTCAAAAAAAGTCACATAATTTTGATGACTTCTATCAGGCCATTTCCATCTGGTCAGAGTACAACATCTGCTGTAAAAGTCCAATGAAGTTAGGTGCAAGACCTTGGCCTTCATGAGTGTTTGGGTTAGGATCACCTAAATCTATTATCTGCTTTGGCATCTCCTGCAGGACTCCACAAAAACTTTGGTATAAGGAAGAAAAATTACCTCACCTATCCTCTTAAACACTTTGGATCCAGTTCCACACCAAGAAATTGAAATTTCCCTTTTAAAAATTTGGTTGGTTGGTTGGTTTTTTTGGTCATATTGCATTGCAAACTTATAAATGATTTAATGCCCAAACTTATAAATGATTTAATACTGATGCTTTTATCATTTCAAGTCTGCTTTGCTCACAAAATTTTGTATCAATACTTCTAGTATTTTAATCATCAAATTTCCCGATCTATTTTATGATTAATATATCAAAATACTCTGCACAATCCTTGATATTTCCAAGTTTAAACATAATCACTCTTTCAGACATTGTCAGGTTTTAGCATGTGTGTTTGCATTTATAAGATTATACACTTTCTGAGGTTCTGATAACAGGTTAAATATGGATTCCTAGTATACATCACAGTTATGCTGACATCATATTTAAGTATCTACTTCATCATCTAATGCTAATAACATAGGAAATAATGTATCTCTGTCTCTGATGCCAGTACAACTAATTTTAAAGAGTAATAATCAGAGGAGACTCTGTTTCACAATTTGGATGAATAACACAAATTTATCATAGGTTAATAAAGTATAAATTGTAGTAATCGAGAACTAATGCACTGTAGAATTTAACTGAGATTTTAATTTTTCGTGAGATCTTGGAAAGTGATTTCAAGCAAGTCATTAAGCGTAACCATTCTGAAGAAACTAATCTCATGTTTAATTGTCATTATCACCAGCAGTGAGATCTGAACAGCAAAAGTATATTCTTCCATATAGTCAAATATTCATAATAGAACCTTAGTTTCCTTAGTGTACCAAAAGTCACACTAATTTCTGACTCTGAACTGAAGAAGATAACAATCTGATTGAGACTGATAACTTGAGATAAACCTCTTCTCCCCTTGTCTTCCTGTTTCCAGTTCTGTCTCCAAAGAAGATCAGAATCTGAATATGCCTGAATAAATACATCTGGACTTGGAGACCATCAGAGAGTATTCCAAAATTGTTACGTACTACCAATAATAATATGAAAAAGAGGCAAATGACACCTTTCTGGACAATGAAATCTCCTGAAGAAGCAATTCCCTTCCACCTAAAGATAAAAGCATGAGTATTCACCAGGAAAAGATTAGGTGCATTCTTTATGGTTTGCATTATAATTCTAAACACAAAATCGACCAATTAACATCAGTCCTTCTTGTATAATAGACACTCAAAAATCACCATAAAGTTGTACAATATAATTTCTTTGCCCCTGCTCCTACTCAGTACATGACTTCCACTTTTTTCTTTCCCCCCTCACCAGAGAATTTAATAGTCCTCAGGTTCTAAAAGACCTGAAAACTAGGTGGGTAACAATATTTTTTGCATGATCAGTGAACACATATGACTGCAGTTGCTTACTTATCAAAATTTCTTAAATAAAAGTCTGAAAACCCATGACTTGTCTCAACAGCATTTGACTAATGTCTTTTCAAAAAGAAATTCAAAATTCACTCAGAGACCAAACACAACATTTTGTAACCAGTTATGATCTCAAAAGCGGGTTTGTATACCTTCATAGTCAAAGACAATGTGAGCCTTCTACAATACAGCTTTTATTCTGAACTATTGAAGTACAAATATAAACAATACACCACCACTTTACACCCATTAAACATCTATGAGCTCAACCAGATCTGTCACCATACTACGAAAATGTCTACAAAGAAACTAAAACAAACCTTCATAGATTAAAGTTTGCTTATCTGTTATGTCTGATTCATGGCTTGCTCTGTCTGTAATTGAGTTATTCTGTATCCAAAGTAAAAGAGATTCTTGTACTTACTGTGAGTTGTGCTGCTTCAGGAACTCTTCCCAGAGGTGTTGCAAAGCTGCAGAGTAAAGGTCTTACCTGTTTGCTCATTGGTTTGGGTTGACGGTGACCTATATGAAGTGCTCAGTACCAAATAACACAGCTAATCTTTCTTCAGATAGAAAGCATCACAAAGGTAGACATGAAGACGAAAGGTTTTCAAATCCTATGTAAGCAAAGGGACATTCCACATTTTTTATGTCTATGAGCTATAAATGAATATGAAAATTGATATTGAACTTTTTCTGATTAGTAAAAATGATGGATAAATACTCAGTGGTTTTTATTCCTGTTATCATAAGTACAAGCTTAGTTATAGTCATAACTGGCATTGTTAACAGAACGAAGAATCAGTCCTGTCGTTCAATCATTTTGTACAGATGCTAAAATTAAAAAAAAAAAAAAATGGTGTATCACTTGGCCTCTAGCTTTTTGTTAGCCTCAAGTTTTCTATAGAGGTCTACCAGACTAAAAGTCTCCTCGCAGGGCTGTTTTCCTCTACCTCCATTATATGGAAACAGGAAAGAAAACTTAACCTTATTTCTAAAGTACCTCAGCATCCAGCTGAGCTATCCAGTGAGAACACCATCAGGTAGGGTTTAAAAACAAATAAGTATAATCTCGGACTCAGCCACACATTGTTGGTACCTGCATTTCTCAGTTTGGTTCACATACAAAAAAAAAAATATATATATATATATATATAAAAGCAGGGTTGGGATACTTACTTTTTACAGATGAGTATTTGTAAACCATTAGACTCACACTGCTTGCTTACATATTGCAATAAATATAGGAAATCTTTACAGTAAAAATAAATTCAAATACAGGGCTTTAAATAATCAAATGTTTTAAAACTCATCGATTTATCACTAGAATATATTAAAAGATATGGTTTCAGCATAGTTGTACAGAAAAGGTCTTTTAGTCAAACTCTAGTTTCTCTCTTTCTATCTGGTCCATGTGTAATTCATGAACCTTTAAACATTATGGGATTATAGATAGCTAAACTGACATTTTTACTTTCACTTAGCAGCCTGAATAATTGGTACACTCTAAGCATTTTAGATACTAATGTAATCATTGCTTTGAATTCATCTTGTGATGTCATAGCAGCTGATGACTGACATAATAAATTTCAAGAATATGAAAGCTCAAAAATAATGTTAGAAATATTTCTTGTTTTAAATACATAACAATTAAATGATTTATAACTAGCAGTATATTCTGATGTTATCTTTAATGAAATGCTTTTTAAATGGGTGATGTATTGTTATTGGTTTTCCACTACTGGGCAAGAGAATTCATTAACTTTTTTAGCATGTTTTCCTCAAAGATAGAAATAATAGACAAAAATATCAAATCTATTTAACATTCTGAATAGAAGTGAAAGTTCAGTAATGATAATTAAAAGTTGGACTTTTGCTCTAGGAATCGGTAGGAACTTTGTCGTATTTTCCTCCTCAGGAGGTGTTCTGGAAGCCAGTTATAGCCAAGTAACAAACTACTACAGTTTATATCAAGTATAATTTGACATAGGAACTACCTGTAACTGACATATTACGCCCGCTGGTAACTGTTTAGGAGAGACTGGGGTACCTGTATTCCCATTTGTGCACAGCACAAATCCTGGTCCCATAGTTCAGAAATCTACCTTGAAGACTGAGGCCAGATCCATCCCTATCTAGGTGATCTCTGGCATAAAAGACCATGCTTTGTAGTAGTGCAAATCAGTTATTTTCTAAGAGAGACTTCCTCTGTTAATTATGATTTGAACTGATTGGATATCTATATGGGAAGGAGAAGGTATCCAACAAAACAATGTGTAATTTTTGAAGACCAAAAGCTGAGAATTGTCCTTAGTGCTGTCTAAATAACACGGGAAATGCTGTTGTCAGTTAGAAGGACATCAGCAAGACAAGAATTAAAGGCTAAGGTAATTATTTATTTTAAATAACCCTCAAAATCCGATATTTTTATTTATATCCCATACAAAGGTAGATATTTCAGTACAAAGCTACAGTATAATGCTCTACAGAGATAATTTAGTTTTTAATGCTTCATTTCTATGGCACCTAGCCTTATTCTTTCATCTTCACTGTCTTCTTTAATAAAAATAAATGAAAAAAAAAAAAAACACTTGCATTTACAAGTGAGATTACCAAGATGCACAGTCTTATGGTACATACGCTAATATTTCAAAAATCATAGCTATGTAGATGATAGTATGTATAATCTTTGACCACATGTGATCTTTGATCACATCATCTGGATTTTTTTCCTTACCCAGGAATTTTGTTGCCCTCCACGGGAAACAAAACATATACCAAATATCAACTTGTTGCTATGGAAGAAAAGAAGTGCCAATGCCTTTTGTCAATAAATCTTGAATTATGTTAGGGAAAAAAAATAAAAAAATAAAAAATAAAAAAAATTAAAAGGAAAAAGTAATTTTACTCAGCCACAAAACCACACAGAGGCATAGAATCTATGCAAAATCAGTAATTATGATACTTCCTCTGACTGAGTCCCACTTGCTGTTCCAGATCAGTGTTCACGCTTTTTTAGGTGAATGTTTAGGTGAATTGTTTCAAGATAAACCTGCACGAGCAACAGAACATACATTAATTTGAAATTTTGTTTATGTTACGACAACATTAGACATTTGCAAGGAAGACTGGCACACTCTTGCTTTCAATGCACCATGATCAGTGATAATAGAAAGCATTTTTTTGGGAAATAACGTGTTCGATTCTCAAAAGAAATATCCTTTACTTATGCATTTATCACATATAGAAGGATGAAGTTGAACCAATCAGTCAAACTTTTGAAGCCACGTTACAGTAAGTAATGTAGTTACCTATTCCATATTAACAGCCTATATTTTAAGTTGAAAAAACTTAAGATTGATATTCCTCCTATCTACCTGTCCAAATGTGAAACCTCTCTCAAAACTAGCTGTCTAACACCATCTGCAGTCGATGGGAAAAAGAACCCTTCAAGGAGCAATTAGTCTACTCCTAGAACAAGTGAGATAAATCTTTCTAGAGACCTCTCTCTCTCTTTATTAACTGTGAGACAAATCTAGATGACTAGCTGTTTTGGAAAAGTTTTTTTCCTTTTTGTGTTGTAGCAATAGCTCATGCAAATGCATTGCATTGCTTAATAAAACATGGCCTTGGCCTAAAAGTCTGCTATTTAACTTGTAACCCAGATTAGGGAAGGTCAGATATGGAAGAGAAATTCAATATCTGAAAAATTAGTTATTGTATGTGTTCACAATACTTGTCAAAGGGACAGGTGTATATCTTCCTGCAAAATGACTGTAAGCACAGTGTTTTAGACTTTAAAACACAGTAGCTGTAGTAGTAAAAAGTAAAGATACCAGAATACTTGAGTGAGGTGCAGCAAACATTCGTGCGCACAGAGAGATTTCCAAGAAAGTAAATCTAAAATCAGATAATTTTGCTGAAGGAATTTTCTCTGAGGCACCTGGCTTTTTGAGATCTCAGATAATAGTTGTCATTAACACCATGCCAGAAAAACACTGGAACATAGAAGTATAGCCATTTCACAGAAATTCTTTCACCTACCAATGAAATGAAAAAGCTAATCCTGAAATGTGTTTTCAGAATTATTTTATTCTACCTAAAGGGCCTTCAATGAGGATTTATTTGCTACTAAATTATCTGGTATTTAAAGATTGTTTTATTTCACATATTTCTTGTAAGTTTGATAATAGACTACACAGGAAGCAGATCTGGGAAATATAAGCCCAGCACATAGTCAAGCAGCAATTGTGATACAAGAATGATTAAACTGTAATCCAGCATAAATCATTGTAGTGACAGAAACTCCTATAATAACAGCCTGTAAACAAGTCCAGTTCTCTACTAGAGAAAAAGAGGTTTTACATTTTCTAAAATGAGTGAACAAAGTTTTCCATATGGATAACTACCATAAGGCTGAATGGAGTTTATGAAAAATAAATTGCTTAAATATTCCTGTCAATTCATCAGATGAAAGAGAATACAAAAAGGGAATTAATCATAAAGATAATTATATCACATCTATGAACAAAAGTACTGAATTATTTTTAATTTCTAATTGTTTTGGTGACTGTTTTAATTACTAAGGAATTTGAAAATTCAAAGATCAACAAGATGTCTTCTGTAGAAGCAACAGTGTGCTATTTCATTAACCTCAACTCCAAATTAAAGTGTTGTTTCCCAAGTTTCACTTGTAGCTAAAATGACTCACCATATTAGTTTTCTATATTGCCATGAGTACATTCATTCCTTCTATAATTAAGGAAACAATTAAAGAGTTGATTGAAAGGGACATATTTTTTTTCCTGTCATCTCTGATGCTTGAAACCATAGAAATATAAAAACATTGATGAAAGCCCTTTGTTACTACAGAGCCAAAAGGGCAATAATCCATTTCTCATACATTATTTTAAAGACATGAAACTTCATTAAAAATATTTTCAAATGTAAACTGTATACTACAATAAAAAGTTTGAACTCCAAGTATACACAATCATTTGCAAATTATAATGTTAACTTTAGAAGACTGCAATCTCTGCAAACTAATAGAAAATGAGAATGGATGTTTACTTCCTGTTAATTGTTCAGTTATGTATTTCTTTCAATTTCAAATATTTCAGTTATTTTAATTTCAATTACTGTTGTTCATCTGTCAAGAGAGTTTTGGAATCAGAGATCATCATTATGTTGACCTTAGATACCTGACCTTAGATACATGAAAATTGTGAGGTATAGTCCCACAAGCTATTTATGTCTGTAAATTTCAATTAGAAGAAAACAGAGCAACAAAATTAACATTTTCCAACACATAGACACAGACACAGACACAGATTTCTAGGTTGGAAGAGACCTCAAGATCATCGAGTCCAACCTCCGACCTAACACTAAGTACTCCACTAAACCATATCACTAAGCTCTACATCTAAACGTCCTTTAAAGACCTCCAGGGATGGCGACTCCACCACCTCCCTGGGCAGCCCGTTCCAATGCTTAATAACCCTTTCGGTAAAGAAGTACTTCCTAACATCCAACCTAAAACTCCCCTGTTGCAACTTTCGCCCATTCCCCCTCGTCCTGTCACCAGGCACGTGGGAGAACAGACCAACCCCCACCTCACTACAGCTTCCTTTAAGGTAACTGTAGAGAGCGATAAGGTCGCCCCTGAGCCTCCTCTTCTCCAGGCTGAACAAGCCCAGCTCCCTCAGCCGCTCCTCGTAAGACTTGTTCTCCAGACCCCTCACCAGCTTGGTCGCCCTTCTCTGGACTCGCTCGAGCACGTCCATGTCCTTCCTGTAGCGAGGGGCCCAAAACTGAACACAGTACTCGAGGTGTGGCCTCACCAGAGCCGAGTACAGGGGGACAATCACCTCCCTAGACCTGCTGGCCACACTGCTTCTTATACAGGCCAGGATGTTGTTGGCCTTCTTGGCCACCTGAGCACACTGCTGGCTCATATTCAGCCGACTATCAACCAATACTCCCAGGTCCTTCTCGGCCAGGCAGCTTTCCAACCACTCATCTCCCAGCCTGTAGCTCTGCTTGGGGTTGTTGCGCCCCAGGTGCAGGACCCGGCACTTGGCCTTGTTGAACTTCATACAGTTGACCTCAGCCCATCGCTCCAGCCTATCCAGATCCTCCTGCAGAGCCTTCCTGCCCTCGAGCAGATCGACACACGCACTTAGCTTGGTGTCATCTGCAAACTTACTGAGGGTGCACTGGACGCCCTCATCCAGATCATCGATAAAGATATTAAAGAGGACCGGCCCCAGTACCGAGCCCTGGGGGACACCACTTGTGACCAGCCTCCAACCAGATTTGACTCCATTCACCACAACTCTCTGGGCCCGGCTATCCAGCCAGTTTCTAACCCAGCGAAGCGTACGCCAGTCCAAGCCCCGAGCAGCCAGTTTCTTGAGGAGAATGTTGTGGGGAACGGTGTCAAAAGCCTTACTGAGGTCAAGGTAAACCACATCCACAGCCCTTCCCTCATCCACCAAGCGCGTCACTTTGTCATAGAAGGAGATCAGGTTCGTCAAGCAGGACCTGCCTTTCATAAACCCATGCTGACTGGGCCTGATCGCCTGCTCGCCCTGCAAGTGCCGCGTGATGACCCTCAAGATAATCTGCTCCATGAGCTTCCCTGGCACTGAGGTCAAACTGACAGGCCTATAGTTACCCGGGTCTGCCCTCCGGCCCTTCTTATAGATGGGCGTCACATTGGCTAGCCGCCAGTCAACTGGGACCTCCCCCGATAGCCAGGACTGCCGATAAATGATGGAAAGCAGCTCGGCCAGCTCCTCCGCCAGTTCTTTCAGTACCCTCGGGTGCATCCCATCCGGCCCCATCGACTTGCGCATATCCAAGCTCCTTAGCAGGTCGCCAACCATTTCCTCATGAATAGCAAAGGCCACATCCTGCTCCCCATCCCCTTCCGCCAGCTCAGGGCACTGGGTATCCAGAGAACAACCGGTATTGCCGCTAAAGACTGAGGCAAAGGCGGCATTAAGCACCTCAGCCTTTTCTTCATCCTTAGTAACTAGGTTTCCCCTCGCATCCAGTAAAGGATGGAGATTCTCCTTACTCCTCCGTTTCGCATTGATATATTTGTAAAAGGATTTTTTGTTGTCTTTAACGGCAGTAGCCAGGTTGAGCTCCAGATGAGCTTTGGCCTTTCTAATTTTCTCCCTGCACAGCCTCGCTACATCCTTGTAGTCCTCCTCAGCGGCCCGCCCTTTCTTCCAAAGATTATAAACCCTCTTTTTTCTGCTAAGCACAAGCCGCAACTCTCTGTTGAGCCAGGCCGGTCTTCTTCCACGCCGGCTCGTCTTTGGGCACGTGGGGACGGACCGCTCCTGTGCCGTTAAGATTTCCTTCTTGAGGAGCGCCCAGCCTTCCTGGACTCCTCTGCCCTTCAGAACCGCCTCCCAAGGGACTCGGCCAACCAGCGTCCTGAGCAGCTCAAAGTCAGCCCTCCAGAAGTCCAATACAGCAGTTTTACTGGTCCCCTTCCTGGCCTCGCCAAGAATAGAGAACTTTACCATTTCGTGGTCACTCTGTCCAAGACAGTTTCCGACCACCACATCTCCCACCAGTCCTTCTCTGTTTGTGAAGAGAAGGTCTAGCGGGGCACCACCCCTGGTGGGTTCACTGACCAGCTGCGTCAGGAAGCTATCTCCCACGCTCTCCAGAAACCTCCTAGACTGCTTTCTCCGTGCCGTGTTGTGTTTCCAGGATATATCCAGGAAGTTGAAGTCCCCCACAAGGACAAGCGCCGACGATTTTGCAACTTCTGTCAGTTGCCTATAAAACTCCTCATCCGTCTCCTCATCCTGGTTCGGCGGTCTATAACAGACCCTGACCAGGACGCTAGCCTTGCCGGCCTTCCCGCGGATCCTAACCCACAGGGATTCAACCTTATCATTCCCTGCCTGGAGTTCCACAACATCAAAAGATTCTCTAATGTAGAGAGCCACGCCACCACCCCCTCTGTGCTGCCTGTCCCTCCTGAAGAGCCGATAGCCAGGCATTGCAGCACTCCAGTCATGGGAGCGGTCCCACCACGTCTCCGTGATGGCAACCAAGTCGTAGCCTTCCTGCTGCACGATGGCTTCCAGCTCCTCCTGTTTGTTACCCATGCTGCGTGCATTAGTGTAGATGCACTTCAGCTGGGCCATCGCCTTCTTCCCCAGCCTAGCCATTGTTTCCCCCGGCACGGCTCCAACAAGCCTTGTTTGAGCTCCGTCCCCCTTCTCGCCTAGTTTAAAGCTCTCTCTATGAGCCCCGAATAAAAAGTTACTTTTGTATTCAGATTTTGTATTCAGATACATATTGGCCTGTTGAAGTAACTGAATTCTTTAAGGATGAATGCAAAGGCATTCTCATGGCTGAATTTTTTGTCTCTCCCATGATACAGCAAAGGTATGGAGGGTTTTGTTATTTATTTATTTATTTCCTTTTGTTGCTGTTGTAGTTTTTCGCCAATGGTACAGTCTTAGAATAGTTGGATCTGGTGCATGATGGATTTTACAACATAACGCATTTTCTTGAAAAGCAGATTGCAAGAGCTGATGACACCTTCCTTAGTCATAAATGTAAATCATTTCCTAAAATACATCACAGCAAAGCTGGAAAGGGGAATGAAATATCAGTTTTATTTATCACTTCTCATATATTTTCAAATTATTTTCCAGCAAACAATTTACTGAAGGCCAATTCTGCCATATCCTCTAGAAAAAAATATAAAAATCTGAAAAATTTCGATTTCTGGAAAACAGTAACATCGCTGAAGACTGGAAAGATGCAGACTGAAGAATTTTAAGAGGAATATCATGTGTTGTTAAACTACAAAGTATTTGTTCTTGATTCCACCACTGAGTATTTTTATGTTATGATCCTTTTTTGTGTTTTAGGTCTCAAAGTTCCTTAAAACTCAAAAAATATAATATATACACTCTTAACTCAGCTGTATCAACAAAATAGGTATTTTCCTTTTGTAAGCATGTTAGGACGGGTTAGAGAGACCTGGTGAATACCAGTTTGGTTTGGAACATCCAGATAAATTTAGTTTAAATTCTATATGCAAATAATTTCATTAAGTCATTTCTAGAAAAAAAAATGAAATGCATAGAAATTGTTATATACAATTTTAAATAGCAAACCCAAGAATGGTTCTTCAGCTGGATTGTACATTTAAAAATGGTAGAAATATACTTGTAGGGTAGAAATACATGAAGTCTTGCTAGTACTGCCTTTAGTATTGTCTGATTTTTTGTGTGTTGTCTTTCTGATGAAACAGAAAAAAAAAGATGATCTGTGCTTCTCAATCTTCCCTTCACAATCTGCATGGATACTATCACAAAGAGGATTAATAATCATTAGATTAAAAAAAAAAATACTTTATTTGTCTTTTGGAGTCAGCGTGGTTAGTGATCCTGCCTGGCAACTATTTTTTGTTGCTTCTTTGTGAAAAATGAAATGCTCAGGTAGTTGCTTTACTCCAGCTTCAGTTATTTGAAGTTTTGCCATAAAATAATGAGAGCCAGCAACAATGTAGTACAAACACAGCATGAGATTTTATAAAAGCTCAATCTGATGGGGCAATATATAAAAGTCATGAAAGATGTCCCAAAAGACCACATGTTTTTCTGCAGTTTTTATTTTTCCAAATGTGAAATGAAATCCTAAAGCATTTGTTTCTAAAATCTCTGCTATAAATTCTCCCTTCCCAATAATCTCGTCAGTTCTGGGGCAGCAGAATCTTGAAGGTCAGCCTTGCTGTTAACCACAACACTTATATTTCTCTGCTATTTCATGGCAGCAGAAAGGAACAGATGATTTATTTTTAGTGAGTTGCTCCACCATACACAAGGAACTCAGTAAGTGACTTTTTTTTTCCTTAAACTGATAGGATTGCCAGCGATAGAGCTGCTTACAGTAGTAGTAACTATGTCTATAAACCTCAGCACCACTTCTCTTGGCACAGTCACAGTCATATATTCTCCAATTATTCTTTCTGATATTTCAGGCTCTTTTATTCTGCAACATGTTGAGTAATGTGTGAGATAAACTGGCATGTGTTATGAGACCAGTACAGCATGCGTGGGTGAATTAGTTACATTATCAGTATAAATGACAAAAAAGTTTTCTGACCCATAGCATACGTTTGGGTGAGAAGAAGAGAGAGACGCAAGAGAAAGCAATAATGACATGATACTGCTATTCTGTCTTAAAACATATGTTTCTTTTAATAAAACAAGAATAATAATAACAACAACAAAAAGCTGTTTAATGCTCAGTATTCTTTTTTTTTTAAAGTTTGTTTCTTAAAGAAATTAAAACATTATAAGGGAACAGTTTCTTCTACATTCCCAGACTGAGCAATTTCATTTTTGACCTCCATTACCTTAAGTGAATCTTACTTGTTTAACTCTGCCCGAAGAATTGATCTTACTGTATTCATATCAGAAGTCTCTCTCTTTCCACAAATAAATATTCAAGGACAAAATAAAAAACCTGAAAAAAAAATATATATATATCAATGCAGAATCTAGAAAGTGATGCAGTCATGCTTTAAGGGATGCTAGAGTAAGGATACAATTAAAGAGTTTTATGAATATACAGCTGTTTAAAATAATATTCCTCAAAAGAGAAATATAAAGCAAACTTTATTTTATATGGATTTTTTTTTTATTCTTTCAATTCCAACATGCAGAAGCGTGTCTGTAAGTGTTGACTGTGATAGTCAGTTCATTTTACAGCCATCACAGAAGAGTGTATTGTGGAAGAGTTGATCCGAGGCAGCTGAGAATGGCAACTCCATTTTTCAAACGAGCCAACAGGCACCTCGGTGCTTTCTCTTCCTGCCTTGCAAATTTGCAGGAAGCTTTACATAAACAGTCCTGAGCATTATCATTCCTCAAACCTTGCCTTTTGCTATGATGCCTCCATGGGGCATGATGAAAATCAAGATCCCATCCAGCAGCAGCTGCCACACAGGGAGGCTCTGTGCTCCTGTAGTGCTACAAATTAGGATGTCAAAGAGAGGTGTCCTCTCATCTCTGCTGTTGCCATGAGAAGGGTCTCCCAGAGCAGTACCCCACGCTCCTGGGGAGCCTATTCCCTATCACAGTGATGAGTCCCTGCCAGCGCTGGAGGAACTCCTTGCACTGGTGGAGCCACAGACATGCCTCTGAGGTAGGCAGAGGCTTCATGCAAAACAGGAGTATGTGAAAGACAAGGAAGGTGGTGCTTCACTGAGGCAGAACGGGGCATTTCCTAGGACAACTGGGTATTTGCAAAGACTCATAGAGCCCACAGGGGATACATGATGTTTCTTCATTTCCTTCCACCAGGTTTGAGTTGTAAGTAAATAAATAAACGATAAGTTTATTAAACAATAAGTTTATTATTATTAAACAAGGTAAAAGGCCAGGAGGGAGTTCTCAGATACAATGACGAAAATCCAGAATGCTTTTGACTCCAGCTATGTTGCGTTTATATTAACAAATGAAACTATAAAGCTATATTTGTACAAAAAAATAAAAAAATAAAAAAAAAATAACCAAACCAACACCCTAATCTAAAGGGCTGCTTTGTCAGAAAATCATTCTCATAATAATCACTGTTTATCTTATGTTCTTTCTCCACATAATATACTGCATAACTTCAGCAGAATATTTCCTGAATGAGGTAAAGAATTTATTTTTATTTATGTTTATGGCACCAATGAAAGGAAAAGAGAATGTTCATAGCTGTCATGGGATATTATTCCAATGCCTTCCAGTCTCAATGAACAGAGATACAGTCTATTTATATGTTAATTATTTATATTGAAAGACTCCATCATGTACAAACAAGAACTTCTGAGTAAAGTAGGCTAAAAATATTATTCATATTTTGGCATCAACATAACAGGTCTAATTTTTAGATATGAGAAATATCTTCATTGTTACTAGCATGAAGAATTCAAACAAATTCTCCAGCCAGTCAATCTGAACTCTGGACAAGGTCTGATTCTGGCAAAACAGGCTAAAATCAGCTTCAAGTTCTAGCTCAATAAAGTAGTTTTTTTAGTTAACTGGATAATAAAATTGCAGTCATATGTGTGCACCAAAGGAAGGTGACTTATTTTTATATTCAGTTCAGTTCAGTATCCCCATGATTTTCTTTTCTTTTCTTTTCATTCATTCTTTTTCTTTCTTTCTCTTTTTCTTTTTCTTTCTTTCTTTCTTTCTTTCTTTCTTTCTTTTTCTTTCCTTCTTTCTTTTTCTTTCTTTCTTTCTTTTTCTTTTCTTTCTTTCTTTTTCTTTCCTTCTTTCTTTCTTTTTCTTTCTTTCTTTCTTTCTTTTTCTTTTCTTTCTTTTCTTTTCTTTCTTTCTTTTTCTTTTTCTTTCTTTCTTTCTTTCTTTTTCTCTTTCTTTCTTTCTTTTTCTCTTTCTTTCTTTCTTTCTTTCTTTCTTTCCCTCTTTCCCTCTTTCCCTCTTTCTTTCCCTCTTTCTGTCTTTTCCTCTTTCCTTCCTTCCTTCTTTCCTTCCTTCCTTCCTTCCTTCCTTCCTTCCTTCCTTCCTTTCCATCTTCTTTCCAGCTTTCTTTTTCCTTTTTTTCTGTATGAGATATATTGTTTGAATGATTGGTGTGCCACTACATTGAAGAATTTTAAAATTAGACTTTTTGGAGCCAAGAAGACACCTGAGAGCTTTGATAAAATTCTTCATTATCTGAGTATTCCTGTTGCAAACGTAAGCTCTGAAATGGTTATCAGCTTTGTATTTAAATTGCTGTTGGAGGGCTTCACAGCTAGTATCTGCAATGAAAACATGGAGATTTAGTGAAGTCAAATCACCTCCCATAAGTTCTGCTTGCACCTTTAAGGTCCACAATGCACATTTTCAGTGACTGATCCATTTCTGTGGGCTAACATGCAGACAAGAGCTCACTGTGGTTTTTTGCTTTAGTCACAATGCTAAACACCAGGCAGTGTAGAAAACCTGTCATTTGAAGTTTTGATCTCAACTGAGCCCATTTCTTTCTCTGGGGGCATAATACTTATTTATCTTAAGGTACTTTTCCTGAAAAAAGAATAATTAGTGTGGGCCCAATGTATTTAATGTTTACTGCTTTTCATATCTAGCAACTATCCTCCTTAAAAATAAATAAATAAATAAATAATGATTTACCCCAATCTGAAAGCTCTCCTCATTTTAAAATAACACTAAGCTGGTTTACATAGAGACCTTACAATCACATTATTTTTCAATAATTTATTTTCATTGATCAGTCTAACAGTTTGACATGTTATTTATGGGCTACTGTGATGAATCACATCCGTTTCCAAGGTAAAGTAAGCAAATTCTCTGTTTATAGGATTAAAGTTGAAGGTCAAACTTTGATTATATTTTCTATTCTACTACAGCAATATAAAGTAAGGCCTTTAGACTTCAGAATTGGCAACCAGTCACACGAGATGCTTTTATACTTAAAAATTGACCACAAATCTTGAGTAAATCATAATTAACATCCAAGAGGCAGGAAACCTAGCAGATGACTGTGTTAGACTTTAAGAGAATTTTATTTTGTGTTTTGAATGTGCATTTTATTTTTTTTCCTTACAAAGGGAATTTATTTATTTTTAATCTGTTTTAAGAAAAGAGTTTATGTCTACTGGAGTGTGAGAGCTGGAAAAACACTAACCTTCAATGCTTATGGTGTCATGTGGTATTTGTATAACTCACTGGCCCACTGCTGTTGAACTTCTACTAGTGTATGTTTATCAGTAAGCCATTGGCAGGTGCAAGTGAAATTTGCCGTGCCCAGAAATGTGATGTATAAACATCATTTAACCCCCTATTTAGCAACACTTTATTAAAGTCTGGATTAGGATCTTGTAGCTGCCGAAGCACTGGCAACCTTAAATTGTAAAGGATGCTGTTGTGCAAGGTAATAATGAAAAGTAATTACCAAAAGGCCCTCCACTCCAACCATATACAATGCCCAGCCAACTTAGATAGCTCAAGGGAGGGGGAGGTGATGGAGAACCGTTTGTGTTAAACAACAAACATGTGCCAGTGAGAATCTCATCCAAAACATCCCCACTAAATTATGTAACAAAGGAAGAATGAAAGGGGAGATTGTGAAGCATGCAATTTCAGTGATCTGTGGAAAGATTGCTTAGGAGGCTTCTTGTGATGCAACACAAGAACTGTTGCATTTAGATTAGAGGTACTAACCTTGCTTCATCACCCAGCTTTATAAACCTGTCTCTACTGCACATGCTTTTTTTTCATCTTGGAAGGATTCATTTCGAATCATTTGTTATCATACACTTTGTTGTGCCAAGACTGCAAATCCTGGCTTGCAAATGCAGCAATCCTTTTAAGTCAGGATTAAGGAATAGTTTTGGAGAGCTCAAAGGAAACAGGAAGGAGTCCTTCTTTATTTTATAACTTCCTTGGGGTAGTTCTGAACAATGCTTCAAGATTTTTGCACAGGGAAGATCTTTGCTGTCGCCAGACTCCCTGTCCTGTAAATGTAGGGGGGGAAAAAGTAGCCATTCACACAGGAACATCCCCAGTCTATGGAACTTTGTGAACAGTTGGGGCTCACTATGTCCAGGAACCTGTCCTGGGACTAGAAGGGAAATGTTTATGCTAAAGAAGTTGGTAGTTCATGAAGACAGAAACATAGACATGTTACAGCACCTTACAGAAGGAGATGTTGCTAGGAATGAGTGAGTCTGCAATATTTGCTATCTGTAACTACTACTGACATAGAAATAGAGATCTCTCTTGTCCCAAAACTGGAACCCGCATTGGCTATTTTGGCTGTCCTAGCATTCTCCAATGGATGAAAAGGGTTGAATTGAACAAGCATGCAGAGCTACTTCCTGGGTCTTAGAGCTTTATCTGTATCAAGGTATGGATGAGAACAAGCTGAAAGCACACTAAGGAAGCCTTGCTGGTTCCCTGACTACCTTCAGGAGAACTGAAATGGAGGCAGAGCTCTCATACAGTCATGGAGAGCTGTCAAGCAATGCAGGATTTCACAGCTCTGGAGCCCCAGTCTGAGCTGAACTCCAAGCAGAAGGAGATGTGTAAATGTCCCATTCCAGGAACAGCCACAGGAAGCACAAAATCTACAAAACAGTCTATCTCCAAGACATAGTTTGTGCCCGCACTTGCAAACTGTTCCATTCCTCTATGCAGATGACCTGTCTGAAATGGCAAGTTCACCATAAAGACAATGAAGATTGTACCTTTTTCCTTACATGGTTATTTGTTTCTTTAGGGATGAATCTAGACCCCGCAGTGAAACCAAAAGTGAAATTTGTGGTACAGGAGTAGCTGGGCCCCAAGCATCTCCCACCAGCCACCCATGGGTGCCTCCTGCCATCAACCACACACAGCTTAGTAGATGTCAACACGGAGTGTATGCAGCTTGGGCAGGATGCAAAGCAGAGCTCTTTTACTCTCAGACACAGATCCAGGATTTCACATGGCCTCATCCTTGCTGAAAGAACTTTTGTATTTTCTTCAGCAGATTACTCTTTATCACTTACTTACAGCACCAACACCAACTAAATTATTCCCTCTGATTTCATACACGAAAGCATCTCTCTTGTAAAGTAGGTCTTCAGCTTTGAAAGTTAATGCAATTAAAACTATATGCTACTAACTAGGAGCCCAGGGCCTCCAGCTATTACTCAAATGAATTCTGTCATCATGACTTACGACTACTTGCTACTCACATGAGCAAGAATTGTCAAGACTGGACTTCATGAAGGAAAAAGACTGTTTTTTTCTGAAGTTGCAGACAGCAGATGGATCACAAGGGGACCCTTACACAGCACAAATTTGAGCAAATATATAATGATTTACAGGATCAGAGTCTTCCTGAACACACTGCTTGCACTTCCATGGCTTCTTCTAACAGAAATTGAAGTGGGCATCCTTTTCTTGTGTGCCATGACTTTTGAAAACAATAAAATGTTCCCTCTTGCCATATGACACAGCCAAGTCCAGATGTACTATTTTGGTTTGAGATGGTTAAATTTTTTTTTTGTTACTATGGAGATTATCTGCTGAATGGTTTACTTACCGCCCCTAAGCTGTCATTGCATACTGTTTAATTTATAAAGCTGGTCCAAATCTCTGTGGAAAAAAAGTCACCAATATTTCTCACAACTTTCTTTGATTTGTTTTTCAGTGTCAGCCAAGACATAACATTTATTATGATTCACCTTAGCATGATGACATTTCATTTTTCTTACTGAAGAAGATGTTCCTGAAAAAGGAGATCAAAATCTCCTTAGCCTTCTGGATATCACATAATAAATGAGGGGGTCTGTTTTTCCTCAGAGACTCAATAGGAAGAAGTGTTTATGTTTCAGGACCAAGCCCCCACAGAATATTTACAAAATTTGTTGCGAGGTGTTGAGCTATAAATCTGAAGTCCGAAACCTACATCAAATAGAAATGAAGACCTATAAAACACAGTGAAAAACAAAAAGACAGAAGAAAAAAATGTAAATATTTTTAAGAATTATTGAAATCCTTAAGTGTCTTCTTCATAAATAATACATAAAATTTATTTTATCCAATGGACCCTGGTGCTAACTTTCTAAATATTATACATGAATTAAATATTTTCATTGCAGTGTGCTAAAATAAGAGTCAAACACTCCAGGGTTGCTATAGATAGCCAACTAAAGCCCATTACACTATTCCTTGAGTGAGAAATTTAAAATAAAATCTGTTTTACATAAAAATTGTTATCAAAAGATAAAGCCCTAAACTGAAAGTTACTTTGAATTTCATTGTAGAAAATGAATATGAATTTATTTTATTAAGGGGGAAAATGTCTTCCAGAAAGCTTGAGGAAAGCAAACCACAGAAGGACATTATATATATATATATATAGGAAAAAAAAAAAAAAGTAAGAATAACCAGACAATCATGCCATTTAATAATTAAACTACTGTTCCTTAGAAAACAACATCACCCTCATGATCATAATAATATTCACTTCATCTCATCCCATGATCTGTATGGCATACTAGGATTTTACAGCCTCTGGAAAGACTAAAAAAAGCATTTTGTTATGTTTATATATAGCTGATATTTGCTGAAGTACACATATTTGTTTTTCTGTATTTTTTCATTTATTAGCATTAATCAGTTGATACTGTTTAAATTTATACTGAAACAGAATAAATGTCCTCTTATATTTAGCACTATATACAAGGAAAACAGTCTTGGATGCATTTCTATTCTGGGGCCCAGATGACTTCTCAAGTCACATAAAGACAGATGTCATGGGGGTCATGTAGAGGTCTCTGCTCTGATACTGGCTTTAAGGGTACCCTCCATGGGAACACCCATGTAGGAAGATTGTGGGCTCTGAAAACATGTAGCCTAGTCTGACTGCTTGGATGGAGTCATTAGTAAATAGCAGGTTCTTACAGAATAGTTTCTGGTTGCTGAGGAAAAGTATGCTATGGAGGGGACATTTCATTGCTAAAATCATGTTGATGCACATGAAAGTAAGGTGTCATTGCCTCATGCACTTTGGAAGCATAAAGCTGTTTTATTTCCATGATTTTATGTTTTCTTGGGGGGTCCTGCATTTAAAAAACTCCATCTCTTTCTTCTCCTCAGTGTCACATTCCTCTCTTACTTCTTGCTGCCCCTCCTGCACACAGCATGACTGACTACTGCTGATTCCCCTGGATTTTAGAGTAGTAACAGGGAAGCTTATTAGCTGTAGCTTTACAGAACTGTGGCTTTATGCAGCCGAAACACTGCCATGGATCTGGGGTATTTTTTTACTGGGTTATTTTTAGCCCAATTATCCCCTGTTCCAACTGCCGGTGCACAAACACACACAGCAGCACAGCACAGAGAGGTGCGAAGGTGGGAATGGAGGGGCTGGAGGAGTGGAGGGGTAGCAACAACAGCCTCGGTTCATATCCCATTACAGCCTCATTCAATCTCCCTTGCACAGGACTATGCTCAGCTCTACATCCCATCAACTGCAGCTTCTGTTGTTTCCAGCTTTTTCACAATAAGGTGTTTAATAGTCTTTAATTTCACCCGAAGGAATGAAATGTAACACATCTGTTGGTCTTAACCTGCTCTGTGGTATTCACAGTTTGAAGGTTCAGGTGATGGCTGTCTCAGCCACTGTCAAGGCAGCTATACAAATGCTCTACAGTACATGGAAGGGTTGTTTTTAATTAAATAAATACATATTTTGCTGATAAGCCGATTCTCAGGCTCCATATCCACAGACAACATCTAACATGTCCAGGCCACATATGTCCTGCTCCAGCTGCACAGGTCATGGATTGGACCCACGAAACTGGGCATCTGGGATAGACATCCACTCCAGACTTAGAGCACTGATGAGTCAGGAGGATAACAATCCAGGAAGACAGAATAAGAAATCTACATAAGAAGACTGCAATTAGAGGCTGCAAGTAGAAGAAAGAAGCTGGGCAAGAGTTTGAAATAGCAGAACACTGGTGGCAAAAGCAAGTAGGCATGGCTGTCTGCAGAAGGACTGGTACATGGGTGACACAGGACCCTGGCCCTGTAGCCAGCCTGGCAGTGCTGGAGCTAACCCACAACCCCAGCGTGGTGCTGCTCCTGGGGGCTCACTGGCTTTTTGGAGCTCTGGCTCAGCAGCAGGGCAGAAATCTCTGCACCTGACTTCACTGTGCAGTGCAGATCAGCCCTAAGACTCTTCTACATTACTCTGGAAATGAAGCACAAATACATCCAGATTAAGGCTTATTTATACTGCTGGTGTAGGATAAAGTTTTACTTTCCCTACTACACATGCACTCACACACCACACAGGCACACAATCTTTCCACCCGCTCAAGTTACCCTTCTTTCACGCACGGACTGAAAACCAGCCTCATTCATGATACCCATGGTGCAATCTTCACTGCTCTGCCTTGACCAACACATATTTTGCATGTAACCTGTGACACCCCATATGCCACAGCCAAGTTTGGCCCAGAAATGTCATTAACATTAGTGGAGGGTATTTTTGTTTGTTATTTTGTTTTTTTAAATTCCATGTTTGTCCAAAGATCTTTGGTGACGGTATAAATCACGGCCAAAGCAGGATGCTAATCTCCTGAATTTTGAAAGCACAACAGGCAAAGTCAACCCCTGAATACATCTGAAATACAAGCACTCAGAATACAAACATTCAAGGGAAATAACAAAGAAAGCCCTGCCATTTCTGCAGTCTAATAATAGCACTGGTGCTGAACAGAGAACAATTTTAGAGAACAAAAAGGTAGAAAAATTAAAAATACACATGATTAAAAGTGACTCTTTGTTTTGCCAAATGCTCGGGCTTTTGTTAGAAACACAGAATTCCCTTCAATTCTGTGGGTCAAAATTTATAGGAATAAAATCAACAAAAAATGTAGAACATGATTTTCTGCAATGGGTGGCCAAACAGTCGTTTCACTGCAGTGCTGCTACAATGGAGATTTGGTTTCTATTTGCTGATGAGTGGATTACAAGCCCGGAAAAAGAAAAAAAAAATACACAATGATCTCAGTTGGGTGCACCTCACACTGCTGCCAAAACCAATGAATACCTAAAACACAATTTATTTGCAAACAGATCCATCCTTTTTTTCAGTGCCAAGTGAATGACTGCATTCTGCTGCTAAGTGTGCTGTCACATCTGTAGCCATTCTTGCCCCTGGTGAAATTAAAACTGCTTATAGACACAGAACCAGACCTAGTTCCAGAATTACTGTCCAAAATTAAGAAAGTTCAATTGCTTGGCAAGGCAAACTTCCCACTCTTTTTGTCTTTTCTAGTCAGTAAGGATACATTCTCCTGAACCTGGTTAAAAAATAATCCAAAAAAAAAAAGTAGTCCAAACAAAAATCACTTCCAGAAATCAGAACTGAAAAGATATCCCTGGTGACAAGTGATAATAAACTAGGAAAGAGGGTTCAGACAAAAAGGGAGGGGTCATGTTTTGAGCTAACTGGACAACACTGATATAACTTTTCATTTGGTAAATGATCAAAATCTCAGCATTTACAGTGTTTTACCTGGCCTGCCTGGTTAACAATGGAGAAACACTGCCTAGAGCCCCAGACAACTGCTCTGGCCTCCAGCAACATCACAGCAAAGTCTGCAAGGGATGTCCACCTACTCACTGACTGGTGTGCCCAGCCCCAGCCCAGTCCCTTTCTTGCTTCTTTGTGTTGCACAATATGCAGTAGTCCCCAGACTGACTCTTTGGGCCAGGCACAAGGACTGAGGCAGCTGATTCTCACTTCAGCTAACACCAGGCCTGGACTTCTACTGAGCTATATTTGAATTATCAAAGTGTAATCAGGAGACGGCTTTTCTCAGTTACCTTGTAAGTTAGGGGGTCAGGTTAGCAGGGCAATGTCAGGGTGTATCAGCTACCTGAGAGTGCCATGTCCACAGCAGAGCTAAATGAACATCACTGCCAGAGTCATCAGTTTTGTATTCTTCCTGAGCCTTCAAATCATGTTTTAAAAAGGAAACAAGAAAGTACTATTAAGAATCCACTCTTGTCAGCTGGCCATTCCCTTTCTAATGCTCACCAGCTATGATCACAAACATTTACGCAGCATGAAGCATAAAGATACTGCTGTTGGGGTTTACCTGGCTGATTTACAGGCAATCAAATGTAGACATTGATGATCCCCCACCATCTCAGTCAGTCCTTCACTCTTCTCTCTAAGCACTAGCAGAGCTACTAGGATGACATATTGGCATGGCAGGCTACTTAATCAAGATTTGCTGAGGAGCAATTCCAAGCATGCGTGTGGTGTGTATGTGTGTGCATGTGTGTAAACATAGGTGAGACAGAAGAACAATTTAACAGAGAATATGAATCAGGACACTTTTACTTAAACCTGTTCCCTTCCCTCCACGTGTTAAGCCTTTTCTAGTTTCCTCAGTCCCTTTCTTTCTTGACATAGTTGGACAAGACAGCCTGGGGAATCCGTGAAGATTTCAGGGACAAGAGGAGGTGGAGGGACAAAGAACGACATTTTCCAAAGGCCTTCTGGTATTGCTTGGTAAAAAAAAAATAAGCTACGTCAAGAACCCCTGACTCTTCTGAACAGTGCTTTTTATCATACCCGTTTTTGGTTTTGTTTTCTTTTCTTTTCTTTTTTTTTTCTTTTCTCTAATATAGGTGCTTTCTCTTCTCTCCCATTTCTCTCTCTTTTTTTTTTCCTGTATTTTTGTTGTTGTTGTTGTTTTTCTGAGCTTTACCATGGAAGTTTTAGCTAATCCATGAAGTTTTAGCCAGCTTTATTGCAGTTAAAGTTCTGGTGCATTGGTGCTGCTAGCAGTAGTGTTACAACCTAACCCACCAAAATAGGAGACAGGGTTTTCTGCTTATAAAAGAAACACCAGGCAGGGACCATTTTCTGGTTCCACATTTGATTCATGGCTGGCACAACAGACTTTGGCCTCTGACAGGATCAGCAGGAACAGCTGCAATAATATTCAAAACACAAACAATCTGCAAATTTGTTATTCTGTAAAATTCATTCCACTTGTCCATGGCCACTCCAGAATCTGTGTGCTCTGTGGAGCTGGTGTTCACCTAATATGAACAAAAATAGCTCTTCTTTTGTGATGAGAAATCCATACCAGTAGAGGGTCCTGCAGTCTGACTTTGTCCCATCTACAGACAATTGCACCGAGATAGTCCTTGCTTTTGTGCATTCATAGGCACCACCACGGAGACCAAAAAGAAAGGTTGGTAATTTAACATATAACCCCTTAGAGCAGCAGTTTCTGCTCTTTCTATTTTGACATTCATTATCATACTCATTTTGTCAGCCCCAGAGTTCCCAGTAAGAGCCATGTGCTATTCTGAGCAGTCATGGACATGAGCAGGAATTCAAGCAGTTCCCTGATGACTCAAAAGAGCTTTAAAATGTGTATTAGTCCACGTCAGAGTGGATGCATTCTGGAATCCACTTCATGCCTGTCTGGAGTGTCTTGGATACATTTTTCAAAGATTGCAATATATAAATAAAACATTGAAGTTAATGAAGGAGGCTAGAAAAGTGCTTGCTTCTCACTGCGTGGTAAAATCCAGATGATAATACCAGATAGCAGGGATTTTATTTTCACCTTCCATTCCTACAAACTGAATATGTCATCATTTTCATTTGGTTTCAGTTATGTTACTTTAAAAAACAAAATAAAATAAAATAAAATAAAATAAAATAAAATAAAAGTTACTAGGAAAATACCTATGATAAAAATCTTCAATAAAAAAATAAAAGAACTTAAAATGGAGGAAAAAAATAAGGCACTGTTTAAATATATTTCGTAAGAAATATGGGAATTATTAAGAAAATAGAAATTGTTTTTATTGAGATTCTAACTATCTTCCCCATCGTAGAAGCACAAATTTGTACTGGAACTCTACAATGTCTTGAACTGTGCGTGCACATCTGCAAAAGACACGGACTCCCAAGCTGTCACTGTCTCCAACTGGTCAGTGGGAGAAGGAATGAATACATTTGGCATCCACCTAGCAGAAGACTCGTTATTCCGTGACAAGAAATGGACAGAATAATGCAAGCTATTTGTTTTATTGAGAACATCAGAGATTTAACAGGAAAAAATAAGAACTTTCTTGGAAGAGAGTATATTGCTTGAAAGAAACACAACTGTGCAATAAACTGAAATTCAAGAATACAAGGAATACAGAGCATGCAGCTAGAATATGATTTGCTCTTCTTAGACTCCTAGGATTCCCTGGTGAAGTTTGTGACCTTGTGATCACAAAATAACCTCTGAAGAATCTGGAAACGAAGGGCTGCTTGCAAACTGGGGAATTTTGCATGAACGGCTTCTTTGCCTGTTTGTTTGAATGTCATAAATTCGGAGATGATAGTAAAGGTGGAAAACCTAGAAGACTGCACTGATTTTCTGAGTTACCTTCTTCACCAGTGACATCTCCTAATTCTACCAACCAGCTCTTTACCCCAACTACATCTGAGTAAATCACTGGTGCAAACTAGACTATTGCCATTAAGATCAATTATTTTTTGACATAGTAATCACTTTGGTGTATGATCTGCAGAGACCAAAAAGTAGTTAAATTAGCCCACCTACACCTTTAAGAAGACAGATTTTATTGTTCATAAAGACAAAAAAAAAAAAAGCACACACAGCAACAAACAGCATAATAACTCAAAGATAGGTGGCTCTACTGGTGTGTTACAAATCATGAAAATGATGCACAGTACTGTGTTGTGTTATGTGTGTGTCAGAGAGAGACTTCTTGGCCTTTGCCTTGCTATTCCCATCCTGTTACTAGGGGGAAAGTCGGGAACTGTTAGACGTTATCTCCCTGTAAGATGACTGTCATGTAAAACTGAACGCTACAAATCCACTGCTGTGAATTTTAAGCAGGGCGTCAATTTTCTGTGATTCACGTACTGGATGCTAGTCAGCCTTTGAGTCATGCTTCGGGTAGCTGCTACCGGGTGGTGAGAGAGCTCGTGAAGAGGCAGGCGCAAGGATGAACCTGAGAACACTCGAGCGACCCACGGCAGCCCCTGGCAGTGTCCCTGGCAGAGCTGGAGGCAGCGACACTCCTCTGCGGCCGGCTGCGCTCAAGCTGCAGTGTTGCTTTCAGCTGGGCTGAGGCATGTTGTAACGCCTGGAGGTACAAACTGCCCGCATTTTCCCCACACTGGAGAGCTAGGGAGATGCGCTTTGCTTTAAAAGCTACTGTCACAGGCAAGCAAGGATTGTAAGGCATATGGTGCGTGTGGGCAGGAGATATCTGCTTAGGTGGAAGGAGCTCATGGACGTGTGTTTCTGTGCGCGTAATTTGCCTGCCATTAATCAAGGGAAGGTTTTAAAGTAATCGACTCGGTAAGCAAACTGGAGGAAAGAAAAAAAAAAGAAAAAAAAAGAAAAAAAAAAAAAAGAAAAAAAAAGAAAGAAAACAACAAACAGCAGGCGATGCAGAACCAGGAGGCAGCCGGGCACGGGAGGAGCTCGGCGCTGTACGGGCGCTGCCTTCCCTCCAGGTCGGAGCTGCAGCCCATTGATGCGTTCTGCTCCTCTCTCGGAGCCCTGGGTGTGCTGCCTAAAATTATGCAGGCTCTTTTTTTCTTTTTTTTTTTCCTTTTTTTTTTTCTCCTTTTTTTTTTTTTTCCTTTTGATACCAGTTTAAATGACTGGTAAAATGTGGAGGAGGGAACAATAGGACTTTGCGGTGCGGGGTGATCTGAGTTGGAATAGGACTAGGGAGGCCAATAATTATACGTAGGAATCTTGTTTCCTAACCTCCTCCGTGTTGAAGTGTAAAGTGGAATTGTAAATTGCAATTAGCCGGAGAATAAAGGTTTCCCCGGGGGTGGGGTGGAATTTCACCGCTGTCTACCGATGAATATTCAACCCGAGCGGATCGACCGGAGTGGCCGGGCTGGTGCTCTGCCCCTCCGAGGGGATTTGCGGAGGGGCTGAGCCGCGGCGGCCGGGGTCCCTGCCGGGGCCGGAGCCGCTGGCAGCAGAGGGGCAGCGGCTAATCGGATTGGGAAGGCTCCCATAATCCCAGCCCGATCGGCGGCCGTGTCTGCCTCTCTCCAATATCACTAATGTCGCTTCTATTGGCTGCATTAGACAGATGTTCAAAAGCTTTCTCTCGTTCGCCTGCTAAATCTGATCCCCCTGTAATACTTTCACTGCTATTAAATCCACATGCACCTACTCCTCTCTCCACCCCCCCAGCTCCCCCCTTCCCGCCCACTCCCCCCAGTCCTTTTACTTTCCTGAGTGGACCCTGGCTGTGTTTGATCGCCTTTTCCAGGGCAAAACGAGATCTGGCAAACAGACAATGGGATTGCCCTCCCTCTCCATCTGGTTGTCTCACAGTGAACCCTGTCTTCTCCACGACCAAAAAGGGAAAAAAATAGTAACAAAAACAAACAAACAAACACACGCAAAGTCCAGCCAAACTAACACTGCCTGGGATGTGACTGCTGCTAGCTATTCAAGGGATTTGTTTCTTCTTTCAGAAAAGAGAGAATTATAAGACTTACCTTTTCGACTCACGATTGCAATTAGTATTGGGATGCTCTAGATCTCCCCATTATAAATGTATAGATGGATAAACACACACATCTGTGAAGACAGATCAGGTAAACATTTTCGGCAGGTGCGTCTTCCCAGCCTGTTTCTCCGGACCGAGCTATCTTTTCGCTAACTCTCCTTTTAAAGAAGGTTGGGGAACATCCAGCGGGACGGGCTTTTGACTTCTTATTCTTGTTCTTGAGCAGTTTTCCCTGACACACTTTCCTGCTCTGTTTCTACTGTTCCTCCTTACTTTTTGCAGTCTTTTTTCGTTGTACTCACCTTTCCCTCTTACAGGGTCACAATCCCCTTTGTGAGTGTGTTTTATCCCCCCCCCACTTCCAGCGGTCCTTTTGTTGTTTTCTCTGACTAACCCGCAGAAATGAAACACATATGCAACTGTGTCTCCTTGTATTTTCAGATGTTTCTCTCACTATCGTCTGCTACAGCTCCTTGAAAGTGCAAAGTGAAAACAGATGTATGGAAGATAAAAAATATACACATACGCACCAAGTCCATGGTGCAGCGAATAAATCTGGTAAATCCCATCAGAAAAAGAGAGGGAGAAAATGAGAAAGAGAGACGGAAGAGGAAAGAGAGGGAATGAGAAGGGGGGGGGGGGAGAGGGAAGGAAGGGAGGAAGGGAGGAAGGGAGGGAGGGAGGGAGGGAGGGAGAGAATATTAATATATAATGGGCGTCTCGGGTTCCTAATTAACACAAAAGGGCATTTTCATGAGATTTGATCATTTCCTTCTGCCTGGACAAGAAGAAATCAATGGAGTAGGAATCTATAAATCAGCCATCATGTCAGGACAAATCAAAATAATGCTTCTATTATTTCAATCAATAAACCATTTTTATACCTAACATCTGATCTACACAATGCGTTTGTGTTGGAAATTTGCAGAGTCGCTTTGCACAAAAACAAACCATAAACATACGTGTCAATCACATTTGAAACTGTTGGAAATGGCCGGAGATTTCAGCGCGGGGCTGACTTGAAAAGTGCCGGGAGAAACACAAATGAGCGGGGAGGGGGACGGATCCGGCTGGAAACACTTCCCAAAGTTCGTCTCTTCTTCTCTCCCCTCCCAAGCGCTAAACTTTTGACAGTGGGTGGGGAGGTGTGGGCGAGGCGGGGAGGAGAGGGGCTGGGTGCCGTGCCGGGGGGCAGGAGGGCCGGGTCCGTCCGAGGGGTGCCCTGGGGGCTCTGCAGGCAGGTGGCCCCCGCCCCCGTGCCGGGGGAACTTCAGGAAGAAGCAGTCTGACGCTGGCGGCTCCTCTCTCTCCCTTTGGTCCAGGTCTGCTCAGCGCCTCTGCCTCTACCTGCCCAGACCACCCGCCCCCCCGGCTCCAGGCGGAGAGAGGGAAGTTGCCAGATGGGTTTCCCCTACATCTTGCTGTACAGTGCTGCGCCTTGCTTGTTTGCAAATCCACCAAATAATTCATGCCAAACAACCATTTAGAAACCATTTTCTTTGTTTCTTTGAAGCCATACTGTACAGCTCCATCTGTCTGATATAAATGAATAATCCTTCTTGATACCATTCCTAATCCATTTCTTTACAGTCGAATTGGAAAGGGGGCGGAGGTGGGATTAATCATCTTTAAAAATGGAAACCTCCAAACAGCCACAGATCCGGCGTATTTATTGCTTGAAATTAAACAGATGTCCCCCCCTCCCCAACCCAACCCCCTCCTTTGTGGTTGGATTTAGTACAAACAGGAGCATTTCCCAGAACCAAAAACCCAGGCAAAATTGTTTGGAGTTTAGAACCTGGATTCCTTTTTTTTCCAAGGGCTAAGTAGCATCAGGCATAACTCGTATGTCTCAATCAATACTTCATTAGACAAAACGAGGAGGAAGAAGAAGAAGAAACGCAAGGAGGAGATGTTGGTCCTCCCGGAGGGGGGTCCAGTCCCGTGCTGCCCTAGATGTCCCCGTAGCGCTCCACTCCCCTCCCGTGCCCGGTCCCTCCCGTTTTGCTCCTTGTCGCCGCGCTACACCGGGCGCGGGGCGATCATCTGTAATTCATTGTTTGTTTGGGAGGGAGCGAGGGGGAGGGAGGGGAAGAGCGAGTAGCAACTGAAAAGGCTTTGCAGATTTATTTTTTTTCCCCCAGGAATGATAAACAGGGTGGGGAAGCTGTTTCGCTTGTAATATACATCCCCCAAGGTTTCTGCTTTGCTAGCTTTTTTTTTTCTTCTTCTTCTTTTTTTTTTTTTTTTCCCCTCCTCCTGTAGGTGCTAATCTTTTTTGACGATAATGAAGATTTTCGTGCGCCTCTATCAAGGCGCATCCGAACAAAGAACATTTGCACCTCTTCTCTTGGACAATCAGCGCCTGTTCACACCAGGCACCTTTGCTCTGCCCTTCTCCTAGTGCCCCTCGGGTTTTATTTATTTATTTTTTTTCTCTCTCTTTTTTAAAAATTCCTAACCGAATTGCCTCTTTCATTCCCTGTTGTTTTCATAGATGCTTTATTTCCAGCCCCCCTCCTCTTTTCTAGATCAAACGAAAAGCGTCCCTATCTTCCCCGTGTGTGTGTGTGGGGGGGGGAATAGGTTATTATTAGAAAGTCAGATTCCCACAGTCAAAAAGGCAAAAAGTGGGGGGGAAATAAAAAAAAATCTCAAGGTTTAACGCAGCCGGGACTCTTCCGCAAAAGGCTGAGGAAACCGGCGGGCACCGGCCAGGACACCCCCGACCCTCCGGCAGCCCCGGCCGGCGCCGGGATGCGAAGCGCAGCGCAGGGGGCGGTGGCAGCGGAGCCCCCGCGAGCACGGGTGGGGTGGGGTGAGGTGGGCTGGGGTCGACTGGGTGGGCCGCGCCGCACCGCACCGCGCACTGGGGCTGCGCGCCCAGCTCCTTCCTCGACCCCGCAACAAAGGGGGAGGGAGGAGGTTCCCAGCAGACGCTTACCTCGCTTTTTTAAAAATCGCAGAGGTGATGCCAGGGCGTTTTCGGCCGGAAATATATATATATAAAATAAAATGCCAGGGACAATTAATGGGTTAACTAAAATGTTATTGTTATTATTATTATTATTACGACAACCCTCGGGCTGGGCTGTCCGGTTCCGAGCCGAGACCTAAACATTTCTTTCTGTTTCATAATTTCAAACCGACTTAAGTGCTGGATCATCAGTTTTTCCCTTTGTCTGCCTCAGTTGTAAATAATGGCTTTGAGATTAGCTAATTACGGCGCATTAATCACTGATAGAAAGGAAATAAATCAAAGCCGGGTTCGAATTTTCAAACTCACTAGTAGAGACGTGCATAGCAACTCTATCTGCAGCAGATAGGTGCTGTTTAAATTACTGAGGCTACAGAGTAAACCACATCCACGTCACTTTAAAAAATGAAGATTTTATTTATACATACCAGTTGTGCCGTTAAGTGGTTAAGGTTTGGGGGATTTTTTTCAGTTTTGTGAAAAAAAAAAAAGTCCTACAGTGCTGTATTCTGAAGCCACGTTGAAATGTCGAATTAACAAACTTCCTGTAATAAAAGCAGGATAAAGAGGAGACAAACAGAAAGATGTAACGGAGAGAAAGGGGGTTATATATAAAAGTCTTGTCAGAAAGACCCATTATAGTATTTTTCCTGTGACTAGTTTATGCAGAGCTCAGTGTAACAACATTCATATTAGCTGCTGTATTTTTAAGCATTTCCCTAGCCCTCACAACCTTCCTGCTGTCCTCCCCACAACACGGTGCATTTTGTAGGCACGTCCACTCCGTGTTCTGAAGCATTTATCTTCAGGGGTGGGGGTTAGATAAGTATATTCCAGCTTCTAGGGGAAGAAATCATGCAGGTCTTAAAAAAGAAGAAAAATAGCACAGAGAAGGCAGAGCGTACAGATGAAACAAAATTCAGAACCCCAGCGAAGGGACCTTAAAGCAGCTCCTCCCGACCCGACGGTCGCTCGCTCTCCACCCCAAAAATCGCTCCTCCACCTGGCGGGAGGCAGCGCCCGGCCGCCCCCCCTCCCGCAGACAGTACCTTCGCCGGACCCCACCGCCGCAGCAGCCGGGCTCTCCGACCGCCCTGGCCGCCCGAAGAGCGGCGCCGACGAAGCCTTCCCGTCCCCGCCGTCCCCCGCACGCACCCGCGCACTGCCCCCGGGCCGGGCACAGCCGCCAAGCGCAGGTGGCCTGGGCTGTGATTGCCAGACCCGCTTGATTACACTGCCTCCCCCCACCCCTCCGCTTAGCCGGGAACCCTGCAATTAATTTTGAGTTACTCCGCTGCACCGTGTCATTAAAAACAGGCTGGGAAACGGCGTCAGACCGCGGGAGCGGGGGATGGGGAAGGGGAGGGCGATTTGCATGAAGCTTTGTCTTTACTGCGGGCTGAGCCGGCGCGGGTTATAACGCTAATTGCACCAGATTAATGCGCACATCCCTCACGGCCGCGCTCCTGCGCCCGCTTTAAGCGCGGAGCCACCCCAGGCCCCTTTGCCCCCCCCGCCGCGTCCCCCGGGCCCGACCCCTCGGCGGTGACCGCACTGCCTTGGCTGGGGGAGGGAGCGCTGTGCCCCGTCCTCCCCCCCCCCGCTTTCCATCCTCCCCACGTGTCGCTCCATCCCTCCCTGCATACTCCCGACCCCCAGCTCGGCCCGCTCCGCCCCGTCGGCGCGGAGAGCGGCGGCTCGGCCGCGGTGCAGCAGCGCGGCCCGGCGGCGGCGGACAAGGGGCGTCCCGCGGCGTCCCGCAGTGTCGTGCTGCCACCTGCCGGACCCGCGGCGGCCCGCGGCGGCACCGCCCCGCGCAGTTTGCGCGCCCCGCGGAGCGGCCGGAGCGGGGGGGTGGCGCTGCTTCAGCAGGCGGCTGGGGGAGCCGCGATGCTCGGCAGGTTAGCGGGAGTAAGAGGCTGGTGGGGCCAGGGGAGCGTGTGGTTTTTTATCTCAAGTAGCACAGCATGCGCTGTTTTCTTTTTATTTATTTATTCATTTATCTATATATTTATTTATTTATTTATAGGTGAGCAGACTCTCATCTTGCTTGCTATGAAATGGCGCCTACAGCTGTGTTCTCCCCAGCATGCAGGCTGCGGGTAGCCACTCTTTTCAAAAGACAGCTGTGATGGGAGTCAGGGACAAGGGCAGAGGAGGCAGCGCACTCATCCTCAGCTTGCTCTGTAGTTCCCTCCTTCTGAAATTGATGTCTGGTGCTTGCAGGACAGGAGGACTATAAAAAAGACATGTTTTTTCAGCAGATATGTCCTTCCTTAAGAAATTCTGCCTCAGTCTTGTGTTTTATGTGTTAATTTCCAATGTTGCTATTATGTGAACAAAATGTTATTTTACTTTCAAACTAATGGGGTTCTACTGTACCTTCAGTAAACAGATTAATCTGGGCCTAGTTTATTTTACTTCTTCCCTCCCTCCTTGATCTCTCTCTCTTGGCAGCTCCAGCTGCACATAGTAGGCATGGTAGAGACATAACACGTAAAACTCACCCCACAGTCCTGATGCAGGAGTGCCAGAACAGGATGCCTCAGCTACTAACAGTCCTATACCTGAACACAATCCCATTCCAGACATTTAGGCTAACAAGGAGGCCATGGTCATTTCTAGCAGGGCCTGTGGTTGGTAACCAGTAAACTGATGCACCCAAACCAGGGCTCGCCTGCCAGAAATGTTACCGTGCAGCTGTACAGGGTCTGATAGCAAACAGGTCTCAGAGGGCTCTAGATTGCAACAGGCTTTCTAGGTACATTTTGCAGCACACACTAATCAACATTTTGCCTAATTATTAGTTTGGTCTAGTTAGTTATAGTCAGCTGTGATTGTCTCTGCTCTGTGGTAGAGCAAAATGCCTTACTTCTGCTCCATTACTGCACAAACGAGTGTTACAAGGAGTCCTAACTGATAGTACATTACATACTTTAAAGGACTTATTAGCCACAAATCCCATGACAAATATCCAGTGGACCTTAAATTTTAATCTGTGTTTTCCTCTGCTAGCAGCACATATTCATATCCTTTCATTAGCTCTTTCCCTAAAATCTTAAGAATCAGATCATACATAAGTAGGGATAGAGCATGGTCAGAATATTTACATTTATTTCCAGGTACTACTATAAAACCACAGGTCACTGGCACTTATGGATGAAATATTCTCACATTAAAGTACTTCCAAATTTGTGGCTGATTTGTGTGTAAATTGCACACAGCCATTCTGCCTGTCAGTATGTTATCAAGCTGAGAGCAAAGCACATTCCATACTTTGAAGTCTGATAGCTCTCATATCCCTTCTGTTACACACACACACCATCATCTCATTGAAATTAAGAATTTTATTTTACCCCTAGGAAGTCCACAGCAGATTCTTCCCCCAAGCCATGGCAAGGGATTCCAGGTGACCAAACAACAAGGTGAATAGTTTCTTCTCGGCAGAAAAAGCTATCACACCATTTACTTTTATTCGTGGTCTTTTTCCTGGAAGAGAGGTTTGTGGGAGGATCCTCACCGGGTTTCAGAGCCTCCTTCCATCACTGCCTCATCTGAGACAATCCTTCCATTCTGCTCATCTGAGACAATTCCTCGGGCAAGGCTCAGGGAAGGCAGCTCATGAAGAGACAGCTTTTGCACAGGTTAGGGCAGGAGCTAAGTGCAGCAGTCTATCCAGTGCTGAGCAGTGAAGAAGTGACAAGAGTACTCTCATGATGGAGAGACTGAGAAGGATGTGGTTTCATAAAAATCAAGAGTGCTTGGGATCAGGCCAGTTAGAAAAAAGCAGCGTGCGTTAAAGCCCGGAGCATCTGCTTTCTGCAAAAAGTGCAAAGATGAGAAAAAAAGTAAAAGATTCCCTTTAACAGAAGCAAACCTATTCAGGATAATACATCAAACCAAATCTTAATATATGGCCATGGCTGCAATTGTACCTATGGGCAGCACTATGGACAGTACTATGAACACATATTTTGTTAGATTGTAAATATTCTGGGGCAAGTACCGTCTGTATTTGCACAGGCTTGGAGTCTGACTGGGGAGTGCAGGAGTATCCACATCATGTAAGCCAGGCACTCACTTATCCTGGTGCATTCAGGAAGCAAGAAATAACTTCCAACAACTCTGTGCAAGTCTGAGGTCTCATGCACAGCATCACAGACTAGATGAATAATAGCTCCAGTGAGAACCACTGTAACTGAGTGAGAAATATGCATTTCCTTATATCTTATGGGAAAGCTCTTTGTGCTTTTCTGTGATTTCTCTTTCTAGCGTTGTTGGGGTAGTTCTGGTCATTTCTTGCAATTCCAGAGCCAGAGCCAGTAGCAGAGGAAGGCTGTGAGGTGGGGAGATCCAGAAGATAATAGGGCTCTCTGTCATCTGTCATTTGCTCTGGAAGAGTATTCTTACAGGCATGGTGATTACATCAGAAAAACTCTGCTTTTAGCTTCCTTATGGAATTTAAGCCTAAACAAAATCAATACACTGCCCATAAAAATTAATAATAATAATAATAATAACAAAGTTAGAAGATCTCAATCTTCTAGAAAAGTCTAAATATTCCTGCCGTCTTATATGCCCAGTGACATAGTTCCCAACCAGCAAGAACCAGCAAGACAAGTGAGACACAGGTAGAATAAAATGAGAAAAACAACACTGGAAAGTTTGTAGATGGTCTATATGATTCCACGCAAAAGAGAATCCCTGATGTATCTGTAAAATCGTTTATAACTTAAACCCCAAATAGCCACAAATACATATGGTGGAGATTACTGCTGTATAAAACCAGTAGCTGTGCAAAGCAGCTACATGCACAGATTGTAGACAATTCACAGACAGGTTTAACCCTAGAGACCTGTGAGTTAAGGCTTGGTTTCTCCTGGAGGTATTGAGGAGTTCGTAAAACCCAAAAGAAAATTCAGTTACTGCAAATTTCTCTTGAGGAAGGAGAAGGACAGAGGCACAGCTGGCAGCATCCCTCCTGGGTCAGTAGGTAAGCTCTGTGCTTCAGTCCTGTTTCAAACATGCTGGTAGCTGACCTTGCACAGGACTCACTGACTGTCCTCGTGTTTACCTGTGGTCTCCAGTATGTTTTTCAGCCCATGCTGAGTTTCACAGTCCTACAGCATCTTGTAGTTAGCTCATTTAAGGTCAGATCAGGTGAGTCCTTGCCTCACAAGAAGAATGATATAAAAATTGCAAAGCTAGTGGAGCTCCCACAATATGTAATAAACTGTTGTGAGATGTGCTGCATTCAACAACCTTAAATGTGGAATAATTATTAAGCATGTCTGTTAAAATTGTTTAGTACAGAGTGGCCATGGTGTAAAAATAAATAAATAAATAAATAAGTAAAATTCTTCTTAACAGCTATATCAACCTGCAAATTAATTCCATATGTTGTATGTGCAAGCAATCATTTTCCTGGAAGCACAGAAAATAGATGTTTCTTTGGGTCAAGCCATTAAAGATGTATTACATTGTAGAGAAAGATTGAACTATCAAAGAAGGTAACTAAAAAATCTGGAACATGGTACAACAGAGTGTAAAACTCTCCAGTAAGCTTCTTTGTGCACTACTACTTCAAGTCAATGTCTATGTAGGAAACAAAAAAAGCATCAAAGCAAGAAGACAGGGCTCTGAAACACTGGTTTGCAACCTTTTTTGATTGTACATCTTATCAATAAAAAAATTTTGAGCACACACCCCTAATATATGCACACATTTATTTATAGGTTATACACTTGTATTTCTGAAGTTCTAAAGGAGCTATACTTGAATAGACCATTTTCATGCTCCTTGGGGTGCACACACCCCCCTCCAGAGACCACTGCTATAAACTGTCTTATTCTAAAATTATACACTGTCCTAAGAAATATTTTATAGTATCTTATACAAGAAAGACCCAAGATAAAAACAACACTTTATAGGCTAATTGGAATACTGATATTAGAAACATCAGCACATTAAAATATTCAGAAAAATGGAAGGATCATACAGATCCCAGAGAAGAGCTTTTTATGAACACAGAAAAATGATTTGTTGCTAAAATTTGACCACAGGACTTAAAACAAATGCAGCTGTGAATAGTAAGCCAGTGGCTAGGGTGTGTGGAACCAGTGTACCCTGGGCAATCTCCAGCATATCTGGAAAAACAGAGGTCCCCATCATCATTTCAGCCATTAATAGAAATGTAAATAATTACAGTGCATTCTTTCTGCTTTTCTAGAAATCCACATTCTACTACTCAATAAAGTCTCCCTTGCACCTTGAGGCCTTTGTATAGGTAATATTTCCTCCATATGAATAGCCACCACTGAAACATAATAAAATTCTACTTACCCTACTTCTGCAACTTGTCTCACTGCTGAGAGAGCTGAAGATATCATCTTTTATGTCAATTATGTTTCTTTTGTCCCTTTTGAAGTATGAAAGAGATGTTCTAACACGAAGTGATGCTCTGAGAAACTGCAGAATGAATAAAGTGTGGGTTAACATTTCAGGTTGTGACCATTCCAGAGTGAGTGCTGAAGCCTTTGAGTTGGACATGAAACACCCCTGGCATCAGCATTTCACATTGATCCCCCACCCATCCTTTTGGCATGCGAGAAGCTCATTACAAGGCACCTAATCTTCCCGGGTTTGGCATGAGACCGAGCTGGTCTGTACCAACAAGGCTGACAGACTTTGGGGCTGGCAAAGAAACCGACAGTATGAGAATTAGCCTCCAAAATCTGAGGGTCGGGATCATTTTCCTTTGTGGATCCACTTTTGTATGACTTTCCCAAGGTTACAAAGGAGGCAGGTGACAAAACAGGGAATGACAGCCCTGATTTGCTAGGGGTGAGTGCAGGAACAAGCAGCCTGCAGCAGTTGTGGGGAGATGTTTAAACCTGCATCTCTTCTGAAGGCAGAGTACAAGAGGACGTGGATGTGAGTCAATGACAGGTGGGAGCAGTGCCAGGGTTCGGCTAGAAGCAGAACTGGGTTTCAACTTCCCTCCAGGCTTGGCTCACCTGTGGAAGTCCCCATCCTGTATATCCAGTCTCTGATTGCTCTATCCCACCCCTCCACCTCTAATCCACCCACCCTCCTCGTCTGGTCACTGGGGCCAGGTGAAATGCATTTTCCTGCCTGCTCATGAGCATAATCTTAATTTTGAGTGACACACAACCTGCCTGCATGTGGTCTTGGCGAATCTGATCCACCCAATGAATTCCTGTCCCAATACCTGCTCCATCCATTCATGAAAAGAAAAAGGTCCATGCTACTAATAGAATAGCACTTTTACTTATATCCTGTAGAATCATTGTCAGAATGGTTTGCAAACACTAAACTGTATAACTAATAGAAATCACCACTTCTCCTAAAACATGCATTCATCAGAGTAAAACATCTACAGAAAGGTTATTCTCTCTGCAGTTAAAAGCTGCATGCTTTTTCATGAGGAACTAACACTTTATATGTTGCTCACAAAAACTCTGGCTTCCCCCACCTTTTTGGCAGTGGTTTCTCTCTTTCATAATATTCTGGTGTGCTACAGATGATAAAAGAGATGGCTGAGTTTCAGACGGATGCTTTTGAAACACTAGTAGGCGATCAGCAATGAGATGATTACCTGTCAAACAGTTGATCCAATTTGTAATGCTCTATTGGGATTTTAACAAATGTGAAGGAGGCAAAAAAGTGATTTGCATAGAGTCAGAAAATGATCCAAACCTTCCCCCAATATATTGCAGAGAACTCAGAACACTTCAGCTATCTTTTCTTTTTTCTTTTTCTTTTTCTTTTTCTTTTTCTTTTTCTTTTTCTTTTTCTTTTTCTTTTTCTTTTTCTTTTTTTTTCTTTCTTTTTCTTTTTCTTTTTCTTTTTCTTTTTCTTTTTCTTTTTCTTTTTCTTTTTCTCTTCCTCTTCCTCTTCCTCTTCCTCTTCCTCTTCCTCTTCCTCTTCCTCTTCCCTTTCCCTTTCCCTTTCCCTTTCCCTTTCCCTTTCCTGCTCCTGCTCCTGCTCCTGCTCCTGCTCCTGCTCCTGCTCCTGCTCCTCCCTTCTCCTTCTCCCTTCTCCCTTCTCCTTCTCCCTTCTCCCTTCTCCCTTCTCCTTTCTCCCTTTTCATTTTCCATCTTTTTTAAATGAGAAAAGAATAAGCTATAAATCTCAAAGCAAGATTCATATCCAGGTTTGAGCCATAATGAAGCTTAGTCAGGATGTTTGACTCTAGCTGTTGGGTCATCCAATTACAGGAGTAAGAAACTCACCACAACATTTAAGATTCAGATCATTTTAATGTTTTCTAAGTTGGAAAGATATTTTGCTTTGGGGTTTTGTCTACAGAGCTGGTTGGGTTTACTTTTATCTAAGCTTTTATAAGTGCATTTTCTTCCAAAAGCAGCTTGAACTCAAAGCTCTGCCTGAGGAGAAGAGCCTTGCTCCTGCAAGATTTCTAAGAGAAAAAAGGCATGGAGTATCTCTCTAATCTAGCATGGTGGGACGGAAAGATTTGGTAGAGTTTCACGTACATTTGGACAAAGATCTGCACTTTTTGATGATTATCTGAAACATTCTTCCAGACTTTTGGAAAGCTGCCTGGTACTTGTCAACATGCACAAAATACTAGCCCCTATGGTGTGTGAATTTTTGCACAAAATCCAACGGTATCATGACACAGTGGTTAGATTTTCTCTAAGAATTAGAAAAAAAATCCTCACACCCTAATATTGTTCTAAAGCAAAATCTTTCTGTTTATTACCTGTCTTTCATATTGTCAGTTACTCTCTGAGAATTACTCTTTGAAAGAAAATCTGAAACTAACAGCACAAAATCTGAGCACTTGGCAAGGTCGCTTTGTTTAGACTTTCCCCGCGTGAGAGCTGTGAAAAGCATTAGAGTCAGTCTGCTCCACTAAGCCAAGCATTTCTCAAACATCTGGAATCTTTTAATTTCTTCTTGCCTGATCTAACAGCCTTCTGCAGCTTTCTAAAGTCCATCAAGTCCTGTAGCATCTCATAGCACCGTGGCAAGAGCAATTTTCACAAATGGGACAGGTACATACATTCTGAAACTACCTGCTTTAGGAGACCTTGATTACTGCCAACGTGTCAAAAATTTTTCATGGCTAAAAATTTATTATTATCTGCTAAGGAGTGATGTTGGCAGCACTTTCCTGTGATGTCACCAGAAAAGCAGTAGGGATGATTTAAAAGTCAGGAGCTTTCAGTTATTGTTTAAGGTACTTGATTAGCTAGGTACTGTATTCTCCTCACATTTGTCTACAAGAAAAGATGCATTTACGGGAAGTTTTCCAGATCTCTCTTCATTAAAGTGAAGAGGTCACATTTTATTTGCTGCTAAATAAAATAGTATATTACATTGCAGATTATTATACTTCACTGTGTGTGCTTGGACTATACTTCACAGAAAGTAAGTCAAGTGCAGAGCTATAATTTGTTTCTTCTGAGAGCTACCTTGGCTCAGAAAAGATCTTTTCTCTCCAAATGTCAAAGGTTTTGTGGTACACTTGTAATCTTGCGTTCTCTATATCACCATTTCAGATGGTTTCTGTTGACTGTTGAAACATAAATCAAAACACAGTGGGGCAAATTTTGCCTAGAAAGGCCTGGAAACCAAATCCTGCTGGAAAAGCTCTAAAGGAGACATATTTGGCTTTGTAATGTTCAACTTTCTTGTGTACTTCTGCCTCTTGAGTTTAACAGCTCCAGCACTGTGTCTACAGTGCAATTAGACAATCTGAAAGAGGTTGTGACTTAAAAGCACTGATCTCTCACTTTGGGAGTTGGAGAGAGAGAGAGAGAGAGACCCTTTCATAAAAAAAAAAAAAAAAAAAAAAAAGTCATAAATGAAATACCCCCATACCATCTTTTAGGAATATTAGATAGCACAGCTTCACTTTGTAGAGATAATTAAAGATTACAGGGTAGGTAACAATCAGATAAATAGTTAAACTGCTGGTGGAGTGGTGCCTTCACACAAAGGGACCAGTAGAACAGGGCCATGAAACTGACCTTCCTAGCCATGTCTGCAGGAGCTGAATATTTCAGTTAACCACAGCCTTTTCCTTCTTTTTTATACCCCAAAGGGTTTGTGCCCAGACCACAAAGAATATTTTACATCTGCCTCATATTTGGAAGTGGTGCCACATGTATACTGCATAGGTCCTGACGCTTGTTTGGTAATTCATTTATAACAATCATGTTTCTGTGGCACTGATAACTTGTATTTGATTTATCTTTGCTGTTAGTTTGCAGTTGCCTTGTAAGTTCAAGCAGAGAAGTCAGTTTCATCCCTGTAGCTCTTACATCTGATCTAATATTGAACAGAGTATTTGTAAAAAAATGATTGCTTTCCTTGCTAAGCTAGAACAGAACAATGAGGTGTGTTTTAAAAATAGCAGCTTCATAGAGTTAGAGTCAGAAGGATGAAAAGGCCTTAAAAGGTCATCAAGTCACCTATGTGCCCCACAGTAAAATCAATTATATCCACATTATTTTTGATAGACGTTTAGCTAACTTATTTTTTACAGCCTCTAAGGATGGAAACTCCACAGGCTTTCCGAAGTACTCCAGTGCTTCACTATTTATATAGTTACAAAGTTTCCATAATATCTAAGGTGAACTTTTCCTATTGCAATTAGAGCTCACTAGCACTTGCCCTCTCCTCAAAAGGTACATAATACAGATCATTTTATTCCTCTTTGAAGCAGCTTTTGTGTAGCTTTTTACATTTTTTCTCATGCTCCACTTCTTTACCAAACAACATAAAAGCACAAATACACATGCTGTTTAATAAAAACAGTTTGTTTTTTTAGGCTAGTTTTATAAGACAAAAGGAAGAGAAACATATAGAGTGATGGAGTGATTACATTGAAAATTCCAGTGATAACTTATTGGCTGTGAATTATTACCTCAGACATATAGGTAATATGACCTTGGCATACAGGTCTGAAACTTATTGCATGCATGATATTTCAATTTAGTGTCAATTCAACAAGCAGCATGCTTGCAGACATGAATGGCATTGCCAGCAGCAATGAAAAGATCTGGTTTCTCACAGGTTTGCATGTATGTTAAAAATAAATAAATAAATAAATAAATAAATAAATAAATAAATTCTCTTAAGTCTCTTCCTTATCACCAATATCAGTCATGGCATTACTCTTTCCTCTCCTACTTGGCTCTCGTGAGGCCATATCTCAAATCCTGTGTTCAGTTTTGGGCCCCTCACTAGAAGAAGGACATCAAGATGCTGCAGCATGTCCGAAGAAGGGCAATGAAGCTGGAGAAAGGTCTAGAGAACAAGTCTTATGGGGAGTGGCTGGAGTTGTTTTGCCTGGAGAAAAGGAGGCTCAGGGGAGACTCAATCACTCTCCACAACTACCTCAAAGGAGGCTGTAGTGGGATGAGGGTCGGTCTCTTCTCCCAAGCAACAAGCAATAGGACAAGAGGAAATTGTCACAAGTTGCACCAAGGGAGGTTTAAGCTGGATATTAGGAAAAATATCTTCACTGAAAGGGTTGTGAGGCATTGGAAGAGGCTGCACAGGGAAGTGTTTGAGTCACCACCCCTGGAGGTATTCAAAGGGCATGTACATGTGGTGCTTAGGGACATGGTTTATTGCTGGACTTGGCAGTGCTAGGTTAACAGTTGGACTTGATGATTGGAGAGATCTTTTACAACTTTAATTATTATGTGATTCTGTGATTCTAATTCTATCCATCTAATGATGAGTTTATATAGCCTAAACTAATAATAATAATAATAATAATAATAATAACATAATACAATACACCATATTTTTGCCAGTACCTGTAATTATTATTTGAGATTATTTTTGAGGCCTAAAAAACTTGGTAAGTGAAGTGAAATGGTGGTAGGGCTCAGGATCTGTTGCTGATACAGGGAATCTTCTGACAGGGAGCTGGCTGGAGACCCGCACTCATGGGAGCATTAACGTGCTAGTCAAAGCTAAGACCCAGATGAAAAGCCTGGCACTGTGGGGCTTCGTATTCCTTTGGGAAATTAGGGTGCCAGTTATGAAATTACGTCTTGTGAAATTAGGTATTTGGGGGGATTTAAAATATTATTTATTCTAGAGACTTCAGACAGTGGTATTTCACGTATAGATCATCTTCTCTTACATATGCAACTGAAAGTTTTAGCAGCTGTTAAGGTCCAGATTGCACCTACTTAACTTCAATTCTGGGTACCCAAAAGTAACAGTTTACACTACCTGTATCATGTACTATTGTTCTCATGAGCCTAATCACTATACCCCTTGTTATTTTTTTTCTTTTTCTTTCTGGCAAGCACCTTCCCCCTCAAGTCAAGTTCACTCTACAGTCTCATATTTCAATTTCCCTGGTTTGAGGAAATGTCATGTTGTGTTGGAGTCTAAGAATAGAAGGGGCTCATCAGTCAACATTTTTATAGTGTGCTAATCATCACTGCAGTGAGCTGATTTGGTACTCTGGATTTTGACCACTGCCTTGGTCAATCACTGAGCAGTTCTATTCATCATCTACCTATTCTTTTGGATTTGTTTCCATCGTGGTCACCTAGATTAAAAAAAAAAAAAAAAAAGAGAGAGAGAGAGAGAAAAAAAGGACAAAAATCATTCAAAGTCATGCCTTCTGTGAAAAAAAAAAAAATTCAACACCCACTGAATATAATAAATGCTGAAAATCCAACCTTGAGTATGAATAAATATATTCTATGAATAAATTAGGGAATATGATTATATCAAATACAAATTTTGTTTCAAAAATAGTCCATGCTTTTTAGGAGAATTGTTTTCTTTTCTCAAGGACATTCATGGACAGAATTTATGCAGATTTACATTTTCTCTCTATAGACACCCTTTACAAAAATGAAATTTTGATACAGAATTTTAGTGTTTACCCCTGCTCATTGTATTGTAATTAAGAATCAGCAGTGCTACTCTGATTTTAGCTTAAGTTGCTGTTATATTATACCTGTGCAATTTGTAATATGAAAAGTAATGTTATAAATTTGTTTGGCAGAAAACATTTCGATCCTGATACACGAATGCTCTCAAATTCTTTTATGAATGTCTCATCTACTTTTGGCAAGAAAAGATAAGTATACTTAACAAATAAGTGTATGGTAGACAAGACAATATAGAACCATATATATTTATATTTATAAAGTATATATGAGAAAATTAAGACAACAAACTCAGAGACTGCTTTCCAACCCATTTCTTCACCATTACAACCTCCCATGAAGTATCAGTTTTTCTAGTTAACTTAGGTTTCCCAGCTGTTCTGAGGAGATCAGACATGTACACTGCATGGAAAGGGTGTCCCTTTCTTAGAGACAAAATTGTGTTCTGTTTTGTCAGACTACACAATGATTATTGGGAGCAGCCAAAATCACTGATATTTTCTTCCTTAGTGGGTTGCTATCAGCAAATTGGTCCTTTCACACGTGCCTCTATGTCCCAGTCATAGTGGGCAGAAAATAAAGTTAATGAGAATCCAAAGAATTTGCTCAGATCTGAAAAAGGAAAAAAAAAAATCCCTGACATGGTGTGCAAGTCCTTCTCTGGTATATTTGGCAATTGAACAAGTATACCCTGTTCCTGTGTGGTCTGTCTTATCAGTTGGCAAGAGCCTGCCCAAGCCAAAGCTGGTGTCCATAAAGTCAAGGCTGCTGACCCACAAGACAATGTCTGTTTGGGTATGGAAAATGCTACATTTTAAATGGGTAAGGGCAAATTCATGAATGAAGATATTTTCTTTGTGAAGGAAGTTGAATTTATGTCCAAGATCTAACTGAAAAAAAAAAACATATGGGAACGTAACAAAGGAAGACAACACCATTAATAAAACAAAAAAAAAAAAGGGGGAAAAATCAGAGCATGACTAGTCAGGTCTATTATAAAATATAAGATGTCATGCCCCATTTGCAGAAACAAGACAAAAATCTGTCTTGGAAGGGATATCTAGAGGTGATAGCCTAAGACCTGCCTGAGACCAGGATAACTCAAAGTGAGAAAAGGTTGCTCAGGGCATTGTCCAAGGCTTGACCAGACTTAAACTCTCCAAGAATGGACATTCCTGCGAGGGATTCACCTTTCCATTTCACTTTTTCTTTTACCTCATTTTGGAATATTGTTTATCAAAATGATTTTAGTTTTACATTGAGCTTCTAAATATTTTTTCAAAAGTCTCTCATTTGAGATTTGCTTTAGAGGCCTCTCATATGTAAGTTGTTCATTTCGTTGTGAAAAATGAAGACAGAGAGGTCTGTTGATTGATTCCACGTTCTGCTGAAGTGAAACGTAACAGTTTAAACCCTGGTCTCCACTTGGTAGCTCATCCCAGCATTTAAATAGTTCTTTTTCCCAAGGGACAGGTGTCAACAAGAACAATTTATTGTCAAGGAAAAGGATTTCAGATAGGACTTCTATTCTTCCTTCAGAAAGAAAACAAAAACAAAATCAAACAAACAAACATCCACCCCCCCCCCAAAAAAAAATAAAAATGTAGGTGCCCTCACCTGAATACAGATTAAGATTACACTGCCTTTTGTAACCAGTTGGCTGTGTGGAATTTCACATCTGCCTAAATGTAAGTGTGGAAGTAACTATTTGCAAAACCCATGTATTTGTACTGAAGACTCTCGAAAATTGTATTTAAGTGTCTGGGGCTGGGGAGACAATTAAGAAGAGACACAGTGAGGGTCCATGCCCCAAAAAGGCACACTAATTCTAAGCCTAAAGTGAGCCTAGTCCAAAAGTAGTCATAGGCAGAGGAAGTGGGTCATAGTCAGAGGAACCTGGATGTTCATCCAGCATTTCTGGGCACATTGCAGAGGTGCTGCTACTGCTCTGCTGGTGGTAGAAACCTGAAAATGTCACAAGGCCCTCAATATTTAAAAGCAGTGATTAGCTGCCAAAAGCTAATATGAGAATATGAATATGAATATGAGAACGTTAGCCTGATGGCGTCCTTCAGTGGCACAAACTCTTCTGGCTCTTTCTGCAAGCCATTACGTCTGTGCTACTTCCCAGTATGCCAAACAGCCATGATAGGAGGATGCAAACTGACTCTGCCCTGTTATTGCTGATTTATATTCTCAAATAAAATATTTTAATTAAATTATTTTAGAATGAAATGTGATAATTTTCAGTAGACAACAGAGTAATTGGACATTAGAGGAGGAAAATGAACTGTGACTGGGGCAGCAGTTTAGTACTGCAGGAAAATACCAGCAATCCTAATGAGGTGCTAAAAAGCAAAATGAAAGCAGTTCCAGTCAGATAGTTGATTTAAAAAAACAGTTGCTTTAGGGCTTTCATGTAGAATATATCAGCCTCATTCTTATCTGCAACACTTTATCTGTTATTGTCAACCACTGTCATGACAGTGTGAGCTTCAGCAAATGAGCATAAAGACAAGGGGAAGTTGAAGTTAATTAAAAATGCAATATTTTAAAAAAATTAAATATTATTTAAGTCCTGGTCAAGTATGGCCTCTGTTTTATGATATTCATTCTGAAAATAACATGTAAAATTGAAATAAACTCTGAAAGGTCTTGCTATTGCATAAACAAAGTACATATATACACAATATCTTCCAGCACAGCTGCCTAACTCACAGAGAAATATTATACTAAATATTCACCAAAATAAATTAACTTATGCATTAAAAACATTTGCCTGGCATAATATATAGGGCATTCATACAGAGCTTTAGTTTAAATGCATTAAGCCTACCTAATTTTCAGTATTTAACTCCACTTCATATATCATTTTTTTCTTTGCATCTGCAGTGTTATCTGTTGGCTGAGTTTAAAAACTGTTTTCTCATGCACATAGGTATATGTTTAACCATAGCAATGTAAGTAGACTCAAGTCTTGTGGTTATAGCTGGATGCTGTCAGGATTGTTCTATAGGATCTCCCTGAACCTCCATTATTTCTGGATGAGAATGTGAGAAGTTGAAGAGCTAGGACTCAGAAAAACGAGTTTCAAGGGGCTTTACCACATTGTATTAATGACTCTGCAAACAGAAAGTGAAATGAAAGGAATGTTCTGCTAATTTACTACATTTGGGAGAAAATTAAAACAAAATCGGGTCATGAGTCTGCATATTTTCTACACACTTTCTCTTTGTGTATAGATCATCCCCTGCAAAAATGATTTTTTAATTAAGATGTGCCAGTGAACTGTTGATATATTGTGAAGCCAAAGAATGTCTGACAGCATAAATATAATATGTAGACCAATCAAGTGAGAAAGTGAGTGAACTTGCAAAGAAGATTATAGAGTAAACAGCAAATCATCTTAACTGTCTCTCTCACCTAAAGATTATCTTACATTCAGGAAGACAAAGCAAAGACATGCCATGCTGCTGAGTACAAACCAATTGCTGGTTGGAATGAATCGCAGGCGAGCTGGTGTTGTGACTCAGCAGAGCATCTGATAAAGGCTGCAGCTCCCACGGTGGTGCTAGCCTGACATCTACTGTATACTGCATCTCAGGAATCAGCTGGTTATGCAGTGGAAAGTGCTTTTCAAAAAGAAGGTGCTCTTGAAGATGCTACTCATTTCATACACACACACACGCAAAAGAATTATGATTTAAATATTTCTCTTCTCATTCTCTTTTTCCTGACTTGACTCTCTCTTCTGAGCCAGTAAGTATTTCTCAGGTAAACTATACCTCAGTACAAAAGTCTTTATAGTAATTTCTGACATTTTCATTATTCAGTAGTGATTTCATAGATATGAAGTATCTAAGGTGAAGAAGATTTCAAGAAGATTCAAACATAACTTCAAATCTGCAATTGCAAAATCAACACGTTATTTCAGTTTGAAATAAAAGCTAATCTATCATTCAGTGAGCCAGAGGACACTGTGACCAAAAAGAGCTGGCCCTGAACCCTTCCTGACCCTTGTGTTCTCCACTGGCTGAGGACCTAGAGCCAGCTAACAAGAAATTGAAGACACTGGATATAATATGGGAGTGAAACTGCCTAAACCCAGCTGGAAGTTTTGAAAATGCTGCAAATTGTCTGCCATATCTTCAGTAGGAAGATACTCTCAGATGCTTTTAAAGATCTGAGGCCAATGTGTCCAGCCCATTTCCAAAAACAGAGTGTAAGATAAAATTCGTGAAAGAAACAGCAGAGTTTAAAATGCATTTAGGACATAGAGGTACAAATTGGCCTCAGGAGAGATAAATCAGACTAATCTTAATAGCTTTTGAAGCTTTTTAATTGTTTTAACTTATGTGATTAAGATACCTAAACACAGTTGAAAATTTACTCTCCTGATTACTTTGACATTCAACTCCCACCTGGAATTCGTTTGGATTCCCACTTGGAATCAGGTCTTAACCAGGTAAAATAAATACATACCTCCAGAGGCTGACTCATCCCCTTATAAGCACTCAGTTTAGGATGGGTTAAATTATTCTAAGGAGGTTCTTCGCTTTTTATCTGTGACAGCAATAGGAGAGTAGGTAACTATTTTGGCTCTTATATACAACTCACATACATGACTTTATATAAAGACCACCCAGTTGCCTCAGGAATCATATTAATCTGACAATTAGTCAGATTGCTCACTACCAGAATAGGGCTCCTTGAATCAGATGATTTCTTGGATGTCCTCAAGTGATATGGAGAGCATGCCAGTTTCTGAAGTTTTTCTGAAGCCCCATTTTCTTGATGGGGCTGCTTTTCAGAAAAACAAAACAAAACCAACAACAACAAAACCATGAGCAGACCCATAAACAAAAGATAGGAAGAGAAAATCCTGCCAGTTGACTTAGATCTCATTGCCATAAAAGTTTGTAAATTCTGTGAGCACTGCTCAGCTAATGTTCTGTCATGATGTAGGGTAGGTAGCTCTGCAAGGCTTCAGCCTTCAGGCTTGTCTCCCATGCAGAGTGCAACCAGCAGGTGGGGAAAGTAGGGATTTTGTTCCTTGTTCTTTCCATCTTGGACAAAGAGGAATAAAGCAACATTGAAAATTTTGCCCAGTGTGTGTTAAAATCTTAACAGAGCAGAATAACATGTAGACACACACATATAATGCATTATTTAAATGAAGTCATCTGTAAATGCTGTTCTTCGAACCTAATCCAGACTATAGCACAGCACCTGGTGCCATTAATCACTTCTGCTGTTTTCATAGCTGACACTGGGAATAGTCTTGAATAGGTCACCGTTCCCCAGACTGATACTTTATGGGACAGGCCTAATGATTCACTTTAATAATTTTAAATTAATTCTCTCTTTTTTCTCCATTCTCTGATTCCGTTTTCCACTTCCCGGTAACTGTCTTACACTTTTATCTCGATCAATAATGTTGTGAGTAGTCAGAGTACCTGACAGATGACAACATCTTCATTATTTAAGGAGGTCTCTTATGACATGTGACCATCTACAGAGGGCATTTTCAAAAAAAAAAAAAAAACGAGAGAAAAAAAGGAAAAAAAAGCTTTTACTTTATAAAATACTGCAGATGCAGATGGAAAGTGATGTATTATGTGAAGTACTAAACAAAGAAATAAATAACCAGCTATAGGAATATCTTTTTTCTTCCTGTCACAAAGCAATCTAAATTTTAGTATTTATTCTACAAATGTCCTAGCCTATTAGAGGCAACTTATGCATGAAATAATGCAATTAAAACTGAAATAAAAGATTTAAATGCAGCCTCTAGAGGCATCCAATGGCACCACACTGTCTCACTCTTTACTGCCTCTTAAAATGAATGTTTAATTTATAGGAAAACCTTTCCAGTCCTGGCTCTTACAATTCTCTGTTTTTGATGGCACCAGTCATAATTCAGTTTCCCTATGCCATGGTAACACATCAACATTTCCTTCATGTTCAAAAACAAAACAAAACAAAACAAAAAACACCAACAAACAACTCCATGACCATACACAACCTTATTACCTAGTGCAAGAGGAGCTATCTTTAGTCTTGATTTCTTGACTGTCTTGTTCCAGCTTTTTCAGAAGTTATTCTTATATCCCTCCTGATGCTCTTAGTCAATACTTTTCTCAAGGTCACTGGCACCCTTGGGAATGATCTTTGGAAAATCATTGATAACACCACAGTGAAGTGAGGGGTCTTTGGAAGTGATGGTTGCCACCTTCAAATCTATCCTAAACGTTACATGTCCAACAGTATCAATGACAAGGGTGGAAAAGCCATGCTCGTTTGCAGTGGTGTAACAAGTTTCAAGGAGTCTTAACTACTCCCTTTTTTCTCCTTTCTTGTTCTGTATTGCTAAAGGGTTCTGATGACAGATGTTCAGCACACAGAAACATCAGCAAAATAAGAGCTTTTTTTTTTTTGTTGGATTCACTGGCTAGAAACAATGACTTCACCACTTCTTTGGGGAAGGAAAATTCATGACAAAAGAGGAAGGGGTTAGGTCAATTGTCAGTTCACAGAACTTAATAAATAGGTTATATTTGTCTACTGGCATGCCAAGATTGTAAATAACTTCACTAAATTCTCCCTGACTGTAGTAAACTGCATTGCATAATCACAGAAATTGATTTTCTCAACAATAACTGAGATCATTCCATGGAAACTTCTCTCTCTGACTGTAAGCAAAGAAGGGATATGATGACATCAGAATAACTTCAGACAATGCATTTATATTGTAGAAAACTCTGTTTTAGAGTATCACAGGCACATCTGACTGCCAGCTTTAGTAGATCAAATGTCACAGAGGAACATCAGGATTTGTTGTCAGACTATTACCATGGTGCTGAGTTTCTAGAAAAGCTTCCAACAAGAAGAAACCTCACAAAGTCTCAGTGATACTATTATGAAAACCAGCAAACCTGTAAGACCGTCTGGTTAGAGAATTTCAGAACTTATAACACGGGAATTCTAAAATAAATGCCATAATCATGGTTGACATTTGAAATAGCTCAGAAAGTCAGATTTTATTAGCTTCCAGCAGAAGGGAGTACCGCATTATAATACAAAGACTTGACAATTTAAATACACCAAATGGCAGACCACCAATTCAGCTAGTCCTGTGTGCATTGACTCGCCATAGCCATCAGAAAATCTATTTGCATGACCTACTGTCAGTCATCCAGAAGCCTGCTTAATTATGTCCCCATACATTGGGGTAGGAAATCACTGCTGGCAGCAACAATTTGTTGCAGCTGTGGTCAGGTTCCAGCTCTGTAATGCCTGAACATCACCATATGACCATCAGTATCACCACATGCTATTAACCATAGAATTACAGGATGGTTTGGGTTAGAAGGGACCTTAAAGATCGTTGAGATCCAACCTGCCTGCCATGGACAGGAATGCCACCCACCAGACCAGGTTGCAAAGGGCCTCGTCCAGCCTGACCCTGAATACCTCCAGGGATTTGGCATCCACAGCTTCTCTGGGCAACCCGTTCCAGTGCCTCACCACCCTCTGAGTGAATAATTTCCTCCTAACACCTAATCTAAATCTACCTTCTTTTAGTTTAAAACCATTCCCCCCTGTCCTGTTATTATCTGATTGAGCAAAAAGTTGCTCTCCACCTGCTTTATAAGCCCCCTTTCAGTACCGAAAAGCTGCAATAAGGTCACCCTGGAGCCTTCTCTTCTCTAGGCTGATCACCCCCTCTTAGCCTTTCTTCACAGAAGAAGTGCTCCACCCTCTGATCATCCTCATGGTGCTCCTCTCCACTCTAATAGTCCCACATTCTTCTTGTGCTGGGCACCCCAGACCTGGATGCAGCACTCCAGGTGGGGCCTCACAAGGGCAGAGTAGAGGAGGACAATACCCTTCTTCCACCTGTTGGTCATCCTTTTTTTGTTGCAGACCAGGATGCAGTTGGCCTTCTGGGCTGCAAGCACACACTGCTGGCCCATGTTGAGCTTTTTGTCCACCAGAACCCCAAGTCCTTCTCCACAGGGCTGCTCTCAGTGGGTTCTTCTCCCAGTCTGTGCTCATGTCTGTGATTGCAATGCCTCACAAGATCTTGAAGCATACGAGAGAATAACAGAAAAAACTTCCCACATTGCAGAAAAATCTAAACTGGTGTCCCCTTCATCATACCAAGAGGTAAATGTTTGGTAAATATTGGTTTAGCTGGTACATACAGAGTATGTATGTACAGAATTTATTTTTAAGAAGTTCCTTTTTTAATCAATCTGCATTAAAAAAAGCATGTTTAAATAATTTGCCTGTTTCAAATATTGCAAAATAATGTTTTAATTGTTAAGTATCATCTCTTTTGCTTTTTCAAAATTAATATTTAAGGACAGAAATTTGTAGAGTCCTTTAAGCAAGACTATCAATTAAATGAAATAGGTTTTTTTTACGCCTGCAGTTTTTGACTCCTGCATACAGTAAAATTTTTCTTTGATCAGACAACATTTTCCGAATCTGACAATTAGAACATGCCCTCTTCTGCCTTGTTTTCTTGCTGTGAAAAAAGGCCCCATAAAGCTGCAGGTCTCCACCAGTGAGAGAATCTAAAATGTGAAAGGACAACATTATTAGATACAGGGCAGTTCTCAAACCACATAGAACCTACCTCTAACCCATAGTTAATGGCAAAACTTCAGTAGTGCCAAAACTTCAGTGGATATCATAGAGGAGAGGGAACAAAGCAGGCCAAACATGATGATCCATATTACAGAGAAGTAGGACAGAAGGTATTATTTATTATGCCTGACATAATACCAGGCATTATTATGCCAACAGCTAGGAATCAATGTGAACTAATGTACTGTCCTTGTCCATTATAAAACCTGTGTGCTAGAATAACTGTTGTTGGCATGTGGCATTCACCCATTACTCACCTGTGGAACTGAAGCAGTTAAAATGCCAATAAGAACCTTGAGGTCATTACAGATACAACCAAATTGATATTGAAGTCAGTAGTACTGACAGTACATAATAATGAGAAACCTGATTTATTGAACATGGATTGCTCTACAAAGGTAAGCAAACAATGCTACAGACATGGTGGGTTTTTTTAAATGTTTTGTCAAAGAGTCTATATATAAATACCAAAGAAGATCATAGAGTGTTTGAGGGTAGAGCTTGATGATGTCTAAATAAACAAGACAATTTACAGTGACTCGTGTCATAAAACTGAAGGACAATGCACCAGCAGCCGTTCATGTTGGCAGAATTATGCTTGCTTGACATAGCTATATATTAAAAATACAGATGTATACTGCCAGATAGGAATAACAGAGAAGTCAGAAGAGCCTAGAGGGTTAGTTGGTTTAGTTTTCTGAAGAAGCTTCTTCTCAGCCCATGGGACTAAAAACAAGGTCCATAAATATGTGGGGATTTGGTGAGTCTCTGTAGTCTATAATATTTGCAGCTGAGGTCCACAAAGGAATGAGTGAGGAAACAAGATTACTAAATACAGTTAAAGTTGAGACATTATTATCAGCATTTCCCTCTTGCTGTCAATTTTTCTGCAGAAATACTGCACCAGTACATCCTACAGGAACTGGAAGAGTCACAGCTAAAACTGAAATACACACACAAAAAATATTAATTAAAAAAAAAAATAGAGAGAGAGAGAAAAAATGCTTCTGCTTAAAGTGTTTCAACTCCTGAAACAAAGTAATGTACTTTATATATTAATGCAGCTAAAGCGTACTGGTGTGGAAAAAATAATCAAAGGAAGCAACGACTCTAAAGTATGAAAATTTTCTGTGTTATGCACAGGAATACCTATTTTTCTCTGAAGAAAATTCAACTATTTTCAATAGACATAGAAATGAGATTGGTACAGTCATTGCCAAGGATTTGAGACTGCAGTAATTCATAGCTAAAAAGTTAGAAGCCCTAGTGGTACCTGGGCTTTCATGTGCAATTTCAGCATTACTACTGAAGTTACAAACAATGACAAAGCTCTTAGTCTTAGAATTCTTTATGCCAAATAAGAAACTGGTGATGTGGCAAAATTATTTACTGGAAACTACTAAAGATCTTCCTTATGCAAGCTCAAGTCAATACCTGTCTTTTCAACAATCTTATGAGTGATTGTCCCTTACAAAAGCAAAAGAAGATATGCAATCAATGAAGATGACCATTTCTATTCCGTGTTACCATAACTATTTGTTATTTTGTCCCTATGTGTTTTGGCAATCTTTTTTTCAATCCTTAAGGCAGAGGTGGGTTTTGAGAAGGATCTGGAAGAACAGATGATACTATTTGCAGTGCTCTCAGTACTGTTGGTACTATTTGTTATCATTTCTATGTGTCTGTATTCCTGGCTTTACGATCTACCTCTGAACCATTAGCACATCACCATTATTTTATTATTACTATTATTACCACAACTATTACTCCTACTGTATCAGCCTTGTACAACAATCTCATTGTGCTTGGCACCACACAAACGTCTCAAAAAGTTGTCACAAAACTCCTGCAGAGGCAGCTGCTTGGCAGTCATCTATATCCTGCAGTTCTTTCTGACATGCAAAACCCTGGGCAGGACCTGGGACACTTTGGCAAATGTTACAGAGATCAAATGCACTCTGGAATCTTAATCTTTACTCCGTTCCATGTTTTAAATGAGAATTTCATTTTTTTTAATTTTTTTTTAATCTGTTTTGCAGTAGCTGAGCAACATCAGGAGCACTTACACTATTTTCCATTGTTTTGACTGGATGGATTTGTAAAGTCACCCTGCTGCATGTTCTCTCACAGTACTTACTATAGAAATACAGAACCATTTCATTTATTTAGCTTTTTCATTTCAGTTTGTTGGGATCCACTTTCTACCAAGTCATTCTGGCATTTAGAATAATTTAGAATCATTTAGAAATCATTTAAAACAATTTATGTTTTATTTTTTCTTAAAAAAAAATCACTGCTTTAAAAACTGGCTTCTCAACCACTTTCCTACTCATTTTCAAACTCATCCTCCACATATACTCCTATCTTCAAGTGGAACTGTGACATACTGTATATAACTCATATTCAATTATGGTCTTTATATTTCCCTGTCTCTCCTCATGATTTAATGCGAATGAGGGATTAATGTCTGTAGGAGACATATGAGCCTGCCCTCTCAAACCAATTATTTTATTAGGCATTTCAAAGATTGCTTTTTTTTTTTTTCATAAAATTGGAAACAAATACCAGGCTCACTATGTCTGAGCGGAAGGCACTGTGGATCTTTATCATTCATGCAGCCATTAGGTGGGCTTACAGTTCTTTAGTTACAGTTTCCTTATGCATACTGCCACTGCATCTTCAGCTGATTAAGGTATATTTCATTTTGAGCTTGGAGAGAGTGGAGGGGTTAAAAAGAAGAAAGGTAAAGAGAAGGAAATAATATATGAAAGGAGTGAATTACAATAGATGAAAGGATGCAGGAAGACATCAAAGTCTGATGGGAATCAGTCAGGATCTTGATTCCTCTTGGCAAGATTAGAGCTGGAAGACAAATTAAGAGGCAGGAACCGGAAAATTAGTAGTTATTTTCTTGTAAAAAGATTATACCAAAAAATTAATAAAGGAATTGTATGCCTAAGGGTGCCAAGAATCTTTCACATAATGGATACACAGCTGATGTTTCCACATCATACTTTAGGAATACATTCTCTCTGAAACATACTATCTGTTTTCTTATTATTTTATTATCTAAAAAAAAAAATCAACCTTTGAATCAACAAATAAAATAACTGCTTAGAAAATGTGCACACAGATGGTTTCAAGAAATCATTCAAACAAATCCATCCCTGCATTCCTGCTGAAGCCAGATCAATTTATTAAGGTAGCTGCTACCTGCTTCCTCTTTTCTCTGACAGTTTTCCCTCTCTACAGTTCATCCAAAAGCTATGTAACAATTAAAATATAAATGTATAAATCCATTTAACAGCACAGTTGCAAAATGTTTCTTAGAGTCAACAGAAAACCTTAACTGTAAAATGTGTAATGAAAATATTTCTTCCTGCCATCCATCAGATATGAATGGAAAATAATAGTAAAGACCAATGTCATCAGAAAATGTTAGGTGAATTTCAAAACTGATATATAACTTGGTAGGAAAAAAGTGATCAGACAAAAATCTACCCTTTTCTCAGTAGCATGGCTACATCAATGCCTCATAGCAGCCCTACAGAGAAGAATATCAGAAACAAGGCAAGTACAAAGGTAGTTTATTTATTTATATATTATTTAACTCTTGGCTTCCAGCTATAATGACATGGACTTTCTGAGCTACAGATAGAAGCAGGATCATCATACCATCTGACAGATTTACCCTCTCTTAATTTATCTAATCCCATTTATGTTTTTGGCTTCCACCACATGATATAGCAATGCATTTCAAAATTTCATGATGCATCAAGTGGAAGGCAACTCATTTCTGTGTTTGGTTTTGTAATTTTATTATGTACCTTGTAGTGCTTTTGTATTAAGAAATGATAATGCATCATTTCAATTCACCTTCTCTATGGTGCCAACAACTTTATATAACTTTTCCCCTTAAAAGCACCTTTATCATAAGCTGAAGAGTTGTTTATCATATGGGTTTTCTAGCCATACCCTTCCCCCTGCATTATTCCTACCTCTATTATAACATTGTTGATCTCAGCACCTGAAGAGCATGCAGAACATAGGTGCCTTTAGTGCAATGATCCATGTTTCACCCTGAAATCCTTTCTCAGCAACTCCTATCATTTAATTTGTCTTCTAGACTACAGCTGAGAACAGATTTGATATTCTCACGGATTGCCCAAAACTACCCCAAAATTTCTTTCGCAGTGGAAATAATTCGTAAATAATGGCACATTTTCTCACCTCATTACTCATCTTTGAGGAAACGGATGTCTCAATAAGAGCAAATCCTATTGTAAAAATAAATAAATAAATAAAAAATGTTACTCCTACATAAATTGTTGTGCACGGGAATATATTAATTTGTTTTGGTCATCCCTGACTTAGAATCCACCTGAAGACTGGGCTTCATCATCAGTGAATTTGGACAGCCCTATCTGGCAAATTCTTGCACATTCATGTAGTTACCAACCACTTCTAGGCAGATGTCTATAACAATATATTTCTGAGGTACAGTATTTATCAGTTCTCTAACTAGCTGACAACAATAGTGAATATTAATTGATAATATAATATTTATTATAATTTTATAAATTTTATAAATTTTATAAAATTTTATAAAAAATATTTATAAATATTTATATATATATAAATATATATTTATTTATAAATAAATATTTATAAAATAAATTTTATAAAATTTTATAAATTTTATAAAATTTTTATAAAATATAATAATTTTATTATATAAATAATTTATATATAATTTTATTATAATATAATAATTAATATAATGAATAGTGAATATTAATGCACTTTTATACATTGAATACTGAGAAAAATAAAATTCCCATCTAATCTGAATTACTGCATAGCACCACTCACTGTGTTTCATTCTGACCACTCTGTGGTCCTTTAACAAGCATTATATCTGTTTTTTATAAAAGACATATAGTCACTGAATGAAATCTACAGGTAACTTCACGTTATTCCCAATTGTTATACCTTCTAAAAAAAAAAAAAAGAGTTTAATTTTGCATACTGTTCATCTACATGGGGGCAAAATCATTTTTCATGTTTCTCTGTCAGGTTCATGAGTTGCCTGTTATCAAATCTACTCTCTTCTCTCTACCAAAGTCTCAGAGACTGCACAGAATGTGAAATAAGTGTTGTTAAGGCTATTAAAACCAGACATGGTCCGTTTTCCCCTGAAAGGATTACTTGTCCAATTACTACTTTCAAACCTGCTGCAGCTGATGATATGAGACGATGTGGAGTTAGCAACTACATATTAAAAAACGCTTTAGAAATCAGCACAGATTTCAAAATGGAGCGATACAGGAAATATTAATAAGCATGTCTACAGAAAGAAAAGGAACCAGGCTTTAAAGGCTACTTACAAAAGTAGCTAGATTTGTACCTAGCAGAATGCAGCTTTATCTTACTGCAACGTTCCTAAGTCATTTAGGCAATTCTGTAAACATCATTAGGCCTCCCTCTGCATTACACTGGCATAGATTTCATCTGACAACAATGACTCTGAAATGAAATCTGTTTTTAAAAGTTCTCACAATGAAATTTATTTTGGTGTTCTCACAAGGAGATCAGGTACAGGACAGGAGGTGGAATACTCACAAAATAAAATGTGAATGACTTAGTAAGAGGAGGTAATAGAGACTAATATACCAAGACCAAGACACTTTGCTCAGAGATTTTTTCTTTTAGCATGTGCTGAAATAACCTGAAGTGAAAAAAACAGCTGCTTAGAAAGAAAGAAAGAAAGAAAGAAAGAAAGACAGAAAGAAAGAAAGAAAGAGAAAGAAAGAAAAAAAGAAAAGAAAGGAAGGAAGGAAGGAGGGAAGGAAAGAAAGAAGGAAGGAAGGAAGGAAGGAAAGGAAAGAGAGAAAGAGAAAGAGAGAAAGAGAGAGAGAGAGAAAGAAAAAAAGAAAGAAAGAAAGAAAGAAAGAAAGAAAGAAAGAAAGAAAGAAAGAAAAAGAAAGAAAAAAAGAAAAGGAAGGAAGGAAGGAGAGAAGGAAAGAAAGAAGGAAAGAAAGAAAGAAAGAAAGAAAGAAAGAAAGAAAGAAAGAAAGAAAGAAAGAAAGAAAAAGAAAGAAAAAAGAACAGGAAGGAAGGAAGGAAGGAGAGACGGAAAGAAAGAAGGAAAGAAAGAAAGAAAGAAAAAAGAAAGAAAAAAAGAAAAGGAAGGAAGGAAGGAAGGAGAGAAGGAAAGAGAAGGAAAGAAAGAGAAAGAAGGAAGGAAGGAAAGAAAGAGAGAGAAAGAGAGAGAAAGAAAAAGAAAGAAAGAAAGAAAGAAGGAAGGAAGGAAGGAAGGAAGGAAAGAAAAAGAGAAAGAAAGAGAGAAAGAGAGAGAAAGAAAAAGAAAGAAAGAAAGAAGGAAGGAAGGAAGGAAGGAAGGAAGGAAAGAAAAAGAGAAAGAAAGAGAGAGAGAAAGAGAGAGAAAGAAAAAGAAAGAAAGAAAGGAAGAAAGAAAGAAAAAGAAAGAAAGAAAGAAGGAAAGAGAAGGAAAGAAAGAAGGAAAGAAGGAAAGGAAAGAGAGAGAGAAAGAGAGAGAAAAGAGAAAGAGAGAAAGACAGAGAAAGAGAAAGAGAGAGAAAGAGAGAAAGAGAGAGAAAGAGAAAGAGAGAGAAAGAGAGAAAGAGAAAGAGAAAGAAAGAAAGAGAAAGAGCGAAAGAGAGAAAAAGCTCAAAGTTATCTTTTCAGGAAAAAAAAAATTACAAAGTAAGCAAGGGGGTTGGTAGTAGGTAAGCAAATGTATTCTGTGCAGGCTGGACTAAAGCTTGCAAACTGAATGCAACACAGACTAGAATTATTATCCTCTTCAGAGAGTATATTATATCAACTTATACTCGTTTGGGGCAGAAAATATTATGAAAATTTAGGGCATAAAAAGAAGGGATATGAACTCTTTCATTAAGAATGAGCCTCAGATGACCTGAATAGTGCAGAAAGAGAAAATAAAATAAACATTATGAATGAGGTGACCATAGTGTATGAATTATAAGGGGCACAAGTTTACATTGTGTGAGTACTGACTGTGCAGGAGGAAGTTAACAGAGCTATCACACCATTTGGATGTCCTTCTCCTAAAACTTTGAGCTCCACTGTAGGTGGCTCAGATTTGCATCATTTTAATGTATATTTTATGCAATGTATATACCAAATTCAAGAGTTTCTGAATGAAAGCCAGAATTTTCCCTCAGCACTAAACTCTATTAGGAAAAGTTTTCCTTCCTAAATTAAAATATAAGAATAACAACCACATTGGAAAATCTGACACAAATCACTCTGAAATAAAGCATTAAATATGGGTATGTTTCAACGACTGTTAATGAAGAAACGAAGAGCTCAGTGTGCTGCAGCAGGACTGGGCCATTTTTACTCTGTTTTTTCTGAGGAAATGGTTTCTTTATTATCAGAAAGAGAGGGGGAAGACAGAAGAAAACTATTTTTTTCCCCTGTTTCTTTCCCTTCTTTATTCTTTAAATTCATTATCTCAATTACTTAGGCAAGAGGTGATCAGTTAGAACCGGCGACACCTACTGTGAATTCGAAGTTTATTTAAATGCACAGTTTAACAAAGGACACTAATTTGCTGTGATGTGCCAGAAAGGTCTGTTCTGCTGCATGACGCTGGCTGGTGCCTTTTTCTAGTAAAGAGTAAGATCATGAACACTGTTTTGGCCGAAATGTCCTTGCCTCTTCAGAGAACCCCAAAGTTCCCTTGCTGCTCAGCGTGAAAGCTGGACAGTACACTGGAGGTTTTGTTAGACTACTTCATTATGTTGTTTAATTGCAAGGTGCCAGCATCTAGGAATCCCACCCACAAATCAAATTTCATTATATGAGACATCCAGATGCCCAGTATCAAAAGCTTGCTATTTCATGTTCATTCTGTGTCCTGCCTCCCAGACTACTACTGCCTCCACCTTTGCCTTAACGATTACATTTGTTTCTTGGATGTATTGCCTTTATGTGGAACAGCTTGTAGTACTCCATGCTTGAGGAAACTGGGTTTCATTTTATTGCTCAGTGCCTCAGTTTCCCTTTCTCTTAAATGGAAGGCAATGATAATACTTCCCTTAGAAATACTGTAAGTAAATATTAGTCTATATGTTCATAGCTATGATTTGGTAAAAATGATGATGATGTAAGTAAAGAAATATCTGTTAATGAATAAGACATTACAATCAAAGCATTGCTACAAAGAAGACATCTAGAAGGCAGTAAACATTTTTAATTAAGACAGATGAGAAACAAATAGGATGTGCTGTGGATTTCTTCACATTTATTTATATAGTTACAAAGTATTTTAAACACAACTGCCACCGTATTTGAGCATAGTATATTAATTATTTTGCCTTCAAGCCATCTAGATCACCTGGCTAAATCTGTGTTCTCAGAAACATTTTGAAGTGTGTATGTGGTCTTTGCAATAGCTCCATACAAGAGTATGTTTAAAGTGAACAACCATACCTACTCTTATACCCTGGACAACAGCTCCAAGCTCTTAAAGATAATTTTTAGTTCTATCCACTTTCACCACCAGTCTTTCTTTCCTCCCCCTTTGAATATACATCACTTCAACTACATACCTGTAAAGAGAGAAACAAGGATTAATCAGGGGAAACCTAATGACAAACACTAACCACAGAGTGCTTGGGAGTGGCTGTCTTGTACATCATCATTTTTTAGTTATGTAGTGAGATGGTAGCACATTTTGGAAAGCCAGATCTACTAAACGCATCTCATAGTATTTCTCATGCAGATGTCAGGGCCAGGCTTTTTGTGGGGAAACCCTTTTTCTTCTTTGCTGCTGTTTAATATATACAAATATGTGGTCATTACTGGCATAACAATATACATCTAGTTGATTTTACTTAATTTAAAGATCATTGTTAGTGTTCTTTCCAAATAAAATAAATAAAAATACTGTGAAATAAGCATTCTCTTAAAGCGTAAGCTTTATAAATGTCCAGGTTGTAAGCCACATCATGAGTCTTAACTGGTATCCTCTTGCAGCCCTATACCAGATGATGTCTTGGTGGAAAGACAACACTTGTTCTTATACTGAAAGAACATGGAAGAAGAATTGTATCATATTAGATGACAATCAAATATCTCTGGGCTAATGCTGAAGGTAGATGAAATAACATCAGAGGTTTTTTGAACTGTCCATTTCATACACATAAAAAGTAAATATTCAGTTATTCATACAGATAATTTATTTTACCCTTCTCCAGCCAAGAAGGTGTATTAATCATTTGTGCTTGATGGCACTCTCAAAGATTTATAAAGTCAAAACCTAAACCTAAGGGCTTATGGATCCTTAAAACCCCCTGTACTTAAGTGCTTACACATGAAATGTATTTTGGCCATACAGCTTGTGGCTAAATGCCATACCTGATAATGTTTTTCAATGCCTCAACATAGCTGATAATGATAATTATCAGTTTACATAATTCATTACAGTAATAAAAATGGAGCCAAACGACCAAAATTTACAATAGTAGGAAGAGGAAATAGTATCAGGTCTAACCCCACAGCTCAGCAAATTTGGAAGAAAACTGCTACTGTTGCATATCTCATGATTTCCCTTCAGATAAAAATACCTAATAAAACTTAGGAATGCTTACTTATCTACTTTTTTTTTTTTTTCCCATTACCTGTGAATTGAACAAATATTACAACCATGAAAGAGATCAAGGATAAAATTATGTTTTTAATACATCATTCTGTGAGGAAGCAAGCAAAATTTTAAGTATTAAGTAACGTATTAAACAATATTTTATTCAAGTGATAAGAATAAACACTTTTCTGAGCTGGTTTTAAAGGCATAAATGAGTCCATATGAAGAGAAGGAAATAAAAAAAACTCAAAATCTGAGCTTCAGCTTTATAGTCTATCATCATTCCTCTTTCTTCTGACTACTGCTCAGGTTCTAGAGAAATTTTGGAAGTCTAACAAGGTCTTGGTGGAAAGGCTGGGATTACAAACCAGAAAGGTACCTTAAAGGAGGCTGTAGCGAGGTGGGGATTGGTCTATTCTCCCACGTGCCTGGTGACAGGACGAGGGGGAATGGGCTAAAGTTGCGCCAGGGGAGGTTTAGGTTGGATATTAGGAAGAACTTCTTTACTGAAAGGGTTGTTAGGCATTGGAATGGGCTGCCCAGGGAAGTGGTTGAGTCACCATCCCTGGAGGTCTTTAAAAGACATTTAGATTTAGAGCTTAGTGATACGGTTTAGTGGAGGACTTGTTAGTGTTAGGTCAGAGGTTGGACTCGGTGATCTTGGAGGTCTCTTCCAACCTAGACGATTCTGTGATTCTGTGAAAGGATGAAGACGAAGGTGACAACTGGATCTTAAGAGTCAAACAAGAGTGAGCATGTTCTGGTACAATGTGTGGAGACAGTTGCACCCTGTAAAAAGATATCATAAATATACATACAAACCGAGACTCACTTAAAATTGGTGATCAGAAAACATGAAATGGTATATTTTTCAGAGATTAGATACCTGCTGGACAGCCGCAGTCAAATATTTCTATAATACAGAGCACCAAAGGTAGGTGTGTTTTACCTATTATTTTAAACAACTGAGCATGACTCATTTCCTTCTTAAAAAGACTGTCAGAGATGATGTTGGCTTTTATGAAAGAGCAGTATAGTTTTTCACTAGCAGAAGATTTGGGTCTATTGTTCTGTTCCTTAGATTGTGGCAATTAATAAAATAATTTCTGCTCTACTGTGAAGAACATACAAGGTTGTGGCAGGACATATTTCACCTTTTCTTTGGTACAATGTAGCTCTCAGGCTGGTAGCCCTTTGGGAGGTGCTGAAGGAAGGTTCATGCATGGTGCTCCAGTCTGCTCTCCTCTGGGGCTGCCCTGCTCCACTGGTGTTAAGGCAGCTGAAGGAACAGCTCTCTCCTCTCTGCTGGTGCAGCCAACACAGCCCAGAAAATACTTGCTTTCACTTTTACAAACTAAAGAAGGTTTGAGGTGTTATATAATAAGCATTCACCTCACTTTCTTTTGGGGTGTATTACACATATGGTCTCTGGACTGACCTCCTTTCAGAGTTGTGTGGAATGGCTTTGTGTTAACTATGACTTGAAAACTGCTGTCATGCAGCAGGTGAAGGGTAATGGAAAAGCTATTGAAACAGAAGGAAGCCCCCAGAACACCTCCTGTTTTTCACAACAGGATAAATTGCTACCACCAGCTCTTGCACATTTGACACGGGGTTGCGTTTTGTTCAGAGATTTCTGCCCTTTAACAGGCACAGCTTCTTAGAGACATTCCCCCATATGTGAAACATGCTGCATGCACAGCTGTGGGAAAAGCCTGGGCTTTCGAGGAAGATCTCTCTACCACCATACACGCATGCAGAAGCTAGGCTCTGACCTGAGCTTAGGATGTGCAGCATGTGTTTCAGGGGGCTGTGGAGTAAACTGCAGGGTGCATTCATGTCACATAGCACTGATGAGAATCCAGATCTGATTATTCAGATGTGAAGAAGGCTTGAAAAGAAGTGACTGAAAGCTCAGTCTTCACATTTTTGCTACTGCAACGCTGGTGTTATATCTCAAAACAATATAAAATACATATCTCATATATTACTGTGCTAATTCCAGCAGCGAGTGTACACATCCAGCTTATTTTCTGTTGACTTACATTTTTTTTCCACATGGGAAGGTGAATCATTTGTCTAAAAACTTGTGATTGGTGACTGCTATTTTGGTTATAAGGAAACCCAGCTGGAGCAAAGGCCTGTTTGAATGTGAAATACACACAAACAAAAGAGGAGGGGGAGGCAACGCTACCTAGAGTGAACTCAGGGAGAGGTGATTTTAAGCCAATAGAGATTGCCCAGGACAATATGGACATAGCTAGGTGACCTTTCCCATTAGGTGTTCTCCATCATAGAGTACATCTCCAGCACAGCATTAAAAAACATATATTATTTGCAAATGTTTCAAATGTAAGCATAGTACCAAGTGTTTTCTTGAGCAAGAATGCATGCTTTGCCCCAGGACAGCCTTCAAAGCTGCTGGAGCTGAAATTTAAAATAGTTCAGCTTTAACATCCTGAAGTTAGACACCAGAAGGCAAAGGCAAAAATAACTGGGCAAACAGGAAAAGGTGAAAGACCCAGTGACTCAGGTATGACTGGAGATAGCTCTCAGTTCAGATGGAATCTGAGACAATGGCCAAATTTACAGGTATGATCTCTGGTGCATCCTGTGGGAAACACTAACTTTGCACACCAAAACAAAACAGCTTGGAAAAGCAGTTCTCATTAAGTCTTTCTCATACTGGGTGTCTGGTCCAGTATGGAGGCTGTAGGAAAAATCCTGTAAGTAAAACTTCTTCCTCAGTTAAGCAGCCTTTGGGTGGTTGGCCCAACATTCAGAACTGAAGAAATCAAATCAAAAGTAAATATCCGGAGATGATCTCACACCAGTAGAAAAAGGAAGGAACAAATTTCACTTACTGCTGAAGGAGCTAGGTGAAACAAAATCAAAAACAAACAAACAAACAAATCTACCACCCTTCTCCAGAACATCTAACTGCTACAGAATGATTTTCATCAAGTGATCACATTATGTTGATTAATCACTGCAGGAAATGAGTACCTCAATTCAGGTTTTATGCAGACCAGTAAGAGGGTGCAAGGAAGTCTGTGTTGCATATTGCTACTATACCTTTCAAGTTCTTATGGCCCTCAAGAGAAATGAGGCATTCATAATGTGGGGGGGAAATAAAAATCATAGAGTGCATCATAAATCTAAGGGACTAAGTTGTGGAAATCACATCTTTAAACTGACACAGCTGTGATTAACTGGCAATGGCTTTTACAGTCAGAAAAGTTTTTGGTTATAGTTACATGCCCAGAGAAAGTTTCTGGTGAAAAAGAAAAAAGAAAAAAAGAAGTACAGGTATTTAATCAAATCCCTGTTTGGGAGCTGGTGGGATGGAATATGTTAAACCACAAACCTTGCACCTCAAGAAGCTTAGTTTTGAATCTGTTCTTATCATACAGAGTGAAATTTCCAGTGGATGTTGGCTCACTTTTTTTTTTTTTTTTTTTAACCACCCACAGGATTCAGTAGCCTCTGCTCAGCAGAGCAGCGGAATAAATCACTTCATGGCTGAGCCCTACTCGCCCAGCTGTCTTTGCTAGTTTAGATGATCTCTGCCTTATATAACACAATGGTCCCAAATTTCCTGTATTCAAACAATGTCTCGCCAATCAAAATTAAAAAGGATATATGCATATGTATGTATGTGTATATCGTTAAAGAAAACAAAGATAATTGTTGTTGATATTGAAGTCTTTACAGAGGCCTGAATCATAATTGACTTAAACGCTGTGGAATGACTTGTATTTACTCAGGAGGTAGGAATAATGCTATAAATCAAAATAATAGCATCCTTCATCCATTTTGCATTTGCTTTCCCCACAGGAGACTGTACAAAGTGAAAAGTGAGCATAGCACTGCCTTAAAAATGTAATTTTTCACCAAGGAATAGCTTCACTGCTACAGAGTAGGCAAAAACCTAGGTCTAGACAAACAAACCTCCTGAGTTTGATCAGGATGGCCATGCCTACACAAGCAAATTGAATAGGCTTGAGAACATTGCTGGGCATTGAGGATGACTGTACATCTCAGAGACTGCTATTGTGATCCTTTGCACAGTTTTATCCTCTGTAAACGCTCACAAAACTTACAGGCACAGTTCAGGAGTCAGCACGGACTATGAACCACATCCTTACTGTAGCTTTGTTTCTTTCGTTGCATTCATGCATTCTGGAGTTGCCAAGAATATCTGTGAGTATAGATCCACAAAGAAATGTCCAAAGATCCAATGTAAAGAAAAGATTTATACAAAATAACATTATTTACATATAACAGAATTAGATCAGAACTGCCAGATTTTTTAGCTTTAATCAATATGTCAATGGTACCTCCCAAAAAGACAAAAATAAAAGCAGTCCTCATTTGGACCAATTAATAGATTGCTACAGTACACTAAAGCATCTGCTGCCCAGGCTGTGGGAACTCCAATTAAAAAGAAACAAGTGAAAATTCTCATAATTCTCAAAATTCTCATTCAAACATGCCACCAAATCTTTCAGTCCTCTAAGGAAAAGTTTGATTCAAGTAAATGGACTTGGGGTTTAAAAATGTAAAAAAAAATCTCTGCAGGAATAAAGCAAATGCTTGTGGTGGCTGATTGATGAAAAAGCCCATTTCAAATGAATTTATAAAAATTGTCTAAGCAGATTAATCTAGCAGATCAATAACGTACATTAAAGTAACTAAGACCACAATAAGGCTTCCTAATAATAACATGGGAAAAGAAGAATCTGGAAAAGACCAGCAATCCAAGCTAAACCCTATTTAAAGATATAGCCAGAACTACAGGTAGGGAGAATTTGAAACTTACACCACCAATTGTGCATAGATGAAAGGAAATTATGAGAGGAAATTGTGTATATAAAACTCCTGAGCCTTTAACAGCATCCTCCTCTGCAAACCCTTGCAGCTACACAGTCTCATTCACTTGTATACATAAATGGGTTGCACACATGCTTTTCATATTGCAGGACTGTAATTACAATAGACTTTTTTATTATTTATGCCTGCACATTTTTGCATTTTAACTGAAATATCCTCAGTATTGCAAGTTAACAGTAATATTTAGAGCTTTTCTAAAGGCTTGACAGGGAAGAGAATTGCAATGGATTAGAAATTCGGGTCATATTAGTTATACAGAACATAAAATCATTGAACAACAAAACAAATAGCAAAATGCTTATCCCTCCCTAAGTCCTCAATTTTAATATAATTTTTCAGCATCAAAGTAGTGCAAGTGATTACAACTGAAGACTTTAAAACAAACCACAGCAAAACAAAAGAAAACAAACAAACAACAATAAAACCTGGGCAAAAACATAAGCCAGCCTGTCAGAGAGAGAGATAGATGCAGTGCCATACCTCAGGTTTAGTAAGTTGTTAGCAGACACCGAGATCTATATAACCAGGGCATAAAATGGGCCAAATGCTATTGGTACTCTTAGGAGGCGACGCTGGGAAAAAAATTAAAATAAAATAAATTGTTCAAAGCAAACAATCTGAAGGAACCCAAATAAAGGATGGTAAGGGAGACCTTGGAGTTTCCTTCACAAACATTTGCCAAGAATCAAGATATTTTTAAAGCAGAAAATGATAATAATCATAATAATAATGCTACAAGTAGGAGCAGCTCAGCAAGCACAGAACAGATTTTAACTCCCTAATATTTACATCCTACTGAGTAGCATGACAGGCATGAAATGTAAGTTTGCCAAAGATAGTAAAGAGGCAAAGAGTGGAAAAATACACAGATGGAATATTGCATGAAGATCAACGTTCCAGCTAAGGAGTAGCATGTACAGAAAAGGCATGACTCACCCCTTGAAACACCTGATGGGCAGGAATTTAGAAGCCTCTAGCACGACATGTCATCACCAGAAAACAGCAAATCATATCTACCAAAAGCTACCACAAGTGGGTATTTGTTAAAAAGCCTGTTCTTGTAACAAACTACATTTGTCAAAAGTGTTATAAACAGTCATATCCCAATCCTTACTTTTGAGTTAATAGAACTATTTTTTATTTATATTCACATATTACAGAAGCACATATATTTACACATAAATACGTTTAAATTAGTTTGGGCTCTGACCCCTCTCATCCTCAAACTTCCTCATACTGAATTAATGTCAGCAGATGGTTGTGAGCAGAAGTCGCCCCAAACCCCTATTTGCCTGGTAGGGAAGGAGGGAACAAGATTTTTTTCTCGACCAGTCAGAAAAATTATTTGTTCAACAGCTCACATGGGACGAATAAGCTGATCAGAGCTAAAAATCAGTGAGGAAATTATCAGCCACCAATTCCCCTTCTGTACAGTTTTACCTGTCCAGACTTAACCAAATTTGTGAATAAAATACAAGACAGGATCCAAGGAATTGTCAGCTAATGAGCCATTCTCAGGCTAAATAAGCCTGAGATCTGTAGGAAAGTTGCTGCTGCTGTAAGTACCTTAGCCTGCTATACACAAGTACAGTAGGACATTGCCCCAGGCATGGTATTACACTGAGCTATACAGCTACAGGATAGCAGGGTGAAGAAAACAAACATTTTTCCCCCCATTCCTCCTAAACAATGGAAAGCTTTCTCTTTAAAAGTTACAAATTAGAATTGCTTTGCTGATGATAAGCTCTGGCTTTTGTTGAGCAAACCTTAAGCCAGGAGTTCCTGTATTTTTTTCCAGACATGATCTCTCGAGACTCATGTTGCTCTTGCTTCTGCAGCAGTCACTGTTCCTGCTGCTAGTGTTATTCCCACTGCTTCAGTGTTTTGCAAAATGCCAGTTTTCTGGAACTGGCTGAAATCCAATAGCTGATGCCTCGCACAGGGGCTTGCTACATTCAGTGCTGCTACTAAAAGGGTCTTACGCCCCGTTCAGACGCTTCTATTTCCTTGTGTTGAATTACACTTCTACCCCTCATACTGGAATGGAAAATGTTTGCCACGTTTAAGAAAATCATCCTGAGGGAGCTATTATCTGGGCTAATAAAAAAAACAATTTAAAATCTACTGTATTTTTTTTCACATGCTGTTGCTCTTTTTCACCTGTTTTGATGCTAGGCTTTTGCAAGGCACTGGGCCCTAAAGTAAGCTTTTGTTATACTCCTTAAGACTTCTTCTCTCCTGTAATCAGAGAGCTTGCACTGTGCTGAGAGCTGGGGCATAGCAAAGTTGTGTCCCTCACCTCCTATTGACTTTATTTAGTTACTGCAGCTCTATTTAAGCAGCCTGCTAATATTTCAGGTTGACAAATCCCTCTTGGAGGGGGTCCTGGCTGTGTGACCTGTGCAAAATTATTTGTTGCAATCTGCACTGCACAGTAATGCACAAAAAAGAAGCTGGCCAAACATGTAAATACAGCTTTAAGAATATGCCATGTACTCTTTCCAACAGCCATCAGATCTTTTCTGCTTTTCCTCCTGTCAAAAAGGTAACATTTCCATTTGAAAGCAGCTCTGCTCCACTGCAATAATTTTGTATTGCTGTCAGTTAACATTTGGATTATTTCTCTCTCAGGTCCCACACCAAACTGCTCAACAGGTGAATACCATTGACTATTGATTAACATTGAGAGAGCACAAGATGCAGCAGTTTGGAAACAGATCAGCAGTTAAGCCAGAGCTGGTACAAATCCTGTCCCTTCTGCTATCTGTTGGTACTGATTTTAGAGGAGTCTGAGATTTCACTAATCATACAACTCTTGGCTTGTGAGCTTGGAAGTCACCATTTCTTCCAAATTTAAGGTCCCCAAAATAGGAATAACACCTCCATTACAGAACTCAGGTTCCAGCCTGTAGCTTCTAATCAAAGTTATGTGATCAGTCATTTGTGCAGCAATGACATTTTTTCTTCTCTATTTATATTTGTGTAAAATACTTATCAGCATTCAGAATAGTATCACTTCAACATTTCCGATCCAAATTCTGCAATAATAAATGAATAAACTTTACAAAGCAAAAGCTAAAACTTTCAAAAGATACAGTATTCACCCATATAATTAAAATGAGCTCACAGGCAGAGGAAAAAAAAAAAGTACACTCACTGAATCAATAACCAGTCCCACAAATGTCTGCATATTTTATGAGTTGCAGATGTGCATTTATACTTAAAACATACCCACATTAAGTACGACATGGTTCTTCATACATTTGCTGTGTTTTCCATGACAAGAACAGTTCTACAGAAACACAGAGACTTCTTTAAAAGATGTTATAAAATGCATCTTGAGACATTCTTGTGCATTTTATATGACACCATACATGCAAAATCCTGCTTTAATTCCAGTATCTCTATTTTGAACCAGTCATGTAACACATTCAGATAAACAGAGCATGAAAATCTATTTTTACTGATCATCTAAGTGTTTTTAAAAAGATTACTGCAGAAAAAATTTACTCCAATCATATGTGTAGAAGCATGGCATAAGCTTTAGGTTTTGTTGAGACTAGCAGAAGTCCAGAAAAGGCATGAGACTCCTTTTAATTCTTAGAAGACTGTTTTAACTTCGAACAGAGCTCTCAAAATAGTGCCCAAATGCACAGTGCTTGTTGAACAAATTCTGATTTATTGAAAGTAAACATTTACATTGGCTACAATGTTGTAACTGTTACAAAGCTGGATAAAAGAGGCTTAAAGAGCAATAGAAAGCAAGTGCAGTAAAAAGTGAATAGAGAAAATATTTGGCCTTAGTGATCTTTTGGCAGTATTTACATTATGTACATTTTGTTAAATATTTGTAGTAACTCTAAGGCACCATAGGCTAAATAGCAGGCTGCGGTAATGTTTTGTGCACAGAATTTAACAAATTTATTTGGAGAAAAAAAGGCTGCAGAGTTAAAAGAAACATAGGCATATTTTATGTTTACATAAAAGAGTGGCTGCTTCTTAAAATTCAAAGATACAACACATACTGGGTAAATTTAAAAATTATTTTTAGAACATTAAATGATTTTGAATGTGTATAAGGATTATTTCTACTGACTTGCTGGTAAATGTTTAATGTAATCTATTCTTCAACAGCTTTTTCACACATTACATATGTTCATCTAACTACTACTTTGTTTTTGTTTGAATTCTTTGTTTTGTTTTTCCTGACAAAATGTTCTACCTAGTATATCATACTGTGTACAAAATCCCAATGCAAAGTGTAATGGGTCATAATTTATATCATCGCCATTCCCCAGCAGACGAAAGTTTAGCAGGAACACCCAGCCAAGGATTGCTTTCATCACACCAAACAGCAGCTCAGTATTTTATTCTGCCTGCTTGAAGCAGCTGCAGGCCTGGAGATGGCCATAGATGATGCCATGGTGAGACAGAGGAGCCTGGGGTCTTCATACCCAAAATGTCCAAAACCAAATCAGGAGACCCAACCTCCTTGTGATAGCCTTGTGCATTGTACATGATGCTACACGTGCAGAGCACTGCTTTGCTTTAAATCTTTGCTTTTTTACTTATCTATCCCACTCTGAAGCACAATCCCTCTCCTCAGTGCTATAAGGAATAAATTTGGTTATCATTACAGCCCTGACTGCCTGAATTCTAGATACTTTTCAAACTGCTTTCACCCTGCATGCTCTGCAAACAAACAGCCTTGTTCACTTTAGTCCACAGGCCCGTCTTTCCCCTTGAGGTAGTGTTTGTAACAAGGAAATCCAGCAGGACACCTGACCGCCCCCTCGGTTTTATGCATGCCATGCCATAGGCCCCGCAGTGCCCTACTAGCCAAGCGTAGGCCCTGCAAAGCACGGGGAGGCTTGGGCCTACCTGCTGGGGTCTCTCCCACCTCTTCTCCCCACCACCTTCACCAGTGATGCCTCTGCTGCTACCCCAGCCTTGGGCAGCCAAAGAAGACCTGCCATGGCCCACCAGCCATGGATCGGGCACGCCAATGCCAGCTGCCATAGGTCTTTGTGTCAGAGGCGCTTGTTAAACACCATGAGAGTGACGAGTACAAAAAACGCCTCTATTTGTTCAAGTGCCTAGCTCCCAGCACCTGCAGTGGGTATCAGCACAATGTGGGATCAGCCCCCAAACCTGTACGTTTTGAAAATGCTAAGATTAAAGAGTGCTTTTGCTCTGGTAGAGTTTCTTCTCTTGTCAGTCACAAGAAGTACTCTATTTATTTATCTTACATTTTCTACAGCCAAGAAGAAATCCATTTAAACTAATATAATGCTAAAGTAACTAGACACTCTTTCTGTATTTGTTTAGTTTTTTAGTGTTTCTTCTAAAATTATGATTCTCTTCATTCAGTTGTCTGCTAATTATTTCCACAGTAAGAAGTGGTTTATAAGCACAGTACAATTGATCTAAGCACAAAGTCTTCTTTTGGAAGTGGTCTTATATTTGTATTAACAAAAGCAAATTTTAGCCTTATTTCATCAGATGCATTTTTAGTACCAACAGTTATAATATTAGAATTATACAGCATCAGTAAGAGTTTTTTAAGGGCTTTAGAGAAAACACAAGCATAAACAATTCTGGTGTCATCAACTAGTTCCTGTAAAACGTTAAGCAGAATATTACACAAACTGACTATTTGATGATAAGTAACGCAGAGCCAAAGACTCAGGTGATCAGAACAGTGTAGCACTGCTGAAGAAAATAGAGCTATGCTGATTATAGATACAGTAAGAAAATAACCCAAATTGCTTAACCCCTTGAATGCTAAATATCAGTCTGAATTTCAAGAAAGGTTTAAAAGTATCTTTTTTTATTCCTTTCTCAATATTTAAAATACTTATAGAAGTATGAATATGGCAATTTATAATTAGGGTGGTACATTAAGGGATTAACAGATTTTTTCCACTTAACTTTCCATATTTGTGGGCTTGTAATTTGGTGTCTGATGTAGAAGGAAGTTACAAAGCTCCTTCCCAAGAATTCCCTTGGTTGCGCCATGCTGGACATGGTCGCAGCTAGATAGATATGGCTTCATGGAGACTTCTACCAAGCAAATAGTAAGAGCCCAGGTCTCTTTTTTCTCAGAGGTTAAAAGCTAGTTTTGAAAGGTTTATATTTTTACAGTAGGAGTTATAAAGATTACTCTATCATCAGTACATGCGCATGGCAGCAGAGGAAGGCAAATGCAAGGGCTTTATGGATAACACAGGGCCTTTTCTCAGATGACCCTGGCTTTTTGTTTCTCATCCTCTGGAATCCATGCAAATTATTATTTGTAAGAATTTGACAATATGCAACTCCAGCCTTGGATAAAAGCTACACAAAAATCATTCAAATAAAATCTCCTCCTCAGGCTCACTCATTCTAGTTCTTGGTGAGCAAGTATTTGCTTCAGTTTTGAAGTCTGCTACAGAAGGGCTATTTTGTTTTTGACTAACAAATCCACAGAGAACCTCTCTTTTTACCTTCACCTTTAAAAAATGAGAATTAACATTTTGCTAAAGGTACAATCTGAAGATTCATTTTCACCAGCAGGCAACATAACACCAACAAGTTTCTCATTACTGTTTTGGCTCAGGAAAAAATTGACTGAGTTACTGTGTAGCAAATGAATCGTTGTTTAATTCCATTGCTTTGTGTGCGACACTGGGCTTGTGTCCTTGCAGTGTCCCAGACATCCTTGCCACCTCTCAAGGTGGCTCAGCTCCCCCAGGGCACAATGCTGCACTTCTCCCCATGCTGCAGCTTTGTTACACCCATGTTTTCTCACCACACAAAGGGTGGGACCTCAGCTGCTAACACTTTTTGTTGTTGTTGTTTTTTAAGCTTTCCTACCAACAAACTACCTGCCCCTTCAGATCCCATTGCCTGTGCTCATCATATTGTCTTTTACTCTTGGTCATCCCCCTTCACCCCCATACTTCAGCCAGGCCCCTTGATAATCCCTGAAACAGGCCCTCTATAACAGCAAGGTCTCCTCCTACATCTCTAGGGCCTGCTTCTCTCCACTTTCCCTTCCTTCCTCTCATACATTTAAGACAATCTTCTGAGCAGTCTTAAAATTTGGCAGACGTATTTTCTCTCCCTTTCCAGTGGTTGTACTTAGGGCACCACACATGGTCAGCATCATGACACCACTGTGCAAAGCAAGGCTAACTCACTCCAATAGCTACACTCAAGGTTTCTTCGAAAGGCTTCATTTATGACCCTGCTGTAACTTGAGGGGACTGGGAAGGGGACTACTTACTTGACTTCTCCAGTTCATTCATGGTCATCTTCTGTTCTTTTTTATTTTTTTGAGGCCTCTCAGAAAGGTGAACGGTCAGCCAGCAAGTCAATGCAGGACTTGCAGGGCAATTTGTGGACTTGCTTTCTAGTCTCTTTCCATGTTCTGCAAAAAGAGAGATTCAGACACATATTGCAGGACAAAATATGGGGGGATGGGTATTCCAGGTTTTCAGCTCTACTTCTGAATTATGCTGATTTTGTGCAGCTACATAACCTAATGCAGTCTTTATGTAGATAGATAAATTTCAGGAATCCTCTTTGTTTCAAGAAGTTAACCTGTGTCACAAAAGATAACAATTAGAGTAGTGGTTCTCACATGAGGTGTCCACCAAATGAGAGTGAAAGTCAACAAAAATTGAATAGCAAAAGGGGTTTTGAAAATAGAATTGGGTTGGCAGGTCAGGTGTGAACCCAGAAAAATGGAGGTCACCAGCAAATAAGTCTGGAATGCTAAAAAAAGACTTTAAGTATGTCCCAATAATATTATTTTACTTGCAGGGCATTTCAATTGCAGCAAGGAATATGGTAGTATAACTTGGGACTAAAAACAGGGAATCACCCATTACCAGTAAATGTGAACATTATCTCCCTAATGGAGTTCTGTTTAAAAAAAAACAACAAAAAAAAACCACTAGCTGGTCTCTCTGCTATGCTTCTACTTGGCTCTTCAGTATCTTTATTAAAAACAAAAACCATGTAATAGGTGACTCAGTCTCTTTTTACTTTCTCTGATGGCCTGTACCGCCAGGTGCAGGATGACTACTGCGAGAGCTGCTGAGGGCACAGGATATCCTTTATGCCATGGAGACTAGGCCCCATCTATGTTGCCATCATGCTTACTTGGAAAAAAAAACAATTAGTTTAAAGGACAGAGATTTTAACTGATTTGTTTTTCCTTAGAAATAAATTAATAAAACTATTTCACATAGAGAAAGTCAGTAAAATTTTGCGTTTTTTTATAGTTTCTGATGTACCAACAATCAACCCAATCATATTAAAGCTCTAATTTAGCAGGTACTTTTACTTATTTGGATAAATTTAGCCACAGAACAATCTTGCTAATGTTAGGATGAAAACATTAAAGAACTTTGTTGATCTGAAGAAACCGTAAAATCCTGTGTATAGAAACCAAACTTGTAGAAAGAAAGAAAGTTAACAGCTTCTGGATTTCCAGGTGTTTGCTAATCTTGTTTAATTAAAAAATATAATTGAGCTGCTTAATGGATAAGACAGCGTTTCCAGAGAGGATAAAAAAACTAAACATACATTGTCAGAGTCATTGCTTTACTTTGTTTCATTCATTACATCAAAAATATATTGTTGTTTTAACCTTTTGACTCTAAATCCTGGCTATACCTTTGTAAAATAAAATGAATCAAAGATAGCTGCAGGTAACCAATCTCTTTAATTTGACATGTTCCAGGCAACCTTTTATTGTGTTTAAATATGAGAATATTTTACTTATTGCAAAGTATCCTGTATAATGCAGGTTCTCAGCTATAAAATCTTCTCTCTTGCTTATAATTCTCTCATTCTAAATTTAAAATACCAGTATACAGTACTAAAACCTCCAATTGAAGAGTTTAATATAAAAATATCCGCACAAAACTCCTTTTTTAAAGTCTGTTTATTGTGAGCAACCCAAATGCCTGTTTAATTACTATTAGTTGTAGTATGTACTTTGCACCCTACAGTTGCTAATTCATAGCATCTCAGGTATTTTGATGAGATAAGAAATACTAAGTAAGAAAACAGTAAGTATTCAAAGGGTTAATTTGCTTAGAATAATAATAATAAATTAGTTTTTTGCATCTTCTTCAGTTCAAAATCCAGCTTTGAGACTGAGGAAGGCTTCCAAATCATCAATTAAATAACAGTGGTCCTTTTAACCAGTAGCAGTTTGATTGCCAATGACTCGAAGAATCTCTTTATGAATGCTTGGTTCCTGTGTGTTTATACTTGTATCACCCACTTGACCATCTTCGTAACTAAAAAAAAAAAGTAAAGAAAATAAAATCAAGTTAGTGTTTTATTAGTCTACCTAAAAACATTCAAAACTCTGTTTTATTCAATAATCAAAAGCATTTATTCTATGCTTTAACATGCTTACTATTCAAATGTTCTACTTCATTGTTACATGCAGATCCTAAACTCCAGAGAGTGAATGGTGGTAGGACTTTCATTGGCACTGAAAACCTGAGGCTGAACAGCCCACTGGGAATTCTGCAGTGCTGCCAGTACTGGGTCCATGGAAATGCATTAGCAGCTCCCCTCTTGGTGGATGTATAAAGGAAAGGGCTGTTTCTGTGGCTGCTCCTGAACCACCCTGCACAAGGCTGGTACCAAAGCATGCACAAGGCACTGCAATGCCTGTGGCACCCAAACTCTTGTCACAAGAGGACCTCCACTTAGAGGTGACACCATGAAATCTTCCAGGGTTTCATACTTGTAAGAACCCATCTGCACTAAGGACTTGCATAGATAAAGAAATCCTAATCACTGCAAACCCTCAGAGCTGGTGAATCTGAAGTCTGTGCTTCTCCACTCGTTTGCATGACTTTTTTTGCGGGGCTAAAATCTATGTCAACGTATAGCTGACAAGTCATAGCTGATAGAGAAAACGCTCAAATCACAGATAGGAAGCTTTTTCTCATTAATGAATTCTTTAGCTTTCAATCATACACCTGAATAGAAGAGAGATTTTGCAATAGATAGAGAGACTTACTGCAACATGAGGTAATGCTATAGAGTGGGAAAAATCAGTAATGCTCCATTCCTTGCATTTTTTTCTTTATAAAAGTGACTACTAAATCTTTGTCACTAATGTATTTTCTATCAAAATCAATTATAGACATAAGTAAAAACTGAAGCAATTCTCTAAAGAATTAGAAAGAAATAACTTTTATCTATTTCATTTCCAACTGTTGTCAGGATCATGGGGACAAAGGCCTAGAAAAGACAGATGTATGTTAAAAGAAGGTTTGTACTCACACAAAGAAAAATCTTGTACACACATGATCTGTATTGGGAACTACCCATATCTCCCCATGTTTGTGCAGATCAGATGAGGTTATCACTATCAGGGAAAGAATAAATTTCATAGTGATCAAAACATGTCAGGAAAATACTGCTTTAAAATCTTTGCATTTTTACACACTTTAAATAGCTTTGTGGGAATGTTGAGTTTTCCAGCGCATGTCTGTGGCCAAGTGTAGTATCCAAGCTGGCTGTTAGTACAAACAGGCAGATGAACTGGATTCTTGTTTCCAAAATACATTCTACTTTCCAGAAAACACAAATGCTTGATGTATGGGAGCCAGCTCGTTAAGAAATGATTTTAAACTAAGGTTGGCTTTTATGATCATTTGGTACGTCTCATAAACAGAGTTCTTTGAAGGCCCAAAACCTGTTTACTAGTCTCCAGAGCAAGAAAAATGAAAAAGTATGCTTATTAAAAACTGATTTTAAATGGACATAGGGCTGTTAAGGAGGATCTGAGTCAACTAATGGCTTTGGCACAGACATGTTTGTGTTTCATGGTGGCTGAGACAACAGTAAGATGTAAAAGACAGCGCCTGAAACTGAGATGCCAAAGATTTGGGATTTGCAATACTACCAAATATTTTTAAAAACTTAAGCACACCAAGTATAATCAAGGGGATTGTGAAGCTTGCCAAAACCTGCTCAACATTTAGAAAACAGCAATGTATTTAATGATAGGCTGTTTAACAGCATAATGAGAACCCAGGAAAGAAACATTCTTATTTCTAGGTAGTAGCTTTGCTATGAATCTATACTTGAAAAAGTTTCTCTAAATGCATCTAAACACTGCCATGAATAACTGCATACCAGATTTTTACGTTATTTCTTCAATTAATTTTATTTTTTAAACAAACATTTATTTGTTGTAATTTATTTCAAATCTATATTTGATAGACACCTTCTCCCAAACACTTTGCAAAGAAAAGTGAAATAATAAATATAGTAAATAATTTTCTAATAAAGTAAAATATGTTTTACCATATATTTTAACCCTTACAACATTCACAATCCATTGAGAAATGCAAAGGAAGAATGACAGAGACAACAAAGTCCTACATATTCATCTCTTCTATCCCATATTAATACTTGGGGAAGATGTAATTTATATTTAGAAACTTCAAGCATTTTTAAAAGGAAATTCTAGTAAAGCCTAGATTCATTTCATAGCTTTTTCAGAAAGCTACAGTCATAAAGTTGTATATTTTCCTATCCAGATCATGTTTAAGTTTCATGTTGACCGACAGCCTTAATCATATTAAATACTTTAATTGAACATCTGAAAAATAATTATTTTTAAAAGTAGCATAAAAATAGTTTTCATTTTGAAATAACATCTTTTCTACCATGTCTTAATTTTTACTTTTTAAAATAAACAAATGCTGAAAATGGAGGTCAAGCTGAGTTTAACATGATTTCTTTTCGTTTGGCCAATGAGACTCATTACCAATTGTTCTTACTCAAATTTCATATTTTTATTTTTTTTTTCTCAGAAGCTGCTGTTTTCATTAATTACTAAAAGAATAGCCAAGTCTTTCAGGAATAATTGTAATCATATGCAATGGATTTTAACTTCATAAAAATTCTGAAGCAGTCCAGAACAACAAGCTGGCTACCAGATGAACAACACGTTTGCCTGAGAAGTGCAAAATTAATTGAAATTCAATAGGAAACCACCTGCTTCTCAGAATTTTGTTTTCAACATATTTATTAAATGCTTGCAAGAAGTCACCATTTCAAATAAAGACTTTCTTTGGACCATATTGATGACTTAGGAATATGATCATATTTGAAAGACAGACTGGATGATCAGTCACTTTGTGCATATGATTATTTCAGAAAAAATTGGGATGTGTTACAGGTTTTCTTTGAACAAGGAAGTGTTCCGAACTGAAATACAGAGATTATTAAACAAGTTGTTATATACCTACCAATTGTTTCTGACCTAAGACCAACCAATTCTGGAACTAAAGTTCACACTGATTTATATACAGTGTCACTGTGCCTATGAATAAAACGGTTTTTCAATGACTTTCAGCTTACCTTCACATAAGGCTATGCATTTTAAGTTACGGCTTTGCAAAAATTGTGACTGTTGTCCTTTCTTCTGTGACTGAGATAAAAAAAAAAAAAAGAAAAAAAAAGAAAACTTAATTAGTGCTGTAAGGCAAACAGTGAAAAAGTAGTAAAGCTGCTATTGTCAGTGGTTTATTAATAAAGCAAAGATAGCAAAGATAGAGGTTGTCATTCTAAAACTTTTTTTTTTTTGATTATCATAGGAAAGATTTGAACTCCTTTACCCTGAAAGAAAGCTTACTAATTATTATAGAATCAAGAACAGTACTAGAAATATCAGAGTGCTACTGATAAACAAATTACACAAAAACAAAAGAAACTCAGTGAATTTGATCACTGATTCTTTGGCTACTACCTTGATACTGCTGGCCTACTCATTTCTGATGGCTTCTGTACTTACATACCAACCTTTCTTCAAAGCAAGATTATCCTATAGTTCTTGTGTGTTAACAATAGAGACAGATGTAAGATGTAATTTCTCAGCATTTAGTCCTATACATAATTGTTATGAGTTTGCTTTAAATAAAGCAGAATTATAGTGGTCTAATGTGCAGAAACTGTGAAAAACAAACAAAAAAAAACACAACAAACCAACACATGACTTGGTATAAGTGAAATACTACGCTAATTTTCCAGCAATAACCATTTTCAATTCTTTTTGCATTGTTTTTCAGTAAAAATTCTGGAGTTCAAAAAGCAAGGACTTGCTAAGGGTCATAATGCCATCTGTATTTTGTTGTTGTTCTCTTCCCAAATACTTCCGCTTGGAAAAGAAGGGTACAGGGACCTGTACTACACTCCATAAATTCTTACTAAAAACAATTGGGCTGTATTTGATGGTTACAGTCTCTGGACTTGTCGATTTCATTCAATATAAAAAAATTGTTAACCTTCACAAAGGGAATATTGCCTTCTTTTCTGATATCAAGTTCCCAAACATAAAACCATAAAACTTCCAGAGATGGTTGATATACTACTGTACCTGTGATATGTTACTGCCCTTACTGCTTGAAGCTGGTTCATCTTTAGCTGACACCTTCTGTTGCTTCTTGTTCATCCCTAAGATATTAAAATAACGTAAGATACCCTGGTATATAAATGCAACAATAACCGAAATTAAGTATGGAGGATGCAAGAGGTAACATGGTGGGAATCACACACAGTCCTTTTCACGGCAGCCAGAAAGGTAGTTTTTGTTGGTAGACAGCTCTCTTTGTCAGAGACAATTTGATTTAATCCTGCAAATTACCTGTATACCTGCATGTGTTGCAAAGAGCTTGGGAAAGCCAAATTAGCACCAAGCAGGTAGGAAAGTGAGATTAAATGACACTGAATTCAGCTCAGGATGTCTTAGGTCATTGTTTAACAGAGTTGCATCTTAGAATGTCTTGAGTTTAACTGACCCTACTCAGGCTGAAATAACAGTCTGATTTACTGTGGGAGGGACAGTAATATCATGAGAAAGAACTTTATATATTCATCTTTAGCATTATTTATACTTTTAGTAAATCCAAATAAAATTTTCAATAGAAGTTATTTAGAGGTAGTTTTAAAGGTAGTTTTAAAGTTTAGAGGTAGTTTTAAAGTCTATCTAGGTTTAAATAATTTATCTACAGCTGAATATACTATTAGTCAGCCAGTTTGGATGAAATTTCCATCCAAGAAATTTAAACATCTACGTTTGTGCCTTAGATGTTGCATACATTCATCACATTGTGTTTATGTAAAATTCCTGTACTGTATGCTATTACAGACATCCTTTCTTTTCCACTCTCCCACATTTCTTGACAGCTTCAAAACAGAGACTGAATTATGGCAAAATGTAAGTCTATGAAGTAATGAGGAGTATAGACTCTGTTGTGTTTTTTATTAGCATAAAGTATTATATAGTTCATAGGTATAGACTTCCTTTCTGGAGGATACTGGATGGAAGGGACTGAGAAAGGCAGAAAGGGGAGAAAAAACACACTGAAATTGACAAAACAATGCTGTCCAAAAAGAAAGTAATTTTGTTAGATGATGGTGCTTTAACCTGAGCTTTCAGTGAGTCCTAAAATGCTTCCATACTTGTGTAATCTCTGAAAAGCTAGAAGTGCATTTAAAGTCTGCTGATATTAAAACTCAGTAAATAGTAGTACGAAATGCTAAGCTCTAAAAACTAATTGTGACATTACCTAAAATCAACAGAAGGTATAACTAACACTCTCAAAATTAAATTTATCTACATGCACACGAACACACATTTATATGTGAGGAAATGGTAAATATAACTAAAGGAGAAAATCACAGCACTTTAAAATCTGTACAAATGTTTCTCAATGTACACATTGGTACATCATGTTTCTGTTACGCTTCTATTTATGATTTTATTCTTGTATAGAAAACTCTACATGACTCACTTGTGATTTACTAGTGGGACAAATTATATTTCCTGCCCTTGCCATGCTAACATGAGCACATCCTGTATCTTTTATGTGACCCTGACATGGCAATACTTGGGAATATTCTTAAACATATGCCGTAGAACATGTCTGTTGATGAATATTTGTTTTGTCAGATCAGGTCCTAAAAGCCTATAACTATGTGGATAGTTTTAGATGAACTTAGGCAGATACCAATAAAAAAGATATCACAAAGTTGGACTTCCATGGCATAGTCAAGACCTGCTTCATTACAAACAGCATCCAACTCTAGCTACTATTTACTTCAAGCTTTCAAGGTACTCAGCACCTTTGAAAATGAGGATAGGTATTTAATAAGGGAAAAAATAATTTATTAAAAAGAGAGAAAATCTAAGCTTGGTCTACAAAGATAAATACTACAGTATTGTAAACAGTGAAGCTGGTAAGAAGAGCAGTAGACTAAGACACCCCCCTATATTTCTCCAATTTTAGAGTGATTTATAAATATCACCTGAGTAACCAAATGATATGCTTGATAATGGACTAAGGTAGATTCCGCTTCCAAACATTGCACCATGGAGCTGAAAAAGAGAGAGCAGAATGTCTGTTTAAAAATTATTTGGTTATCTGGACAAAGTAAAAATGATAAACACACGTCTCGATGTAGATCAGTATCCAGCCCATTGCACTGATTTATTGACTGGTAATAAATGGTGTTCAAAGAAGTCTCTAAAAATAAAACAACCAAAACTAACAACAAAACAAAATGCTGTGAATATACAACTATATATTCTGGGAACTGTATCCAAATGCCCAAAGATAATTTTATATCAGATTTGTACATAAAACTGCATTTTCTGTTTTAAAATCTAACATTACCATGAGGGATGCTTACATAGAGTGCTTCTGGAAATGGCCCAATACACCTCAGCCTTAACAAGGCTGAGCAGCTTAGCATGTGTCTCACATCAAAACTTTTGCAGGAACCACAGCCTAAGCCAGCCTTTGAGGGGCTAGGTGCAGAAGGTTTTTCCAAAGTACACCAGCTGGCCTTGGATGAGCAAACAATGCAGCAACAGCTGCTTTTATTTTCTTTAAGAAATGAAGAGATGGTGATGACAGTACTCATATGCCAAAAAAAATAAAAAATCAATAAATCAGTCACTAGTTCAACCAGAGTACTGGAAGAATGGGTGCAACCAAGCTTTTGCCTGAGCCAATTCAGCCATACATACTCTATCGCTTCATTACAGTGTTTTAGCCACAGAGCTATAAAATGTCTGAAAAGAAGAATGGAAAGGGAAGAGTCTTCTTCACCAACATAACGGCTCCATGTTACAGAGCCTAGGCTAAGCAACAAAACAAGCACGTTTTATTAGTAATCTTGTCTGGAAAGAGGGAAATACAGTTTTCACTTCTCCTCAGGAGACTGACTGCCTTACGTGTATGAGATTTTCAAGAAACCACACAATGTAGTTGGTGGAGTATATGCAAGAACCCAGAGTATCTCCTATGAAGGTAAATGTTATGATCACTGAGCTTCCTAGTCATGTTCGCCCTTATTTCTTTGCTCTGACCCCATGATATTTGCTTTGTGCCTGCAATGTGCCAGCGCTCCTACAGGAATACAATCACGCTCTCACTTCTCCAGGTTCTACAGTGTTGCACAGGATCCTTGGTGAGTAGATGTTTTTCCTGACTGATTGGTACTGGGGTAAGCAGAATGAACCAGGCTCACAATATGGCTTAGTCGTGTGAGAGATCTAAAAATGATGACTTGTATAAAACAGACTTGTACGAACTGCTTCCTCCTATTTCCATGAAAGAAAGAAAGAAAGAAAGAAAGAGAAAGAAAGAAAGAAAGAGAAAGAAAGAAAGAAACCACCAAGCATAAAGGGGTTTACTCGGGTGTATTTTGGAGCTTAAATCCTGCTTTCTTGGTGAAGTATCTTACAAAGATGCTAAGAAAAACATCCAAAGCGTTAAGAGGAACAGCAGAGAGTTCCATTCCTTTTTTTCTAGTACTTCCTGTTCCCTAAACCTTAGTAAGCACCCTTGAATCCTCCTCTAAGGTATCTAATCAGGATCACAGATTCATCACTGGGGAACAGGTGTCAAAACTGTGATGCTAAAACACTCCAAATCACAGTCCTCTAGTCCCTCTGGTACTGACTACTTTGCTCTGCAAGAGTGGTCTTGCAGAGAAATCAAACTGAAGTTTGCTATAGATCCCTCCTTACCAGTACGCTCGCATTCCCCTCGTAAGAAAACCTGAGGAGCTGCGAAGACACTCTAAACCTGGCTTCTGTAAATCTAGTATGCTCTGGGTTCCTATAATATAGGCATAAATTTTAATCTGATTGCTTTTAGGCAGTACTGAGCTAAGCCTCCTGGAGGTGCTGCTATGCAATGTAAAACTGAAACACAGATTCTACCAATGGGATTTTTTAAAGCTATTTTAGCAGATACCTAACTTCATTTTAATTGCTTCAGAAAAGTCTCTTTTCCAGGAAGTCACCCCTTTTTGCTACTTACCTGACTACCAGAAACATAACCCTTGACAACTCACCTAATTTTAATACGTAATCAAACATGCACAGGTTAGCTAAAGTCTGTTTAGCCTACTATTTACCTGCAGCCTCGTATTGGAAGCAACAACTAAGCCGTTCCTCAGGATGGAATGCCAATTTTCAATGTGTGAACCACTGAAAAATTAAAAAGAGAAAGCATTAAAATCCACAGTGTAAAATTCAAAATGAAATCAGTAATCCTTTAAAACAATACATTCACAGCTGTAAACCTCAAATGGTAGGAACAAAAAAACAGCATGGCATTTTAGTAACCTTTGATTAATACAAAGATATGTACTCACTGAAATGCAAAGGTACTTCCGTAAAGGTTTTTAGCAGCTCGGAAATTGGATTCTTTGGCTGGTGGACTGCTGAGAAGTAGGAACTGGTGGGGAGTGTGCATAAACTTTAGTTGCTGTAAAATATAACAGTTCATATGTGAAAAGAAATTGATGGACACAAGAGAACTGCATTTCCAGAACAGTAGTTCTTAATATATCATGCTGTTTTGCACAATATATGACTGCATCTAAATACCTACACAAACTAAGTTGAAATAGGTCTCATTACCATAGCTTTTATCTGAAATCAAGCAGTAAGAACAGTCTTCGGCATATGAAACATATGGAAGTTTCTGAAACAGAGTTCAGCCTAATATGGCTCTAGTAAGGTAATTAATTTGAACAATTTCATCACAGTATTTTGCTCAGAGTTGGCTTTGAATTAAGATTCAGATTTGAAAGGCTGCAGATTACTATGCCCTTAAACAGAATATCAGAGGCATACATACTAAGAAATTAATCTCAGTACCGTCCTTCTAAAATTCCACAGCTATATTCTTTTTAAAGTATACTCAAGTTCTCTGTAAACTACAAGTTCACAGTATTCTCAACTTGTGTTTTCTCAGTTTACACAACTGGTGTATTGTGTAAAAAGCAGTGCAGATGAACACCACAATTCTGTATTTAACATTCTAAATGGTAACCAAAATAGTGAATTTTTCACCCAATCTCCCATGACTGCAGGTAGACACTTGCATTTGAGCTACTCACCTCAAATAGAATTTTTCTGACTATAATTTGTTTGACTTGATTTAGATATTCACAACATGATTCTATGAGTCATAACCTGAAACTGCCTACTTCTCTCCACTGTTTGTTAATGGGGTCCACGTGACCAGTTTGAACATAGACACCTACATGTGGCCAGGAGACTCCCATCGAAAAAGAGCCATGAGAAATAAGAAAATAAAGAACCCACAGACACTTACCCTATTCACTGGAAGCTTTACAATGTGTGATCTGTTACTAGAAATAACCCTATAAGAAGAAACAGTTATATGTATTAGGCATGATAACCGAGAACTTTCCTTTTTAAAAACATTATGCACAGCCAGAACAAAGCACTGAGCTGCACGCCTTTGAATCTATCAGATGACAGGAGAACAAATCTTGACTGCAAGATCAATCTGAGGTTGTAAAATAAGCCAGCAGTGTTCTCAGTTGCCCCAGATGACATCCAGAAACAGCCCATAAACAAAGCAGTTGCAAATGTTAGCTCTAGTATTAATTCTTAGGGTGAGCTTATACTGAATTACACTGGTGAAGTCACTATTCATTCAACTTGGTACTTTAATAATTATCATCTCATGTGAGTCAATTTTATACCATTGTAGAAGAGGATGTGCAAGCGGGTCTTGTTTATCCATCTGCTTCTTTATTTCCAAGTAAGGTGCCTAGAAAATAGTAATTATGTTCTTTATTGCTAGTTGAAATCATAAGGTTAAATTTTATGTTACATTGCCCATGATTTCTTCCATTAAATGGGACGAATACATGGGACTCATTATTAAGCTTAAATCACAGCTTTGCTGACATTTGGTGTTGTACAGTTATCAAAGTGTTTTGACAACAAGAAGAATTCATATAGCAATTACTTTCCCTGGAGTAAAATAATAAGCATGTAATTAGCATCAAAATGAGTATATTGTAGCAAAACATTGGTGATCTCAGGGATAACAGCAGATGATGTACTTACGTTCAGTTTCTGGGTTAAGGAATTGGACTGGAACTTCACAAAATCAGGTTTCTCAAAATACCCCAAGATAATCCACCCCATTTTTTTTAAACAGTTACATGGTATTAGCTGGTAAAGTAAAATACTGTTACCAGCTTAAATTCCCTTTGAAAGCATTGATTAATTTTTATCTCAGTGTAAATCATTCCTTTAAAAATTGTTATTTTAACGTTAAGAAAGGTTAAATGTCAGTTATTTTTCTCTTTAAGAGATATTATATTAAGTAAAAAAATACCTGAAGTTTTATTTTCAATGTGTTTTACTGCTCTCTATACCTCATTCTTCATTCCAGAATCCCAAAGTACTTGACAAATACATACAAAATACAGTTTTTAAGCTCTTGTGAGGTTATATGTATATAACAGTTGGAAAAGCAAGGTATATGGGAGAGATTTCAATAATCAGTTGTAATCAGCTGGGCTGCTTGGGAAATGAAGTGTTGCAATAAACATAAGTACAGCTATCAGATTCTGTTCCACTGTGAATATTGAGAAATCATATGGTAGTAATCCCATGAGACCCAACCTTCCAAGTCCCCAACACACTTAGCTGAACAAGTGTTTTGTTATAACAGAAATAAAGCTATCATTCAGAACACCATCACAGAATCAATTTCTTTTGCTTTGGAAATAAAAGACCCGGTTTGACTTTGATATTTCCAGAAATGCAGCAGTTGGTGATTATCTTGTTACAATGCCCCATTCTGCTGTTATTATCTCTTATTTAAACTTTAAAAGACCTAAATTCTACTTCATCACCTTAATTTCATTGCTACTGTGGATACTGTAGGTTTGTTATTTTTAGCACACATTTTATTATTATTACAGCTCTATAGAAAAGGGCTGACACTATTGCCTTCCCCACCCATCACAGGCCTCATATAAACATCTTCCTAGTTCTAGAAAAAGCTATTATGTTATGTAAAGATTTTTAAACTCACCTGTGTCATCTCTCTAATAGAAGTGATACTATCCAATGCTTTCATGACTCGGTCATAATTCTTCTTCTGATGTAATATAAAATAAGCAAATAAATTAACAGACTATTGGTCTTTGGCTCTAAAAAACTCATTTTTTTGATGTGAAGTCCTCATCAAAGTTAGGATGAATGTTCACCAAGCCATTCCTTTCTTTTTCTTTTTCTTTTTTTTTTTTTTAATAGCTTTCTTCCACCTTGTCTATACACAGACTTCCTCCTTCGTAGTTCACAAAAATTTCAGGAAAAATATTATCATGATGGCTGTTATTTGAATTTCACTAGAATCTCAAATACACCACAACGTAACTCAAAAGATTAGGTCACTTTTTAAACAAATAGTTGTAACTGAACACAGGCTCTTCCAGTTATTTGGATAATATGCTATTAAGTATGCAATGAACAAAGAGCTGTTAAGTAAGATGCTAAATAAGCAGATATGTTTACTTTGCTAGCTGCTCTAGAAAACATCAGAGGTCCCTCAGCTGTCCCTCTGCTTCATTCTGACCCTTGCTTACCTTCTGCCTAGGAACCGCTACCAGAGATTCCTAAGGTCCACCTTTTCTGAGCAGTTTGTGCTTCACCAGCTCCACATGCAACACCACCTTCAAGAGCTCCAGTTCCCTGTCTCTGGGTTTTGCCAACTCCTGCCCATGGGCTTTCACCTCATCCATACTGGCATTCTTGCTAGAAGAGATAGAGTGGGCCATGCCAGCCTAGGGCTGTCTCTACACCTCTTCTCACAAGACACCTTTTCGTATTCCTTATACCACTTTAAACCCTTGCCCTGCCCAGCTGCCAGTCTCCTCATCAGCCCCTTTCCAAGCCCCTCTGGCAATTCTTCCTTCCCATGCACTACAGAATACATTCACCCCTTCCTCTGAGGAAGAACCACTGCTATCTGGCCTTTGTTCAGGAAAAGTGGGATGCTTCCCCACGCAGGCCATCCAAAGTTCTCATTTATACCCTTGAGGACAGCTCAAGTGAGTTATAATAGGTTCATGGCTTCCCTAGAGTTTCCCTGAGAAGCAGCATTTGCAGTCCGAAGAGCAAACAATTCTTCAAAATTTAATACTTGTACATGACTCGACTTTTATGTCCAACATTTGATAAAAGTAAGTTTAAGGACATAATAGTTTGCAAAGAGAAAATGAAATAATAGCAATAACCACTTTAAGAATGGAAAATCCAAAACGTACACTGAGAGAAGACACCAAAGATGGTGTTTTTTCATCTATAATTTGTGTCTTAAAAGAAGTTCTTGGCTTCAATCTAACTTTCAATGCAACTTAAAAGTTTATTCCCAAATACCTTCTCAGAGACAATTAAAAAAAAATAGAGTTCTGAAGACAGCCACATGCTTGTGCTATATGCTGGAGCTGTATCTTGTCTAGTAGAGGACACTCATGAATAAGGCTTTGCTTTGAAACCTAATGCATTATTAAAACTAAGCAATGACATAATGAAAGACAACTACTTACCCTGGGGTTAAAGGCCAGCATCTGAGGATCATTAGGATCAACTACAGAAGGATATGGCTCAAAAATGACAACTTTCCTAGGTGACTCTAATGCAGACCGACACATGGATACTAGCAGATCAACCACCTAGAGATGAAGAAAAATATTTATTAAATATATGTACTTTCATATTTCATCACCCAGTCTGCTTTCTTTTTTCTTTTTTTTTTCTTTTTTTTTTAGTGGATTACAGAAATACCCTATTTCATCACTAGCTAAAAGTATGTTCCGTGGATAGCATGTAAAGACTGATTTTTTCCCAATGACTTCAAAAGGCTTTAGGTTCAGCCCTACTATACTATTCCAGGTGCCTAGGTAAGACCAATATCTAGTCTTAAATGTACGATCATTCCAGACATATTGCTTGTAGTCCTGCTTTCTCTTGTGTACATGTGATAATTCCTGGACAAAATTCATTCTGAAAATGTAGTTGTGCTGGATCTGTGTACCCTTGGGTGGAAGATGCCAATGAAGAACACTACTCAAGAAAGAGGAAGGTTTTGTGAACTTGTACCACCGCCTGCTGTTCTCCTGAACACTGTAATCATAAAAACACTACTAAACATTGATTTTACTAAAGCCAGAACAGCGCAGTGATTTAAAAGTTACTTGCACATCTCACACTGGGAGAATTTCTTTCCCTTCCTTTCTGTTACACATAACTATAACATGAATTTGATTAACTACGATTTCCAAGATTTCACTGTAAGTTCATGTGTGTAATGGGTACAGACATTCACATAGGCACATGTAGACACATACACAATTTTGCACCAGATTTAAGTGTAATTGTTTCAAAATTAGTAAATTAGAGATTAAAAAGAGCCTACAGCAATCACAAAACAGAGATAAAGCAGCTTTCTGGCAGCTGTGAAACTCAAATCCCACTGATAATGAAATTCAAAGTTGCTATGTAAAAACATCACTGCAAATTGGCTCATTTCCACCTGGGTTCTCTGTGTTATCTGAAAACATTCCTCTGTAAAAATGGACTTTTCCATGAAAGAAACAAAAAGGCAAGAAGATTTGTACTTAGTAGGCATCCCTGGTTCCTTTCACAATTCCAGATAAATCAGATCTCATCTCACAGCTCAAGTTCTGGAAGTCATTATATGTCTGCTATTATATCTGATCATACGGAGGAAATAAAAATTATGGTCCTTTAAAGAATGAAAATAAGAATCATAATGAAAGAGAAAAGGAACTATGCTGCAGTGAGTCATACGGTTGTCATTCTCCTCCTCTGCTCCTTCAGCATGAACGGACAATTTTCTCTACCTGCTTAAAAATATTCTGTTAGTTTCAGCTACTAGCTCACATATATTGAAAAATGAAGTTACTTAAATAATCATTGCTTTCTCCATGGTGTTCTGATTTCTATCCAGAATATAATAGCTACAGATGTGACAGATGTTTCAAAAATAGGGCATCTGCATTAGTATTTGCAAAGGGGACTAGGAGTCTTTATACACAGCCAGGTTGGGCAACCAGGCCTGCAGCTGTGTATTACCATGAAACTGGGCCCAAGTTCATACTTCTTAGAGGCACTTCTTTGCTTTCAGTTGCAAAACACTACTAGGGAAGAGTTGTTTGAGTTTCCAGACTGCTTAATACAGTGATCCAAAGTTGTCTTCCTTTATTACTTGCACAGTGGGATGTTGTCTTCAAACTGGCACAGTTCTTATTAGAACAGCATCCCAAAGCCTTCATTTAAAACAAATGTTGACTTCTATATTGTTTCTCACCATGATAACAGCAGCTTGTTTTAACCTGGGGAAAAGGTGCATAGATTAGTCTTAATTAATCCCCTGATTTCCCCTGCGATCATTGTTTTGAGCTGATGGAATATACAGCAGCTGAAACTGCAAGATAAGTCTAAAGCAAACATAATACAAACTTCTGCATGTGTTCCTTGGTAGTAGGAAGTGCTGTGGACCTAGTAAGTGTTCTTATAGCTGGATGTGAGCTTCTCCTTCCTATGAGTGGGCATTGAAGTACCTCAGGTAGGATTTAAATATTTTCAAGGAGGAAAAAATCTCCCAGTACCTCCCTTGCTCTTTACAGGAAGTCCAAACTACCAAAAAAAAATCAGGTGTTTAATTTTCAGGTATTTTGACAATGACTAAAAGAAGGTGATGTGAATTTGACCTTGAAAGTTTTATCAAGTATAATCTCTTATCATTAAGAAGGAGCCATCAGAAGACAGTGAGTGACAAAGTAGGGGTGTCTACCTTAGGAAACTAGATGAAAGCACAGTAGGAAAAACAGGATGTAATTTCTAATAATGGGAACCTATACTTAGGATTCTTCACTACACAAAATGATTTGGAGACTTGGAGGAAGTTTTATCTGACGAAATGTAGAGATTCACGGTGTGAACACCTACATCTTACTAGTCTGCCTAAACTCTCTTCATAATCAATGGAGAAAATAACCTCTGTGCTGATAGCCTATGCTGTGACTCACACCATCCTAAACTATTGTCAAAAATAGCTCTGATGAATCAAACCCTAAAAGCACTGAACTCTTTCTGCAAACAGGAAAGAGAGCTCAACCAGATCAGATGTAGTGAGCTGGGTGTGATGCTAACACTACAGTGAGACCCAACAAAATTCAGTCACCTCAGTCCGATAGAACACTCAACATAAGTTTTTTCTATCTTTTTTTAAGCACCATTAAGGTTGTAATCACTTCAGTACTCTTCAGCAATGCTCTGTAGATGAAGAGGTGCTCTAGGGAGCTAGAGAAAGCTCTGCATATGTCTGTAACAGTAAGACCTACATAAAACAAAGCGTGAGAGTTAACAAGGACCACCTCTCCTCTAAGCCATATTTAAAAACAGAAGTGAGAGCTACTTGCTTGTACCTAAATACCATATAAGTATGGTACATTCAGAAAATAAAAGTCCAGCACTACAGAAAGACATAACTGAGGTCTTCAGTTATATTCTCAAGGGAAGAAGACATTACTCCAAGTTTCTTCCTCTGAGGAAATGCTAAAAGACGTTATTCTGGCACTTAGCCAAATACTTTATTTCCAGTGGCTAGACTCATTAGTGCTAGTTAAAGCTAACTGAACTGAATGTTTGCTCTTCCAAAAAACATGTTGCTTACCACGGAAGTGCACAGTCAGTGACATATATTTAGGTAATCAGAGAGGAATGCACTTTTCCATAAGATCTGAAAAGGCCATTTTAACTTCTGAATATACTGAAGCCCTATAACTATTGTAAATTAAGATTAAATGGTGATTTGAAAACATAATTTAAAATATTGTTTTAAGACACATACAAAATCATGAAAAAAAAAACACAAGTACTTATACTGTTATAAATACATTAATAACTGAATTTAGAGTCAGAAAGCAAGGCTGTGTTAAATTCCTAATCCTTGAGAAGATAGAAAAAAAAATCTATGTAGAAACATCAATAAGGACTTTCTCACTGTTATTTAATGATCAAAATAACAGATGCTCAGTGGATAGCTGCATCCAACACCATGAACAGGAAGTGGCTTATTAATTGCTTGAGAGTAGTAATGGCTCATTAGGTGAAAATAAATGGGAATTATCTGCAGATGACAATGTCTGCCTTTATTAACAATCCAGGTGACCTAACTGAATACAACAGAACAAGAAAAGAGGGTTATTCTAATTACATGGAAGGAAAACAATGGAAGCACCTCATTACTAACATCTGAAAATGTCATGCATAAACAGTGCATTTATGGCTATAAGAATGTACAAATAAATAATACCTACCAAAGAATACTCATACAGGGAATACAAGTAAAATAAATGTTAGAAGAGACTGAAAAAACTGCACACACTATAGAAAATCAGATATGTAATAATTATTAGACAATTCTACCTGAGCCCCAGTTGCAATTTCATCAGCAGCTTCGTTCATCACTCCTAATGTTTGGAAAGCAAATACACAGAGCTCCCGTTCACAAACAGTGGGCTACACAGAGAAAGAAAGTTAATTGTATTTTTGTTCTAGTTTGAGGTTATTGGTTTTATCATGCAATACCTAAAAAAAAAAAAAAAAGCACGAACACATTTAATGTTAACTCTGTTCTACAGATGTTTAACTGCAGCATTAATTTCAAATTATGAATACATGTCAATTATTGAGGAAGATACATTACAGTAGCATTTTAATAACGTGCAAAACAAGTGTTGAGAACTCTAAAACTCGTAAGTACTCCTAAAGACTAAACAAAAATGAAATCCAAATACAAATAGATTACAATATCAAAATTACAGTTACAGTACCCGAATGTCCTTCAAACTGTCCTATCAGATAGCAAATGTCTTATATAACTAAAAATTGTAGAGAACAAATCCAGAAACTAAATGGTGTCATTCCCACTTCAAAAATGCAGGCTTCTTCACAGCTTATTATTCTGCTATTGAAAACAGTCAAAAATTTGATCCGAAAAACAAAAACTTGAAGATGCTAGGTTTATTTCTTTAAAAACTAATTTAACAATGTATTTGTACATTTTTAGAAAATACATTACATTTTCATTGAATAAAAACTGTATCAGTGAAGGTTACATGTTATTTTTATAAATAAAGATCTTGAACCCTTTTTTATGATACCAAAGAAAAAAAAAAAAAGACGCTGTTGAATCATTTTTTGATTTTCAAAAGAATTCAATTCACGATGCCATCACAATACTAGAATAAAAAACATATATAAACTTCTGCAAATTGAATGAGACCTGAGCCTTATGCCTTCATGAGGCATAAAACAGGAACAAAAAATACAGCTTTATGAATAGGCATGCCTTCATATGCTCCCTAATCATTTACACTCCTTACAGTTACTGCACACTTATTTACTAAAAAATAATTAGCAGATCAACTTTTAAAAGGCTCAAGTAATGAATCATAAAAAGTTAATTGTTATAAGCATTAAAAATGAACAAATAGTTGAAACAAATATAAGCAAGAAAAATAAATTAAAGCCTTCCTTAAAATTGACCCCAATAAATGAAACTTTTTATTACAATACTGAAAACAAGCAAAAATATTTTGTATACTGTTTGCTTGAATCCATGTTATTGAATCCTAACTCACTGAAATTTAAAAACAATCTCTAGCAAGCACTACTGAACTTTTACAGCTAAGAATTCCAAGTCTAGCTACCATGATAATCACTAAAGGAATCGCAGTAGTATGCTTTGAATTTCAAGTCAATGCCTCTAAGAAGCCCTTGAAGAAAAAAAAAAATTGAACACACACACAAAAAAAAAAACCATAAAATTTAGTTGAATTCCATCTCAGGCAACAACTTTGTCAGTAATAGGCATACTGCTGTATTTGTAGTCACTTGTTTCATAGCCTTTAAAATATGCATTTGTTTGTTTTCAAAGATTGTAGATTTCAATAAACATCTGAAATGTACTGCATTTTCATATTCTTATATCAATTGCTTTACATGAGCTATCATCTTTCAAGTCTAAGAGTATCATCCATTTGATTTATTTTATCTGCTATGTTACATTGCATTAGGCAGCAGATGAAGCCTAACATGATCCAATCCGCTGTGCCATTGCACACTAGACAAAAAGTATTTATTATTGTCATTATTCAAAGTCTTTCACATTCAGAAGGTGCCTCTATCACATGCTTAGCTGCGGAAGTATGGTGGCATTGCCATCTTGTCGATAACATTCAATAGTATATGCAGTCTCTAATTTGAGAGCAAAGGATTGATAAATAATTTAGCCACGAATACGAGGGTTAAGAAGATACTCACTGCTGTCATTCTATTTATAACCTCAACAAAATAAGTTACCCTGAGATTTACAGATAGCAAATGGAACATAGGATTTGTCTTTTTTTTTCTTTTTTCTTTTATTTTTTTTCTTACTGTTGTATGATCCCAGAAATGTCTGAGTAGCTGGAAGACGGAAATAAGGAAAATGATCATTGCACTTATGCTTGACATTTGGAAAGCTTTTTTCTCTCAAGTGGACACTGGAGCTAAGATCTTAAGGCTGGAGAACTGCAGGTATGAGAAACAAGGCAGCAAAATCTGAGCTCTGAAGAGGAACAGAAAATACTGATAGGTTAAATAAAATTCTTTTGACTTTACGTATTTGATGAACCTGCATGCCTACTGAATATTTTTTAGAGTAAAGACTTGACAAGACAATGCTGATAAAATAGTGTTTTAAGAAATGCAGACTGAAGGATCACCACATTCCCAAGTTAGCCACAGTCTAGTGGTATGTATTTCAATATTCAGACATTTATGGAAAATACCTTGAAATTGAACACAAAATCATTCAAGGGCTCCCAAAACATTTCACAGAAATTCACAGTCCAGTAAGTGTGATACAACATATAGTAAATGACATGATAATAAAGCCAGATGAATGGCTTTGTCAATCTCTTTCAAAACACAAGAAAAAACTTTTCCCAGTAATGGAAATGGGTTTCACCAAACTCATTTCTATTTGAGAAACAAACATGTCAGGAAGCCACATGGTTTTTCTGTACAAAATTCTAGTAAATAATAAACAGCACTTCCAGATTTTTCTCTCCAATTTTTTAAACTTGTTATTAAAAAAGTAATGTATCTCTAGTTTGAATTTGTCGTCTTTGATGCTTTCAAGGAAGTAAATTGTCTACCTTCAGAAATATTGAAATCCCTGTCTGAAGTACCTTTGGTTAAAGAAAAAATCACAGAAAGAACTACCCAGAAAAAAACTGAACTCTGTACAACCTCTGCATTCTACATACTCTCTTCAACTAAAAGCTGAACAAATATGTAGTTTTGCATTACATGAAAGTGTCAGGGCTCTGTCAGTTGAATGGGGAAATAATGAGGGCCCTTCAGCTACATGGACACTTCAATAGCCTGCCTTCATATACCCACTCTAGATGCCTTTTTATCTGAACTCTAGACATTTTCAGAGCACTTTTGGGTCTTGTTTCTGATAGTTGTCCCAGTCTAACCCAATCAGAAGCTTTTAACTAAATTTTCCCATCCACATTAGTAGAATGTTCTAAGAGATGTTGGTATGGTCATTTCACACTACTTCAGCCACTAGCAAGGTTCAACCATTTAAACTCTTCCCTTTCCCACCAAAAGGAAAAGTCTGGCTTAAAATTAAGCAGTAGACATTCCAAGAGCCTTTCTTTGTCATATGATGATGCCAGTATCACATTTCCTTATTTTGGTTTTGTCCAAAATTGTTCATGCTAGAATCAATGAAAAAATACGAAAAAGAAGGTAATAAATCAATTCTAGAAGACAGAGCTTAAAGAAAATCATAGGCTTTATGGTAAAACTGTAATTCAAAGGAGCTCTTACACTGCTGCTAGCATTTTGCATACTGCCACTTGTCTCTTTTCTTATAATGAGATGTGAGCCCATCAGACAGGAACAGTCTTGTTCTGGCTTTTTAACTTAAATACAAGAAATGCCCCTAGCCACAACACACAAACAAGAACAAAAACAGTAACAAATATATAAATGTGATGTTGTTCCAATGTCATTTCTAGATACTCTCAATTTGGTTTAAGGCCACATAATTAGTAATAGTAATTCAGCAAGCTGAAGTTTTTAAGAACTTTTATGTATATGAAAGGACATGTCATTACTGATGTGGACCTGTATCCATAAAGGTATATAATAACCAACTTCTTTTATATTACTAGTTTCCATTGTTTTCAAAAAGGAAATACATGCCTAAATAGGATTTATACACTTAAGAATGTGTTCCCAAACTTGAGTTTCACTTAACAGTGCAGTGTTAGGGGCATGCAAAATTTTACCAATTACAACCACCACCCTGAAGGCCTCCAGAGCTGACCGGGAAACTTCGTTTCCCAAATCTAGTGGGCAGTTGTACCTCCCCTTCAACAGTGCTCTCACACATACACCTTATATTTAACTTGAAAGGAGAAAATTAATGTAAGGTCATTGGCTTACACAAAACTGTTAGCTAAGTGAAGACCATTGGTGCTGAAAGACTATTTAGTAAGATAATTATTCCAGTGGGAAAAAGACAGAAGAAAATAAGAGCTGGGCAGTTAACCTGAGACTGAAAATGCTGAGAAGCAGAAGGCACTGATAGAAGCAGACAGCATTTTTTGAGCAGAGTAATGCTTTCAGAGTTTTCCTTTAGCCACCCCCAATCTTTGCATGCTCAGTAGCACTCATCCACAGCACTGGGAAGAAAAAAAGGTTCGGTCAGAGTTTGTGTGTGAGATGATTTAAGTATCTCTTCTGACAGCAGTGACCTGCAAATGGCAGATGGGCAAACCATCCAGCTACTATGACATATTCTGATCCCTGGACTCATGCATTACTTAAAATATTTTCCAGACATTCTTTCAATTCAAAAGAGTTGAAACCTTCATAACTGATATTGATCTATCTTGCTGTTTTCAAACATGTGCTGCTGCTGTGCTCAGATGAGCAATGTGCAACCTTCTCCTGCATTCTGGGGGACGTCACACAGCCACTAATGTGGCTGCAGTATGACTGACACACCTAAAAACTCTTGATCTAAAAGGAGAAGCTCGAGGAGAGCTCGGAGGCTGACTTACAGCAAATGTAACAAATGGTAAAGGTGAAACCATTAGAGCCCATCTCACTTCTCCTAATGAAGGGAACAGTCGGGGAAGTGAAAGCTATCTTCAAATCCATGTTTTGTTTCCTGCTTTCAACCATGGTACATGTAAAGCTTTTCTACAGGAGGAACTTCTGTCTCTCTTCATTACACTTACTAGATGTTTGAGGATAGAGCAGGAATAATATTCAAAATATATGGGGGGGAGGGGCTGAGTAGAAGAGAGAGGGAAGGAGAGAAAGAATGAAGTGAGGAAGGGAAATTGGTGGGTAAAGCTTTCTTTTGGAAGGGACCCTTCAAGTTTTTGAGGTTCATTTCTTAGTTTGTGTCAGGTATGGATTTTTAGATGTATTTCTTAGTTATACTTGTAAGGAAAGGCAGTTGCTAATTCATTAACACCTGACTCCACGGTACCTAAGAATCAATTATATTCAGGCCAATAAGGATACCATTACCATATCTGAAGCCAGAGCTGCAGGAAAGCTGCTTTCCTGGCTCTTTCATAGCTTATATCTATTAGTCATGCTTTCAAATGAATGAACAAATGCTACAGAAATCTCAGTTGTATCTACAGATGTGACATATGAGGCAAATATGAGCACAACAGGAAGGCCAGCACTAACGAGGTGCTTGCATACTTTCTACCAATGCTATTTCAATGCTGTATGTAAACTCTCATTACCTCTAAGAACACTAGAGCAAAATATGTTTATGAATTCAATACTTTTAAGCTTCCTTTAGTACAACAGAAAGGTCATTTCAATTCAAAATTGATAAAACAAAAAGTTTTAGGTTATGTGTCTCCTAGAACACACTCCCACAGAATTAGAAGGTAAAGATACGAGTCCAACTTGTACGATTTCTGTACTTTGTTAAATCATTACTGAAGCCATCCAGAAATACCATTAACTGTAATGTAAGGTTCATCAAGCTTCACAGCTTAAGCAATTTTAATTAGTAATGATCAAGATTATTTTGAAAGGCAAGTTAAATGCACATCTGCCTACTCCACTATGTTTTATAATTCTGAGTGAACCAACTGGTACTACCACACTGTGGATTACAAATATAAGATTTATTACAACTAAAATTGTAATTCAGACCTGTATTTTAACAACTTTTATTGACAGGTTCTTATGCTATAGGAAAATATATATTTAAAAATAAACGTTAAAAATTAAGTACTTCATCATAGAATTGTATACTATGGCTAAACTTGCACTGATTTAAGAATTGCTTTAAAAAACAGGTAATTGTAAATAAGTACATCTTTGTTCTGAATTTTCAAACGAAGTCAAACTACTGACCCAAGATTTATATACTGTGTATATATGTGTGTATATTCCTGCCATAGAGCAGGAATAATTTACTAAATAACCTATCTGTCTATAAATATGTAAGGTAAGCTCTCTAAACAATCTCACAATATTCATGTGAAATATGGAACACACTGCTGAAAGATGTAGGGGATACCATGGTGGTAAGCAGATATAAACTGTAGAAAGATTAAAGAATAGACTGAGAAAGAACTGTCACTTCTTTTTGGGTTTGTTTTGGTTGATCCAGATTTTATTTTCTGCTTTTCTTTTTAATTCCTATTCTTGGAAAGATTAGACACTTTTTTTTTTCCTCCATTCCGAACACATAAATAGGTGGCAAATAAACAAACATTATAGAGTGCTATCTGGGCAACGTGAGTTAAGATCTTGGCTACAGGACAAGCTATACATTTTACATTCAGTAAACAATAAAGTGGTTGAAGTCCATTCTGCCAAAGTACTGCTTGTAACTGGAGTGGCTTTTTTTCATAAAAAGAGATAAAACCAGGCTATATGGTGGATTAAAGATAAGAAAGATCACAACGTTATTCCACAAGAATGAAAACATCTCCATCATCTTGGTTAAACTCCAGTCTATCTAAATACGTTTGTATATCTACACTTTTCTCCATAGTTCATGTTTATTCTACTCTAGAAACCTCCCACTCCTAAATGGCATACTAATTCTGGAACATCAATACCACTATGTTATTCACTGGTGGCTAAGAAACATATATCCAAAGGATGCAGCAATCCAAGACCTATTCCAGTCAGTGGGAGCTCAACAAGGCCATGATTTTACTCATCATGAATAAATCACAACTGAGCACTTTGTCATGAAAAACATTCTAAAAATGTAAGGTTACAAATATAAATACAGATATATCATTACTACCCCACTGTACTTATTTTTACAGCTAAATACTAACAGCAGGTATTTCAAATATTGTTTTACATTCATATTTTATGGACAGAAGTTTAAACAGTGGAGATGTCTGCACCAGCATTTAAATTTCAAAGAAATTAACTTCAATATTTAGTTTTGCTATTTTTTTATGGCTATTTCCTGCTTTGTTCTAAAGAAGTCTTGGTTTGAGACTTTAACACAAGGTGGCAGTGTAAAGAATGCTTTCTTGACTCCAAAATTACTGATCTCCAGAGTTCCAGAGGTGTTTTTTGTTTGTTTGTTTGTTTTAATGATCATATTGAATATGTTCAAGGAATTTTTTTTCCTGTAAAATTGTCTGGCACATCTTTATAATCCATGACATGACATTCTTTTACCAATGACTTTATTATAACAATGGTAAATAAGGAAATCCGGAAGGCATACAGACACTAAGATAGACATTAGCTACACATTTTAAATTATACTATTTAAAAGCTGAATACGATAATATATTTTTGTAATGCTTAATCAGATCCTTAAATAAAATAACCACTTCTGATAATCACTCATGATCTCATTATATTTAAATGTTTATCATAAAAGTAGTTATCACATGCTGAATTCCTAAAACAAGATGTCTCTTCAGTATTTTACCAGCAAAACTGTTGCATTATTAAAATAGTAATTTCATCCCCAGAATATTATTACTAGTTCTAGAGTAACATGAAGAATTTCATATGGCATTTTAAAAATGTTAATATTTGGTTCTTTTAATATAGAAACAAATAATGTTGAAGTTTCTTTACTACCTTATGACATCAGTTTTGCAAAACACATTTTTACAGCTAGATGAACCAAATCATATTCATAGAATCATAGAATATCCCGAGTTGGAAGGGACCCACAAGGATCATCGAGTCCAACTCCTGGCACCACACAGGTCCACCCAAAATTTTAGACCATGTGACTAAGTGCACAGTCCAATCACCTCTTAAATTCAGACAGGTTTGGTGCAGTGACTACTTCCCTGGGGAGCCTGTTCCAGTGTGCGACCACCCTCTCGGTGAAGAACCTCTTCCTGATGTCTAGCCTAAACCTCCCCTGCCTCAGCTTAACACCATTCCAGCAGGTCCTATCACTGGTGATTAAGGAGAATAGATCGGCACCTGCCCCTCCACTCCCCTTCGTGAGGAAGCTGTAGACTGCGATGAGGTCCCCCCTCAGCCTCCTCTTCTCCAGGCTGAACAGGCCAAGTGACCTCAGCCTCTCCTCGTATGTCTTCCCCTCTAAGCCCTTCACCATCTCCATCGCCCTCCTCTGGACACTCTCCAACAGTTTTACATCCTTTTTGTACTGTGGTGCCCAGAACTGCACACAGTACTCAAGGTGAGGCCGCACAGCGCAGAGTACAGCTGGACAATCACTTCCCTCGACTGATTAGCGATGCACCCCAGGATACGGCTGGCCCTCCTGGCTGCCAGGGCACACTGCTAGCTCATCTTCAACTTGCTGTCAACCACAACCCCTAGATCCCTCTCTGCGGGGCTGCTCTCCAGTGTCTCGTCGCCCAGTCTGTACGTATAGCCAGGGTTGCCCCATCCCAGGTGCAGGACCCGGCACTTGTTGAGAAGGACTCTTGGAAGACAGTTCCTTTTATCGTTTCATACTGGACTAGCTCTATCTAAGCTTTATCTGAAGCTAAAAATAGCATTATCTAAAGCTTTATCAAGCCCTGGCACAGGTTGCCCAGAGATGTTGTGGAGTCTCCCTCCTTGGAGGTATTCAGAAGCCATCTAGACATGGACCTGGGCAACCTGCTCCAGGTGTCCCTGCTTGAGCAGGGCAGGTAGGACCAGATGGCCTCCAGAGATGCCTTCTGGTCTGTGATTTTGTGTAAAGAGAAGCCAAACTATCTTTCACACTTGTATATTTATACCTTACGCAGGAAGTGCCTTCTCTTTCAAGCCCAAACACTGTATACAGGAGCAGAGCAAGGATATTACCTCCCTCAGCAGCATCTTCCCTGTTGGTGTTTCTATCATTGCCAGTACTAATTCAGCCAGCCTTCCCCTTTCTACAGCAATTCACACAGAGAAAACCACAGGAGGACACACCACCTTTCATCCTGCATTTGGTACATCATCTAGACTGAAAATTCTTTAGGGCAGGTATTAAAGAATCTCTTCAACTTTGTGCATGGACAACAGGGGAAAAAAAGCCTACAACGTTAACAGGAACAGGTCCTCATTTTCCACACATCTCTAAATTCTGTAAAAATGGACAGTAATCAGGAATCAGAATTTCCTATTCCTATTTCCAATTTCCTAACGTTACTTCTAATATTTAGTCTAACATGTTAGTTTGACAGAAATCAGGATGATTTCACTATTTTTACAATCCATGTGAGTGAGAAACCAACCACTTGAAAACATCATCAAAAAAATTAAAAATATTCTTGAAACAGTTCAAGTCTCAGGAGGAAAATTTGGCCATTAGTTTACAAACAAGTAGTAGTCTACATCTTACTGACCTGAACTACAACTGTGTTCAGAATAAATTCAAAGACAGTAACATGAGACACTGTCTAATGATTCAAATGAGCAGACTTCTACTGTTTTCAGGATGTTTGCTGATGCTCGCCTGAACACAAGCCACCGGTGTGCCCAGGTGGCCAGGAAGGCCAACGGCATCCTGGCTTGGATCAGGAATAGTGCAGCCAGCAGGAGCAGGGAGGTGACCATCCCCTTGTACTCTGGTGAGGCTGCACCTCGAGTACTGTGTTCAGTTTTGGGCCCCTCTCTACAAAAAGGACATCAAGGCCCTGGAGCGTGTCCAGAGAAGGGCTACAAAGCTGGTGAAGGGACTGGAACACAAGTCCTGTGAGGAGCGGCTGAGGGAACTGGGGTTGTTTAGTCTGGAGAAGACGAGGCTCAAGAGAGACCTTATTGCTCTCTACAACTACCTGAAAGGAAGGTGTGGGGAGCTGGGGGTCAGCCTCTTGTCACAGGTAACTAGTGAGAGGACGAGAGGAAATGGCCTCAAGTTGTGCCAGAGGATGTTTAGGTTGGAAACTAGGAGACATTTCTTCTCAGAAAGAGCAGTCAGGCATTGGAACGGGTTGCTCAGGGAGGTGGTGGAGTCACCGTCCCTGGGGGTGTTCAAGGAAGGGTTGGACGTGGTGCTTAGGGACATGGTTTAGTGGGTGACAGTGGTGGTAGGGGGATGGTTGGACTAGATGATCTTGGAGGTCTTTTCCAAGCATGGGCCTTTTTAAAAAAAAAAAAGTGGTATACAACGTGTTAATGTACTTTTCTAAGACCCCTTCCTCCATTTCAGAGAAATGAAAGCATTATGTTTGTGTTTTAAAGTTACAGTGTCTACATACTGTATTTTTATATATGCAAACACTTATGGAGTACATGCGGGGACTGTATATGGTATTCTTCTGTATGTCAGGTAACTTTTGAAGCTCAAAAGAGAACTGGTTGTTTGTCATCCAAAGCCCATAATTTGTTCCACAAAGAAATTATCAGGAGAAATATAAGAATTTCCTCTTTGTTCATCTTCAGTAAGTCACTAAGAACTAACAACTTCCTAACAACTTCCAAAGATTCCTGTGTTATGACAGGATCCCTGAACTAGCAGGGAGCACTTGCATGGTTAGATTAATACCACAAGCTCTGGAGTAAGACAGGTGTCCATTGTAAGAACATAAAACTAAACATATGCAATTGTGCTGTGCAGCTGTTGTACAACAGACATCTTCCATACAACGGTACATCTGACAAGTGGATCTAGTGTCTAAATTAAGCTGTTCAAAAACGACACATATTGTCATCAAGTTCCTCTTACTTTATGGGAAATAAGATGTCAAGATTTTAAGAAAGCAGAAGTAAATTAAAATAGGTATTAAAAACAGACCGCCACCCCTAAAATGTATTCTAGGAAAAAGAGTCACAATTCTCAAAAGAAAGCTTGCACTGAGAGACTAATTCAAAGGTAGTGTATAACCAAGACAAAAACACAGCCTGTAGTGCAAACCTGCAGAAAGGAAAAGCTTTACCTCACAACTTTGCTTGGTATCTTCAGCTGTACCAGGGCTGGCACCAGAATTGTGCAAGTCATTAATGATCATCACAAAAAAATTACACCAAGGTATGGGAGTTTTAAGTATCATTAAAGTATTAAAATAGTGTCATTATTGTGTGATGGCAATTGTTAAAATTTTAAGCTGTATTTCAAGGAAATTAATTAAACTACACCACAGTTCAGAAAAGGTCTCAGGCAGACATAATAGAGGACTGCAAAATCAAACTCTTTACTGGCATCACAGAATCACAGAATCACAGAACGGCTGAGGCTGGAAGTCCAACCTAGTCGATCTAGTCCAATCCCCCTGCCAAGCAGGATCACCTAGGGCACATTGTGCAGGATGGCATCCAGGTGGGTTCTGAATATCTCCAGAGAAGGAGACACCACAACCTCTCTGGGCAATTAGTATGTCTTCTTTGAAACTGCATAAAACTCCACTAAATAATAGAAAACCAAGCTAGACTGACAAAAAAAATAAAAATCAAATACATTTAAACAGAATTTCTCAAGCAATAACTTTGCTAACCTTTTTAAAATTCATAATGCCTTGTCACTGAAAAAAAGATCCAAGTCACAGAAGTGAACCTCATCATTAAGAAAACATACACCCAGACATGACCCCACCTTGATCTGTGTGGAGGAACTATAGAAAGAGAATGGTGACGCATCCAGGACTATTTAATCTGTGGCATCTTATTATATACAACCAACTATAGAGAGAGACTAAGTAATGGTTTTGAGAAATGGTTATCTGTAGAAGATGGGATCAAGACACAGAATCTTAAAATAAAAGCAGCTGATGATTATGACAGCTGATGAAGTTACTGTGGTATCAAAACCACAAGGACTCTCAACCTCTTTATGAAGGCTAAGGATACTACATATGGGATCCATGAAGTGACCTAAAGCTAGATCCCATGTAGCTTTACCTTTAATGACAGTCCTCTCCATTCTACTTAATAAAGTACTGTATTTCTGAGATCTGCTGTTGCAGCAGTATTAAATGTCTTCTTTCAGTTGGGTCATTCTTTGCTCCCTTTGTATACGTTTATATAAACACACACAGAGTTACATATGCATATGTATGTGCAGATGAAGCAGGTAAATAAACCCTACAATTCACTACTATAAGCTGCCTCTATCAGAGCTTTCAGAAGAATGAAGCATAAATTTCCTTAAGATCCTTTGGCAAACTCAAGCTATGTTCAAACTAAGATCCTTCCCTTCTCACCGTCTACAGCACTGCAGAATCATTAATGGAGACTCTATATTGCTTATTGAGTCATTCAAGCATACACAGAGCATGCTAGATTTCTTCCTGCTATCTCCATCTCTCCAGGTTATGCAAGGACACATTTGCATTTTTGCAAAGCTTGTTAGATTATGCTGCTTGCAAAGGCACTGAGGAATAGGTGTTTAATGGCAAATATATTTTTAACTTTGTTTTGAAGCACTGACAAACTCAAAAGAATGGCGAAAATGCCCTTTCTTTCTGCTGAGAGAAGATGTCTGAGAGAAAAGTCATTCTGAGGGATTTTGATCTCTAAGGTGGGAAAGCAAGATGATTTTTTTGTTTTTTTTTTTTATTTTAGAGCAGGTAACTTTAAATTTTGTTTCTTTTTAATAGTTCAATGGTTGTGTGAACAGGAAGAAATCCTGCAGTTTGATTTGTCCTATGGACAACAGACAAAACCTGGTGATTTAAATAACTATATTACCCAAACTTTACATATAACTCACTTTGTCTAATCTCATTCTGTCACGGACAGTGCATGTAGTACATTCAAAGATGAAAGAGAAGGAATTGGTGCCTTTTCCACAGGCTTCTATTCAGGGTTTTGTTGCTGACAGATCTGACAGAAAGCCATGTTTTTAAAAGGCAGATATGAGCTTGAGGGGGCAAATAGACACCTGATAGCATATTCAAAAAGTACACAGGTTTACCTATGGTTTAAATCAGAGTAAACCCAATACATAGATGCTTTTGCAAATCCTATTAGCAGCATATGTGCATACCCTGCTTGCAGTCAGAACGCCTGACCATGGTGCCACTGAGAGTCACAGGGAATAACTCTGACATGACTTCTGTGTAAGCAGTAACCTTTCTGAATTTAGTTCCATGGGACTATCATAGATGATGCCTGCTTCAACTCATATGTAGTTGCTGGCCACACTGAAAAACTGTAATGAGGCGTTGGACCATCCACACACTGATATTAAATACAATCTTCCATGGCTTTAGTGTCTTTTTAGATTACACAGGGTTCCACAGAACTCATAATAGGTGAAATGAGAAGGATTCTGAACTGCAAAATCAGTCCTAAAATTAAGAAATTTTATCCTCCTATATTTTATCCTCGTCTTTCACAATACTGCACTGATCCAGTAGCTTGAGACAAAGTGTGTCTTTCAGGATGAATCTTATTCTTGTTTAATGCATGCACTCCCAAACAGCATGAGAGGATGCATCATTTAGCATGGAAAATTCCTGGTTCTCATTCATATGGGACTGGAAGAAAGGAAAACCTGTGAAACTGGCCACACTGTGGGCATACCACCACAGTGCTCCTGGCCTCGGTCACTGCCTGGGTCACTGCTAGATCAGACAATTCAAAGAACGTCTCCTCATGGCTTTTTTATCACATTATAGAGAATGTTTCTTTCCAGAGGTCCATGAGCAAATAAGGGCCAGAAGCACTTCAAGACCTTGTAGCATTATCACCAGTGTATCATCTGAATACAGCTCAGACAGAAGCTCAAGGACTGACATGACCCTGAGCTTTTATAAGGGTGCCAGAGGACCATGAAAACATCCCAATGCACTTCCTGTAGCTTATCTGATTATGGCTACTCTAGCATAATAGCTGTCAGTGAAATATATAACTCTTTTAAATTTCTATGATTTCTATACAAGCCTACTTTTCATTTCCCTTACTTGCAATGTGTTTTGTTTTTTTTCAAATTTAGAGTAAAATCTAGTTATTATGCATTACATTTTTGCACCTTAAATGAACAATAGGATGAAACAGATCTGAAATAATTCAATAGTTTAACAACTTTGTATGGTCCACTGCTACTTAAGGCATTAGAAAATGCATTGTTTGTCCCAGCAAGCATACAACTTACCCTCAGCATAGGGCCATTCTGGAACACATGGGGTTCATCACAAACAACACAGTATTCATTCAATACTGGTATCCGCTGCTCAGCAAATTCAATAGTCTGAGAACAATGAAAATGAGAATAACAACATCTGCTTATAAATAATTAACAGTCAGCTTGTGCTCCAGAACGTTTCAAAAACGGGTAAGATATGACATCCTACCTGCACAAGAAAGCCACGGTCTCGTACCGGAATGCATTTTGCACCATAATTTTGCTGCAAGGAAAGAAGTTGAGGCAACTTCAGTTTTGGTAGACTAATTATAAGGAAATGGCAAAACGTTTGTAATGTTTGTATGTAAATATGTTAATTAAACAATATTTGCATCTAAAATATATCTAATTTGCATAAACAATTACAAATAATCAATCCTTTTACTTATTTGCTGAATGTGGGATGGATTTTTAGCTTTTCTAAAATCTGATAAGGTTTTATATCCTAGTATCCCCAAAACTTTAATCTCAAATGGAAACACCCACACCTTCACTCCACTCTGATGAACTGGTATTTGGTAACTTTCTTTAAATTTTAACTGCATATTGTCTATCTAAATATGGACTATGTGCTTAGGCTTGAATGACTAATGTAATTCACAAAAGTGTTGAAAATCTTTCTTTTATATCTATTAAAATCTCACCTCTGTGAGCACCATGCTAACAGGTCTCTGTGCTCAGATCCCACTCAGGTTCCTCCTGCCTTTTTCTTTCAATGTAAAACAGCATAAATTAGAAAGTACTTTTGTTATAGGAATCGGTAAGGTACAGAACTCCCTCTAGGCTGACATTTATTTTAATCAGACCTTGTTTTGAATAAGAATCAGATTGGCTCCACAGGCAGAAGCAGAAGAATTAAGTGTGAGCTCCATGTCTTAAAATAACAATATTTGCTACCCTTTGTTTTCTCAATCAATCATATCTCTGGGGAAAGAAAGGTGGGCAGTGTGGGCCTAACTCCTTCCCTGACCTCCAGCTGCCACCAATGCATTTGAAGGCTAAACTTTTCACAAAGCACAAATGTGCAAGAGGTGAGCTGAACCATGACTGCATTTTTTCCAGTATGATATTAATTACAGATGAAAAGACCAGAAGGAGAGGTGACTTGGCACCTTAATGAGCCAAAGGATGGCTGATTCCCCCATGAAGCAAAAAGGGAAATTAGTAAAGACCTCTGTGACCATGTCAATTTTGCAGCACAGAAGCTCACACTGTCTCTTCTTCCTGCAGCAAGAAAGGAGGTAGGGAAGGATGTGTATGACTGAACTTTTCCTGTGGCCAGCAACTGTACAGTGAGTTGTATTCAAGGTGAGTTGTGAACTCTGTCTTCACCTAGGCAGATTCTGGTTTTATGACATAAATGTGTATGCGTATTTTAAATCCACCTTAAAAAGCCGACTCCACTGTTCTTCAGTTAATTTTAAAAACTTCCAAAATATCCTCTAACATATCCCCTGAATATTAATACTTTTGCATAATAAGCATAACAACATGTTTGGAAAATAATGAGGGGAAAATGAGCAGAATAAAAAAAGAAACACTACGCACAGCAGCTTGTGAAGGTGATGATGAAGATGGTGTTAAGATACCAATAAGCCCTGAGGTAAGAGAGAGCCTCCTGCCCTCTGCTATGTTGGACTCCTTGAAAGGCTCCATTTTGGATGATTTAGGGGCATTGGAGTAGGTCTTGCTGAGTAACTTCTGATTCTTCAATCCATCCATTTCCTCCACTCTAAGATTACTAGAGTAAGACCTACTTAAAAGTTTATGGGGCTTCAAGGTGCTGTTGTGCTCACATCGAGGATCCCCAGAACATGACCTACTTAATAACTTATGGGGCTTTAAAGTGATGCACTCTTCCTGCTTGACAGCTGCAGAGCAAGAACGGTTCAACAGTTTGTGCGATTTAATAGCCGTTGTCTGTTCAGCCCTAGGGTCACTAGACAACGAGCGGCCAAAGGTTCTGTGAGATTTTGTGGCACACACATCCTCCGCCTTAACTGTGCTAGAGCAAGTCCTCCTCAGCAGCTTGTGAGTTTTGGAGATGCCATCCTGTTCTGACTTCAGTTTTGATTTATTTTTACCACAGCCAGGTGGAGGATAACTTGGCGACCTTAAAAATAAAGGAGGGGAAGACATAATTGGAGAATAATCAAAAATGTGCATGAAACAAGCAAGTCCAGATATACATACAAATTTTTACGTGCTGCCTGTCTTCATGTATTTAACTAGTGGCAAACACAGCCCAACATAAAAATAATAATAATAAAAAAAAAGAACAACTGTATGTAGGACCAATTTCCCAATACCTTCTTAGTCCTATGTATACACAAACTCTCACTGATTGACGAGATGACTATTTAAGTAGAAGTTAGGGCTATATACTTACAGCTGTTGGTACAGGTCCCTATATCTTTAAACAAACTATTCATTCAGGAAAATATTTTTGAAATGGAAAGTGTGTATTTCACACAAGATTATAATGCATTTATCAAAATGTGTCTTTCCATCATGGCATGATCCCATTCAAATTATTGTCTTTTGGGCATGGAATAACAATTTCTATGTGCAGATGGTACGGAAGATATAATGAGCAATTAAACTTGCAGGCAGTAAATCAAATTTAATTCTGCTGAAATTAACTTTTTTTAAAAACCTCACAGAAATCTGGATGCTTTGTGGAAGACCATTTGACGCTCTTCTGTCCTGTTTTAAACAGATTCTAGCTCTTTAACACTGGAAATGAGAATGCATGGGGCTCATATTTTGAATACAAAAATAAAAGAACAAAAGACATTATTTTTTTTTACAAAACAATACACACTTGATCTCTTACATTTCTATAATGTTCACATTCAACTGTCCTTGCAAAGCAAGAACCAGCGTCAGGTATGCCAAATCATTTTTCTATGGTTTATAAGCAACCCCAATCTTTGTAGTATTTTTTGACATTGATCAAACAAAAAAGACATGAAAACCCAAGGGGAGAGGCTGGCAGCTTTCCCCACGCTGCTACCAAGTGATGACAGTAGAAAATGCATGTGGAGGCTGACTCACAGTTGCAGTTAGCTCATTACCACCCTCGGGCAGACAGAAAGTAGGAATGGCGCTCTATGGAGGGAGAGAAGGTCCCCACATTTGGACTAAGTGATCTCTGGAACTGTAGTACCAGCGAGCAAATCAACAGGAGAAGGATTGGGCTGTCTTTTGTCTGCCCTTTCTGAATAAAACCAAACCCCACGTTTCAGCAAGCACTGGGCAATTGTGTGGCATGGTAGGCAATAAGCGAGCCTACTCTACACAATAACACCATCTTCCTCTTCTCCATTTGAGAAGACAGATCTTCAGTCATCTTTGACATTCCTCCCTTCATCAAATGTGAGTGATTTCCATATTAACCCTCTCTATTTTTTTAAATACGTGGAAATTAGAATTACAAAATTCATCAAGAAGAAGAAATGTTCAAAGAAGCACTCAATACAAACTCACAGAAGGGGTGATTTGTCAACCCTTTGTAAACAGGCAAACATGCTAGAGTAAATAGTCATATTCCTGAAAGGGGTAAAATCATAGCCTCGTTTTACAAGCCCTTAAGAGTATGGGTAACATAATGAATTCAACTGAACTATTCACAAACTATTTTCATATGTTTTTAATGCCTTTGTTTTTTGAAATTCTGTGCCTACATTTCAGAAATGGTGAACACTCATTTACTCAAACAGTGGAGAGGAGTGGGTGCTCTACAGCTCTTAAAATCAGTCTGATTAAAGACCATTCTAGATGAAAAAAAATAGTAATAATACACACAGTTGTGGAAAGAACAGCTGGACAACCACAAAATTGCATATATATGTTCTTACTCTTCAAAGTAGCAGTCAAATACTACGAAGCTAGTAAATATATAAATATAACCAAGTTAAGTAATATAAAATTAATTATTTCCAGTTACAGATGAATCATGGCTGTTTCAGAGGGGTTGAAGAGGGCATTGAAATGTTTCAGAGGGCATTGAAATACTCTGCCTTCAAATAGTCTTAGAAACTGCAGTAGTACCCAGTTTGCTTTTGAAGTCATGCAAGGAAATGACTGGAAACACATGAGGTAAGGTAGAAACAGAGCACTCCTCTGTGGAGAAAAGTCAACATTTCACCTTTAGAAGTATGCTGTGGATTTTGAACAGGGTATGATAGTAACAGCTCATTTTACTTGCTATTACCTGCGCAACGTAGAAAAGATGTGCAGAGGAGATTTCACCTTTTTGTCAGACGCCTTCTTATTGTGCGTACAATTAGATTTCTCTTTGCTGTTTTTCCACTGTTGTGTTACAAATGTTTGCATGATTCTGCAAATTGGGAAAGAGAAAAAAGATTTTCTTATTATAGCCAAGTCATATGCAGTTAAATATTAGGGTTTACCTGTGAACCATGTAGGCTAGATAATGCAACATCCTCACCCTAGAGGCAGAGTTTCTCTATCATATATGCGGACCAATGACTAGGCACTTCGGCTCTTTAAAAAACCTTGTTTCCCCCCCGCCCCCAGATAAGACTAATTCACATGGAACTCTTATTGAGAATAAAGTCTGCATAAAATACCACTGCAAGACTTAATGGACACATGCCTCTCATGGAGATCTAAAGACAAACTGATTCAGAGACATCCCATTCAGCTTTAGGCATCTCTCTCCTCAGTGACTGCAGAGACAAGATACAACATCCACACTGCTCAAGTAGGGGCACATTCTCCAAAGGCATAAATCTAGGCATGTCAAGTATTACACTACTCAGACGAGTTTACAATGAAGCTAGAGCCAGACACTTCCCTGATGTGCACAGCAAAAGGCAGTGGCTGCAAGTTTCACTAACGGAAGCTAAGAAACATAAAGGCTATAAAGAAAACACATCCACAGGAAGAGTGGTTAAGTACAACAGATTACCAAGAAAGGCTGCAGATTTTCACACCTCAGCTGCCTGAGGTCCTTAGTGAACTAATTTAACTTTTAATTTAGTGTAACTCGGGCTGGGAGGTTGTACTAGATGACCCCCAGCAGTCCCTTCCAAGCTACGTTATTCTGTGATTCTAATCTAGCATTCAGGGTCTATGAGCACTAAGCAAAAGACAAAGTAGAAGTCAGTATGGACATTACTGAAAATTTAGTGAATCTTCAAATATGAATAACCTGGTGCTCACAGCCACAACAGGCCATGGGATTCACAAGTATTCTGATTTCTGCTCATCTGTGGTTTATTTACTTGAAAATGTCCTATGGGAGCCTTTGGTAATTACCCAGTGCACAAATCAGAGACAGTGTTCATACTAAAATGTTTTAAAAGAGTTTTCATGTGTGGGGAGATTTTTAATTTTTTTCTTCAAAGTCACGTATCAGAGAGATTTTAATAACTGTTTCATTTGCAAGATTATGAAAATGCTGCACTAAATTTCTTTAAACACCAAACAGCAAATTTTTTTTTTTTTCTTAATGGAGTCTTACTGTTTCAAGGATCAAATATTAAAGCCTATATTCCTGTCATTTCATTACACATACACAAGCACATAAGAAAAGATTACTCAGCGAAATTCTATTAAATTGAATTGTATCAGGAACACATGAAACTGCTGCTTTTTTTCTACTATTCTTTCTTCTTGTCCTCAAAACTGGGTGGCCTGATTACTTTGGTAAACCTTAGAGGCCACCATGAAAGTATTGCCTCCTTATGGTATTCATGATGCTCACAAAGATTCCTGCTACAGAGACCTCATAATCTAAGCAGAAACATTAAATCAAACACTTAGCTACTGTCTTTTCAAACTTTTGTAGCTTATTTTCTAAATGACAGTAAACTGACAGAAAACCCTGACAGGCAGCACAAACCAGGTTCTCTGCAACAACTGTCAAAACTTAACCTAAAGAGGAAAAAATGGTACTTTCACTTGAATAAAACCAAAACACTTTCGTCCAACCAATCTGACAACCTGTGACATGGGCCAGGAACTAAAAAATACATAATGTTTACTTAAAAAGAGGGGTTTACACTTTTCCAGACTTACTTTTTCAGCTGATGTCCCAGCCCAAATCTTTCCTTAGTAGAGATCTGAAATACATCCACAGTTGGCACTATGGAAAATGGAGATATTGTTGAGTTTAAATGAATAATCAAGAACTCATAACCATCCAAGTTATATTTAAGGACCCTGTTGTATTTGGACCTTTAGTATAAATAATGGCATTGAAGAAAGTGTGAAAGCAGTCATGTCACCTGAGTCTATGAAGAAATGAAGGGCCGTTTTTAGAGTATCAGCCAATATCATTTGTCGTCTTAACAAACAACTGTTTTAAAAATTGGATTGCCTAGAACATATGTCTTCCCACTAATGTTAATTATGTAAATGTATCTTTGTTAATAGAGAGCTTTGTTACTAACTACAGATTAAATGTATCTGCATCTGGTAATTCATCTCGTCTAATCTCTTAATTTTTCTTCCAAGTAGTCTTTACATACACAGATTAAAATGCCCTATCTGTAAATAAATTTATGTATTGAATATCTTCTCAGTTGAGAAGTCTGAGTGCACTATTTGTTACCTTTTGTTAATAGCCATGGGACAATCTCAATGAACTGTCAGATGCAGTTACTGTAGTCCAAAGTGAACTTGCTGTCACTGAAAACAACGATTTTATCCCTTTGTAACTGAAAACAAAATTAAGCCCTTTCCCTGAAAGATCTGATATACTTTCTTTAGTATATCATATTGGACCTGATGATCTCTCGAGGTCCCTTCCAACCCTTACAATTCTGTGAATTCTGTGTTCAAACATATCAGGTTTTCTGCAATAAAATGAGAGTCTTCACACCTAATCTGATCTTCAGAATTTTATAAAGGTGTAGTTCACCTGAGTATTTCTTTTATTTTTCAGAAGACTATTGTATCTAAGAATTAAAATTTCCTAAATAAAAGTAAACTAATTTAAGTTCCTCATAGGAACTTAGAAACTTACATGATCTTCGATCTAGATGAGGAGAAAAAACCCTTGTCTGATCAATTATTTCTACACACTGTCACAGTTCCTATGACTATGAGGAAAATGAAAGTGGAATGAACTGAATTAACTAGTATCTGGGTTTTCCTTCTATGGGCATTTTTATAGAGAATCCTTAATATTCATCACCTAAGTGCCTGATGTATGCATTCCAGTGGCCAAGTGACCCTGCATTTTACTCAAGACCCATCCTACCAGTGGTATATCCACATTCATCTGTCAAAAAATTGAAAACATAAGGGTTGGAGGCTAGAAATTAGCTCCTGGTATTACTAAAGTATTTTAGTAACATTTGCTAGATAGAAGAAGCAGGTGTCAGAAGTCCAGCACTTGTTGAGAGACCCTCAGGTCCTTGAGGTGGAAAAACAGCCAACACATATTGCAAACACAAATGGGACTATATACTTTGTATTACATAAGGAACTAATGACCATAGTAAAATAAAAATGAATGAAAACAAAAAATCTGGGGTTCCTTCTTAGAAAATCAGTATTTTTAAATCTGTATTATTCTGATCACTCTTATCCAGAATGCCAGTTTATCTTTTAATTTCCCTTTAATAAATTAATTTTAAAAATAAAATGCAGTGTATCTAACCTTGCCATCCAATTTCGCTTAGTTCAAAACACTGTAGATGCTTGCCCCAATATTCTTACTCAAATATAACCTCATCTTTTGAAGTTATATTGATGATTTTTTCAAAAGGAAGAAATGACTTGATTAGGGGTAGCAATGTCTTTAGATTTTCAAATTTGGGATGCTTGGTGGGGTGTGGACTATCTCCAGTGAGAATTACCACACTTTAGTTTCACCACTCTTAAAATCTGATGTCTAGACTGTAATTCTTGTCTAAACTCTACAGTCAGAGGAGAGAGCCCAGTACCCTCAAAGGCTGATTAATCCTAATCTAAGATAGGTTTCTAGGGCCCGGGGGAGAAACTGCTCTCAGGTAAAACAATGAAAAAAAGTAATTAACTAGAAGAATGACTACGTAAAATCAGGATAGTAAACAGCTGCAAGGTGGTAAAAATATCCCCCTTTGTGCTTTGGAGTATACTGAACACAATAAACTTCTGTTTCTTTTATCAGACAACAGAAAGTATTAAAAGAGAAATATACGTGTCATAAAGTTATGACTTGGTAATCTCAAAACAACATATCTAAGGAGCAAAAGGAGTGTTCAGAGAAAGAGCCTTATTAACACAAAAGATGGTGGATTTCATTGTGCTTTTTCTGGTAAATAAAGAGGCATGGCTGAAACAGCAGCCGTAACAGAGAAGCATTTGCCTCTGGCCCTGATCTCGCCCCTCAGTACTCAAGTGCCACCATAATCAGTCAGCTGCAGGACTGAGAACTAAACTTCCTGTTTTAACCTTGTCAGAAGTGCAGACGATAACTTCTTGTTACTTCTGATTTCACTAGATCATTTCTTATTGCATGATGCTCTTCACGCTTCAATCTCTCTTATTTGCTGTACTTTTTAAAATTACATTTTGATAGAAATATTCTGAATACTAACACTGCTACTTGCTATGCCAAATACATATTTTAAGATCTGCATATTTACAGAAAAGATCAAAGCAATAAAATACAGGCAAAAGGGCCAAAGTCAAGCAAAAAGTAAGGGGTTGTAATGAATAAACATATTATGACTGGAAATATCTATTCAATTTCCAGAGGCAGGATTCTCCTACGGATACAAGCCTGAACTGACAGCTTGCACTGGAAGCCTCCAAATCCAGGTAAGTTATGATCCAAGTTACACACTTCTTGACTTTCCTCTGTAAAAATATATCTGAAGTTGACTGTTGCACATGATGTTTCCAAATCTTCTCTCTCAGCTGATTCTTCATGAGTTGGGATATTTTTACTGTCATGAGGAAGCTTTACTGAACAACCAGAGTTGGATGTCAGCACAACATTCAAAAATCTCATTCAAATTTGAAGATCCCCAAGAGTTCATATGTTCATATAAAAATCAGAAGCTGACAGCATAATTATCATGGTCTGGTTCTTCAAAAGGTACATGAAAAAGGGCATATTAATGTGCTCCACAGATTTGTGCAGGTATACCTAATCAGTAATACCTGCATCTGTGAAGATGATCCCTAATTTCCAAAGTCAGGAAATCATTTTAGAAACTGAAAACATTTATTCATAAACCCTCAGGTTCCTAGTGGACACAGCTGCATTTCAAAGGATATCAAGAAAACAAATTCCTAAACTCAGCTTCCAGGAGTTTAAACTAGATACTCATGCCATCATTAGGGCCTAGTCTTGCAAATACAAATAACAATTTCACACCAGCAAGACTGCTCTCAGCAATAGATTTAAGTACATACAGGGTCAAAGATTTAGCAGTAAATGAGTATCTGTCACTTAGGATATGGCTGAGACTGAGACAACAAACAAGGCATATGAAGAATACACAGGTGACTAACCTGGGCCATTTAAGTACTGTGTAAGCGAACAGTGCAATCGCACTACTATGGGCTCTGTGCGAATTACATCCCAAGCCACAGCAATCTCTTCCTAGTTCAAGACAAAAAGAAAACAACAGATACCATTAGACATCATGAAGAATCGTTGCATTTTGTCAGTCTATATTAGGGGTTGGTATAAACACTACCCATCCACTTACCCATCATGGGATATCTAATCCAACTTTAAACGTGAGACTTCAGAAAAACTATTGCCTGTTAATGACCTTAAGAGGAGTGTTAGACTGTTTCCAGTCCTTGAATATGCCCATTTAAACTGAGCACAGGTTTCTACATGACACTACATCCACAGTGCAGGCAGACACATTTCCATCTATCAAGACATACTGCTTCAAAGCTGAGAAGCAAAGGAGCAAATGAAGATGGAAAGGACACTGAACCCATAACATAAGGCAAGGGAAACATTTGCTCCTTCTCAATACTGATTAAGATTATTCAAGGTATAATCAAGTTTTCTTAATTTTCAAAGAGCCCAAGAAAAACTATCTTCTGTGCTGTACTGACCTGAGAATATGATATATCTGTACAGAAGCTAATGATGCCCCTAAAAGCACTACTTTTCATTCTGCATCTAGAGGACAGGAAGTTACTGCACAGATGAGGTGAGGAAGTATGGAGCTAATGACAGCGTAACAGTTACACAAGCCATGCTGCCAGTCGACAGCACCCCTGCCCTGAGTCTCCTTTGCCACTCAAGCCTCTCCCTAATCAGTTGCAGATGTTGAGAAGCACACAGGAGATCTCTAGCCAAGGTCGTCTTCTCTCCAGGACTCTATGAAGTGCTTTCACCTAACTAATGTCTAGGATAGCAAAAAAAGAAATGTATTTCATTTACATCAGTTAAAACATTTACCATTTACAAAGCACGTTTGAAAGGAAATATACAGGCAGTAAATAAAAGCCTAGAACACATCTTAACAACATGATTGTCAAATGAAAAGGAAACCTTTCCACTGGGTAGCAATCATTAACGTCACAGCCACTTGTGAAGATCAAGCCTCTGAAAAACGAAAGTCTCAGTAGTTGTCTAGAGTGCCTGATGTGTAGCAGAATTAAATGGGTATTAATGTTCATTATGTAATTTTGTGATTAGATTACTTACATCAAGAAAGCTAACATCAATATGCAGATCAATATCTACATCATCAATGGCTCCATATTCCCTGAAAGGAAAGAATTACATTACATTAGAGCTCTTTACAATACTCCTCAGCCCAGGAGTACTTACAACAGGGAAGATTTTATGAAGGATAAACTTGGCTGTAAAATCAGAATGGTTATAAAATAAACATTTACATAGATTGGATCAATATTCCCAGTGGGTGAACACCCGCTGCACTGAAACTTTCTTTCTTATCTCGCTTAAATAGGCTATTTATTTTTATTTTATTTAATAATTCCCCAAAATTCTCATTCCATCACTGCCATGTATCTTTGATGTACTGCACAAACAGATCAAGGAAACAATAATGGTCACATACCGTTGTTATTTATGACAAAAGAAAATCCTAGTTGACCTAAGCAGAGGCTTGAGATAAAAAAACGAAGACAAAAACAACAAAGCCCTGACCATGGCACATTATACCTGTGGGCTTGCTTCTTACATTCAGGGTATTTATTTGTCAAAACACACCGATTGCCCTGTAACGTGCTCAAGGCAATAGCTACCTTACTTTATCTGTCACCTGTAGTATTCCTGGAATCTCTAAGGTGCAGATTTACTTTATGCTCATAGGTGTTTCATTGCTATATGAAATCTTAAAGTGTGACTCTTTTCCCTCTTATTTTCTGACCCACTCTCATTGCCCTCGACCAAGGTATGTGAAGACTTCTGAAAAATAGGGCTAGAAAATATTCATTCTTATACCTAAACAAAAGTTACTTTTATTTTAATTAATTGACTTGATAATTCTATAAAAGTAAAATAACTTCCAGTTTTTCACAGATTAGTTGATACACTCCCAGTCCCTGGATTTTGGCTTTACACTGCATTTACACGCTTCTCACAATGAATTCCTTGCTTTTCTATTAAAAAGAGTGCACACTACTAAGAGCGCACAGTAGCAATTGTGCATAAATGAAGTTGATAAGGTAACCTTGAAATACAGAAGTATTTTTGTTAGGAGATAGCTGATCTCAGATTTTGTTGTTGTTGTTGTTAATTTTCCTGAAGATCCAAAGAACAGATTGCTATAAACTCATCATTAGTACTTATGAACACAGGCTGGTGTTACTCACATGACGGATCCAAAAGGTTGGAATAAAGCTTAATTTTATGAATTAAACAGGAATGGAGTTGAACCAACTAAACACAGAAATGCTAGTAGAAGAAAGAAGAAGATAAAAATAAGTTACAACTGTGGAATTTCCATATTCACTGAAATACCTTTGCCTGCACTCCATTACCATCATGAAAAATGGATTTTAGAGACATGATGGTTTACTTCCCCAAGCTAAAAGCAAGGAAAAAATCCTGTTTTCTTCTAGTGCCTGAAGCTTATGATCTGCTGCCCACAATGTCTCCAGGAACACATTTTGATTTTGAAGCTCCAGAGATCCTGTCTATCAATGCTTAAGTAATGTAAGTAGATACTGAAGAGTTTGGATCAGTTGGTCCAGATGCCTTTCTTATAGGTTGGTGGCCAGCTTTCAAAGGGCTGTGGTGAAAAGCATGCAGGTATAGGAATTCCCCTTCTGTATGTATGTAAAGTTCACTCTGACAGTAGGAGACTACTGAATAATAGGGTCAACTCTCTAAGAAATGCATTTTAGTGGGTGTCACTGTCAGACAGGCCTATTGCAGTCAGAGAAGTGTAGCTGTTGGAGAGGGATGAAACTGAATGCTTAATGCTGTGTTTATCATTTCCAAGAATTCATGTGTATTTTCAACTGCAGAGTACAAGAAGCATGGAAGCTTTCCACAAAGCAAAAGCAACCACAAATGCCAATTTCTAATACAGTGAGCCTGAGGGATCACAATGCATCCAACGAAACAGTTGATTCAACATAATAGATGCATTACGGTTTTGAAAGGTTATTTACCATTACTCAATTTTAGGAGCCTTAGGAAGCATGCTATCAAGGGGTATTCTCAATTTCATAGCTAACAGTTGGCAACTAAACATTATCTAATTTATTTCCTAAACCCATACATAACCATTTGGATTTTAATTCTCCAGGTCCTAAAAATGTAATGAATTTCCACTTAATTTCAAAAGGCATCTTACACCACAGTTGTACACACACTCTCACACTCTAAAATAACAGAGATTATTGTTTAGATTAATGGGAATTGTTACTTGCAATATACGTATGCTTAAGGTTATAATCTCTGTATTTTATTACTTTGTTTATATAATAATTTTGTTATTTTAATTGTAATGTTTCTGACAGGTCTGTTACATCTTCCCTGTTATTTTAATTAAATTATTAATAATTACATAGATGGAAAATGAAGTTATAAAAGACTTGAAGTGAATAAAACATACCATACAGCTATATGCTGCTGCAGAATCATGTACACTCATATATGCCCTACAGAATTTTTGTGTAATTTCTGTTTGCAATTTACCCCTGACCAAGGTTCCACCATTTCCTTGTGTAGGATTCTTCAGTTTCCCACCTCATTACAATTAGGAAGCTTTCCTAAAATCTAACCAAATTCTTGTTTGTTTCTAACAGACTACTTTCTTATCGTAGCTCTCACAGTGACAATGGAGAACACTTGATCACTGTTTTTTGAAGGTTTTTCTTGAAGAAGAAAAACTGTTACTAAATCCTCTGCCTTTTTTTTTTTTCTCCCCAGACTAGACAAAACCAACTCCTTCAATCTTTCCCTGGGGACAACATCTACTAAATCTCTTATCGTACCTCTTGTTCCAACCCCAGGGCAGAAGACAGAATACAACAAATAAAAAGTTTAACAAGGGTTTAGAGTAATGATGAATAGTAATTTTCAACAACATACAACAGCTTGATCAAATGCCTACTGAAGTGCAAAGAACAATATTTTAGAACAAGCTTCCAGGACCTGTTCCAAGCAAGTTGTTTGAATACTCTGCCACAAAAATGAAGCCAAATACCGCATTATTGCTAGCTAAGAGTGCCCCTTCCCTTTGTCACAATATGCAGAGCTCAGAGAAGACTTGTGTTTTGGCAGTGAGGGAAAGTACACAAAACAGCCTCCAAAATGTGACAGGTTCCACAATACAGAAGGGTAGATGACATACCTGAGAGATACTGCATTAGGTCCATAGATCTCTCTCACTGCTGTTAAATCAGCTTCCAACTGTGGGTGCTTGTGAAGTTCTCCATCATAGCTAACCTACCAAAACAACAGCAAAATTCTAGGAGTTCTTATTTATTTCATTACTGGCATCTGATCTAGGCTCTTGAAAGCTCTCCTTGCAAAATGTGCTGCATAAAGATTTCTTAATGCCATGCTCAGAAAGGACATTGTGTTGATAAGCTGAAGCACTGAGGTGGTCTAGCTCTTCTAAGCAATGAGATTTGCAAAGCAGGCACCTCTGTATCAGAACTCCAGATGGCCCAACTCCTGTTTGTGGAAGAAAAGATGCAAAGAACTCATTCCTCTATCCTATCTCGTCCTGGGGGCTGTTCTGGGCCTCTTGACATTCTTGCATTTTTAACCTGGTAAGTAGGAGGAGAATCAGATATCTCCTGTTAGACCATTCCAGTCTAACTACCACAGCACAAAGATTTGCTCCCTCTTGCTTGTTGTCACACTCTCATATATTTTGGACACAGAATGGCGTGGGCTCAACAAGAGAAGCATGACACTATTCCATGCACTAAGTCTCTCAGCATCTAAGCTACATTTGCTACATTTTAAACCACCAGTGCAATGACATCAGATTAAAAAAGAGAAATAATTAAAGACACCTTCCCATTTTAAGCATTTTTTACCAGATAAGGTCTAAAGAAACGTGTACTGAGATGTCATCACATTTTTTTTCATGAAAGCTACATGAAGAGTGGTTATGGTTATGTTTAGTGTTTATACTACAAAGAAAAAACTTGCATGCTTGTCTAGTTGGATTGTATGAAGTCAAAATAATTAAATATCCTCTTATCTTCTGTAAGGACAAATATACTTTATTAGGCTTGTAACAATCTATTAAAAGTCAATTACTATTTTCTCATTAAGCAATATGCTTGTGATTGTATGACCCTGACTCTTACTTCTTTACACCAATTAGAAAAACAGTAATTCCACTAAAGTCAATGACCTCGTAATTTGGGCACATTCAGAAACGAGAATAAGACTTGGCTTGTACCTTTGACAAATTCAGACAGCAAAGCACAAGAGTGCAATATATCTTTTTTTATATATCTTTACACATTAATTCCTGCTGAGAATTCCTGCTATTGCAGAGGTCTATGTAATCGCAGTAATGTTTCTTCAGTTCATACATCCAAATCTGCTTGACCTCAGTGCTGTAGCACTTCAGTTCTGATATCTGGAGCTGTACTTTTCATTACATATCTAATTAAATACATTTCAATTGAATTACAATAATAATCACCTGATCACTTTTTACTTATGAAAATTAGCAAATAATTTGATTAGACCTAGACTTCATCAAACATAAGGCAGTTCATCAGCATAGCACGTGAACATACTTTGAGCTATTGATGATATTCCCCACCAGAAAGGTATAAGCAAGCTATCCCCGCTCTGTATGGACAGGCACGTCAGAAAAATTTCCCACCTAGACAAGCATAAGAACAAAACCTTTACTAATTTATTTTTCTTTTACTTCAGGTAGGAGTAAACAAACCTGTGTATATGTAAATATATATATATATATATGTATATATCATTACTCAAAAATGAATTGTTTAAATAAGCATAAGCAATTGCTGTTCTGCTTCCAAAGAGAGCATAGCAATGTTTTCACAGATCATAACTGTGGTTCACCCATCACTTTGTTGCTCCCAAAGCACATTTTTTTTATCCACTCTAACATGTAAGTATTAATAAAATCCAAATGGAACACTATGCAGAACACCAAATTGCTCTGCATACTGCCTTCTCCCATCTATTTTCTGGTGGTAAGAGGTAATGACCTCCAGAAAGAACCAAAGCAGTGTTCTGGCAAACTGTAAGACCACAGGTATGGTATTTTTTCCACCCCTAAATTAGTGCCACAGACATGCTGATGTACATAGGGGACATTGCCAGAGTTTTGTGTATCTAAATTTGTAAGTACATTCTGTAACTGAAGCACAAGAGAGGGAGAAAGCACCAAAAGCAGTAGTATTACTATTTCAAACTACTATTCTCTATTGCAAATGTAGAAGATAAGAGATTCAAAGTAAGAATTAACAGAGATGCCCAGAAAGTGAAAATAAAAGCTAAAAATCTGATAACTTTGCTGTGTCTGAAGGGTCTGTGTTTAGAAAGCCCTGGTATTTAATCTGAGACCTAATTCAGATTATTTTGTCCCATATAATGACAAAATGTTGCATTTTTAAAGGAGATTAAGTGATTTACAGACCTAAATCCCATTGAAAATCAATAGGACTTAGGCTATTGAATCACTCAGCTACTTTAAAGTATTTATCCATTAAATCCTTAGGGAGGATTACAAGCAGGTGGCTAGGAAGCAGATACAAGCTTTAATTTATGACCGAAAGGTCGTATCTTGTTTTCACTGCCCATCAAATGCAATTTCCCATGCTCCTTGTTTCATCATCAGCTGCTTTCTTGTCTTTCCAGCTGTAACCACTTAGAAATGTTAGTATAAACCCTGACCTCCACCTTTTCCAACTGTGTCGCGCACAGTTATACCGGTAGCTATTCCCCATAGTTGTTAATATCAACATTTTTGACCCCCTTCTCTGTGGGCACAGCAAACACCTGTCTCAAATAAAACAGCTTACCTTACCTATTCCCTGCATATACTGTCAACTACTTTCCATACAGACTACTTTCTATTTCTATATTATTGAATCCCAATACATGTGGTGCCCACTTAACAAAATTACTGCGATTAATTAAAATCACCTTCTTTGAAAAAGGACTGTTCTTTTATCTCTCCAGGAACTTAGCTCACTACCTGGTTTCCTACTTAATTCCTAAGTCCTTAACCACTTCAATCTATAGATTTTCCTTAAAATTTCATCTTTTTGACCATGACATTTTATTTTTTTTTCCTCCTGATAAATACATTTCTGATGATGTCTTTTGTTGTTGTAGTTGTTGTTTGTTTCTTCTCCTTATATCGCTTTTGGAGTATTCTATTCTAAAGACATTCACAATCATCTAATGTCTTTTTTTTATTACTGATTTAACTACAATTTTACTGTGTTTTTTTTTTCCTGTTATCATTCCTTCAATTAAATACACTAGCTCAAAGAATGACAATATAATGCATTTCCAACTTCAAATATAAGGCAACCGAATTCTGACCAGTAGTTGCTATTACACAACTCTTTTACACCTTGCAAAATGATTTACTGCTCTCTCTCTTCATATCTCATAGGCAGTGTTAATATTTATTCACCCATTTGGGCACTGGCAGGCATCCTTTACCAAATGTAGTTGCACTGGTTCTAGAAGCAAGTGCTCCCAGCTGCTTGCTGGCTTTTCCTTCACCTTGAGGTTATTGCTCTCTCAGTAGAGTTGAAAAATGACACCAGTACACACAATTCATCACCACAGGGCAAAAATCAGAAGATTTTTCCTCTCAGGCAGATTAAAATAAGATACTGGTCTTTGCACTGAAGTATGTGTACACAGCCCTCTGCAGCACTCTGTGGGGCTGTACTAATAGGCAGAGGAAGGGAGGCAACCCCTGCAGTCATTTCTCAAGTGAACATGAGTCTGTACCCGTCAGTCATTTTCTCATACTGAAAATACATTATTTCAGTTCCAGTTTCAGTATCACTTTCTGTAGCTTTTTAGGGGTGGGCTTTCAATACTTTACTGTAAATATAATGCACTTTAACTCATATTTTGTGTTCAAGCCCCACCACGCTACTGGAGGAGAGGCTCAGCGATGCCCTCCTCATCAGCATGCCGCACACCCTGCTACAACCCAACCGGCCGGCACTGCTGACACACTCCTGCAGCCTCACTCCGCACTCTCAGGGTGTGGATGGCTTCAGCCTCCGGGCAGAGGCAGCAACAACTTTCATAAACGCCAGCTGTAATTCGCTAGAATGTTCATCAAAGCAAACAGTTCTAAAAACATAAGGGAGGAATGATTCCTTTGGGGCAATCTTTAGACGAAAAAGATTACAAAAATCTGAATAAAGGAGGCTAGCAGCGTGAAGCGTTCTATTGATGTTGCAAAAGGAAAAGATATAAAGATATTTTATTTCCCAGCACATCACAGGGTGTAATAATAACTAATTCTGCTAAGGGAGCAAGAAGGAAAACAGAGCTGCACATTTATCTAAAAACATGTAGTATTTTTCAAGGTGAATTTAACTGTAGACCTCAGAGAAAGAATGGATCGTTGCCTAGATTAAAATTGTTTTGTAATAACCATTTTTTACCATTAAATTGCAGTGCTCTTGACTTTACAAAATGGCAACACTCCAGCAGGAAACATATTTGGATCTAGCCTGACTTCCCATTTGTATCAATAATGGGATATGCTGTAAAGAGTAAATGTCTATTTCCTGGAAAAAAGCAACTGGCTTCTATTTTCAAACATCCTGAAGAACAGCTGGATTTTCTGTTCTTGCAGTTTTACAAATGCAAAGGAGCTCTCCTTATTTTAAGTTTGACATGATTATACAGTATAACATACTCAATACTTTTACTATAAAATACTATATATATAGACGCATTACATTCACACATTGAATAAACATAATAAATTAATTATAAAAAAATTAAAATAAAATGAACCACAGAGGCCTTCAGATATAAATTTGAAACATTTGCAAAATATCCTTCATTACCTGTCCTCCATAATAAAATTCCTCAGAATCATTATCCCCTTCAGAATCTTCTTCAAGTGTGCTGCTGTGCTGTGACTCCTTAATTAAAAATGAAAATTAACAATGATAAAAGCAGTATCTCTGTCTTGCATTTATAGTTCTGAGCACAGGAAGACTATTTTTCACAAATAAGCTCTATTCACACTTAATAAGAGATGACATTTTAGTATTATTTTTCGTGAGGAGTACTATGGGCCCATTTTAAGAATAGTGAAAGAGCAGACAAAGCTCACACACACTATTGGGGTATGAAAAAACAACCCCGAATGTATGTCGGAGAAAAATACTTTGTCAGAGGATACAGACAGCGTGGTATTTTAGGAATTGGACTAGAATATTCAGGACTACTTCACTCTGTGGTCCTGCTAAACAAAGCATACTTTACCCACCAAGACAGAGGTTCTGTATTTAATCCATTAAGCATTTCGGTGACCTAATAAAGTTTTAATTAACTTGATTCTGGTAAATCAATTCTAATAGTTTAAGGAAATAATTCAAGCCTAAGCATGGGATCTTTTAAGTCCCCTTCTGTGAAAAACTCTGACAAACCTCTGCTTAAAAAGTACCAGCCTGTTGCCAGGAAACTGAAAACTTAATTTTCTGACTGCCTCTGTTCTAAGACTTTGAAAAGTAAAGATTAGAAAGTAATATGCTTACCCAAGAAAATCTGCTCTAAATAGGCTGCTCTGTGAATAATTGCACTCAAGTAAATAGAACCACTCATGGTACAGACTTCAATTCAGCATGAACTGCAGTGTTATATTCTACTTGTTACCAATGAAGCCTTTAGTTATAATTACGTAATTAATTCAAAATATTAATCCTTGTTTCTCACAATACATTAGTTATTTCTAGGCTCTATTCTGACAAGGATCCCATAAAGAATATGTGATAAAATCTTAACTCTTTACTTCAATCCAAACACCATGTACTTTATGCACATTTTCTGTTTACGTCCTACACATTCCAGTGTTGGAGTTAGACAATCTTTAAAGTCCCTTCCAACCCAAACCATTCAATGATTCCATGATACACAGAACTGTCACAGTGGAATACAAATCAGATGTGTGAATCAAAGAAGAGAAGGTACCCCTAAATGCCCTACATTCATAAATGTCAAATATACTCATCACCAATTTCTATGGTCAGACAATACAATCCCACCTCCTTACCTTTACCTCTAAATTCCTTCTGTAGTTACTACATGTATACATAGAACAAAAATTGTATTTCAGCCAATTTCACAGCGATTTTTTAAAATGAGGCATAAAAATCATATCTGCTTCTACTTTGCTAAAAAGAAATAAAGTGACTTCAATCATCTTTGTTGAATAATAACCCTAGCTAAAGTGGAAATTTGTGTTAAAACAGAACCCAAGTGAACAAAAAATCAATGCCAACTAAAGAGAAACAAAACTCTCACATGAGAATAGTGTAAAACCCATCCTATCCTAATTAAAACTTCTGTCTAGCCAACAGCGTTAAGAGACTTATTTAAAGGCTTTTTCAGTGTTTTTATACTTAAGTACCTTGTTCAATTAAAAAAAAAAAAGGAAAAACTCAAAAGTCTGTCCCATGGAAACTAACTATATCTTAAGGTTTTAATCCAAACGGTAAATTCTGCATCAAAAGGGTAAATACTGCATTTGAACTTTTAATGTTTACAGAGCATTGCATAAAATTATGTGGCAGTAGAATCAAAATACTTCCAAGTGCAGTTTTTAAAATCGAATAGGGTTTCACCTAATGAAAACAAACAACCATATCCATTATCATATCTGATCATACTTAACCCCCTTTTCCAGAATAAAATACAGATCAGAGCCTAAAAGGTCATTAGTCATAAAACAAATATTCCAAATCCAGAAATCAACCTTGTCAGAGAAAGTCTTGAAGTTAAGCACTTGAATTTTTGATACAGTGCTCAATCTCTTGCACCATTCATGGTGGGAGCCTATGTGGTACTTTCTCTGAGGCCCTAACACTGTCAGCCCCTGAAGACCTCATCTTTTAGTGCCATTTCTTTCTTAATATCATCTCAGTGAGACTAGTTAGGGGCCCATGCCAGAGGTACAGCACAAATACAAGCATGACTGAAAAGCCTTCACACTCCAGATATTACTTACGGTGAACGTTGCCAGGAGAAGGTCCAGAGGCTCCAGTGGGATTGCTGTAGGCCACAGTAGTGGCCTAAGTAAGCTAAGACATTTCTTCCAAAATGTGTTGTAAGGGTGCACTTGACAGGAATTCTATTCTATTACATATTATTTTCAGTTGTTTCTTAAAATATCTTTTGTTAAAATATACATCCAAGAAATACATACCTCTCCATTCTCCCTCTGTAATTTTGATTTTATGGATAAGCAATAGTTGACATCGCTGGTTTTTCTTAATTCTTAAAATAAAAGGGAAAATAGAGAACATCTATGAAAAATGTGAAATACTTTTGTATATACTGACTTTAAATACTTAGTTGAAATAGTTAAGTAAGTAAGTCACAGGTATGAAGGACACCAAAGTGTTTACAATACAACAGTCTAAAATTAACAAGAGACTATGTTTCAGAATACTTATGTTTTTAACTGTGAAATGAAATTCAACGGGTCCATTTAGGAGATTATTTTTTCCCAATCACTAATTTAAACTTCTGTGTAAAAAAGAATGAAAAGAATGAAAGATCAAAAGCCCTCAGCAATAATTAAATCAGATCAACTTATATACAAAATATAGGTTTAGATCTTATTTTAAATGATAGGCTTTACTTCTTTTCAAATTACGTACATACTTGCAAATAAAATTTAATCTATTCGAATTAATAAAATTTAATACAATCTTAAGCTTCAGGCTATAATGACCAGTTTTTGTTAGGGTGCCACTCCAGTAACTTTAATAAAATTATTCTTGATTTACTACGTAAATGAGATCAGAGACTGAAAATCATATTGATTTTCCAGCGGAATTCAAAGTAATTCTGTGTTATACATGCACACAAAAATACCTTAAAGCTCTGTAACAATAATAAAAATACCACAAAGTCAAGCACTCTTATCTGCAGAACTGCTAGATTTAAGACTGCTTTACTCAGTTTTGCCTACAGCCTGAAATCATCAAGGAATTTAGCTGATAAAGTCTAAAAAAAAATCTGTGTGGAGTATACAGAGATCTTGGTTATATATTGTATATAAGTGCCTAGATCTTTCAACGCCATTTTATGTATTAAATGGGTTTTTTTTGAAAGTATGGATGTAATTTCAAATGAAGAGGTTCCCAAAATCACTGGAAAAATATTTTTCCTGTAGTCTCATTTGTGAAATAGCTGAACCATTTTGTTTGAATTTTTTTGAAATAATTCACCAGAGGCAATGATAGTTATAGACTGTTTCATCCCCAGTGGTACAGTAAACATAAAGGTTTAAGCAAGTGAGCATGAAAACTTATAATTGGGAAGTATTAAGCACCTCTAACTGTATTTGAGGAGAATTACTTTAGCACAGACTGCAGAACATTAAAGGAATAAAATACATTCTGCCTACACAATTGTGCTGATCCCCAAAAGAAGTATTTTAATTTATTCTATTCTGAAATGTAGGACAACTTACTACAGCGAGCCTGTGAAGAACTAGTGAACTGTACAAGTACACATATTAACACATCTCCCTTTAAGTACAGGAAATGTCTTGTCCTCCCTCACAAAACATGAACTTGGTAAAATAATAGGAGATAAGATTACCTGTAGCAATTTGGTGGAAAATTACTGGAATTGGCTCTGTTGTAACTAACACATCTTCATCGTTATCAGAACTGGAAACATATGTGTTATCTATGAAAGAAAAACACTTTGCATGTTGAAGTCCCGTGGTGCTCTGCCAGCCCCTTCCCTCATTGCACAATCCACCCTTCTACCATAATGAATCACTTCACAACTGATGAGGGAAACCCAACACTATCATATTCTTGCTGTGCTTTTTTCTAGAGAGATTGCAGATAAAAGAAAAGTACAAAAAGGATGGAAGATTAAGAACCAAATATTATACAACCAACCCCCCTGCATTCCAACATTATGGCTTTCATGAAGTGTACCAAGCACTGCTCAGAACTGTCCCAAGACCCATAGGGGCTGGTGCCAACCTTTTCCAAAAGGATGACTTGTTCTACATTTTCTGTCATGCTTGATACCAACATTCAGGCTTGGTCTAACATGCAGTGAGCTGGCTGTTAACAGCACATTATGCAAAATATATATGCCTCATGTTGGTCAGTTACAAAAAGGATGTTTGAATTATCTTCTAATCAATGGAGAACATTTCTTGTGCCTGATTCAGGAACAAAAAATCTTTTGTTCCCTTTAAAAACTTTGGGTATGGGTATGAATACTGAAAGCACACTTCAAACTTTCTTATAAAATGTGGGAATAGACTGTGATTTTTTATTTCCAACCAAACCTCCACTGGCAACAAAAAAGCAGCAGCAAGTTTTTATGCAGTATGCACAGAAGCTAATTTTGCATGAACTGCTGAACTGCCTACGAAAGTATTAAAAATTTTGTTTTCTAATGATCTGGGCTAAATTGGACTTTCCACTCTATAGCAGAAAGGCTGACAATTAAGATAATCAGAGATAGAGAGGCAAGTAAGAGAATTGAAAGGGCTTTATCTATCATGGGCTTGATCTATCAAGGGCTTGATCTATCAACATCAGCAAAGGGCATGAACTCGCAAGCACTTTTAAGCACACTGCTGCAACCCCACATCTCAAAGCCTTTGACCACAGTGCTTCCAGTGGAATGCTAGAAATAATGTAAACATTAATTGATCAGTAAATCCAGCAATTTGCCACCTATACTGCAGTGGTTCTGGGAAGTCTGCATCCAGACTGAGCCCTAGGGAGGCTGCCCCCTCCTCGCAGCAGCATCAGCGGTTCCCACAGGTGTGCCACACTGCCTTTGCAGACTGGCAGCTGCATCGCCACGCACAGACAGGCGCATGGGGCTTTCCCAGCCCGCCACCTGTGAATCAGCCTTTCTGCCACCTTCACGCAGAGCTACCATGTCTGGTGCTACCCCACACCTTTGCCTACTTCTCACTCCTGCGCTGTCCCATGAGGTAACCCAAGTAGTCTGTGCACAGCACAGCAAACACATACTGTGAGCAGGTAGCTGCTCCTGGAGGCTGACCCCACTTTCTCCTAAGTGCTGCACTCCGTGGGCACTGCAACCTGCTCCATCTGCTCAGTCTGCATCTGCTCGGCTACATGCTTGGCATGGGGACGTGTTTTAGAGCCACGGCACAGCAAGAGTAAGAGGGGCTGCCTCCAGCCATCTGCCAGCACTCGCTCCTCCTGCCACTTTTGTCAGGCTGTAAGCTATGCACCCAGGGCAGCTGCTTCTCACCCTCCCCCTGACCCCCTGCCTTGCCTCTATTTGCAGGCTCCACCTTGCCATCACCGTTTCAGTGCCAGCATCACCATGTTGGATGGCTCTGGGCATACAACACATGCCCACTCCTTTCCCAAGTCTGGGAGCATAGCTTACTGCTGTAGAGAACATCATTTAGACCTAAATAAATTTACCCAGCTCTCACTATATGGGTGCAGATAAGGAAATCCACGTGCTAGAACTTATTGCTATATGAAAATGTAGGAAATACAACAATTTGTGCTGTACAGCATATATGATTACCAAGAAATATATATATGGAAAAAAGGCTGACTCAATTAAGGTTTTATTGATTTTAATTATATTTTATGCCCATTGCTTGTCATTCTTTCGTGGCAGCTGTATAATATTTTTCACTGCCAAGCTTTTGTTTTCCTTTTCTACTTGGCAACCACTGCTTTTTTTTGTTTTTGTTTCTGTGTGTATGTGTTTTTCCTTTCCTGTCCTTTTGTCAGTGTAATGAAACTTGAAATGAAGATACTGGTTTTGGTCTGCTTTCTTCAAGATCCCATTTCCAACACAGTCAGGTGGAGTCTGCCTGAACTTGTTGCAGGTAGGCAAACAACTACTCACTACCAAGCTGGGTGTCCCCAGCTCTACTGCAGTCTAACGCAGTCTAAGAGAGGGATGTTTCTGTTAATGTGTCCATAACCCACAAATCACCGGCATAAAAGACCATAGTAGCTCTAAAAGTTTATGGCAGCTAGCCAAGTATCAGTCAAAACATATATTCATTAGCAAAATACCTGCTGCTGTAATGGTTCTCACAGGAGTCATGATCCACTCATATTAAAGGGACTTTAGTCTACTCATTGACGTGATATTCTGTAACTGCTCCTTAGGAGCGCTATTCTCCCCCACTTTTGTCAATGTTGTGAGAAAATGGTTACGAAGATATTTTGCTGGAACTGTTATTACTTGCCTCTAAAATTTTTAGTTATATTTTCACATTTTCAGCAATGTATAAATAACTTTCAGACATACTGTCTCAACACTCTTCTGATTAACTTCTTCAGTGCACCGTTGTGAGCATATTTTTAGCTTTCGCTTGCAATTGTGAAACTTTCAAACACATTCCATTACTGAAAGTTGTCATGTCATATTATGGTTCCCAGAGGTATGATTTAATGCTTAGCTGTTTGTAATCTTTTGATGCTTTATGAAGCAATTCAGCAATATCTACACAGTTATCAGTGTCAACGTGGTGATATACAATAGCAATGCAGGGAGTTAGAGTATACACAGTACCCAAAGGTCTTTTTATGGTATCTAAAATTCACTTGTGGTATCACTTCTGGCTGAATGAACATTTGTAAAGCAGCACTTTTATCTCTCCATATATTTATTACATACACTAGCAATTTATCTGATGATCAGTTCTGACAGTCTTCTGCTGGTATGCAAAGTTTGATTCACTGTGTATTACACACCCTTAATCTCTAAAGGATACAACTTTGATACAGCTACACACTAATTGACTTAAACCATGATCTGCAAAGACTTATCCAGTGAGAAATTTATCTGATGGGCATATACTGCTCTGAACTCTAGAAACAAGCAACAGTGCTTGAAAGGCATATTCCAGTTGAGGAGGAGGATACCAGCAGAGAGTTTCCTATGCTAGACACCACCACGCTCTGGTGTGTCCCTAAAATATCTCTTAAAATACATGCCAGAAAAGAGATAACATTGCTGCTGATCATGGCTAACTCAAAAGATTTAGTACAAATACAGGAGACAAAGACACTGGCTCACCAAATCACAGTGAGTATTTTCAGGATCAACGTTGTAAAATGGCAAAGAGTCATTATCATTCCTAACACACTAGACATCTCTTCTTCACAAAGCAGATGTACATACTGTGAATGCTTAAGATAGCAAAAAAAAAAAAAGAGAGCAGCTGGGAACAGCTTTGCAAGCTTACGTTACCAAAGAGACACCTGTACACAAACCCCAACTCCTGCAGACCCTGAGAAGCATCACTGCACAGTCCACAGGTTTAACTTTAAGAACGTGAGTCATCAGTCTCATTAAGGTTTAACACACTGAACTGCTCTGCTGGCCCCGTGCCAGACTGCTCAGTCTCTTGAAAGATCAGACTATATCTACCATGCCAAAAAGGAGCCGGGCGCTTTCTCCCTCCTCTATCACTGTGTTGGCTCCAAACATGGAAAGCATCACAAGATCTGGTCTCAGTAAACTTGTGAACTAGGTTTTCTCACCCTGACCCGGTTGATAAATGATACCTGAAAGGAAGAAATGACTGTGAAAATTATCTGACTAATGGAAAGTGATTAGCACAAGGATGCACCTGGAACACATTAACACCCTTTCAAATATTCTCATCTGAATGTTGTAATTTACAGTAACACGTATACATGTGTCATGGACAAGAATGTTGCACAGTACCTGGGTAGTCCTCAGAGACATGCACTGAATAGGACACACTGCAAAGAAGAAAAGAAAAAAAAAGAAACAACAGAATTAATAATAAGAATAACTGCTGGCATAAGATTTTTTTTTCCTGTTCCTATATTATCTTATGTTTATTTATAGGATCCTGATGGTTTCCAGAACAGAAGGTAACAGCTGATGGCTTTTGAAGTGCACAGCAAGGAAAAAAAATGTCATGCCCAGCTGATGGCTTTTGAAGTGCACAGCAAGGAAAAAAAATGTCATGCCCATTTTGAAAGCTTACTTGGCTAAATTGGCATATCCTGATTTCAATCTTCTTAAAAAGAATATCAAGACTGCATTATATTTACTTTAGAGTAGTATTTCACAATGTACTTTTGCTAAAGAAAAAAAAGAAAGAAGTTGCTCTGTGAACATCAGAACTAGAAAAGCCCAGTTTTCTCTACATTTCTTCCTGGGGTTTACTCAAAGCTCAGCATGAAGCCCTTAACATGCTGTATGTTCTTGTTAGCTTCAGCCAAGCTCTGTATTACTTAGGCTCCTTTCTCTCCTCAAACCCCCATATTTATAAAAATTGTGGCAATCTTATTTGACACCTATACCTCTCTGTCAAGGTGAGTTAAAATCAAATTTTAAAGACCCACAGTCACACTAAAGAGCATCTTCAACACATGGATTACCAGAGCCTGCTTCATCAGAAAAAAGATATACAAACATATTGTCCTCATCCTCTAGGTCAGCATACTTATGCTTTTCCTAAGACCCAGCAAGATGCTCACTAAATTCACTGCTGAGAGCAGGAAAAATGAACATGGTGGTCTGCTCAGTCATCTAAGAACCCTTTTATTTTTATTTTCATTATCTTTATTTTATTTAAGGGTAACGTACATCTTCATTTAGCCCTAAAAAAAATTCAACTCTGCAGCACGCTGAAAGCTTTCTGTTGTATAATTCACGTTCTTTCCAATTCTAAATCCTATGAATTGTATGTGTCAACATACACATTTAAATAATACATGATGCATGTTCATGTCTGTAGTGAGTTAAGCAGACAGACAAAGACACGATGGCACAGTCCTCTTAATAAATTCTGTTGTGTATTGTATGTTGTTGAAAACTGATTTGGTGGATCTTTTTCAATTACATGAATATAACTCCCATGTAGACTATAAAATGAATGCATGTACAATATTTTCTTTCTCTCTCAAGAACTCCAGTTAAATGAGCTCTGTTTCCACAATTCAATGACTGCAGGAGGGAATCAATACGAAAAAGTAGGTCTCATACTTTCTTCTCTAAATCAATCTATTGCAGCACAGCTCTGTCACCTGTTTTTGTACATAATCTTTTCTAGCATAATACATTTTATGTATTGTTTGACTAAGAAGCAAAGATGCCCATTTCTTCAACAGCTGCACATGTTCACATAAATGGAAGCAGAAAGAGTGTTTATTATATCTGACAACAGATTTAGCCACACAATTCTTGATAGCTTCAGTCATGCCAGGATTAAATCCCGTCATTGTGTAATGTCAACATTCTGTGATTTTTCTTTTAGTTCTTTTCCAGATTTTTGGATAGGCAGCATCTGCGTCTCATCATCTTGGAGCATTCTGCCTAAAGACTGCGGTATTTAAATCTAATTAATCTGTCATGACATAAAATGCCACTATTTTAAGTAGGGAAATATTCCAAAATAAAGGAATATTATATCTCAGTGCAGCTACGTATGAAGAATTTTGTCCTGTGATTAAAAATAATAATAAAATAAATAACAAAAAAGCTGTAAGTTAATGAAGGGCCGGTTCTTACTAAAACTATCCTCTAGATGTTGTGTTTGTAACCATTACTTCTTCCTTCTATTACCTAAAGCTGTACTTCAGTCTCATTCTTTTAGACCGGCAGCTTGTATATCTCTTCACTGCCACCAGAACTGCTGTGTATGGGTTTGACTACTGTCATATTGTATTATCTTCAAGCGTGGACTTTTATTCCAAGAAAAGAAGAGTCTTCCTAGAACCCAGGAAATACTCCGTGTTCAAATTAAAAACCTCCCTCAAGTCAGTACAAAAGCTGCAGCAAAGAAGTGAAATTCCACGTATGTATGTACATAAAAGAAGTTCTTCACATTGAGGAGAGGAGCAGGGGCTGGAGAAGTTACAGAATTTCCATCCATGACAATATTCACAACTCAACTTGATAAGGCTGTCTGCAACCTAATCTAACCTTGAAGCCGGGTCTAATTCTGAAGCTGGTCCTGCTTTGAGTGAGCGGGGGGAGAGGGGACCAGGTAGCCTGCACAGGTCACTTCCCCCTTAAATTACTCTATGCTTCTATGTGCAGAAACTCTGTGAAAGTGTGTTTCTCTTCCTTTTTCATCATGTGGTAGCTGTGACAGAAGCAGCTGTGGTCACATTAAATGGAAACTAATGTGAAAAAATACACTTGTGAAAAAAAATCTCGTGAGATGGAAATAAAATGCAAGGTTCATGAAGATGCAGGTTAGAAATAACCTCAAACCAGCTCCTGCAATGACTGTAGGCAAGTTCAAGGTCTGATACAGAGCCCACTGAATCTAGTAGTCGTCTCAGTACTGTGATGAATATTACCAAAGAGGGGAAAGAAAAGGTAAAAATTATATGAAGTAACATAGTTCTGTAAACCTAGTAATAAGAAGTCTCCCTACGGGTAAAATTTCACCACCAAAATCTGATGTCACCTCCATCTGAAAAGCATTAACAGAAAACCTAGCTGCCAAACAAAAATCAAATGGTAATATGGTTAGAAATAATAACGGAATCTGATAAGCCCGAGCTGCCACTTCAAAGGAAAGAATGTGAACAAGATGTGAACTCAAGATTAAACAGTAAAATGCTTGAAAATGGGATATTTACTTCCAATTATAACAAACCATCAGTTTTTACTAGAAACACTACTGACTCAGCTTAGGAATCGACCAAACTTAGCTGAGTCCTCAACTCAGCAGAATTACTTGTTATGTTGGGAGTGTCTAACCTGAAATTCTTTACACTCTTAGCCTCTCCCATTGTCCTGGTTTCAGTTAGGACAGAGTTAATTTTCCTCCTAGTAGCTGGCAGGGTGCTATGTTTTGGATTAGGATGAGAAGAGCGCTGATAACATGCTGATGTTTTACTTGTTGTAGAGCAATGCTTACACCAAGCCAAGGACTTTTCAGCTTCTCGCTCTGTCCTGCTAGCGAGCAGGCTAGGGATGCAGCAGGAGCTGGGAGGGGGCAGACCCAGGACAGCTGACCCAAACTGGCCAAAGGGGTATTCCATACCATCTGACATCATGCTGAACAATATATAGGGGTGGCTAGCCGGGGTGGGGGGGCCGGCTGCTTGGGGATAGGCTGGGCATCGGTCAACGGGTGGTGAGCAATTGCATTGTGCATCACTTATTTCGTACACATTATTACTATTAATACTATTATTATTATTATTATTATTATTATTATTATTGTTATTATTTTTCCTGTCTTAATAAACTGTCTTTATCTCAACTCACAGGCTTCACTTTCCCGTTTCTCTCCCCCATCCTGGAGAGGGAGGGGGGAGGGTGAGCGAACGGCTGTGTGGTGTTTGGCTGCCAGCCGGGCTAAACCACAACACCCATCTTACCAAAAAAAAAAAAAAAAGTGAAAAATTGTCTTCTTCCTATTTAAATTCACTTTTTCAGCACACATTGGGATCTCTGTGCTGCCCTCTCCTCAGTGTCCCCCGGACATTGTACGCTGAGACACATCATGCCAGAGGAAGCTCCCATAGGAGCCCTTTTAGACAGGCCATTCCTCTTGCACATACTTAAACTCCATTTTGGAGAGAATAAATGACTTGTCAGAGCCCCCAGAGAGAGGCGGCGCTTTGCTTGGGCTGGTAGTGATATGTTAGCTATGTTCGGGATGCAGAATCAAAAAAAGTAATGAAAAAACAAAGTAGGACTACCGAATAGCGCAAAACTGTTTTATCTGTCCCAGCAAGCCTCTGTGATTGTCATGTGTGATCACACTTCAGCACGCTTTTCTACACCCAGGATAAACTGCTTCCTACCGCTTGTGCACCTGAGTTGTCAGAAACCCAGCTACACCAGGCTCACCTCTTGAGAAGCTCCAGTCCTGCAGCACTGAAATGTTTTCCCATTGACTTTAATGAGATTTGGAGCCAAGACAGAAACACAAGACACTGATGGCTTAAGGCACCTTCAGAAACCACAGGTTCAGTGAAGACACAGATGTTCACCACCTCTCAGTGTTAAATCCTCCCAGAGCCAAAGAAAGCCTGTACGAAGCTGCCTTCTTGTTTAAGTACTCAGAAAGGCAACTGGAATTAATTTAGGCCTGGTCTGGACACAGATGTACAAGATTATTCCAGCGAGGGATGTGATTTTTCCTTCTGGCATAGCAGCTCCTCTGTACAACCCTAGTGCAGCTATTGCTATAAATACAGCTTATTGCACTATAATTTATTCCCATTCCCATAAACACATTCTAACCAGCCAACCATCACCCTGGCTAGTTCTGTTACATTGCTTCATGAGCACATTTAAACTCCTGGGTGTAAACAAAGCTTCAATGATCATGTTATTTCTGTTTTATTCAGCTCAGACCCGCTCCAAAAGTCATCCTACACTACATGTGTTTCTCTTCCTTTAAGCTCAGAACTACCTTCAGACTATAAAGGGCCTTGTAAATTTTCTGTTATTTAACAAACAGTAAAGCAACTTACAAGAAATTAGTGAGAAATGTCATGTTTCACTGCTTATGTGATCTTAACGTAAACTTCTTATTGCTTGAAATAATATTCACATGCAGAGGGCTCTAGCCTTACTTAGTAACAATTGTATTCATAAAGTATTTCCTGCAAGCATTTTCCAATGTGTTTTAAACACATCTGTTTCTTCTTCAGAGAGATTATCCTGCAAAGGTCTATCTGCATTTGAGAACCAATTCATAAACCAAATGGGGAGCCACAACATGCGTGCTGTTTTTCAGGTGAATCTATCCCATTTTGTTACAGAACAAGCAGATTCACCTGCATTTGATATTACCACATTTTCCTGAAGTTAGTTAAAAAATACTTTTAGCCTTTGTAGATTCACAGAGCCATTTGCAGAGTTAGGACTGAAATGCACATTAGTGAGTGGACAGAGTGTATGCAGCCATGACCATCAGACTCCAACACTCTGAGACCCAAGAGAGGTAGGACTGACTGGCCTTCAGATAGCCCACTGAAGCAAAATTTTTGAGATACTAAACCACACTCCTGTACAAGAATCCTTCATGAGCCATATCTTATGGGGTCAAAGTAAAGCCCAAACTGAATATACCACCAGGCAAAACATTACCACAAAATGTAAGCTTCTGAGAAAAATAAATACATAAATAAATAAAATAAAATAAACAAAAATACACACGAAAACTGCTAAAGGAAGCAAAACAAAATCTACTGAGACAAAGCATGTTCATAAAAAGGAAAAGTACCTGTTTACTCCCTTAAATGTAACAGTTTTGTTTCCACAGATTTAGTACAGAGAAAAACTAGAAACAGCAATGTTCTTCCAAAGATCATCTTCCTGTCAAATTTCTACCTGCCATTATGCACAGCTCTATCTCTCTAAATAAAATTGTAAGATTGTTTTGCATGCCTTGAACTGTAGATTTTACCTATCATTGTATAAAATCATAGGGTCAGACATGCATCCCGAAGCCACAACAGTGACACTGTAGCAAGAGTGCATGACGTATCTTCCCATCAAACTCACTTTATCTCAACCCTATGCCAGCTGTAGTTTCTCTCTAGGAAAGAAATCCTTTAAGCTGAATTTCCAGCTGTTTTGCACAGCAGGAACAGCATGAAGCATCTGGCACAAGTCTAAGATTTATGCCCATGGAATGGTTCTGACAATTCAGCCAGCTCTGTCCCATGGCAGCTGCTGACTTACTGCCTTATTAAGTGTGGAAATTGTGATCTAGTTTCTATTCCAGTTTTAGCACTTTCTACTAGAGCCAGAGCTCCATGTGCTAATGTTGCAGCTCACAAGCTTGCTGAAGAAAGGAAACAACATTTTTTGTCACCTTATGATAGTCTGAATCCAATCTATACCGAAATGTAACAAGAGAGTATATAAGACTTTCTTCATCTAACTGCACCTGGAGCTACAAAATTCCAGAGAAACTACTTTTGTTTGTGATAGCCAAAATACAAAATCTAGCTCAATGAAGTTATGCAACAAGGTAATTAATAGGATGCACAAAGCTCTATACATGAAAATCAATACTAACACTCAGAAAAGTAGCTTATGTACAAATATATAAGATTAGATGCTAGTGTGGGATTGATTATGTGCCAGGGTCAAATTCTGAACAAGTTGGTGAGTTGAAAGAAAGGTTAGTGAAACCCCTTCAAGAATAATAAAATTACACTGGTGAAAACTTTGGGTTGAGGGCCTGTATAATATTTCTGAAAGCGGAGCATGAAACAGACCTGATATTTTCACTTTCTACTCTAGGTGAGGCAATAAGAAGGAATAAGAACAAGGTCCAGTTGAACAGATGCAACTGAAATTGTAATCTTTTACCAGTTTCTAGTTAGAGCGTATGTACTTTTCTCTGGTATCTACAAAAAAAACCCACATGCAACAGAAGAACAGCATTTCATGCCACTAATTGCACAGAAAGTATTTTCACTCCCACCTTTGCTTTGTACCCTGATCTTCAAAAATTCATCCAAATCCTTCAACGTATTCCTATTACTTTCATGCCCTTTAGCCTTCTCTTCCACTTCAACAAGACCACAATTTGTCACTGAAGCTAGACACTTCCTAATATTTAGTCTTTTCACTCAAATGAAAAAAAAATCCAAATGAATTCTACAACAAACACATAACACACTCCTTTCTAGTAGTTCATTTGAGGTTTGAGAACCAGTTTGAAACCGAGTAGCTTGGCAATAAACCGTATCACAAATACACGGTGGAAATAATGATTTTCAGAAAATGTAATGTGGGATCCCATCCAAAAAAAGTCTCAAATTGCATCCCTGAAATGTATGACCTCTGAACCAGTGCCTTGAGAACTGGTAGAAGATGGAGGTATTAGGTTATTGGCCAGCTGAAAAACTCAGCAGGTTACTTCCACAGAGAATCTGGAATATTTAAGAAGAAACAAAATCTTTTTTTTTTTTTGTAGCTTATTTCTTATTTGAATCAGCAAATTTTCTGAAGAGAATTAAAATTCAAAATTAAAAGTTAAACAGGCTGTAAAATGCTTCAATGTCAAGTCTTTCTTCCAATTTCTATGAAGATGACGTACATGCAAATAACAGCAGAAGAAACCCAGCAGCCATATGCAGCAATTTTCTATGGCAAAAATCTTTCTTTGGCTTAATGGACACTGACAAAAGACAAAACCTCCAAAATCAGGTAGGACAGAACCATTTTGTTTTACACTGAAAACAGCACAGACAAAATAACCATAAAAACAACTGAAAAAATAAGCAAGAATTACTACTGTATTACCTACAGTTAGGCCAAACAAACTTAATGCAAATTCTTCTTTCAACATTGAACTGTCACAACCACAAGTGAATGATAAATGTGAGGGGCTTTTGACAATTTGTGAACAAGTGAATTAGCAAAATACTTCATTGTTTGGTCTGTACACCAAGGGTGCTAGCATACAGTTTATTACCTTTCTATGAAACTCTTCAAAAAGAATGCAGTGATGCTATGGGAAAAAAAAATCTTTCTCTTCTACACAGGACCTTTTGAAAGAATCCATCCCACTCAGCACACATCATCTAAGGAAGGGCTCCGCTGAAGCCAATTTTCAGAAATGAAACAATGTCAACATTCTAAATGTGCTTGTTGGGTAAATTATTTAATCAACTATTTCTAATATTCTCTTCACAATGTCTTTAGTAAAAAAATATGACAGTCTTAAAATGCATTTGTAAACATACATTTATACTAACATAATCTACCCTTTTAATTTATTGCAAATCACATTCATAAATGAAGTAAATACCATTAGTAAATATAAGTGTAAAGATTAGCAAGTACCGCATTATATTCATTCATGGTACCTTTACAGTGCAGTCCCAATAATCCAACAAAAGTATAAATAGAACTGAAAAAAGTTTCTTTTATGTAAAACATTAACCACAAAGTGACACCCATCTCCACATTGACAGATGAACAGCAGTAAGAATCATGTCATGTGATGTGCTATCTTCCGTACTTCTGAAAATAAAAGTTTGCATAAGGCTTGTTAAAACACGAAGAAATATATGGGCTTTTTGCTCTTTCACACAGTCAAATAACTATGTAAGTAGAAGACTTGTGTGCTGTTCTTTTTAATTTTTTTTATACAGTGACATAAAAACTGATGTCATTAAATAAAATAACAATTACTAAAAAACAACATTACTACCCTCCAGAACAGACAACCAAGTCTTCACAAATACGATGAAAATTTAAGAAGGTAGACCTAAGTTCTCCTGCACATAGGACAGTTACAGAAAAAGTGATAGCTGATCAAGGGTAGCAAGAATATTCGCACTTTTTTTTTTTTTAAGAATTTAGAACTGGAACTAAATCCCACTAAAGTCCAAGGGAATCCTTCATACCTGACAAAGAAGATTACATACAGGTTGCACAGAATATACAAGACTTCTGGCCCCTGACAATCACCTGGTATTTCTGTAAGCAAGTACTTAATTCTTTGCTAAAAATTTTCAAGATGTATTCCAAAGGGTGCAAGCTTTGGTGATTGCTTGTTTTACACATTTGCAGCTTGCTATACAGCTGGACTTCATATACCTGCCACTTTATCCATGCTCATGGATTTCTAAACAGCTTTTTAAGTACTGTTTAAAATATTTTGAATGTGCATGTGTGCATCCCAGCAACTTGTTTTCAGATATACAGGCCACCTTAAATGTATTTCTGAAACACATTAGTTCGATGAGTGTTTGTATCCCCTGTGATCCAGTAATTGATGACCCAGCATCAGGCACAGCAATTTTTGATGCTCGATAGAGCCAGGTGCTTGCAAAGAACTGAAATTTGTGCGTCCACTCTTTCTTCCTTTCACTATGTATCAAATCTCCCTGTGGTGCTGTCCTGGTTTCAGTTAGGACAGAGTTAATTTTCCTCCTAGTAGCTGGCAGGGTGCTATGTTTTGGATTAGGATGAGAAGAGCGCTGATAACACCCTGATGTTTTAATTGTTGCAGAGCAGTGCTTACACCAAGCCAAGGACTTTTCAGCTTCTCTCTCCGTCCTGCCAGCGAGCAGGCTGGGGGTGCAGCAGGAGCTGGGAGGGGACAGACCCAGGACAGCTGACCCAAACTGGCCAAAGGGGTATCCCATACCATCTGACGTCATGCTGAACAATATATAGGGGTGGCTAGCTGGTGGGGGCGGGGGGGGGCGGCTGCTCAGGGATAGGCTGGGCATCGGTCAACGGGTGGTGAGCAATTGCATTGTGCATCACTTATTTCGTACACATTAGTAGTAGTAGTACTATTACCATTATTATTATTATTATTATTACTATTGTTGCTGTTGTTATTATTATTTTCCTGTCTTAATAAACTGTCTTTTTCTCAACTCACAGACTTCACTTTCCCGTTTCTCTCCCCCATCCCAGAGGGGGGGGGGGGGTGGTGAGCGAATGGCTGTGTGGTGTTTGGCTGTCGGTCGGGTTAAACCACAACAGGTGCACCTGCAATTATACGGGAAAGAATAACAAATGACTGAGTAATCTTTTCCTTTGGATGTGTAGAACGTGTATGTGTGATGACATATGAGAAATCCCAGGCATATCTACTATTTCTTTTGATGACAAACGAAAACTACTCTGAAGGGATATGGGCAGTGTCAATATATCAAAACTGGCACTGCTATCATTTCTTGACATAACCTGGAGGAACAGAGGTGCTGAGTCAAAGCTATTGCATGTTTGCATTTGTCACTAAGAATAATTGTACTACTGGTCCTTTCACACAACCAAAGCACATCTGAATCAAATGGTGAACATTATTCATAAAGCACTGCTTGATTTAGCATGTTATTCAAATAAAGGGGACACAGAAGACTGCAGCTCAACCATTTCCCTTTTGCAAAGCTTCCAATGAAAAAAAGCACGACAACTTCTAGTAAATGCACAGAAGTCTACGGGATTAATCATCACTCCAGCAAACATGAGGGCAGTCCTAAAAATAAAAATAGCACTTATAAAATAAGCAAATCAAGGACACTTGAGGAGAAAAAATAAAAAAGGATGTGCTGTTTATCATTTATTTTATACATAGAAAGTTACACTAAAATATGGCAATGTGTAATGCCAGATTGTTCACAACCAGACTATATCAAGAACAGATTATTTCACTCAGAATTACATAACCAGTGTCTTCTTGCAGTCACCTTGTCTGACCAGGTCCAGCTCGACATGACTCGCTTCAAACCCCTCTTCAGAAGGCTCTTCCTTCTCTCCACTGATCACACTGGTTTGCATTCTCTCTCCATCCTCCCCATTAGCTCTCCAGACAAATTCACTCTTCCCCAGCATACAGATTACCAAACAAACTGGACACCAACCTCTTAATCCAGTTGAGCTGCAGCCACAGCAGCATAAATGATCACAGCCTTTGGGCATCATATTTTCAGGGTTGGGCCCATCTTCACCCACAATGTGTTTGCTATATTTTAGTTGGGTTTTGTTCAGGGGAAAAAAGGGTTTTCCTCCCTTCAGCTGCTTTCTTTTCCTTCTGGACCATTGCTGCCAGAAGCAACCACATGATATGTTCTTTTTGGAACCAGTTAAGAATTATCTCAAAGCTGTGAGTTTTTGATCCACATTGCTCCTATTGGGAAACTACTCTGAGATGTACTCTTCTCCCTATAATTCTAGTAACTCTGTTTTCAATTCACACCAACTGAACAGAAAACTTTTCCAGCCCCTCTGCAAGTCCTCTGTGTTGAGATCTTCCAAAATGAGAAAAAAAAAAAAAAAAGGACACAAAAAGAAAAAAACTACAATCCCAAGGCAGACACACGAGGTAAGTTGCAGATGGAGCAGTTACAGCGTACCCGTGTCCCAAGGACAGACAAGAGTGTCTTGTCAGAGGAACTTTAGTCCAATCATTTAAGAGACAGTTCCAGCATCTCACCAATAATTAAATACTTAAATGAAGTCTTTGTAAAACCTTGGAGACATTCACTGTTTAACACCATCGTGTCCCTAACAAGTGTGTGGGTCCTTCCCCCTACATGCAGTCTTTATCAAAGAAAGTTCTAGGCAGCCTTCTTATACCACTCTACACATTCATTAATTAGTTAGAATTTTGCTTGTTTATCTAATGCGGCGTGCGACAGCCACTGCTGCACAATGAAGAAGTAACATATTGAAATATGTTCATGCTCCTCAGTTGTATGAGATACTTGACAGAATCAAAAATATTTTCCCCACAAAAAAAAATAAAAATAAAAATAAAAATCCCCAATTCTTCTTGGTATAGATGAAATACTGTATTTATGGACTAGAGACACACAGAGATGCACACACACAGGGCACAGGTGAAATAACACTTCAAACACAACATTCAGTGCAGCGTGTCCTGAGCATTAGAAAGATGCCAGTAAACCGGAGGGAGTTCAGGAATTATCGAGAAACAATTGCCGAACTGGCTGAACAGGCCAGAGAGGAAAAATATGTGAACCGGTTCAGACAGCTACGTATACAGTGTGGCAAACTAATGAGCAAGCATGGTAGGATATCTGACAGCTGCTGCAGCATGATTTCCAGAGGGTACATATGAAGATGGGTATGATATTTATACGGGAGCCCAAGGGAAAATGACAAGCCATATTCAGGTGAAATTACATGAAAAGGTATAACTCAGCGAAAAAACAGAAATGATGAACCCCATTAAACTGCGAATTAGTCTCCTGGGAAAGTGGTAGCAGTCTAATCCCACAGCCATTTAAAAGTCAGACCAGAGAAAGAGCTTAAGAAAAACCTCTGGAACAATTTTGCATTGGCAAGGATACTAACTAACATTTCCCATTGCTAGTTTCAAAGAGCTATGAAAATGTTACTCCTCTTCTCACTGGTAGCTGAGAGAAGAAAGTTCTAGACCGAATATGACATGAATGACTCCCAGTGTGACTCACGGCAAACAGTTCAAAGTATACTTGCCTGTATGATATTTCAGTAGTGTGCAAAATCAAATTCAGTCCAAAAACTCTTCATGCATTTGAAGTGGAAAGATAAGATATGAATGAAGCAGTCCTTCCACCAACTGCTCATGAATTTTAGCTGCTCCCAAACATCACATGTGCTCATTTCTTCTTCATGACAAATTGCAATAGAACTCACACTGCACAATTTTTGTAATTATTTTTAAGCACGTTCAGTATCAGTCCATATAATACAGGATAACTCCTAAATATATGGGCTGTTCTTTGGCCAAAGAATGCCTCCAGGTGTGCAACTGCTCTCAGAAAATTATATTCCATGCTATACCCAGAAAATCATACCTGAAAATAGTCTGACAGACTTGCCTGTAGAAAACACTTAGTAAACTACAGAACAAGCAACCGAAGCTAATTTTAGCGCACTACCCCAATATGTAGGTAGATTTTGAATATTACTTAAATTTGCAAAGATACAATTAAAAAATCCCTCCACTGGTCTTAATTAGATCCCTGTCTTCCCATAAAAGTAATTACATGTCAGCTGAAGCACTGACTTAGGAAGCCCCAGTATTCTTGCAAAGACAGAGGCTGTTGTATTCTCAGTGCTGTTACTGTGACTTGCTATATGCCACCCAGCAAGAAAAAATGCACGCATTTTCAAAAGGCAGTCAGTAACTACAAAGTGTTCAGAGACTGATTTACCTTTCATGTGTGCTGAACCTCTGCCTCTCCAGCAGAAATCAGTGGGAACCATCAGCAGTTTTGAAAATGAAGCTTTATAGTCCAGATTTAAAAAAATAATTAGGTAATAAAATTTGTGCAGAAATCGCACTTCGATATTTCACCTGTTTCTATTCTCTTGAAAATCCCATCAGTACACATCCACTATTTTAGATAATTCAGTGTACTCAGAAATGTATAAAAATGCCCAGTTTATCATTGATTTCTATAGAAATTTAGGTATCTTAACAGTAAGATGTCTACCTTTCTACAAGTCCAGCATGTAAAATACCCTTGAGGAATTAGTAAAATTTCAGGTGAAAGCACTCAAAATTGCTACATACTTTTCAGAACACACAAAGAAATCCTAGCCCCATGAAATTCAATAGGCAAAGATCCTACCAACTTCAAAAAGGTGAAGGTTTACCTTTATCTCAGCTTTTTCACCAGCATATCTGCAACAAAAAAATTCAAAGATGATGTATGCCCTTCATCCTTTCTTCACTACTTGGTCTGTTTGTACTATTTAACATACTCAGCCACCAAAATGATCACCAAAATTTGGAAAGCATCCTGATGATTGGAAACAAACCGTAATTGGTAAGTCCTGTAATCAGTCACTCTATTACAAAGTATTTCCAGCATGACTCTAGAATGAAGAATAAGCATGGTCAGAAAATTTTGGCCTTCTGCTAATGTGAGAAAAAAAACAGTAACTCTTTCACTAATGCAGTGTTCTTAATCTAAATATCTCCTCAGAGCCTTTAATAGAGACAGAGATACAAATACTGATGTAAAAAAATTTACTAAAAAAAAATACTGACAGCATAAAAAGAACAAAAACAACCTATAGAATGAAATTAAAAAAAAAAAAAGATGAAACATCAAAGAATAATGCTCTAGTGATGCTTTACTGACACCACATGTGCTTGCAATGCCTTGAAAAACTGTTTGGACAGCAGTGCCCTAGGCTGCAGAGAAAGCATAGATGGAAGCAGCAATGCAGCTGCAAGTGCTTGTCACCCTGCTTACTGAGGCCATTGTACTGAGGCACCTAAATATAGAGAACCAGAGGTCTGCTTCAGACATTTGTGTCTTAAAATCCAGGCTGGTTTCACTAAGATCCAAAGTGTCTTCTCAGCCATGTGAGGACATATAAAACATAACACAGCACTGGCTAAGTGAACCGCAAATAATTCAAAGACAGAGTTAAAATAATGTGGTTATGTACACATGGAAAAATTATTTCTACTAATTTGTGGGTTGGGGTTTTTGGTTTTTCCTTGAATCACAAAGAAAAAACAGCAGGTAATACTTCCCCAAGTGTGTGGGTACATTGCACTTTAATGTCCTCAGAAAATTTCCGCCAAAAAGCTTACCAGCAGACATGGGTCAAACTGCTCACCTGCTTACACAATTGTCACCAGATACATCAGTGATGCGAGTCATGCGAGTACCTAGATCAATAAATATCCTTCCATGGCCCCATCAGGTGCTACAGCAAACCAGGACCCCAGTGGCGGAATGATTACAGTTCACTCCATTTTGAAAGGTCACTCACTTTCCATCATCTGATAGCATCACTAAGCCCAAGAGAAGTGGAATAACTGTTCAGAATTACTGCCTGGGGTGAAATGAAACAGTGAAGGTGTAGCACTTATTTGCACCACAGAAATTAAGGGGAAGATAACAGTCCCCTTTCACACCAGGACACGCACAGCAGAGGCCTGAAATACATAGCAGTGTTTTACTGCTTAATGAAATATTTTCAGTGATATATTAAAGCACCAAAATTACTACTGTGGGACAGTTCATGATGTATTAATCACAGCATTTGAAAAGCTTCATCGTGTTTTTAAGTTACACTAGGTTGCACGTGATCCAGTCTCATGAGGACTGGGCCACCTCCCGGCTCATGCTGTGTTCCCAGCTCCTGCTGAAAAGCCCATGGGAACAGAGGCTGCTTAGCACCTTGCAGGATAAGGCCCTCAAAGCATAAAGGAAAATCTATACTAAACGTATCCTACAGCATTCAGTCCTCAGTCAGATTAAGCAGTATTAACTAACAGCATGTAACAAGAACACAGTTAGAAATGTAAGCAAACACATTTCAAGCTTTTGTTTCTTTAAAACAAACAAACAAAAAAAGCACAACTAAACACTGACTAGTTCACTTCCCCTATTATTCAGCAGCAAAAGGCTGGTTGATTTGAAGACAGCAGAAACAAGCCTCTCTCCCCTCTCCTCCCTGGTACCCCCCAATTTGTCTAATTGCTGGACCACCAGAGGACATACCTATTGCTCTCTCTGGGTCTCAGCGCTGGGGGAACACCATTGAAAGTGCTGGGGTAATGGTTTCGTGGGAAAGCTGCAGCTATCCTGTTTTACAGGCAGGAAACTTAATACACAGGAATGACACTGAAACATTCCAGTTCACACAGACAGTCAGGGGCAGATAACAAGAGACCTTTTGTACCACAAGCACCATCTGGAAGACCACCCTTTCTCATATGAAGTTCTTCAATGGTGGCAAAACTGTTGTGATCCATAGGATACATGTCTTTCACATTGACTGACTCTTGCCAAATACAGCTATCTTCTATACCAACTGAAGAAGTAGAGTTGACTGAGTTTTGGCTACCTTTTATAATCACCAACTATATAATCAAAATGTTGTACTTATTATCTGCCTAATTCATCTAGGTATGTTCAACTGTGAATACGTCACATGATGAAATTCCTTACAGATCAAAAAATACTGCTTTTTTCCTCTGCAAACTGCAGAACTTTGCCACTTTCACAGGTTTTTGTGAAGGCAGCTGCTCTTCATTTTCAATGAAACTAAGATTTCAAGTTTTACCTTTGGAACACCTACAATACACTTTTTCAACACACAAAACTTCCATAAGACAGTCACAGCAATTGACTGAATGCCACTGCTTTCTAGAGCAAGGCAATTTTACTGAAGTTAAATTTGCTGAAGTGTCCACAAAGAGATGAGTAGCAATCAGTTTGATTTTTTTAAAGCTTGAAAATTTCATTGATGTCATGCACTAATAAGAGATATAAAAGGCAATAGGCACAAGAGGAACTTCCAATAGGAATAAGACACATATACATACCTCCTATTATACATTACATTTATAGAAGAGTTTACTGAGCATGAACACTCTTGCATAGTCCTACCGAAAGGACCGATCCTATCATCACCACAAGCTTTACAATAGCAGCAAAGCCAACACAGAGCCAAAAGTACTACAGAAAAGTGGTAAGCAAAGTTGGAAGAAACATCATACAAAGCCAGTTAAGTGACTTCTTTAGAAATAAAACAAATCCTCTAATTCTAGATTCTCTCTTTGTGAAAACATTCTTTGCACTACAGACCATTTGAATTACCATTGGAGTACTATTCCATTTGAAACTTGGGAAAGGAAACTACTCTTGTACAAGATGCTTCACACAACTAATGGATCTTAACTATAATAAGAAGTTAGGATAATTCAAATTCAATCTCTAAAGGAATTTATTGTCCCTCACCTTCTGTGAATTCCCCATGTCATTCTAACTTAACGAACATCAGCGTAATGTATACTACATCTTCCTAACATCAAAACCACTTGCCTCCCAAGATGGTAATTAGAAAGAAATGAAGTTACAGAGAAATTACTACATTTTCTTTGATTTGTTTTAAAAATAAAAAGCAGATCCTGCAGGACACTGGATCAACTGCTAAGTAAGTGTGAAATGAAGCTAATTTCATTTGATGTACTATATTTACTTTATTAGATCAGGAGAGAAGCGGAAATGCAGCAGTATACTGCAAATGCGTTTAATAAAGTAAGCAAACGTAGGCATCAACAACTTATACAATGTATTTCCGGTAAGCTCTATGTGTTTTCAAAGTATTTGTGCAAGCAGAAGCTACAGTCTTGATCTAAAAACAAACAAACAAAATTAAAATAAACACAAAACATAAAACATAATTATATATATACGGGTATAGCATGTTCAGATAATTAGAAGTCTAGGAATGTAAAATGTTTAATTTAGGAGTCTATTCTTCAAGGTCATGCAACCCCCCTAATTGACCTTGGTGAATCTTACACCATAAGAAAAACAAAATTCTAAGCCAAAGGTTGTTTGCCTCTCCTTTTAGAGTCTCTTCCTTCAAATCCACAGGCACAGAAACTAATCTCGTTCCTTCTCTAAGGACTGAAAACAACCTGTCAGCCCCTCTTTTACAGGAGAGGCCATGGAAAGAGAGAGGCAAGGATGTTTTAACCCAAAGAGTGTGTGAGGCTGTGAAGATGAGGAGAGTGACAAGCACTGTGAATACTTGTCAATTACATTCCTAAATTAAACTGCTGCTAAAACAAGTGGGAGCCCCAACACCTATTTCCATAGAAGAACTGCTTTCCTGCATTTAAAAAGCTTCATGCAGAATCAGGCAAGTGGATGTTTCAGTAGGTGACCATCCAGTCCAAGAGGTGGAAGTGAACTGGCTCTTTATGTCCCATCAAGAGATTCAGACATATAGAGGGAAGAAAAAAAAAAAAAGAGAGAAAAAGGATTATTTGCCCAAATCAGTCTGCCCTCAAATCATATTTAATTTAAATAAACAGACAACAGGGTTCAAGGAGTTCATGTCTGCCTAGGCACAAGCGAAAGTAATGCAAGTTAGTTTATTAATAGACAGCTAAAGCCTTCCGGAAAGAGCCTGATGAGTCAGTACAGCGCAGCAGCTGGAGGAGATCTCCATGGCCTTCACGCACACTGGGTGCTTGCGACAGCAAGGCCTACAGCTGAAGGCACCGGCAGCAGCAAGCCTCTGGAGCTGGCAGGGGGAGATGCTGAACAGCTGTAACAAAAAATGGGGATACTTTACATTTCACAGGGGTTAGAGTTAGGTAAGGGGATTAAAGGCACATCTCCAAGCACACAGAGGCACAGCGGCAGGCAGAGGCAAGCCTGAGTCCAGCCAGCGGAGTGACCCACAGAGTACGTGCTTCCCATTAACAGACCTTCAGCCTGAACTGACAGAGAAAGAGGGACAGGATTAGTCCATTTGTACTGCCAGGGTAACCGAATGCTGCTGCTTATTGAGCCCAGTGGGAACACATGCTCAGCCTTGCCATCAGCTGGACTTGGGGCTCTGGCAGCCTCACTGCTGGCATGCAGCCAGGGACAGCAGCTCCTAGCAGAGAGCACCTGTGTGCGGGATTTGCACAATTAACTGCCAACTCTTCATTTGATTTCCAAATAGGAAGAATTATATACCCACCAAGTATGTTTAAGGGTATCCTAAAAATAATCCTCACAGCTCACAAACTTCCAACGATCAATTATCATGGAACAATACAGAAAGTTTGCAAATTTGCACAGGGGGAACATCTGGAAAACTAAGAATAAATACTAGCCAATTGAATAACAGGTATAATAACATTAACATTACATACTAACACAAAAGTCACATTATCTTGCCAGAAAACAAGCCTGGGGTGATAAATAAGGGCTTGTAGTTGTAGGTTTGTAGCTTTATATTCAGTTGAGCCATTAGCATCTTTGAACAATTGAGACTGATAGAAGCATGGTCCAGTAAAAAAAAAAAAAAAAAAAAAAACCTAAGATGAGATCTAAGCTTTGCACCTGGCAACTAATAAACTCCTTTACGTGGCTTTGAGGATCGTGCTTCCTGTTTCTCTCTGCAAAATGCTTTGAAAACTACAGATGAAAAGCGTATGTTTATTACACATTATAGCAAAGACTTGTAATCCCAAATTAAATACAAACTAAAGAAAAATTAATGGCCAAATTCTCAGATAGGAAACAGCAGCCTCCCTCCATTCCTGGCTGACGGTTTTCTCAAACCAAGAGGACAAATTACAAATCAATTCTTACTTAATTTTCACCAGTAACAGGGAACTTTTCAAAAGATGTGTGCAAAGCTGAGATATGTCAAAGCCTCCACCTCCAAAAGCAACTAACGTCCCTGGCTGCATCCCAGTGGCAGAGCTGGCGAGTGAGCCCCATGCTGGTAGCCCCACCATGCTACCAGAGGATGGGTGGCTAAAGAGCCCAGGACAATTAATCTCTGAGCCCCTTTCTTAAAAACACAGAGGCTGAGATAGCCCAGCAGACCTCTCCCATCAGCCATATCATAAAACTACTGAAGTGGGGACTGCATCTGAGCTGTTTGTGAATTCTGGGCAGCTCAGGTTGGTCACTTGTAGTTGTGCCTTTCCAGTGGTTTCAAAGAAAAGAAGATCTGTGTAAGAGAATGCAGGCAGGATTGAACCTTTTGACTGGTAAATCAATTGACACACAGTTTGTTTGAAGATCAACATTTCTCTAATGTCTGTTGCAAAGTAAAAATATCTTTTCTTGATGACTCATTTTCCACACTAAAGAACGTCTGTGGGTGTAAGAACAGAGCTGAAGCAATTCTATTTTTTTCCTCCTGGCACTATTGTAGCAGTTCTTAACTCCAGTGTGAAATAGAAATGAAGCACTTGCAAGATGTTTTCAGCAAGTGAACTGAGCAGCACTATTTTACACCTCTTCTGGCATCATTTTTATCTAGATGCCTAATATATCTGAATCATTTCAGCACTGTTATGCTGACCCTCTGAATATTACCTTCCAAACACAGAGGTAGAAGTGGGTTTTTTATTGTATAAACTGCTCAAATTGATAGTGTGTTATTTGCAAAAACTTACTCACTGTTGTGAGGCCAGTTATGCTTTAGTTAAGTTAAGACCACAGTTCCTATGAATTTAATTACAATTCTATTTATCCCCAACGGTTAGACTCTAAACACCAGCCTCTTGGAGTAAGGAATGCCTCAGAAAACCCCTATAACATAGCTGGTCTTGACATCTGCAGAGCTGAGCAAAGCCTCCTGCCCCGGTGCCCACCTACTACAACTCACTCAAAGCAGAAATGATAACATCAGCCCTTTGTTATAGATGGGTAAAGGCACCTGGGATACTGACACCTACTATCAGGAAAAGTAGGTGATCCCAGCATCCTTAGATGGGAGAAACAATTTTCACACACACTGAAGCTGGGCAAAACACAGCCCACAGCTTCTGGAGTCAGTGCGCCCAAAATAGAAATACCAGGAAGTGTGGGAAGACATCATAAAAAGGAGATTTCCTCACCCCCTCCTCCTTCCCTTGAGTAAGCTGACTCATGGTTTCTCAGCAGCACGGGCACTCCGAGTCTTTCCCAGTAAAGGCAGAGCAAGCATCCTGGTGTGTTGGAAACTAAACTCCAGTGGGTTGAAATGGAGATGACAGAAAATGTGGGGGTTTCTGGAAAAGCAAGGGGATTGAAGGAGCTAGTCTCAAGTGCGATCAGAAAGCTCTGGTCAGGCGGTAAGGAGTGGGCACCTCTTGCCCTCTGGTCTCCCACACTGCCTTAAATACCTCCATAAGAGAGGCAGGGTCTCCCATCCACACATCTCCTGCAGACCAAAGAGCCATTCTGCCCCACTGCCCCCCTCCGCCCCCCGCCAGTACCCATGCTTCCCTTTACCCTCACGTGCCCACCCCGCTGCCAAGTTGGGGAGAAGCCAGGCCTAGCTACAGCCAGCCGAGGCCAGCACACCTCGGTCCTTGTATGGGGAAGGAGACAGAAAACGCTACACAAGAGGCAAATGAAATGCAGATTGCCCCAACAGGTCCTATGTGCTGCACCTAAAGGTAAATCAAGAGTTGTCTTCCTCTTAGCTTAAGACAAAAGGCACTTCTACTCAGCTTTCAGTGAAGTATCACTGTGTATTAGTTGAAACTTAACTATCTCTTGTTAAGACCATTTTCTCTAATGCTTTGCTGTGTTGCAAAAGCCATTACATTATAAGGTTGCCTGTGACAACTCAAGAATCCCTTCTCATGCTCTTTTCCTATTTGCTAGGTAAACTTATTTATTCAGGTTTAAACATCGCAGAGCACCAGGTACATGCTCAGCCAGTTAAAAATGCGGGTGTTCAGCTAAACCTGTCCAATAACAAATATTTGACGTGCTTCATAGATCTCTATCTGAGATAATACAATCTTGCTTTGATTGTACATTTATAAGGGGAAAGGATCAAAGTTTACTCATGCAACGAGAGAGGAAAGCTGCTTTCAGGCAGCAGAAAATTTTCACAAGCAACCACAGTTACACTCAAAAGGGTTGTGCTTTGAGAGCATTAGTGCGAGCAGCCCTAAAGACACAGGCAGAACAACCAGTCACCTGTGGGTATAAAATCCTCAACCCAACAGATGTTTATCTGAGAGCAGATTTGAAGAAGCCTTTTTACACCCTTCATTGATCAAGTCAGTACCAAATAAACATCTACAGATTTACTTCCCAGATTTCCCAACATGAGAATAAGGACATTAACCCAGGCATTTTTTACTGACCTCAGATCCAGGAGTGGGAAACACCAAACAGATTCAATAATGTTTGTATTATATGATGAAGCAATGAAAAATGAAAAATTGAGGTATGAGGCACTACGGTTTTATGTTCACTGCTTTTCCAACTCAAATATGAGGTAGTTTTCTTGAAACCTGCTGATGCAAAGAGATGACAGCTGTCATATATGGGTGGTTATTTCTCTTGGTGAAACTTTTCACTTATTAAACCTTGACACATGCAGGGACTAGGCCAAGGAAATATAGTATGCATGACTACACAATATTGAGCCCAGTGAGGAAACTACTCTAGACACATCTTCCAGGTTTAGGGATATAGCAAAAACAAACAGCGTACATTTCCCATGTAAGCCTACAATCATGAACATGGGCTATATGCTGTCCATATCTGTCTGAGTCTGTGCTACAAAAATACTAGCTAAACACAAATCACCTGCCAAAAGGGAAGAGAGAGCTTTCCTGAAGACCTACAGAACTTCAGAAAGCTCAGGTTTCACTGGACAGTTGTCCAAGGCTACTGTCTTCACTCAAGATTCAAATTCCAAGTTAGTCATGAGTAGTCATAATTCATCTAAGGTATCTGCAGGCTTATCAAACCTCTCCTTAGCTGTGAACCTCCAAAGCAATGTAACACAGGAGTTGTCCTCACAGGGCTCAAAGATTCATCTGCCTTTCAAGGTATTTGTATTATACTTTATTTCTTTTAAGCACAGGTAAGAACACAGCCCTCAGGCAAAACATGAAAGATCTGCAAATGCTAAGCTGAGAGGGTTTTTCAGTCCATTCACATCCTACAACCTAACACAAACAAGAATGGAGAATGGTTTACTTCTCTTTCCCTCAATTTCAGACTGATCTAGATGACAATCTTGCACTTTAAGCAATAGCACGCTACCTCCTTCACAGAGAGATAAACTTTTCACCCTTGGCACTTCCTTTAGGTATGCTGAGGTCAGAAGTCTGGCAGAAATCTCTCTGCTAATAAGTATTTCACAGTGATCGCTATAAGAAACAGAAAGGAAACAAAAAGCACTGGAATAAAAATAGAAAAAATCCAATGGCAAGTATGACAATACTGCAGGGGTGTCATAGATTATTTTCAAGAAAATAACTTTGTCCCTCTGCCCCAGTACACATCATTTTGTTTAAAATATGTACAACACTTGACTTTCTGAGAAGAATGTCACCTGAGTTCTGCTGAGAGGACATGGGGCTCTGACACTCACCACCTGTCAAAAGGAAGAGCTCTTGTTTTCCACATTCCCACCTAAACTGACTCCTAGGACTGAGTTGCCTGAATTTCATAATACATACCAACTTGCTTCCACACCCTGCAGAAAAATCTAAGTAACAATAAATTCAGGACTATTTTTAAGTTTAAAATGCATATGTTATTATATTTTCAGCTTATGAATAAAATCTGGTTTTATTCATTTGACAGTTTCTAAAATCTGCAGGTTCTGTGGACCACTAACATTTCTGAAGCTTTTTTTTTAATAGTTTATATTTACAATTTTAAAGCGTACACTTATTTTTGGAATAAATTATTAAAAAGATTTTTAGTAAGAATTCCCGCACTTCAGGTTTCATTGCCTTGAAGTTACTGAAAGGATAACTTTTCTCTTTGTTCTGTTTTCTAATCACTTGCTAATACAGACAAACCTCAATTCATTCTCATGTAAGGCACAAGTCAATGCCTTCATCGCCTCTCTTCCGTAAGAGACCTTTCCTTCCCAATTTCCCTACAAGGTCCTCTTCTTCCTTCTCAATTGTGTTCTGCATTTTGTTTTTTTATCTCCTCTTCACATCCATTGCTCCTTTCTTGCTTCACATAGAGTTCTAAAAGGGCTATAATTCATCATGCTAAATGGAAAGGGTTTAAAAATTTGTCATTATTTATTTAAACACTTAAAATGATGTCTTTGCTAAAAGAAGAAAAAAATCCATGCAAAGCACATGCTTCCTACAGGTGAGTTTTCAATCAAAATGCTAAACAACTTCCAAGTGAAACATTTTTATATGGCCTCAGAGCATTTTGGAGATTGTAGTTGTGGAACCTTGTGTCCTCTTGTAGCCTCAACACAGTAAGCATCCCATTATTTAATACAGTGGCAGAACCTCTTGCACTTGATCTATCACTGAAGGCAAATACCCAACCAACCAACCACACGTTTCATTGCAAAGGGATATTAAAAGGAACTCCAGAAGGAAAACAGAAGCATAAGCTCCATGGGAGCCAACGTACAGAATGTCTTGGGCTGTAGCAAGAAGTTTACTCTGCAGCAACTTTGCCCGTTGAGCTGCCAGATAACACAAGCACGAAGAATGCAGCAACAACAGCCCAGGGGTCACAAGGAACAGCAACGCTTGTTTGTTTTGCAGTTTCCTTGCCAATAACGCAATAAGGAAGACAAGAAGTAAGTAAGGCCAGTATCTAAGTTGACATGTTTGTAAACTTTTACAATTAGATGACTTATTAAGAAAAAAAAACACTTTAGTTTATGAACAGCTTAAATTAATTACTTGTACAACATTAACATCCCAAATTTCAAGCAAGAGTGCTGCCCCCTGTGCCTTGCAGATATATTAAGAGAAAATCTACACAAGTAAATCTACAGTCTCATTTCAGGTGAGGCTTTGTGGTCTCATGCTACAGAAACACACAAATACACAGTAAATCTGGACTAAAAGTCATGATTTGGATGTAAGATCCTGTATATACGCTGGGAGGGAGTGTTCACACCAAGGCTCTGCAAATACATAACGCATAGGACAATGTGACTTTTCTGACATTAACATACGTTTGCCTGTGTATGTTGCACAAACCTAGATATTCTAATTATTTTCCTGCCTAGCAGGATAGATGACTTGACAGTGACAGCCATAAAACTCAGTAGTGAGATTGTGTTCACTGACAGGAGGCACTAAGATGATCTTTCCAAACTCATGCAGATAACCACGGATAAATCTTCACCACAGTAACTAATACTGCTTAGGAGGCTAGGCAGTGAAATCAGTGTAATAGCTTTCAGTGAGGTTTTTTGTATGTAATAAAAAATACTGTGCAACTTGGACCAGTTCTCTCAGAGTTCTTAGTAGATGCCATGACTGAGAAACAAGACATATTACATAGTAAGTTTGACTTAAGTTGTTAAGGAGGCCCAGTACCACTCCTTCCCTCCAGTTATTCAAAACTTGAGAAAACTTTTCCCAGCACCTCTTTCACTAGACAAGGACTTTTTTTTGTCCTCTCGGTGGGAGAGAAAAAAAATTCAGCTGAAAATAGCACTCCACAATTAAAATCCTCCCTGAGCTATACTTCTGAGTATTATACACTATTTACGCAAAAGCACTAAAGGGGATGAGATGCATGAGCCTCATTAGAGAATACACAGACTTCTGCATTAAATTAATATTCTCCTCTTTCCCCCATTCATATTAAGACAGGATGAGCAACTGTCATCTAAGTGGCAACAGTAATAAATAATAAAAATAAATAAATAATAATGCTAGTGCAAGCACAGGAAACTATCCACAGGGTATAGAAGGTTTATTTATTATTCCCTTGACATTTGCCACATAGGCTATATTGGTCAAGTAAGGAAATAAAGCACAAAACCCAAATCCCACTGTCCCCATAATGACTAAATTATAATACTTTGTGCAAAGCTATTAAGACCATTCAATATGATCCTCCTAGAGTTCCAAACAAGTGTTTCACATTTTGCCTACTTACAAATACATTAAAACAGATCCTAGCTAAATTATTGTTTTGGTTACTTTGGAGTCTGTTCATTAGCAGAACTCCTACCTTCCCCATGCATTATTAAAATTACTTTCTTAATGAATCTTTCCACCCATGGAAATATATTATTGACACAACTCAAACACAAGTATATACTATGTCAGGAATGCTAAATTATCCTCATTACACAGCAATGCAGAACGGAAACAAAAGCTACAGCACTGCATCATTTAATACAGCATGACAGGCTAAATGGTCCCACTCCAGTAAATAAGTCTAGAAATCAAGGATTTCAAAAAAGAAGAGCACCTATTGATTTAATACAGGAATCCAACAGGTTTACACAAAAAGAGAGATTTGTAACTCCTTGCTTTCTCTAAAACTCAGGAAGATAGGGAAATAGATTTTTTCCTTGAGGAAAACAGAACAGCTGAAGAGAGAAAGCATGAAGAAAAACAGCTTATTTTGATCATTCACCCTTCATATATCAAACATACAAACATCACAGAATCACATGTCCAAAGCCAGAAGCCAAATATATTAATGCAAGAGGGAGTTATAGAGTTATATTAAATAATACACTCTTTGCTTTAATCCCACCTATTACAGCAGAAGTTCCAGATAAGCACCTAAAGTTAGGTGGAATATATCTGAATGTCAAGAAATCCATTGAAAAATGAAGGCAAGGCCCTTGCACAAAAATAACATGTATGAAAGTACTCTTGGCTGAGGGCCCAACCTGGAGCTCATACATTGGTGTGGCTCTAGTGAAGCACGCAGAAATAGCTTATGGCAGGAATAATCCAGTCCTTAATATGCACAGTAGAAGCTTGCAACCTGTAAATATAAATTCAAGTCTATTTTGTCGTATAGTGCATCAGGCACAAGTATGAAATATATAATCAATGAAAAAATCATGGTGGAGCTTTTATTTTTTTAGCCTCTTGTTAGGTAGAACAGATTTACTTCTACAGTCATTTTTGAGATATGTCTGTACGCCATGTATTGAGACTCTCCATCATCAGAAAGCTACATAAAATACAATGTACTCATACTCATATATATGTACGTATGTATATGTGTATAGACACACACATACATGCATATACACATATACAGGAACTTGCCTTAAGTTTATCCTAACATTTCTTTTTTTAATATAAAAGGAAAAAGAAAGTTACAGCCATCTCATTAACAACTAGGATAGATTTTCCAGATACACATTTTAGTAGCAGAATTCTCTGCAACTTGCTTGCAGTAAAGTCCTGAAGAACTTATTCACAGGGTCTTCCTTCCACCTCTGTCATTTGTGAGCCCACAGCTTATCAAACTACACCATACGTTTTCATGACGGAACACCCAAGTCTAATAAATTAGATTGTTAGACAATACTAGGGAACACCAAGTCCCTTAATTTACACTATTGTCTTTTAATAAGAACAGATGGTTCAAAAGGGAATGCAAACTTTCCCTTATGAGATGCCAGGTTAATGGCTGCCACTTTATTCAGTTGCTGAACTTTTTCAGCTGAGCAGAATAAAAGAAACACAGCCACAAGCATGTCGAGGTTTCCTCAGCAAGCTATGGCGTTCAGTTAGAAAACTCTAATTTAGAAGTCTCTTTCTTTGAATCATATGCACTTGTCAAAGGTGGTGCAGCTAATAAACATTCTGTGCAGATTTAATAGGCTCCACCTAACACAAAAACCTGAACTGCAAAAAAAACAAAAAAGATGGAAATTTATTTTGTGATCTGAAATCAGACCTCATCTCACAGGTTCTTAGCAGTTGTTCCCAAGCTGAATGATTGGGCAGAGGGAGAATCATCCTTACATGACGCCAAGGAAAAACAAGGCTGAGCTGAGTTTGACACGTTTCTGATGAAGTTTCAAGAGAAAAAAAAAGAGCAACTATTTAAAGTAAAGGAAAAGTGTTCACTCAATAACAACTGTGTGGACACTGGTTCATTACCTACTCTTACGTCAGAAATGGGAAGAGTTTCTAATAATCTAAAGAAAGGTGTCTGAATGTGTGTCTCAATGTAATTAATTTGCCTTATATGGAGCTTTATATATCTACTAAGTGGATTCCATGACAGGGTCACCTAGAAATCACTTGTGCTGTTCAGTGCTACAGAATCTATCAATTTTATATTCAAAGCTTCAGGCAGGTCTCTCACCAGCATACCCCATCCTCACTAAGTCCACCTCATTCTCAGCTACATTATTAGGTAGGAAAACCCCAAAGCCTGATGTTTTACACATGCTCACCCCTTTCCCAGCTCTCATCTTCATGTCTGAAGAAGTGGCTGCCTAGTTATCACAATTATCTGCTTTAGCAGATACATATAGTTAGAAGTCATTCTATCACTGCTCTACAGTGATTGATATTAAAGCTACGGAAATTTTCTGATAGTTAATTCTCAACCTGCCAGCTATAACCGGAACCTAGTGTAAGCAAAACCTCTCCTGAATGCTTAAACAGTCTGCATGCAGTAAGGATGTGCCTGCTCCTGCCGCTGCAGCAAGACCGCAAGAGATTTTCTCAATGTGCGCTCTGCATAAAAACATGAATCTGAAGGAGCAAACATTACAGCATGCATCATCTCTTAGAGGAATGAAACACTAGAAGTGTAAGCCTAAAGAAATCCAAACCAGACCACAGGGGAACATGGCAAGATGCTTATGCCTTACTCTATCAGAATGTGTATGGCATACAGATACATCTGAGATGATAAATGTATAATTACAAGGGATGAAGCAAAACAACCTACAACCAGAGGGGAGTGAAATATTCTGACTGGCAGAGGAGATATGCAGGAATAAGGATGGTGAGCTACAGGAGTGCTAAAACAGCTTACAGTTAGCTAAATATTAGACCCCCAAGAGAGAAGCTTCATATTGTGTTTAATTTGACCTAAAGCCTGGACTGCCACCAAAAAAAGAATTACATCCCTTTCTCTCCCCACCTCAAGATTCAGCAACCCACTGCACTCCCTCACCTGCACTGCATCTAAAGATTGTGCAAGCCATAACCATCTGTCTTCTAAGAAATCAACTCACTGATGTAAGGGAGGAGATATAAATATAGCCACATATCCCGCTTTACCAGAGGGCAATCAAAAAGCTGCCTTTGCGCAACAGTCTGCGGCTAGATTACATTAAGTACAGTGAGGAACTACACTCTGGAACTGAACAGCTGCATGTTTCACTCATTTCACCCTTGAATTTGTATCATCTGACTTAAATTTTCAGATCCGGATGGTTGTACACATGAGAGACCATACTGGTTATTAAGACGTTTTTCTCATTTAGTCCCAAAACTATAATGAAAAGCTGTCAGATATATCAAAGGATGTCAAAGCTCCCAAGGAAATAACTAGCATGGCCACAAGCATAAACTGTGAAATTCTCTTCTTGCAAATCTTGAAAAACCTAAGCACTGAAATGTTAAGTCCTAAGGTATATATACAAAAAGACTTAAAGTACCAACTGCATATGTAGTTCAAGGAAAAAGGAAATGTAAATGTTGTACAAGCAAAAGCAATAAAAGAAAAAAAACACCATGAAGTTTGCTAGGCAGATAAATGGTTTACTGTATAGTTTTCGTGCTAGCCTTAGCAAGCAAGCACACACAGTTCAGCAGTGGGACCAGAGATCATCCGGTGTTGAAACTGCTAGTGCTCCTGCTGCCTGAACTTTGGATATCATAATGATGATTTGACAGTTCTGATTTAGTATTGATAAAGCGCTATGAACTAATTAATCTCGGAACACCGCTATGAAGTGAAATTACATTATTCCCATGAAATACTGTTGAAATGGAGATGTTAGAAGACTTGATAGTTCGAACACTGCTTTCTGGATTTCAGATGTATACTGTAGACTTGCTTTCATAGGCACAGAAGTCATACATACATACTGCAGCAAGCTGAACTCACCATACTGACCATTTTTTCTATGCCCGTATAAAGATTAAGGACATGACAGCTGAGAGGCACAAAAAAGGAAAAATAACCTAGCATTTTCAGTTTTTGCACACAGTTGAACACTATATAATACAAAACAGTGCTTAAAACATATTAACCTTCCTGCCAAATCTCTACTGTGGAGTCACTGTGCAAACAATTATGCATATACGAAAAGAAGCCTTTCAAAAGACCTTCTATGCTTATCAGATTAATTCTGGCAACATACTAAGAGGTCCTATCCATGCAGTAATTCCTCTGAAATCGATCATTTTCTTCTCCAAAAGTGCAATGAGCACATATATATAGCATCTTCCCTCACAAGTATGTCAGACTTCCTTTCCTGCCTTCACATATAGAGATTCTGCGATTATTCTGTGCAGGGTTTGCTGTGTGAGATGGCTGCCATTACAATTGGAGGAGATGAAAACTGCGTAATACTACATGCATTCTCCCCCTTCCCACCCCAGATTTCAAGTCCACACTCAGGGACAAAAAAAAAACTTATTTTCTTAATAAGGACAGCAGAAAGTGACATGCAAGAGAGGAAGGACTTAACACAAAAGAGTATTTGCATCAGGCACCTGAAACCTGTATTTTTTGCAGATAAAAAAATGCACGTACAACTAAAAGCATGACAAAAAAATTACAGCAGTGCTCAAACTTAGTTAAGAATGATGAATACAGAGAGAAGGAAATGGCACAAGTAAAACTTGAAAATGCTATCTGTATTGTTGTGGGTGAATCTGTATACACAAAACATGAATTCTGTTTTGCCTTTATGAACTGCCTCTATTTTTCTGTTTAACATCTGCTTTTCACTCTCACAGTGTACAGAGCTGTGTTCCTTCCATTAAAAAGGACAGCAATAACAACTAGTGATTTGTCAGGAAAGATACACCAAAAAAAAAACAAAAAAAAAAACAGTAACTAAGGGCAAGCAAGTAATGAGTACAGTTACTTCAGCACAATAATGGCTTTTCTGTTTTCTCTGATAAAGGTGTTAAGTTTGGAGATCAATCACTTCCACAGCAACAGAAAAGGAGTCTAGGCCCTAATGCTGCCTTTTGCAGTCATTGGAGGGCTGAGGGGAAAGACACACAGACAGCAGTGCCAAGCTGAAGACATCCTGAGAGATGGGGCTTTCCTGGCAGGCAGGCAAACCTCAGATTTGGGCATTAGCCTGGGTTCTTGAGAGGTGGTTTACACAGACAAGAGTCAGCACAGAGACCTTGACACATGGTCGTAGGATGCGCCACAGCAGCAAAAAAATAAACCAGGGAACCTACATTTGTAACATAGGCTAAGTTATGCAAAACTGAGGCAAGAAACCCATGTTGAACCTACCCTTCTACTTGTTTACGTTACCTCTCAATCGATAGGTACCTGTTAAAGCATCAATCCACCCTGGAGGTGAAGCTCTGGAAAAAAACACTACAAAGCAGCACAGAACCTGAGGCCTGGGGCCTGTAGGGGACGCAGTCCCTGGCCTACAAGGTTAACAACAGAGCACCTATACTCAGAGAGCACGCTGAGGAAAAAAACATTAGCCTCTACAAAACGCAAGGAAACGTGGAAGCTGTAGTTTACGTGGCCCAAACCCACTGAGCACACAGGGCTCACCCCCATCGAGGAGGCAGCGGCCCTGCAGCTCTGCTTGCTGTGTCTTCCACCCTTCACCCTTCCCTCACTGCCACCCCCCCCCCACTGCCACCCCCACCACTTCATGTCTGGGGGAGGACTCACATCTGCCAGGAGATCAAGGCGGTGAGCCTGACCTGTTTTTAAAAAGCCTCTAATGATACACAGTGCATTCCCCAAAAACGTGCATTCCCCCAGGAATTGCTTTGGTTCTCTGAAAGATTGGGATCTAGCTGCAGAGACCTATTAGCCGCTGCTCCGACAACAGTGCTTTGCCAAAAAAACACGCATTGCCAGGCTGAGATCTACATCAAAGCCAAAGACAAAATACTCACCTGGGAAGATCTGACTTCCCTAGGGCAGGTAAGCTGAATTCACACTCTGAGTGTCTTCAGGACAGGTGGTAACCCCTTCCTGTCAGACAAGGCATTCCTAACACACCCAGAACAACACAACACAAAATGCCTTCTATGCAAAAGGCAGGGCAGTAGAAAAACTCATAAGCAGGGGACTATTCATTATCAAGGGCTACTTCGTATGGAAGAGCCACATGTTCCTTAGAAAAATATCTACAGATTATTGTGTTATATATCTACAGAAATTACATAACCACAGTTAGACTGAGGTCACTTTACAGCACAATCTGAGGACTTATGCTCAAATGGGAGCAAAATTAGGAGTCTAAATTTTGATACAAAGAATATTTGGTTACACATATGGGCTTTCTGTGCAAGACAGCAAAGAGTCTTATGAACCTGAGTACATCCCACCACACAGATACATCAGATCTGCACGGCAGAAACACAGAGCAGCTGCTCTGCCTCCAAATGTGACTCATTACAGACATGGGCGGTCATGCAGGTTCAGCAGATCTTAATGAAACACTTTAGAGATATGCTGTTAAGAAACAGCACTGGCAGCAGCCATGCGCATAAATATTACTCCTCTTTCAGAAAAGAGGAAACTCTTCACAGAATGGGAGTTAGACAGCTGATGTTCCCAATGCTGTCTCCAGAGAGCACACAGATGACAGGCTGTAACCCACAGCCGGGTGATGCTCTAAAAGCATGCATCAGACACTCTTCTTTAAGGAATGTATATAGTAAAAAACAGTTACTGGGATCATATATTTTAATTTTAACGTGTCCTAGCACTGATGGATTAAATAAACAGCACCATAAAAATGTCATTCATCTTTCTTTCAGGTCCATTGAATATCTCTGAGTTCCCATTGCTACCAGAAGTCTTAAATTAAAAGGAAGATTTGAATTAAATCAGATTCTCCCTCAGACATAGTTTCTCCACGTCTGTCAAACAGACATGCTTGAAGGTTTATTTTAAAGTGAATCAGTGAAGGCAAAATAGCTTTTGGCCAGATAAATAAACCCTTTAAAGAATAAAGTGCAGAATGCTATCCTGACCTGACTTCATTTCCCTGAACCATGAAAAGTGCCTCTGATTTCTGTCGCTTTCCCAAAGGTGACCTTTGTTTCATTCAGATTCAGTGGCTACACCTATGCAAAACATGAGGTAATTAAGGCAATCTTAGGAATATATACAAATATTTAACATGCTTCAATTACACTTTAAAACATTTTTACGGATTTTATGCAAATCCAGGTAGGTAAGAATTGTTATAACTTAGGATCAAAGTGATCTACAGTCTAAGATGTGGGAAAGGAAGCATACAGGAAAATTAAAAGAGAATGAGTTTCTTCTTTTTTTGCTTGGTTATACTGCCATCAAACTTTATTAATTTCAAAGGAAATTGTTCGCTATTTAAAGGCCATTACTGAGGGGAGAAAGGAACTTGCTGAACTGCAAAATAATTAGCAACTTATATCCTTCTTTCTGTGGGGGAAAAAAATCACATAAATGCCAATGTCAATGCAGACTGACACATTCTCATACACTGTATGTTAGATATTTCTTGAGTTACCAGTATGAAAGTATGGTACAATGTTTTGACTCGAGTCATAACAGTATACCCTGGGAGCTTTCACTTCTTGCTGTGCACTTTGATTTCTTGCAGCAATATGACTTCAAACATTTCTGTAAATCTTCAAATCCATCCAGATTACACCTTCCTTCTCTCTCTTCTCCATTTTAACTCATGAAGGTTCCAAAAAAACTGTACTTCTCTAGTTTAAAAGGAACTTTGAAGAGCATTGAGGATTTTACCTGATGATGCCAAGTCTTGTCTTGGGTGTTTGCTTTTGGAATATCATGAGAGCTGCTTTGAAAATGTGGAACTACCAGCACCAGATCCATGCCTCATTGCTGCTCCTGCCAGTAACTGTATCTACCACCATCCCCACCTACTCCTGCAGGCTTCATTCTGATTCCATCTCAGTATCCTCCGCTGTAACTCAGTATCCTCCGCTGTAACTTTTTTATAAGTAAATTTATGCAAATCAGGATTGCAATCCATATTTAAAATCCCACTGACAATTAGACAGATGTTACAAACCTCTCCATCTCTATGCATACAAGTGCGCACATATTTAGTTTCCAGACTGCAGACAGAAGTATTTTAATAAGAAACTTAGGTCATACACATCCAAAAAGTATTCCATAATTAACACAGTTTAAATTTGTTTGTCTGAAATGAAAATGCTAGTTCTGCCATGAGTTATATCTAATGATTGCTGTTACAGTTTGCAATCAAACTCACAGGTTATAGAGACACAAATGAGTTTAAAGCCAAATTTGAATCTGATCATGCTACATCTCATGGGCACCATTAAGAATGTCCTACAACTCTGTCAAACTGTGCTGTTTTAGAGGCAGTTTCACAAACAGGGTATCTATCCCTTTTTTTTTTTTAAAGTAAAATCTTAAATGGGCCAATTATTTGTAAGACTAAGAGAAAATATGCTCTCTACCCATATGAAAAGAGCATACATGTCTTTTGCAAGACCTGAAGGCATGACGCTTGTGATCGAGAACTTAATGATTCTTGAACCTTTTGGCAAGAAAGAGGCCGTCATACCAACATTATCCTATTACATGTAGATAATGGACATACATATAGACTTTTGTCCATACTGCATGCTGAGAAAACCTGCCTTATTCCACACAGCTGCACAGAATACATATACAGTTACATACTGCTCTAAGGGTTTTCAGCTCTTTTTTTCTGTAGTCTATTTTGTCCCTGTGAATACAGCAACTAAATGTACTTTTCCTTTTACTCCCCTTCCTATCCTATTTTAACTATTCTGATGTGGAATGGTACATTTATTTAGAATATAATGCATTTTAAAATCCTTTCCATCTTTCTCAATAAGGTTTCTTTTTTTTCAGACCTTTTCTCACATGTTCTTAATGTTGGTGCTTTCTCTCTGACTCTAGCTCTCACACCTGTCTTTCCATCTCCCCTTCCAAACACACATGTGGGCATCTTTTTGTTGCTCCCTTTGTCCTTCTATCAGCATCGAGCCATCTTCTGCTCCCCACTCTCCCCCAGTTTCTCCACCCCTGTCTCTTATCATGCCCTCCTCTACACCATTTCTGGCTCTGACTGTAGGCAGAAGTGCAGCACGTCCCGCTGAGGATACAGGTTTTCATGTATACAGGGTGATCTATGGCCTGAATCAGCTACTGGAAGGCATGAAGCTGGATGTGGGACAGTGGGAGAGTATTAGTCCTGCAGTGTCCCTGAGCACTCCTGTGAAGCCAGTGACATCCTCTAATGTCACTAAACTCCTGAATTTTAGACTTCATAATGAAATGTGACAACAGCATTCCTTTAGTTGTGAGACATATACCAAAGGTACACTAGGGCAGGATTTGCATGATCATATTGTTTTAAAATTGACCTAACAGAATTTCTCACTTTTTAAATCTCCAGATGTCTGCACTGATGCAACTATATGTCACTTTGCACTATGCCATAAATACCTTGAATAGGACTTCAAATACCTGAATGCAAGTATATTCATTCATACTGTACAACTCCTCAAGTCCATAAGCTCATGACTGGATTACATTATTTCATATACCCATCTTGTACATTCATATACCATTTCACACACTCATCTGTGAAAGACAATCTAGAGCTACTCCTCCATTATCACTAACTTTTTTTTAGACTATCATCTCAAGAAGGAGAACACATGACAGTAGAAATAGGTTAAAAAACATGTTGCACCAAGGCAGTTTAAGGTTAAGTTGTAAGACTGAGATGCATTTATTTGAGGATCAGAATACACTGACTTTACCAGTGAAACAAAATAAGATTTTTTTTTTTTTTTTTTTAACTCATGGAATATATCCAAGATATCAGGGGCCTGATGTATCCTTCACAATTCAGTGGCTCCCAAATCTCACACAGACGGTATGCTGGAGCTGCAGCTGTCACTTTACTCAAAAGACCACAAAGAAGCAAGAGTCTTACAACTGCTTTGTATTAAAAGATGGATATAGAGGAAAATTCCATTGAAAAATACATGAAGCTATGTCAACTGACATCAGATGAGTTTCACTTCCCACAAGGAACTCATTAGCTGACCCAGGAGACAGAAAATTGAATGCTCATTAAAAAGTCTTTTGATATCTATGTTGCTAACCAGCCGTGTCTCCTAAGCACCTACATTTCTGCTCCAGAACCTGACCAGAGCTGCCTGCGTCCAAGCAGCTTTACACAATTAGTCACTGCCATACAGAAAGAATTAGGGCTCGTGAGACACAACTTTAGAAACCTTCACAGATAAAACAGCAAACGAGATGGGTCTTGGACAACGCACAGGTTTTAAAGAACTTTTAGGCACTGGGTTCCTCCGGTGGCCCCAGCTCTGGTTTAAGGCCGGAGCAGCCTAACAGGAGGGCTAGAGGGGCTGTCAAGTCTCACATCTGAGCATCCTGGTAGTACTGCTACCTTGGGCATGAGAGCAGCAACATGCTTTCAGAGGGGGTCTGCCCCACCGATGCTGTGAAGGAAAGCGAACCACTGCCACCAAACATTTAGTGACATTTTGAAACGAAAAGGTTGGTGCAGATACCTAATGCTTAAAGACTCTAGACAGCAGGTAAGTACCTAAATTCCCTGAAAGTGCATGTCCCATCATAAGCCTGGCAGCTTTTTCTGCCAGCCACCTTAGGACATTCCCTCTTCATTTGCTGAGGCTTGAAAAAGCCTACTCTCAGCATCCTTGGAGCTAGCTCTCAACACTGGCAGCTCCAATACACAGGAAACCAGACACAAAGCCAATATGTGTTGTGACATGTGCTATAAGAAATGAATAAACTTCATTCCACAGATATTTTGGGAATGGCTCAAAAGGTCAAACAGTATAGGCTTCTCTGATAGAAACACCACACTGCACTCTTACTAGTACACTGGTGAGAAAATAAAGTTCATAGAATCACAGAATGGAAGGGACCTTTAAGATCATCTAGTTCCAATCCCCCTGCCATGGGCAGGGATGCCACCCACTAGATCAAATTCTTAGATTTTATTCTTAAAGATGAACGTTTTCACCATGCTGTTTCTCAGGTCACCTCTGCCGTATCATTTGTTATTTTATTATTTTAACTGTGCAGTAGTTGGTTAGGAAATAATGAAAGCTGAAAGTTCAGTGACACAACATCCCATCATAAATATGAACATATGCTAATGCCAGCAAGATAAACATTACATAGTACGTGTTGGAGAATCCTGAAGAAAATCTCAGAAAAAGCAGAATCCCTCACAAGTCTAATCAGTGGACAGTCTGCTGATCACCTATTCTTCTTTCAAAATTCTATTGACTGTGGCATTCTATTGACTGTGGCATTGACCATGTGAAATGGTCAATGTTGACGCAAGTTACATTAAAAAGGAAACAAAATGTAAGTATGAGGAGCATTTAAAGACTCTGTTAGCTAGATAGATGGCCAGAGAGATAGATGGGGTTAAGTTCTTCATTTGTAAATAAAACCAGTATCATAGCTTTAACTTTATGAAGATGACAGCAGCTACAGGTATTAAGACTGCAAAACAAATCGAAGCAATTTAAAGCATAAGTGGAATTATTTCCAAATGAAATTTGCTCATACATGTTAAATATTGGCCTCAGTTAATCCAGTCATCTCTAACTGAAAACAGTGGCATGATACAGGCAAAATACAGCCATATAAAGGAATTTCTACTGCACTTTCTCTTTAATTAGGCTTATGTCATCTCATCAATTTACATAGTCTTGAGGTGAAGAGGAACAGACTAAATGCAGAAACCTTTTCTGTGTTTAATTTCAGTCAAAATACGAATCAGCAGCAAAATGAAAATGTTTATGCAATAATCTACTGAAACTTGTCAAGTACAACAATAAAAAATTCAGCAGTTCTGACCAATTGACTTCAAAGTAAAAATAATCTATACAGGAAAGTCTCAAAATCACCCCAGGCCACTCAGCCTTAACCTCACAATTTAATAATTTCTCACTAGAGAACACTACCTAGTTGATCACGAGCACATTGAATCAATAGACACTGAAATCACTGAAGTTTGAGAGCAGTAAAGGATTCTCATTTAGTAGCTGCTAATGTCCCAGATAACTTACTACCACTGCAGAGCCATGTGTAGCAATCCAAGAAGAAACTTCAGAATACTAGAGACAGAACAGCTCCACTGTTTTATCCACCTGAGCCTTGAATGCATGTCAGTCAGATACGTAAATTAATTAATTAAAAACATATATATATTAGAACAAGACATGATATGGATCACCCTCAGCTCTTAAAAATAAAATGAAACAAAACCTGGCAACACATCTCTGAAGGAAGTAACTCTACCATAATACCTAACACACCCAGCTTCAACTTCTTTAAAGAATTATTCACTAGCATTAAAAATAAATGATTAACAACTCTCAGACAAAAGAGAGGTAAACAAATAATGAAAAGAGGCTGCTATTTACATTGTGCTTATTGTCTTCTTAAGTATTTTAATTATAGGTGAAAGTAGATGGATAGCAACAAATAACATCTTATCCTGTCCTCACTGTTTAACTCGTAATCTCTTTAATGAAGATGCCTTTCCATCCACAGCCCGACGGAGATTTATGACATTGCTTCCACTTTGCACCATTGTAACCCAGACGAATCCAAACCCCTGCCTTTTTTTTTTTTTCTTCTTACCACTCCCTCCGGATTTCTCTTCTATAGTCCTTCATGCAACAGCAGTGACAACGAAAAGGAAACAGCAAACCCCTTCCTGTTACAAGGCTCTGCCGTGTACAGTCACACATTAATGCTCCCCGAGGCGATGGTGCAGAACCTCTGCCACGCTCCTGGCCATTGTGGCAACTTACCAGGAACCTGAGGGGTTAAACTCATTTGCATGTACATATAAAAATGCGCACAGATTTGACTCAAAGAAAGAAAGAAAAAGAAAATTCTTATTATGGAGCACAACTGACGTATTCAGGGCTATAAAACCTCTGAGAAAGGGCAGAATGCTAAAGAGGGAGCTGGCAACGTCTAAAACCAACATGCTTGCACATTTTTGATACGGTCTGGAGTGGCTGCATATGCTGCAGGTTTGCATACAAGATATGGAATTGCTAATGGAAAAGAAATACTCTCTGCTTAGCTCCTCTCCAGCAGCAAATATTTTATGCTCAACCTGAAGAACTCAGAGCCCGCCAGAAAGCAATAAGTAAGGCCTGCAATCCACCTTCAACCTAGTTTTTCCAAATTTCACAGATACTGAACTCACAGAACTCCTTCCACTTGCCTGACGGTCCTCTAGCTGGCAAGGAAAGGGTGTTTCTCCCCCCACCGTTATTTCACTGAAGTATTTCATGATTTATTTCCCCTGGCTGACTCCCACCACATGGGGCTGAGGAGCTGGGCTATCTGTCAGCCCGTCATGCATCGTTCTTGCGCTGGCACCAGCGGAGAACAGTCGCTCGGATGTGCAGTGGTGCAGGTCACAGCGACCCAGTGCCAACAGGCACACCTGGTTTTCAAGCCTCACCCTTCAAAAAGTATCAACATACCCACAGAGCCTGGCTTGCACCAGTGAAACTCTGCCAACTGGCCTGCGACATGAAGAAGGGACCAGCTTCCACCTGTCACATAGATCAGTACAGAACAAAGCAGAAGCCAACCAAGGAAAACTTCAAACAGCATCACAGAGGGCAAACAGTTGCCCTACATCGGTTACATTACTGGATAAATGCATTAAAGGAAGGTTTTAATGATTCCCAAAGCAAGTACTCAACACCCTTGAAGTTCAGAGTGACAACAGCACCATGTACCTAACAAATTGTGCGGTGTTACTGATGGAAATATCAGAATATATCCAAGGGAGACTGAACTGAAAGATAAGTTACTGGAAAAATAATCTCAAAGATCCAGAAAGAGTGCTTTTTAAAGAGTAAGTAGCCTGTAAACTGAGGAACAGGACACAGAGTAAAGCAACATCTATTTTATTTACTTTGCAGTCCTATTTAAAACATTTTCTAATATGCCTCAGAGCACAGAGCAATTATTGATTCAAGCTAAAATACATTCTTATATGTGTGCAGCATCTACAGTGAAAGATCTGAAATGCATACTATTTCTAAACATCTCTGTTGAGTCTTACTTGGGTACAACAGAAATCATAGTCAGAAAAGTTTTTAAATCGAAATCGGCCAACTACTCAAGCTGCAGCTGCAATTATTTCAACCGATTTTTTTTTCCTATCCACCCACAGATTAGACACAAAAGCCAGAATAACGAACAACAATGAATACGTGATCTCTCTGGTTAACAGTCTTATCCTTTGTTATTCTGGTGAAACTTCCTAAGAACCAAAAAAAGCATCTTGGGATATGTATAATGCAAAGAGAAGTGAAAGATATGCCATCTATAGCTGCTCTGTGTTAACTTGCTTAGTACTGTTAATAATACCAACTAATTCATATCTGTCTGCTCCAACAGTATGATCACAATGGATATGGTTATTGTCAGAATAAATCAACATGCGAAGCAACTCTGGAAAACAAAAAGCTAGCAGACAGAACGGAGGAAAATGAGAAGCTGGGAAGCAATGCAAAGACAACTGCATAGAGCCCTGCTCGCCAGTGGCACAGCCAAAATGGAAATGACATAGACAGGACTGGCGTGAAACCTCCAACTTCCGCAGTTTCAAGTCATCATTATCTCTCAAGATGGAGTGCAGAGATGGTATTTTCTGGGGAAAAGGACTTTCCTTGGGACAAAGTGATCATGTGGGAACGATTTCATTGCAAACAGACACAGGGCTCTGTGAAGCTCATCCTAGCACTGCAAGTGGAAAGTCTTGGCCAGCGCTTTTGCTGATGCAGTCACACCACATGCAGACCTACAGCTCTAATGCAACACTGCTGAGAACACGTGTTTACCATGTGTGTAAACTTCTTTATCAGTTCAGGCATATCTGCCCCACTTTGCTCTATTTAAGATTCTTTAACAAGATGAATATAATTAGACAGCTCCTCATTGCTATAAGTTGGAATGACTTTCCTGAATTCCATGGCAATTTGTCAATTTAAACTAGCTGAGAATATGTATAATGTTACATCACGTAAAGTACAACAGAGGAATAACTTGGGACAAAATACAAATGGGAATATGCTGTAAGCAACCACAGCAATAGCAAAGTGCTCATTAATGCCAGCAATTTATGACAATTTTCTCAGAACTGATGTCAAAAGCTCTACAACTGTTACATACTCTGAAATAAGCTGGAGACATGCTTTAGAAATTGCCAAGCCACAGAAGACATGCCATTTTTTCACAGAGCCCTTCTTTGATAGTTCGTCAAAGACCTGACCCGCTGCTCTTGCCTGATGATGCCACTATTAACAGAGGACGTGGGGAAAGACTTGGTAGCCAGGGTAAAAGCTTTTCTTGACCCTAAATGATCAGTTTATGTCCTCCACAAGCAAAATTGATAGCCTTTGAAATTTTTACCCTTACTCATGCAGCTGCAATTCTTGCTCACTTCGCAGACAACAAATGCCTAATCTTTACTAGCACACTAGGAGGCCAGTAGCTTCCACACATCCATGCCCGCTTCGAAGTGATGCAGCGCTACATGTAAAAGGTATTAACACTCCATATCTCTGTGTGTCTGTCATCCTTGACAAAGGTCAGGTTTTATATGAACTACAGGATGAATATAATTCTTCATGCCTTAAATAAATGCTAACACCTTTACGAAGCAGTATTTTAAATATCTATTTATTTTTGTTTAAACACAGAAACAATATAGTAAGCAATTGTTCAAAACAAGAGGGATGACGTAAAACAAATAAAAGCTTATCAGTATAATATAAATTCAGGTACAGAAAGAGCCTTAAGTCTTCTTCTATTCATCTACTCCCTATAGTGTTGTACATAGGAAGGATGTACGTCTTTTGATTCACTATTCTAGTTAAACCCAAAATAAATATACGAATTGGCACAAAGAGCAAGAATACTAAACACAAACATTCAAACAAACAAAATGTAATATCCAAAACATGGAATTGTAGATGTCCTTTCAGATAGAGACTACCTAGTAAAATACCTTAACAAGAACTAAACTGGTGGCTGCTAATCCCATGTAATTTTATTTCAGTAACAAAGGCAGGGCACCTTTAACCAAGACTGAAGTTTGCTCTGAAAGTTCCTTCAATAGCTAAATTTGGCATGGGGAACATCTAGGAGGCACAACTATATGCCCAATGTTCTGCTGCTCTCATGTTATACAGATATTTGTAAATAAAAGGTGCAAAAGGTGTAAATAAAGTGCACACAAGCCAGCTAAAGGCAAGAGAGACTGCATCTTTTGTAAGCTGATGATGGTGACTCTTCACTTCATACTCTAGAGACCAACACTAAGCTACTTTAAAAATTCTATTGGCCTGAGTTAACAAAACTAGTACACGCCCAAGGTGATTCTCGCAGAGGGTTATATTGCCCCTGCTGCCACCCAAATATATCCAGTTTCAGTCTTCCCATCATCCACTGATAAAACATGAGTCCTTTTTCAACATACAAGCCTACAAAATCTTAATGAAATTTTACACCAAGCTTAACAAGCCTTGCTGTATAGGACAGTTAAATCTTCATAGCAAATAATTCTCTAACGTTACAACTTCTTACAAGACAAGAATTAGTAAGCTCAGTTTTCAGTTGGAATTTCATTAGAACTACGGCAAAGTACAAAGATTTGATGTAATGTTCATAGTACCATATTCAACCAGTAGAAAACATTAATTTTTGTAATTATCTATCCATACAGCCGAACTATTGATAGAACCCATAACTGCTATAAAGCACTAACTGAATGTACATTTTCCAGAAGTTTTTAACACTTGCAGGTTGTCTTTTTTTTGTCTGAAGTACTGTAAAACTCTTGGGTTTTTTTAATGTTTCCACTGTTTTGAACAAATATATAGTGAAATGACCAGTTTTCACACTGGTAATGTCGCACATTTTTAATGTAGACTAAGTTAATACAATCTTTTTAGGTGTATTCACAGAATAGTTCTCTTTACGAAATCAGCAACTGTTTCAACTAATGGTTATGTGTACAAAAGGCTCTGAAAACATTTTGGGATTCAGTTTAAGATCTAATAATCATTCTGAATGAGTGACAGGTGAAGAGATTTTCATGTGGCCTAGCAAACTATGTTCTTAAGAAAGTACTGTGACAACCTGGTTTTCAGATGCTAAAGCTGAAGAAGATACAGAACAGCATAGTTTTTACAACTGGCCTTCTGTCTTTGCACTTTGCCATGACAGTGGCTTGACAAGAATGTATGCAAGAAAGCTGTGTTTCCTTGGATAAATTGCTGCTCTCCCACCATCCAGGAACGTACTCAAATATGAGAGAATATCTGCAAAGGTATCAGGGTTAAAACACAACTCTGATCTTCCTGAGTACCCATCTGAAAAGTCACCTGGACTGCTGCTCACTAGGCGTGTCATCAGGAACAAATAAAAAAAAATTGGCAGCATCACTGTGGACCCAAGTGAGCCCCATCACATGAGAGGAATTACTCTGGATTTACCCTGCTGTAATTGAGATCAAGCAGTTGATCATTAGCAAGTACATTTAAGACAAGGAAGTGCTTCCTGGTCTTAACACCTGTATGAACCCCAGGCCCTACTCTGACAGAAGAGCATCCTAATTATTTTCCTATCTTTCATAATGATATGATTATTACTGGGTGAGAATTCTCATTAAAGATGAATTTTTCAACATTAAGAAAAAAGAATGAGTAAGAATGAGCAAAACTACAAAACAAACACGCAAAATAACAACCCTAAAATAAATCATTCTATCATTTGTAGAAAAGCTAATGACCTGGAATACCATGTCTAACCCATGGGCTATTTTTCCTACTTGAGAGAAAATGCTATCTGCTACAAACACCTTAGTGGGTAGAAACCAGGCAGTTGAGCAGTGCAAAATTATCCTGCCTTCTAGCTTTGCTCTTGAAATATGAAAAATTCTTACCTAGAAACATAAAGTGGAACATTCATTTAAAGCAACAAGATTTCAAGATGGCAACATGTAATACATGAGAAAAATGCAGAATGCTACACAGTTTGAAAGGAACTTAATTCTTCAATTATATACTTCTTTTTACAGATGGAGTATCACCATTTTTTGCACTCCCTTTTGGCAAACAGTATATTTCATTACACAGGAGGCATGCTGTTTCTCCTTTTATTTCTGATCACTGCCTTGAGGCTGGAAGGAGACATCTAGAGGGCTTGCTTGTTTCTCCAAGCTTCCTCTTTGCCCTCAATTCTTTGCTCCAGACGGGCTCCTGCCAAGCACTACACGAGTCTCCCTGGGATGAACTCCATCAAGGGGATTCAGCTAGGTACTGATTGCTAGGACGGGCCATGGTCTTCTACAACAGCCAAGAAAAGCCAAAGCCTTTCTGCAGGGCTCACACCAGTACTCTGCCTTCATGTAAATCACGGAAGGATGCTCAGCCCGCAGCCTTCACCCATGATTGTTTCCTCCTTGACAACTAACCCTATGCGAGTATGTGCGAGACTGTGACTTACTCCCACTCGATTAGACAATGCCAAAAGCATTTATGATGTTGTTTAACCCCTGTAGTAAGGGAACACAGTGTCTGACATAAAGCTCCCTCGATGTAATGGGTCCTCCCAAGAGAAGCCTGACTCATAAAAGCAACAATTGTTCCCCGTCATGATGCAAGGCTCTTTCCTGCTCTTCCTCCCATAGAAATAGGCTGGATGCAATCTGGCATTTAGATCTGGAGCACGCAGAAGGCTGTCAGGGGTAGGCATTGGAAGGAGATGTATTTCTGTACCTTGTTAGTCCCTCTTCTTTCAGTGAGATTTTTCTAGCTTCTGCTGCACAGGATAGCAGGCTTATCTTTATGAGTCAATTTCACTCTGTTAAAAGGAGCTCCTTTTCCTCAGATGAGGCAAGTTAAAATGAAACATCCGTAAAAATTTTCACCCTCCTGTAGCAAGGAGGACATTAATTCTTAAAAGCTGTACTCGTAAGTGTGATTTATTTAATGCCAACGTGGAGATGCACACTGGACTTTTTCTAGATTTATTCACATTTCATTCCGTTTTTAGCTGTAACTAAACTAACTGTTTTATCTGTAACTAAACTAAACTCTCCGAGCAGTTTAAAATTTGCTTTCCCTCCAGCTGCTGAAGCTTATTAAACTAGGTGTTTTGGCTCAGAGTGATTTGACTCTGACTCAAATAAGAATTCACATTCTGCACAGTAAGTAGTCCATGGAAGAAAGATGCCAACAGGTATCTTCAGCTCGTTATTTATGAGCGATGAAAAATATGGGTAATTATTAGGGACTAGCATGAAAAATCAGAAATGGCATTGGTCCCAATACAGACAAAAGTGATCTAAATTTATTTTGTCACAGGGAACTCCACTTTTAAAATTATTTGTCCTATCACATTAAGACTAACAATGACAGCCTACAGGTTTATTTTAGGTACTTAATATGTTAAAATATGTGATGAAAGCAGAAAAGGAAGTTACTGAAAATGTTTTCTGTAGAAACCTTCAAGCACTTTTCCCAGCTCTGTGCTACTGAAACACTAAAACACCAGTGCATACAAATACACCTGCATAAAGAACCTGAAGCTTTTGAAAAGTGCTAAGCAGTACATGGTAATACTGAGACTACTATGTAGTGTGGGAGTTCAGCACTTCTGAAAACTAGGCCATTTACATGGCTGAAAACATGTTTTTCTGACAAAAGAATAGATATTAATGATTTGAATGTATTGTTCTTAGTATCAGTACAGTATGTAGCAGAGAGAGGATAGCCCCTCACTTCAACAGACTAGTCTGAGATCTCCACAAGACCACAATCCCTAAAGAATGTCATTTTTACCAGATGTAGTGATGGGTTCACTTCATACACTACTGATTTTCTAACAGCAAGGCTAGAAAAATCTGTCAGAAACAAGATCACCAAACGAAGACAAGCTCAATGAGACTGTGAGTAGAATGGACTTGATTTTGCTTTTAACAAACCCTCAACATTGCATTTAATCACTTCTTTTTTTTACTACAGTGCTCTACTAGATATCTTTTTAGGATGAATTATTTGTTAAATTACGCGTACTGAATCTCTTATAGTATCATCTATCAAAAAGCTATCTGTAGGAATATACAGCTAAGTTTCATGTATGTACTACACAGCCAGTATTAGAAGGCAGTATAGTATCAGAATAGGTAGGTTAGCTGGAATTCATAGAGGGGCTTGTCTTAAAGAGAGATTTTAAAACTGAAACTTAATTAATACCCAACACAAAACTGTTTTTTAAAAGTATCCATGGCAGTATTCAACATTACTGCATCTACAGAATCCTTAACAAAGAAATGAAAATCTCAGTGCATGCCATGTTATATCTAAACTAGATTTCCATCTCACATCACAGACTTATCTTCCAGGAAATGGTGCGGTCCCAGCAAAAATGTTAAGTCATATTTGATAAGAAAGTTCAAATTGAAAGGCAGTGTACAGTATTCCATCTATTTTGAAACAGAAATAAACAATTAAGTACAAGCTGCGTATCTACTTTTCATATCTATCTTACTACATACAGTAGGGATAGATTTTAGGAATGCAATTGCATATTAAATAACCTGAACACAAAATTAAGTGCAGCCATCAGCAATAGAAGATGAACCGTACCTGCATCAGCCCTTCCTAAGGCCTTTATAAAAATGATTCCAGCTCAATTAAAACCATTCAGAGCAATGGATTCCATCAAAACCATTTAAGTCTTAAGTCATACTTTCAGCGACACTTGCATCTGACGCAAGCCACCACGGCTTCTAAAAGGAACAGTCCAACAGCTTCTTCCCAGCCATTGCATTGCTCCCTCCCTTAAGCCAGTAAACAGTGAAAGAGACATAGCAGCTAGGCTAAAACTAACCTATTCAAAAAAAAAAAAAGACAAAAAAAAAAGTCTTAAACTAGATCACACTGGAAATGAACAAAGAAAATTAAAATGTTCAGAAAAGTGTTCCATTTTGATATTTTTGTATGGACATATTTTTTATGTCTTGGATTAGAAATGTTTTTCAATTCTATCTCTCCTTTTTGATATAGTATATAAATTGAATGTAAATTTTAAGATAAAAAAGACATGAGTTAGTCTGAAACTACTTTCTTCACTTTTTTTTTTTTGTCTTGACTTTCAGCATTACCAGAATGACACCAGGATTTCAAAACTATTCAACAAATGGAAAATCTGATGTAGACTGAATTTTATTAAATTCACGTAAGTAACACTAGAGTATGAACCTGAAAACTCAAAGGGCATACCACTAAAGGGGAAAAAACAATCATATGAATCTATTTATCAACGAGTGGTTCAAACACGTAGCGGACATATAATATGCCACAAGTTCGGATACATGGGTTTTGTCTCTATCTGTAGATAGCCTCAAACAATTTATTACTCCTTCAGTGCCACAACTTTCCAACTGTGAAATATTTCACTGCTATATTGAGGTGGGAATTAACTCATCAGTTTACATCAGAATCTCTGATGTTGCAATATTAAGCAGTATGTGTACGCCCTCTAATAGAAAACAAAAAGAAAAATATTCAAAATCAAAACAATGCAAGTTAGCAATTTGTCATTGTTTTAAGCAAAAATAAACAATTATCTTAGATCAACATTTACCTTCCCTTGCTTCTGCAGAACTGCCATTAATAGGATTATCCTGCTTATGTAGAAAAAGCAGACAAGAGCCCACTGTGCAAATGAGAGATGTTAACTAATCAGCTTTTGTGTTTAGTTTTTATACGTGTTATCTAGTTTCTTAACAACATGCTTCAATATAAGACCTGTTCTCATGCGCAGATTACTGTCACTGTCCCTCACTGCCAATGATAGTTAAGTACATATTTGAATAAAGAGATATTTCAGGACTGATATGATGTCCTTGGTTAGCCTCAAAAAAAAAAAAAAAAGTGGAGGTGAGAAAAACACTAAGAAAATGAAACATCTTTTCTTCAGCACAACCGAGCACTGCTTTTATGTAAACCATGTCAAATGACACATAAAGTGAAAACAACTTCAGGGCATCATGCATTTTTATTTCAAAGATGACAGACCACAATTCTGTTCAGTCTGCAGGGTTTCTGGAGAAGCGATGTTTCATTCAGGGGCAGATAATAGGACAAAGGAAATGAGAGATTCTTAAAAAAAAGAAAGCACCTCAACGTGTTCATACTTTAATATCCTTTTTAGATCCTGCAGTAAAAATCATAAGGAATCCAGCCATTTCCAATATTCTGTAGTTAAAGAAAAGTAAATCTTGCACAGTCACAGCACCCAACTGAACACCTCACTTTATAGGGTATCTATCACTTTCTGACAGTGAAATTAAAAATGATCAAATTGATAACAATTTGCTTCATGTTTACTACCCATATTATGTACAAAGACATGCTTCACTAAAAAATTACTAATTACAACCTCCCCAAACTAGGAAGCATCATCTCCACTGTGTACAACATCTCTAATAATTTGGGAGTGTGAGCACAGTGCATTTAAAAAAAAAAATAAAAAATGTCTGAACATGAAGTACTGTCCAAAATAATTAATCAAACTACACAGGTAAAAGATTATTCATGATAATTCATGCAATACAAATATGTTTGCACCTACAGATACTCTTCCCTCCTAACTTTTCAAGAAAAATCCTGCAGAGGTACAATCTCCTTTAGGTGTACTTATGCCAATGCAGTGACCATTTACACATATGTTATTTACACAATATATAGTAGCTTAATACGACCTAAAGGTCAAATGCTGGAACGAGTCTATATAATGAATAAAATAATAATAATTCTCAGTTTGTTTCCCTGGAACCTCTGTTCTTAAACAAAAGCTAAGTCATGCCCTCAAGGTTTGGTTCAGGACTGTCCTGTGGGAATACAAATTAACTCTACTGAAGCTACGATGAATATGCTCTGGATCAGGTCTATCTATTTGTTGTGATCTGCAAGGTGGTTATGTACCACCCCAGTGTTTGAACAGAACTAACCCAGGAGGGGTCCGTACAATCAATACGAGCAGCAGGGAAAATCGGGTAAAGGCGGAGAAGCTGGCCCCAGGAAGAAAAATCTCACAGGTATAAACTTAACAGTTTAATGAATACAGAAATCCTTGGTCCTTCATATACTGAAACAATACTGGTGCACTGACTTCCATAGGCTTACACTAATTTACCAAGAATCTGGCTCTGAGTATGTTAAGACCGCAGACAAATGGACTTAATATGTACTTGAGGCAGCTACAGGATGAAGATGAAAACCCTTAGAGACGTCGAACTTGGCACTGTTGCAACGTACGTATATCCAAGAGTAAAGCCAAGAATTCTTCTCAAACAGAAAACACATCAGCTTTTTTGGGGGGGGTTCTGCTCTGGTATCTAAACACTATGGATAAAAAAAAGCCACAGCACACACTGACCTAAGGAACATCCAGAGGAAATGAAGCATGGAAAGGACTTAGCTCAAAGCAAAACAAGAGAGTGCTAAAATACTGTAATCTACCTTACACACCATTCTTACTCATAAATCTATCTCTCAGTTTGAAAATCCAGCATATACCCTTTGCCAGTCACTTGAAAACCTGTGTTTTCGTCATTTTGCAGAACAAAGTCATCAGACTGAATATCTGAAGCAACAGAACTAGGCCTATCAGCTGATCCCCAGTCTGTGGTCACGAGCTAATAGAGGTTTTGTCACTTAGGGACGATTCCAGAATGCAATGCTTTATAAACAGCATCGCCACTCAGAAGTCCAGGGCTACAGCAATATCAGTAGGAAAAAAATCATAGACAAATGCATGAAAAAAGATCCTTAAATAGCCCTGTGCCCTCCTAATGGGATACCACGTGTAAGTTACCACCTCGGACCCTTCCTGAGCCCTTGCTGGAGTCCCGTCTGAATACCACAAAAGTACAGGGTAGCTGGTGTTTGGCCAGCACCTCCTATGAGAAGAAACCACTAACTCATCTTTGATGTGAGAAATAAAAGCTTGGCCCTCGACAGTCAAGGCTTGGAGCTTTCATTTTATGTACTTCACAACCTGGCCACTCAGTACGCCACTGTACGCTAAGAAGATTATAAAACACCTTTCCAAATAAACATAAAAAAGAGCAGAGAACCTGAAACCCATAGCCCAAAGGATGCTTTTTAAGATGTCCTTGAAATGTCAAAAGGAAAGTGAAACTTGGGTATCCTTTATGTAACAACCCACCTTCACCAATTTCTTTAAGTGTAACTTCTGAATATGCAAGATCCTGTGACTAGTTTCCAGTGAACAGTTTCCTAAGCAAATGCTGACCCCAGTTAAAATTCAAGGCTGCGAGATGCACAGCCATCTTCCGTCTCTCGTTGTAGAGTGACAACATTTTGTTCCAGCATTTATAAACCGGTTTGTTTTCCATCAGCTATGCCCTTAGGCTTTTTACCTTATTCAGCTTGGAAAAGAGAAACAATAGACAGGTTTCACTTCCTGGTTGCTTGCTGCAATATTTGGTTTAGAGATCAGTGCTAAGTAACTTTCAAATTCAATTGTTTTAGCTAAACAATAATACTTTTTGTAAGATAATTTTTATTGTATCAAGCCTTTCAAAACTAAAACAAGACCAAAACAAACGTATACTAAAACCCTAAATAAAAGAGTATACTTCAAGCAAGCCAGAAACACATCTCATCCCCAGCTACTAGTGGAACTAATCTACTCCACTGAACACGGCCTAAGTTGTCTTTCCTTCAGTGAGGAAGGACAGGATCCTGCGTGGGGAACGCATTTTCCTGAGCAGCCTACCAGCCTGGAGCCCATCTGGGAGCCTGGCCCTGCAGCCAGGGCCCGAAGCGTGCACCGAGCAGAACCAATGGCGCAGGAATGCCGCCTGCACTGAAGGGCTCGCTTGCAAAGAGCAGACTCCAGAGCACAGTACTTTAACCCGGCATACCCTGGGAAGGAAAAACAATCACCAAACTGGGAAAATTAAAAAGGAAATAATAAAACCAAGACATCTTGCCAAATCTGATAAAATTCAGCTAAAAGATAAGATGATGACCTGGCATGTACTGTAATTACCCTATCAAGTACCAGGTAACTAAAGTCTAGGGAGACAAAATGATGTGTGTTCAACTTACATGGACTTTTGACTGTTCATCTAATATTTCCTTTTGAAAACAGATGAACACAATAAATGGTGACAGATTCAAATAAATTTGTACATGCACAATCAGGTTTATAACCAAAATCTCATATCCATTTAGAAATGATATTTAAACCACCATTCACTTAAGACAATTTCATAACCTTATAAGCTATACTGACATTTCACTTAGCGTCTCAGTAGTTTAATTTGGTCAATTGCAGACAGTCTTGCGTCTGTCAAGGGACTAAACATGGCTCTCAAATGCAAGAGAATAAGGTGCCAATGTGAAATTTGGCCTATTTTTTAATAAAATCATACCTTTTTCATATTTTTTTTAGGATGCATTAACTTTGTATCAAATACTCTGATGCCTTTGCTGCGCTTCAGTTAAGCTTACGTATGGCAGAAATTCTAGGGACAGGAGCAAAAAGCCTGAAGCAGCAGAGCGCCAGGGAGCAGCACCCAGGCGAAGGAGCCTCCGACAGCTGGGATCACCTTTCTGATCACCTCCCTCCATGCTTCCTGCTCGGTTCACGTTTGCGAGAAGGCAGATGATTTACGGATGCATCCTCCTCGCAAAAGGAAGGAAAAAAAGCCTGCCAGGGCAGCGAAGCAAGGGAGCTCCCTGAGTGCAGGAAAAGAAGGGTGTCGCGACTGTGGAAAGGAGTACCTTTTGGAGCCTCCAGTGTAGGTGAAGGTAAAGGTGGAGTCTGAGTACCTGAAATCTGAAACACAAAGCGCTGCGTTATGACAACTTGGCATCCCACTCGCTCCTCATTTTGGCCGAAATCGCCGCGGTTTCACTGCCCGGCGCTCTGACAGCGACGCGGGGAGCTAGGAACGGGACTGGGGGGTGAATTTCTGCGGGAACCGGGGGGAAATGCACCAAGTCCCCCGGCCCTCTGCAACAAGTGCCCGGTGCTATGGCAACAACGGCGAGGAATTTCCATCGCCGGCATCGGCAACAGGCAGCCGCCCGCCGTGCCGGAGCGCCCGCCGCCGTGCACGGGAGGGGACCCGCCGTGCCCCCGGCCCTGCAGGCGGGTTTGGGGGGGGAGAACGAGGCTTCGGCCACCCCCTGCGACCACCCCCCACTTAAAAAAAAATGGGTAGAACATCCACGGAGGGAAAGCACGGGGGCTCTGCGCCAGGCGGCGAGAGAGGGGGGGCACAGCCGCACGCACACGCTCCCCAGCTCGGGATGCCCCCCCTTTCCCAGCCGGCTCCTGGCCTCCTCTGCCCTCACATGCCCTCGGAAGGAGAGGAGGAGGAGGAGGAGGAGGAGGAGGAGGAGGAGGAGGAGGAGGAGGAGGAAGAGGAGGAGGAAGGGGGCTCCGCGGCGGCCCAGCTGCAGGGAACGGCAGCGAAGGGCACCGGGCTCCGCGGCAGGCTCCCCGCCGCCGACCTGGCTGGCGCCCGGGTGGGGGGAACTCACCTGCAAACAGGCAGTCCTTCTCCGCCTTGCACTTTTGGATCACAACGTCAATATCCTTCTGAATCCGCTCTTGCCTTGAACACATCCCCATGAAATAGATCCCGGGTGAAAGGAAAAAAAAAAAAAAAAGAGAGAAGGAAAAAAAAAAAAAACAAAAAAAAGCCTTTATTTCCAGCCCACCCCGCCCCCCCGCGCTGCCAGGTTTAATAATTCAGCCCGAAAGATGGGCCCCGGGGCTGGCGAACAGGAGCCGCCCCGCGGGGGCCCCGGAGGGATCCGCTCGGCCGGCTGGAGGACGGCGGCAGCGGGCGGGAGCCGATGTTGCATGCCCAGATGTGCCCGCCCAGATGTGCCGCCGCTGCCGCCGGCTGCCAATTTCCTCCTTCCCTGACAATAGATCCAGCGGAGGGTGGCGGCGGCGACACGGGATCCCCCCACCCCCCCACGCCCTCTTTTTTTTTTTTCTTTAGGGGGGTGGGTGGTTTTTTTTTTTTTCTTCTTGTGGTTGCTTTTCGGATTAAAAAAAAAAAAAAAAAGAGGGGGATTGGGGATTTGGGGGTACTGGGGGGGGGGGGGGGGGGGGGCGCCGCCAAGGCTCACATCCCTGCCTCTCCCGCACCCGGTCCCTGGCGACGCGGCTAGGCTGGCGCTGCTGCGGCCGTGCCGCTCCGCAAAGCCTCCCCTCGCTCCCGGCCCGGCACGTACGGGCCCCGCCGGCTCCCCCGGCGGAGGCGGCGCGGGGGGAAGGAAGGGGCGGGTGCCGCGAGGCCGCCCCGGGGCTCCACGAAGACGTCGGCAGCCGGCTCTCGCCTCCCCACCCGGCCCCAGCCCAGGCAGGGCGGTTCGCAGGCCGTGCGGTGCCGGGGCAGCGGGGCCTGCTCGCCCGCCGTGCCATGGAAGGAGCGGGAAGGGAGCGACCGCGTGTGGCACCCGGCGCTGGGCACCGTGACCCGAAACCCCTCCCGGTCTCCTATCATCTCTCGCCTCACGGGCCCCAGGGCCCAGGGGTGTGGGTGCAGCGTCCAGCCTCCCGCCCCGAGGCCGCACAGGTGGCAGCAGCCATACATACAGGCGGAAGGGATGGGCAGTGCTGTAAAACCCAGCCTTCCTCACCGGCCGAAGTGCAGGCTCAATCCTACCCATAAATGGGTGTGAAGGCAGTGGAAACAGATCTGATGACAAAGCTCAAAATAATATTCATAAAATTTAATTTCTGTGTATTCACCTACCTCTCAACAGCACCCATCGATTGTCCATTACTGAACACAGTTTTTCTAGTGGTGTCTTCATTAGGCGAGTTTGTATTAATCAGGTATTGTTCAAGGACAGGAGGAAAACCCAGTCATTATTTGGTTATTCGTTCTTAGGTGGAAATGGCTAAAATGAGGAAAAAAGGATTCTATATTTGCTCCTATCTGGACAAGATTTCTTGTCTAATGGAGGAAGTAGAAGGGAAACTGTAATAAAAACCAGGTAGTGTTTAAAGAAAACAAAAATTGATCATGTTATATAACTCTCCACCTCTAAGAAAATAATTTATCTTTGAAAGGAGATTTCCAGACTACTTTTCAGTGCTGTTCAGTAAATTCTCTTTTACTCCAGCATGACTTTTCCAGGGTAGGATACAGAACTTGTCGCTATAATGCACTAAGGCATTGCCATTCTGTCAAGTAAAGCCAGCATGGTCAACGAGCAATGCTTTTATAGAGTTTTTCTTGGATATTGCAGTTTCAGCTTTTTGCTTTTACCTGCTTGCTATGGGTGCCCATTCTGGTTTCGATGGCAAGGTGGCATCAGCAGCCATCTTTGCTGCCTTCCACTTCATCATAATTGGATGATGTAATCAGATCTTGATTTATTCTGGTGGGTTTTTGGTCCCAAACCTTGCAGAAGAAGGTCTATGTTAAGATAGAGATATTAGAGATAAAGATATTTACAGGGAACTTATGCTGGCAGTTTGTCTTACAGCTGATTCTGACCACAGGGTTATTCTCAGTGTCATGTCAATTAACACAATTCCTGACTGCCTTTTTAAGTGTCAGACTTCCCATAGACTCGGTAACAGTGAATTAAAAAACCATCCACAAAAAAATACTCCAGTCTTGAGGAAAACTAATATGGTTGTTGGCTGATTTCACAGCATCAGCTGAATAGAATGAGAAGTCTGGAAATATGGTAGGTTAAGCATTTATTATTATTTGTTGTGAGTGGCTTTTAAATCTCTAGATTCTTGGCCACTTTGGCCTTTGATTTATCTGATGACTCCAGTACTGTTGTAGCAGGAATGGTGTCTTTTAGTGAGGAGAAGCTAGATATATAGTGAGTTCATTCTATTGATTAAAAAAAAAAAAAAAAAAAAAAAAGAAAATTGGTTGGAAAATCTAGGTGAATCTTTACAGTTAGAATTGATCCATATATATATATGGATATATAGATATATATGTATATATATATAACAGATAAAATAGGTTACCCAGAGAAGCTGTGGATGCCCCATTGCTGGAAGTGTTCAGGGCCAGGCTGGATGGGGCTTTGGGCAACCTGCTCTGGTGGGAGGTGTCCCTGGTGGGGGTCGGAACCTGATGGTCTTTAAGGTCCCTTCCAACCCAAACCATTCTGTGATTGTATGTATGATTCTTAAATTTGTAAAGGTTGACAAGGTGCTGACATCCATGTAACCTAAACTGTACTGCAACAATGTCTGTATGTGTGCTGTAATCTCTATAATGATGTAGATTATACTACTCCCTTGAAGAAACTTTCCGAAGAGTTTTACAAGTAATTTCATGAATGATAGGACAGTCGGTCTTGGAAATAATGATTTTGGCTTAAGGGAATTTGATGTATGTCTAATTGCTTTTTCAAGACTCGAAAATCAGTTCTTGTAATTTTCAGGTCTATCTCAAGTTCAGCTCAGCTCAGTAGGTTGTACAGAACTGATTACCTCAATTAAATAAAAGAAATGTAAGTAAGTTTTATATTTGTATTCCCAGAAACTTAACCTGATAATATTTATAGTGGTGTAAAATGGGAGAAAAGAAATTGAAATCTGAGGATTTACATGACTGGAAGGTCTATGTGAGAAGATTGTTTCAAAATATAATGGGAAGAATACAGGGAGAGATAGAAACCAAATAATGGAAGTGTTGAAATAATGTGTGAGCACTGACTGAAAAAGTTATTGAGGAAATGCACAGTTCGGCCAATTTCTGCTCATTGATGGGCTCTGTCTGCTTTAGACTAAGCAGATGTTTTTTTCAGTTTATGTGGGGAAAAAACACACCTTTCCACCCATTAATAAAATTGTTAGAAATGTACCAGTTAGCATTAAAGCACACTTTTCTGTCACAAAGTATTTTCTTTATTTATTTGTTTTCTAAAAATGTTCCTCTTACATTTAAACATATATTTTAAGTCTTAAGAACAATGAAAATATGAGGATTTGCCATTGTATGCAATATGCAGAGCAATGTAACTATTTAGCATCCATGCTGTCTTTGTAATATGGGAGAGTTCAAAAGGGCAGGGACACTGAAAAGAATCCAAAATCCTCCAAAATATAAAACCACCATCAGCCCTCTGAAACAAAGAAAAAGTTCTCACTTTTACATGCACCAGCCAAAACTCTAGTACAAAACAAAACTAAATCTGAGCTTTTTCTCCAATTTCAAGACAGTCACCAATATGGCAAAGCCTGCTGACTTCTATAGATGTTGAGTTCCTGGAGGTGGAACACATAAAGGATCAATACTATTCAATTCTTACAGCAGGAAAACACAATACTATCCTTCAGTTAGCTTTCTTAAAATGACACAGTCATTTTAAAATGGTACTGTGGCATTAAATTCCAAAAACACGAGTGCTCAGTTGTGAGATATGTAGAAGCAGCACTTCATTGTTCCCAATGAAGTGATGTAGAGCATAAAAAATAATGTTTTGCTTCAAACTTTGGTGTAATTTTCACCATAATTCTAATATTGGCAGTTTCAATCTAGAATTCTGATGTAAGATAGATCAAGGAAATGCTGAGTTGTCAGTTAATTGTCTTTAAGCCTGTTCTAGTCTTTGACAGATTTCAAGTCAGCTGACTTCTACAACAATGCCCTCAGCTGTTCATCCAAGTAGTCACTGCCAAACTAGGTAGCCACAGTCCACAGGTATCCAAAGCAGCTCAAAACAATATAAAGCCATACAAATCACTCTGGTATTGTTAAATGGTTAGTAATAGATTGGTTTCTTGGGTCAGCACTCTAAGCATGACATGGTTTGGATTAAAAACACAGTAGTGTGATGTACGCATCATAATTTATTGAATTTTACTGTGAATAAAACATTTTAACTGAAGTTTGGAGTGGGTTAGCACAGGTCCATTGATAAAAAGCTACAACTTTTTAAAAAAGAATGACAGTTAAAATGGAATTAACAACATGACTTAAAATACTGGTATGATACATAAAAACATTAAATATTTTTGTGTGATAAAAATTGAAGTAGTGACTTAATTACATTACACTATGAAACAATACCTTAAACTATCACATGTCCAGTTCACCATAAGCTTTTGAAAGTGATTTTAAGCCTTCTCATCTAGCCTAGAAAAGAGAAACCTTCAGCTAGCATATTTTATTGATATGTATTCTATTTGCTATTGTAGAGTAATAGCGGAGGAGGGGAGGAAGCACTGAAGTGATGTACCAGAGGATCGAGGCTTATTTTTTAAATCCATGTTGAAATTTCCAATGTGATTGTATTTATTTATTTAAGTGAAGTGATTTATTTATTTATTTAAATCTCCTGTTAAAGAGCAGCAAGAGTTACCTCAAACAAAACCAAAGGATGTGTGGGTTTTATACACAGATGTGGGAATTGCTGACAGAGGCCTCTAGCTTTCCATCAAAGATGGGAGTACTCATCCTTCCAGACGTCACTGAGGCCCACAATAGCTAAAACTATGGCTGCTGGCATGATAAATGGCCTCAGTAATGTTCAATAAATAATGCAATCAGAGTCCCAAATAACACTACAGTTTACTGTAATTCCTAGCATTGCATTTTCTAATGATGTTTTCAACATGTTTTTTCTCCTTCACTAATGTCATCTCATCTTTAAGTCGCTGCATGCCACCCGCATTTCTCCTGTTTCTTTTTCCTTTCCTCATTAACTCTTACACCATTAATAAGCATCATTACTCTCTCTTTTCAACTCTTGATCCTGTCTATCATATCCATTGAGTTCATCTCTTCCATCTCGCTTTTAGCAGGTCACTTCAAGAGCAGCTCAAAGAAGAGGGGTATAATGGAATTTTGTCCACAGAAATGGAGTTTTTGAAGAGATGCAAGTGGGAATATTTCCAAAACTTTTATCCAAGACTTTCTGAAGTCAATCACAAGCAAATCCAGAAGGGGAACCCTCTGCCTCCCACCAGCTCCTGAAGTGAGTTGCCTCTTGCCAGCATCATCGTTGTTTCTGTGAATCATGGGCACGTTTGGTTGCACACTGGCAGTGCTCTGTAAGGCAAGTAGCCGGGGCCTTCCTCTCAATTACTCTGCAGCCCAGTAGCTAGACTATTGCTCTAGGAGATAAGAGCTGTGAATTTATACTCATAGGCTGACAATATTGTCTCCACAATTAACTGTTATCAGAGTTACACCCTGAGCTCAAACAGTGATCAGTCCTGAAGGTACGTCATCCTGCGTGAGCATAAGAAATGGCTTCCAAATCAGAACCAAGAGGCCTATCTCAAGTGCAGATAAGCGCCTAAGCCCAGGGGAGAGGCAGAATTTGAGATCCATTTCTCACTTGGCTGTGTGCTGTTTTCACTTTCCAGCATCACATCTATTCTAAATTCCCAAGAGCTTTAATGCCTTCACTCACTGAGCAGGCAGCATGTAAGCATGTCTCTCCCAATCCACATTTAGTCACAGACGATAATGTTTATTGAATGGCTCAAGGGTGCACAGACTATTTCTAAAATCCATAGCATCACTGGTGTAATTTACCACAGCTGAACCTGCTACCTGGCAAATTTCTCAATTGCTGAGCAAATGCATACTTAAAAAAAACACTTTGTTGCCTATATCCAGATTGCAATTTCTTAATTGCGAATTGTCATGCCAGAAAGTACTCAAACTGTAAAATACTTATCTTGCTAAAAATATTCCATATAGTCCATTTTCTGCAACAGTAAAAATGATTCACCATGTCACCATCTGTTATCAGGTACTGATGCTTTCTTGCTATAACAACCTCAATTGCCACCAACCTGTGCTTGCCGTTAACTAAGAATTTGTAACCCAAACTTAAAAGGAACTGCCAAGTACTCTCAGTTCAGCTGAAACTGATAGGGTGGGAAGCACTCAGCACCTTGCAAGATTAGACCTTAGAAACAAAAGACTAATTCCACCAGAAGACTGCATCACATTTATACTGCAAGCTGTGGTGTACTGTTTTGATCTCTGACCTAACTCTAAATGAGAAGCAAAGAAAGGGAAAATTAGCACATGCAGAGTTTTATGCTGCTGCTACTTACGCTGCTTCCTGTACCCATGCGAACTCATTTAGCGTTTGTTCAGCTACTGCTGCACAACCAACTGTGTTGAACCCCAGAGATGTAATTAGATTTGGGTGCCTGAATTTGTTCCCTTCAGAAGATCAGGACCAGGGGTTAATGCAATGTTCAGTCAGTCTTCTTAAACCAAAGCACTCTTTAATCTTAAGGAACTAAACATAAAAGACAGTGACATTTACAATAATTAATGAGTGTATGCATCTTTTACCAAAAGCATCCCAAGCTTCCATACAACAGCCTAACTTTAAAATTCTGCATGCTTGTCTTCTTTAGTCACTTTCCCATAGTCTCATGTACAGAGCCCCAGTGGCCAGAAAAAGGGGGGTTTCTTTTTATCTGTTTATAGGCCATCTTCCCTGGCTGTTTCCCCTCTGGTACAATGGCACTATAACCTGGTAGGAGCCAGAGTAGGTATTTTCTTTTTCTTTTTTTTTTCTTTTTTTTTTCTTTTTATAAATAGTAGCTCAAGTATTGTATTTAACATTAAACTTGTACAAGAGAGTACATGAGTACATTGTGTGGGGTTTTGTCTATTTCTTCAGCTCACAGGAAACCCAGCCAAAAGTGTACAGTATTAATCCCATTGACCATATCTTTTGGTACTTACCAAGATCATTTGTTTGCAAGCCATGTTCGTGATTATTACAAGTCAGTCTGTTCCGTGGTTTCTGTTACTTTAACCCTGAGGTACAGTAGGAGCCAACAGTACCAGAATGAAGAAGCCACTACTAAAAACTAAGTAATGCCATAATCTAAACTAGAAAAAAAAATCTGCAGTCTTTCCTATTTCCCAACGAGACTAGAACAATTAAAAAATCCTTAGGCAAAAAGATTGTGGAGCTATAAATTAAACCCACCAGAGTATTTGGAAAAACAAATCATTTCTCTTTTATGTATTTGAGGCTGTTTGTACAGTTTAAGTACAAAAACATGCTTGTCACATATCAAGTACGTGTCTTTCCTTCTAAAAACATGTGCTAATTTCACAATTATTTTCAGCAGAAGACCAGCTTCTGATATCCAGTGGTTAGACGCTGCCTGTCTACAAGATAGGAAATTAATGAAACAGGAAAAGTGGCAATGAAAGAACACCTGATGCACCCTCAAAGATAGATAAATCAAATGCAAAGCAAAGTCTGTAGTGCTTACAAGGAAAAGATCCCTCAGAGGTGAATCTACAGTTGTTGAGGGTGGGGGACCGGGAGAGGGAGGGGAGGAAAAAATAAAGGTGTTAATGAAAAAACGTCCATAAATAACTGGGAGAAAAGGAGCAAGATTGCTTTTAGTGGGAAGAAAAGACATAGTTAAGTACTTAACTTGATTTTTTAAAAGGAGATCATGTCAGTATTCTCGCTTCTTATTTAAAACAAAAAAGGCCATCTGTATTAACAATTAATATTGAAGGCTAAGCCTTCATTGCAGAAATTGTGAATTCAGTTAGATCTTGCTTTTACAAATCACATCTAGGCTTTCAGCATGAGTAGTCCCATTGATGCAAGCAAGACAAGTAATGAATTAAAATGAAGCAATTAATTAGTTTTTAAACACAGCTCTTAGTTAACTCACATCCGTTCTTATTCTGATATTTAAAACCTGTGTATGCATATACAACAAGTGGCATTTTCTGTAAGCTTGGTGAAGCTCTACCTAGTCTAATAATATCATTCTAATAATATTATTTCTCAAGATTTCTAATAGTTTTATTCAGATAAACACTAAAAACAAATCTCCCTGAATGCCATATTTTCTTGAAAACGATACCAAATTAATCCACTGCCTTTATTGAAAAAAATTAATAAATGATTTTGTAAGGAAAGAGGGATAACCCCACTAATGAAGCAATGACTATAATGATGTAAGGGCTTGAGCTTTCACAATGCTATTTTCTTCTCATTTCCTTCTCTTATATACAAAACATGCAACAAGACCAAGGTTACATACTAAAAGTAAGATAAAGATGCCCTCTTGCACAATTCCTGTACCATAGCCCAGAGAGATGCCTTATTACTCCAAAACCACAAAATTAATGATGAAACAAATACAAAAAAATAAAAATAAAAATAAAGGTTTCTGGACTGTGTTTTTCAGATCTTACATTTAACCTCTTTTTCTTTCCAATTCTTCCTCAATTCTGCTTTTCTCTTGCTCTGAAATGAGGTCCAGGCTGCCAGCAGTGAAGTAGCCCATTTTACAAAACCTGCTGAAGCCCCATCTGTTTTGGTTGAACTTTGTATTTATTTTGCCCAATCTAACATCTATAATCAGCAATTCAGTATATTATCAAATGTAGATCAGTTGTCTGATAAGTTTTTTTACAAGTTTTACAGTGTGTTTATACTATACCTTTTGTATTATGAAACCAATTTCTTCTAACATTCACAACATAAAATATGTACTTGTGTAAATAGACTAAATCAATCAACAACATCATTGCTTTACAGGATTAGTATAGAAAAACAGCCACAAATAAAACTAGGTCATTGTTACTGATTTCTAGGTGGCAACATCAATTATTACATATTTTTGTACAGCATTTCGTGTTTAATGCTTTCCTTCTTTTCTTCCAAAGTGGTGAAAACCATGTGGCCAACACTTAAATATTTGGAAACATTTCAAGGCTGGAAAGAAATTACTAGTAAAAATAATTAGTTAGTGTTTCAATGACCTTTTCTTTAAACATTTGCAGTTCCCCTAAATGAAAGATTAATACATCCATCATAACTGTTATGCTATTTCAGTTCTATAGTGATTCTCTATAATGTTTTGTTGTGCAAAGCAGTGTTAAAATGTTACGTAAGAAGATTCATCTTAGTTGTTGTGTCTTGGTGATTTTTTATGTAGCTACTGACAGTTCTATACTTATAAACCCTATTTTTATTTTTTTTTATTAAATTAATTTTTGGTCTTCCTACATAATTATCTAAATTCTGTAAACTATACAGATATAGTTCTTGGCACAGTATTTCACACTGACAAGAGAATGCTAAAAGAGAAATGCAGCTGGGTAGACTCCTAAAATACTCAACACTGATTTAAGCATTTCGGTAAAGTCAGTCACAAGAGAAGAGCTGGGTAAATAGTAGGAAAAATTATTCATGGAGACATTTACAAATCCCTTACAATTTGGCTATCATCCCACTGCTTATACTTGCTTGTTTTCAAAAATATCCAGCAAGACTTTTATTGGATGATGTCAGTATGCAGCCATGATAATTTTGCATGTACATTAATATCTTGTACAAGTATTGCATGATACTTGTATAATAAAGGTATTATATCTTGTACATATATTAGGTGTCCCTGCCCATGGCGGGTGGGGGGCGGAATTAGATGATCTATAAGGTCTCTTCCAACCCAAACCATTCTATGATTCTATTTACATTTGATCCAGAAATTTCTTTTCTTCTGTTTACACAATCAAGAAATAGACACGACATCATGTTACATAATTCCCACACAAATCATGGATAAAGTAATATAATTGGTTAAAGATATGATTAGAGTGAACAGCTTTCAAGCAATACAGGATTTGATAGCTGTTCTCACAAAGGTGTTTAAATAACGAAGATGTGATATGTATGTTCCTAAAAATGACAGGTCAAAGGCCTTCAGCATTCAGAGGTCCCGTTGACTGGGACTTCTGCTGTTGAATCAAAGAAAAAAAGAAAACCATGTTTGGTTTGGATTAAGCTAAACTTATTTCTGTCATCTCTTTCTTACTGAAATAAGAGAGATGTTCTGGTCCATTTAACAGAATGTTGTTCTTTTCAGCCTGAAACAATAAGTTTCACTTTGGGACATTCATTTTAGGAAAAAGAAGTAATAAAACTGCCCTTTAGAATAAATGCACTTTTACTCTGTGTCATACAAGGCCACATGTTGTTTGTTTCACATCTTTGCCTCCCCATATCCATTGAAGCAGATGAAACGGCCTCAACAAGAGCACCTCGCCCCAGAAAATTCCTCCATCTTCTAGATAGGATATTTGGCAGAAGTCAAGTTTGGTTTTATTCCTGCCTTGAGTGGAACAGAGCTTGCATTTGAGCTGCACATTAAGCGAGAAGCAATGAACCTTCAGCTCCGTTGTTTGAACAGTCACTCAAGAGGATTCCACCCCCTTGCTCAATGAATGTACTTTTGGTTTAGACAAAGAGAAACAGCTTTACAAGGTCTCGTCTGAGAGCAGTGTATTTATGGCACTCAGTTTAGAAGTATAAGATCTAAGCCTCCTGAAGAGGAAGGAACTGAGTTAAACTTTCCCATTTCTGGAATGAATGCATTAGCCATATTACTCAATGAAAGAGAATATTATTTTCAGCTGGGAAAAAAAAATCCATACAATTAATCAGAACAAATAATTCAAGCTCTCCCTTAGATGGCATTTTTGTTACTCCATAAAAAAGATCAATTGTTTATATGTCACTCTGACACTCTCCTAAGAAGGTAGAAGGCCAAGTAAGAGGAACGTCCAGGTAAACAACTTATAGTTTAAGCAACTCTGCAGTTTTGAAATCCTTGCCTCTCAGAAAAATATTTGATTGACAATCATTAGTGATACCTAAGGCCATGTTTCTGGCATGGTGGTGTAGGGTCAAAATTAGATCAATGAAAACAGATATGAAACAGGAGATTTTTAAGCATACAAAGAGGGAAACAGAAAAGTGAGCTGGTTCAGGGAATGAAACCAAAAATAAGGTGAACATAAAAAAACAATTTCGTGCAAGAACAGCTCTTCAAGTGGCTTATTAAAGCATACTGACTGTGTTAAGCAATGTGCTGGTGTAAGAGAGGGGACAGGACTATGGCAGACCCCACTGATAAATTGCAGCTACTCCAAGTAGTTTCCCAAGTTCGAATCTGATCTCATATACACTGATTACAGTGAAGTAATCAGTACTTACCCCTTGTAGAGGCAGGAACATAAAACTTACGTTCTAAAACATAAACCTTCTACTGAGTACAGAATATTGCCCTTCACATTAGGGTTCCTAAAAAATGCCAGTTGAGCTGGCATCATGATCATTGTGACCATCATTGAAAAGTGATTTGAGAAGGACACAATAACTCATCACAAATTGGAGTTTTAGAAATAGGAAGGCCAAATACTGTGGTGCAATTACCTCAGCTATTCTTTACCTTAGTGATGATGAGGATAGCTAAGATCTGGAGGGTGGACCATTGCCACATGGGTAAGGACACAAGCTAATCAGGAAATAACGTGTTCTATGGCAGGGGAAATGGCAGTCTCAAAATCACTTTGCAAACAGTCTGTGAGCACAGAGCCCCAACTAAAGCAACTGCCTTCTCGTGGTCTGCAATAACAAATGCCACCCTTCTACCTAGATAGATGCCAGCGGTTTGGCTGTGGGGAGCTCTTTGACTCTATGATCCGTGGAAAAAATCCTTGTTAAAGCCATCCCTCACTTCTGTCCTCCTACCCATGGAGAAGTAGAATGATACTACCCAATAAATTATTTTAAACAACACTTGTGAGGAATATAATTCAGAAAAAAGATATTGCAGAAAAAAAAGGCATAGTTACTCTCCATACAAGCATTTGAGCACAAGTTCAGAAACTCATTTCCTTTAGTAGCATAAGTCCCATTAAATTCTTTCACATTTTAAAATTATTATCTTGTGGCCATATTACCATTTAAGAAAGTAATGTAGCATTTCTAATTCTTCAGGAAGAAATGATTGTAGAGACTCATATCCTTGTATTTATTCTTTGTCTGATGCAGTATTAAGCTTTTTTTTTTTTTTTTGACAGTTTATCCAGGTTATCCTGAAATATTTTGTGCTTGTAAAAATTTTGTATTGGAATCAAACTTCACCCAGTGAGTCCAAAGAATAAAGCATATTTTGTGCCTCTTGCAGCTTTATTTAAAGATTTTGTGTGTTTACTTTCTGATGTACATCCAGAAATAACTGGGAGAACAGGAGTACATTTAAGCTTTATAACTTAGTAATACAGAATATAAAAACAATTTGAAGTGACAGTATTTGCTAAATCCCACCTTGTTCTTTTATTGTCTCTGATATCATAATAAATAATATACATGTGTGAGAAAGGAAATGTTTAAGGTGTGTACCACTGCCCTCTAACTGTATATAACCAGAAGTATTCAGTTAGACAGCTGAGGCTGTGTACATGCAAAATTTCTGTAAGCTAAAAATTGCCTTTCGTCTATACAGACTCTTGGGGCTCTAGCACTGTCCATCAAATTGATCTGTGCAATTTTGTTTTGTTTGGGGTCTTCTGGGAGACAGGTGGGGTTGAGATCTTTGGAAGGGGACAGGGTTAAACACAAAATAAGAGGAAGAAAGAAAGTTTATTTTTTTTTTTTTGTTTGTTTGTTTATTTTAAGCAATTGTGCTTTTAGAACAATCTGAGTTCTAGATCATATCTTCCAAAACACTTTGCTTTTTTCTCCCTGTTTGTGTGCTGGTCATTGTTACAGGTGAAAAAACATGGAGAACATGGCAAAAATTATTGTGGCAGTCAAAGGAGCTGGGGGACAGCTAATAACAGAGAATGAGGCTCCTGTACATGCCCCAGCTGTTCCTCCAATAACCAGAGGCAAGCTGGCTGTCCTACTAAAGTGCATGTATATGTTCTGAAACACATCTGCCCTGTTCAACTAGTTGCAAGAGTTCCGAGGTTACAAGAGCTTCCTCTGCTGTGGGCTGGAGGTGTCATCCCCTGACTACCTGTTCATTTCTGCCTGCCACTGCCTTCAGTTTCTTCTACTCCTTACTGTTCCTCTTCCTCTTGTCTTCCAGTCTGTGAGCTCTGCTAGCAGTTTTAGAGATGACTTAAAATCCGTTGTGCAAGATTCCCATCAAAATCAGGAAGGGGGGAAAAACAGTGACATTTTCTTCAAACGGCATGAAGACAGGTAAAACGAAATTCACACAGCTGAAATGTGCATTAGAACAAAAGCATGGACAATCTGATTACACTGTTTTTAGGCTGGTGGAAAATACACTGGAGGAAGAGTTGCAGAAAGAAGCTACAAATCCCATTTTGAGCTAGTCAAACTCAGTGCTTTGAGGTTAAGTAAGCAAAGTCTCCTATAGACCCTGTATAAGATGTAGGACAAGATAGATTCTGACCCTCTTTTGCTATAGTCATAATTTAACCTTGATGTTATAGTTGTACCTTACAACTTATTTGACAGTATTTCACTGGTAAAATATTTGTATATTACCTTCCCCAAATGGTTAAATATCTCAATGTAAGTAAACACCTGTGATAACTCTTTTTTTCCAAATACAGTTTCAGATTCATTAAATTCATGATATGCATTCTAAGCAAATACTACTTTATATTCTTATAATATGGGAGATTTCTAAATTAGATCATTACTATGTATTTTTCATTTTGAGAAAAAAATCACTCCTGGGTTTCTGAGGAAACATGATCACTTGCAGTTTAAGCAAAACCAACTAGGAGGTGTTTCTGTTAAACTATCATCTTGTGGTTAATAAACAGCCATCCATATATATAGACTGTGTTGCACTGTCTTGTAATAACTGTTCCACTTAATAATGCTGCAGGGAGGACCTAACAAAAGATACAAACACTTTATCCACTTTAGAAGCACATGCAAGATTTATTACTGGCAACTGCTTCTGTATTTTATATAAGGTTGATAGTGTCTGTTGCATACAATTTAGCAATATAGTCTTATAGAATGAATAAAAAATGAATGTGTCAAAGGAAAAAATGGGAAAGAGTGCAAGAGAAAAATCCGTTCAGAAAAGAGAAAGCATACAAACAAGGGGTAGCTTGCTTGTTTATTGTTTTACATTGAAGATACTAATTTTGCCTCTGTGGTTATATTAATATTCTCTGATGCCTGTTCAGGAAATTGGAATCTCAGATCTAATATCATTCTGTTCATCTCTAAAAATACAGCTGCTTATGGCAAGTAATTAGCTTACCAAAGTTATTGACTCTGTGACAGTAGCACATACTTTATTCCTTCTCCAAAAGATTTTTTTTTTCCCTGGTGAAACTGATGTCTTGAAACTATGCTAGGGGGACATGACTCAGCCCAGCTCTTCTCAGTATCTTGATGTTTCAGTACTTGGAATTACTTAGGGTCTCTGAGTTATATGACAATTCTAAATATGGTCATAAAAAGGATTAGACATCTTCAAAAGCATCACCCAGCCAAAGTCCTGATATGAGATAATTATTGACCTCTCCAAATTCTCCCAGTTTGGAATGATTCTATTTATTTGAATGTTATTTTACTGATACCTTCATAAATTACATGAAAATACTTCCTCCTGGAAAAGTCTGGCAGTTTTTCAACATAATGCAAACATGCTGTGGGTTATTGGACAATTAACATTGTGTCAAAGCTTCACTATATTCTCTGAAAGTGAAATGCCATTTTGCTTTACTTAATAACACTTCTCCCTCTACACCTTCTTATGCCTTTTGCCATGAAACTTCAGGAAGGAAAAACACTTTTCGAAAGGGACGCTGCAACTGGAAGAGACTACTGCAGAAATCATTGCCAAGCCCTAAAGAGGTACAAAGTGATGTCAAATTACGTGCATAAAAATATAAGCAAAATGCTGACATGTACAACATATGCAGTTGCTACTGGCATTTAAGAGTAATGGGTGAGCAAAACTGTACATACAGGTGTATTTTTACTCCAAGAATTGCTAAAATATTAAAATTATAGGTAGGATTATTTTACTTCAGACAGTTATATGTCAGGGGTAAAAATTCACTTTTTAATTTTTAATTCACTATTTAAAGTAACAAAATCATAATTAAAGGAATAAAAACTACCATGTTTCTCCTTTGCCATTTTTTCTTTAGATAAAATGAAATACCAAAATCCTGGACTGATATCAAATCTAGACATCCCTGAATGAGAGAAAAAAAAGTCATTTAAAAACTGAACTATGTAAAAACGCTATAGTTTTGAGGATATTTACAATGACAATAACAAAGTGTTTGACTCTCTCAAGGCCACGAAAGATTATTGTTTTGAATAGATTACTACATGAGTCCTTTAGAGAAAACAATGCTTAGGAGATACGTAATAATTGAATGATAGCTAATATGAACCTGGTATGGATCCAAGGAAGAGACAGGTTCTGCACGTAGGCATTAGAGATAAAATATCTACTAACATTGTTTAGCTGGCACCTTACCTTGGAAACATCCAAATGCCATGGTGTGCCAGAGAGTATGTCTCAGAAGGGCTGCTGCTGCGCATCTTGCATTAGTTTTGACAGGACTGACATGCTGAGCAACCCTGGACAGACTCCACTGTAATCCATGCAAGTGTTTCAGGGTTTCTTTTAGTGCTGCTAAGAACCAGCTCCCTTCTTCAGGAGAGTCAGTCCCATGACACTCGCTCCATGCAGGACAGACAGGGAACAGCCCCGCCGTCAGTCCGTCCCAGGAGCCAAGTTAATGATCAGTGGGTCGGACACTGTCGTGAGCTGCAGGAAGAGCCGCTGTGCCACGTCTGCTCTGCACTGCATCCCATGCCCAGGGGATGCCCTGCCAGCCCTGCCAGCGAGGCTGCCGTGTGGTCCCTGTTTGTTAACTGGATTTCAGGGGCCAGCAGTTATGTAAAAGGGATTTAAGTTCACAAGAGCCTCTTCCTGGTCTTTGCTCCAAGGCCTGTTATTAATTAAACTGTCATTAGACGAAATTCTCATGTAATGACTGGAGCAGGGCCTAACACACAAATGGCAGCATTGTCTCCTTGCGTGGAGGCCGGAGCTGCCTACCCTGGTGGTCTCGCCCCAGCCTGAGCCTGCAGGTCTTCATGGACTCTGCCTGAGTCATGGTCTCCACCCAGGCTGGCCACCTACTCAAAACAAGAAATGAAGATGTACATGAAAAAGGCAGATTCTGGTCACAGAGCCCACCAGCAGCACCACTAGCCCAGGCCCTCCAGGCAGCCCTGCCAGACAGTCTGTGAGGGGCTCTGCCCTGCAGGACATGACGGGCCTTGCACGGAAAGGGAAGAGGAGGGCACTGCCTCTACCACTTCATACTCTGCCGCTCCTCTGCTTTCGCAGCAATGAAGAAATGTTCATTTTCAAATTTGTGCTCACTGCTGCTGGGGTTACTGAGGGTGCCATGCACACCTCGGGGTGGGGACTAGCACTTTCCCCATCTGCTGGGGCCGCTTCTCCTTCTGATCACAGGACTGGCAAGTATTTTCAGTGCAGGACAAACATGACTTGACACCTGCTGGGTAAGATTTTCACTCTGAAATGAAAATTTGGAATACAAAATTAAATGAAAGATTGGATTCCCAATGCTCTTTTTCAAGAACAGATCCTGAACAAAGCACATGGGATTTAAATTATCTCCAGTCACTCCCTAGCAGGTGCTCTGACCACATGGCCACAATTCTTGCTCCCTTTCAGTCCGTCTCTTCTGCCTAATTAATCTTTAATTACGTTGTGGCAAATGTACAAGCTGTGACAGAGTGTTAGGGGGTGTGCCAGGGTTAGGGACAGAGGGATGGGCTGGAGTCTTCCGCAGGGAAAGAGCAAGTCTCCTTTTAGTGCCCTCTTGGCAAGAGAATTTTATCCTGCTGTGAGTGTTGAGGGAGTGTCATTTCACAATTTCTCTTTCATCAGCCAACTCAGGTCAGGGTCAGCCCCTGGGACAGATAGGTCCCTATATCTGCTCTAGCTATAGATGCAGTAAGGGCAATGTAGTCAGGATGTTGATATCAGTAACTCTTGCCTTGAGAACAGGCTTGCAGTATCTGGTTATGTACTTTTAGTGCTGTATAAGAGACAAAGACAGACTTGCTTCTTTCAGGAAATTAATATATTCTGAAGTGTCTGTACAAGGACAGCTACCAAAACAATGAAAAAATTCACAGAGAACACCAAATAGCTACAAAATAAGAGCATTGTCTTCATTCTTGGACCTGGGACAGATGAGAGTCTGTTAAAAACACAAAGCTCTTCAGAATGTCAGGACAAGCCTGGGGGATAGGGAAAAGAAATGACAGCCCTTGGTGAGGTGGGGCTGTGGGAGCCCTGAGAAGATACAAATGATGACAGACTACATGCATAAAAACATAGTGAGTACTGTAGTACTGAATAGGCAGTTTTAAAAGCAGCATAAAGGTAGTTGAACAGATTTTCATGTGCAGGTGTACATGAATTTCCTTGCTCCGAGAAAATAAAACATTGAGATGAAATCTAGAACCACATTTGAATTATAAACAGCGAGAGAATTTAGTGCCAGCAAAGACAGGAAAAATGGACTCACGTCTTACTCTGGGGTAGTACCTTCTCAAGTCACAACTTTTCTCACCATGAAGGGAAAAGAGAAGGTTTGGGTAGGTGTAGCAAGGAAAAAAAAAAAAAAAAAGAAAAAGTAAAAAAAAAAAGTGCAGACTTTACAAGCAAGGATAGGCAGGCAAAGAAATAGGGAGGCAGACAACAACCATTGTTTCCCAAAAGAGGTTTCCTTAGGTTTCCCACCGGTTTCACTAGATGCTTTCTGCAACATGAAGCACCTAGCACTTAAAGACATTTAAGGTGCAGTGCCAAGCAACCGTTAAGAACCTGACCCACACCTTCCCATTTCTTTTTTTCTTAAAAGAAAGAAAAGTTCTCCAAAGCCCCTGTGCTGAAATTTTTGTTTATCACCATCACTAAAACTCTGGAATTATCAACTAGAGCTACTTTGGTTTTACTTTGGTAATTACCAGATTACAGGGATGTCATCAGTAGCATTTAGGCAGATGTACTAGTATTAACTGTACCATTCAAATATTTGAAACAACACATTTTAATATTCACGAGGAAAAGCCAAAGAATCATTTCTAAGGCCATCTCTTCATTTTGTATTAATTGCTACATAAAGCACTCTTTGCCAGCATTCACTGTTTAGTATCCTCGCAGATTTCTAAGCATGTAAAACAGATCTAGCAAAATCACAATCCAACTTTCTATTTTAAGAGAGAAATAATGCTTGAAAAACTTTGGGTGATTTAAGCACTATCTGAAATAACAGCCAAAAGATCACACAGATCATGTTAGAACATTTACACTTTATCTAGTCATATGACCTATATTCATAATACAGCTTTCAATCAAGAAGAAATGAGACACTCTAAGATGCTATCCCGAATCCTTACAATGTTCTTGTCTCTTGACTGAGCAAATTGTGAGGGCTGACAATTGAAAATGTTTCTATTTTTCAACCTTCTGTTGAAAACACTGTTTAACAATGCTTATTTTGTTTCTTCATGGTTGTACTAGTTCTTCATAACCATGATTTTTTTGTTCCTTCTATATAATTCTCTGCAAGCTTAACTGCCACTTCTGTTTCTTTATTAGAGCTCATTGTGGAAGATACTGAAACTGCAGTCAGATCTAGGAGTAAAAGACCCCTATAAAAACACACACAGCTCCTTTCTTATTCCAGCCTTTCGCCTCTGTTTCGACTGTAAACTCTCCATACCTCCTTTAAAACTACCTGTTCAAGAAAGTATTCATTTTTAAAATGTCTCATACACTGTATTATAGCTTCAACAGTTTTATGCAATACTCAGCAGAACAATATAATGCAAGACAGAGAAAACTGACACTTCAGAAGTTCCATATTATCAGTATAATTCAGTTATTAGAAACATTTATGCTATGACTGTTATTTACCACAGTCAGTCTCACCTGACTCCTGTCCCCTCCACTCACAACAACAAAAAAATATCTCCTAAAACAACCAAACATGCAGAATCTTCTATCAAGAAGCAATGAATTTTTTTGAACTAGACAGTAGGTTAGGTATCTCCAGAGAATTATCACCTCTCCTTTAATCTTGCAGGTCAGCAGTGCAAAAACAGCCAGTCTCAGCAATGCTGTTACTGTCATAAAAGTATTCAGTGCTCAATATAATGCACCATGAAGTCTTGTTGTATTTCTAAGCTTTTAACACCAGAACATTCTTCCACTCTACATGAAGATAATTTTAGCATTTTTAAAAACAACTGGAGTATTCATTTTTAGAGATGTCCTAACTAAAAGGAAGAGAAAACTCACTGTTCATCTGTTTTTGGATGAAGATGGCTTTAAAATGGAATAAGGTTTCTAGACCAGCTACGAGAGCTTGGACTCCTCACAGCTTTTGTCCAAACATGGCCAGTCTGCAGGGCATTCAGGGCATCCAGGCTACTTGCTGCAAGCTGTGCCTCTGTTGCTTAGAGCTGGGATTCAGAAGATCCCAGTTTACACGGAATATCAGGGAGATGAGGGCTGGCTCTACTCGGAGAGGATTTCTAGTCATAATTGCAGAGGAAACTAGATGGCGTGCCAGGAATAGGATATCCCTCCAGCTCGTTAGGCAGAACTCAGGTCCAGACATGCACTACTCTAACCAGAGAGCATTAAGGCATAATATGCCACAGGTAGTGCAAAGAGGTCAAGCCTGTACTATTTTCTTTTCTAATTTTATGTCAGAGTGATGATAAATATTTGTAACAAAAATTGGTGAAAACTCACAGAGGATAGATTCTGTATAAATTAGAGATGGATGTTACTCTCTGTTGTCATTAAAGTGAAGTCTTTTGATTAGTATGTATCACTCATTTATACTATAGACATGTTTAACCCACCAGTTAATTGTTGCAGATATCTGTACTTTTCCCTCTTGTTAGTTTAACAGAGCTTACTGAGTTGTAAAGCAGACTCCAATTTAAAAATATGTTTAATGGAAGATTCACTGTGATGAAAGTCAATTTAGTTCCCAGTTGAGCAGAGACCACCTTCTTTCCCCAAAATAAAGTATAATAAAGTATCTGCCACCACCCATCCAACCTCTTTGCAAGTCAGTATGTTAATATCAGCAGTGACATCGCCTAGGGATAATAAAGCAGAATTATAAAGAGGAGGTTTTCTTCCCGGCAGAGTTGTGCCCCAGGGCAGACTACTGTTATCTTTGAAAGGAAACTAATGACTGGTCATTATCATACAAAAAATAATTTTGCATTGGATAAAGTTTTCTTGTTTTTCTCTAGGCCTGATTTGCATATTCCTAGTTAGCTGGGTTTTATATAAACGTGGTTTGTTTTGGATATGTCTACACTGCCTTCCAGATACAGGCCCAAACCTGCACTCAAGTCCAAGTTCATCTGTGCCAGAAGTACATGGACTTTGGGCGAGATTTGACTGTTTCTAATTTGACAGTGAATCACACGCTACTGTTTAGTTTGATCCCAAGCCTGTTCTCTGGTCAGTGCCTACTGCCAGTGTAACTGCTGCCTCAGAGACACTGTGAAGAACCTAATGCAGTTTCCTATCAGCTGTTTTTTGTTACTGCAGTTCAAGATCTGTTAGCATTGTACACACAGCATTTTCCCTCTACGTCTATGCAGAAAGAAGTGCAATAATGATAAAAATACTATATAAACTTAGAATGTTTTAGCATTAAGGGGATGATATTCACATTTCTTGATCTCATCTTTTCCAGTAAGAAATAGAGCTAGGGATTTTACTTCTTCATTGAAATTATACTCATGCACACACCAAAAAAAAAAAAAAAAAAGAAGAAAAAAAAAGAAAAAAAAAGGAAAAAAAAGGGCAAAAGCCACCATACGTACATAACGTCTAGAAAGCAAGAAACAAATATGCAGACAATAAACATTATTCTCTAGCTTCTGCTGCAGGAGTGGAAAAGTAGCAAATGCTGCACAAAGGCATTATCTGAATAAGAGAAATAAAAATGCTACTTGATAGCAGTGCTGTTCTCAGTAGAAATCTTCTGGAGAAATATTTGGTCAGTTCCCAGAGAAATCCAGTCCTTTTGTCAGATATGTCCCTTTTGTATTCTTCTTCCTTTTAGAAAGCCCAGACGTTTAATTTTTTTTTGAGCTACAGAGGATGCCTGTTTAGGACTAAATGTGGACAGTCATACCGTGAATCAGATAAGCTGCATACTTGGCATACAGACAAAGAATTGGGAACCATGATGTATCCGGCTTCAGTTGCCTTCAGGTTGCCATTACAAGATCCTGTTCTCTTTTGAAAAGTTCTTCTTTTGAAAAGCTCAAAGTGTGTGTGTGTGTTTTTTTCTTTTTTTTTCCCATGTGTTATACAATGTTATGCAATGTATGTTTTAAGAAAATGTAGACAGTAACAACGTCCCCTTTATTCTGACATCGTCTTAACACCAAAGAATACTTGAAAATAGACTAATTTTTGCAGTTTTCAAAAAAGAGAGTGAAATTAACTAATTGAAAGCCCATCACTCAGTCTGTTCATTCATGAGATTAAATAACATGCTGTATGGAACATATTATGTTCCATAGTCCAAGACCATCTACAGATGGAATTTCCTTGCAAGGATCTCTGTTTCTCCCATAGTAACACCTGCAGTACTTCTACCTGAGACATCACAAAGCATGAAGGTCTGGTAAAGAGTGCAAACATCGTCAAGAATGAATATGTAGCATAAGGGGGAAACTGCTAAAAAAGTAATAAATGCACATGAATCCATTTTATTTTATTTTATTTTATTTTTTCCTACTAAGAAGGAAAGATGTGACTTGTGGAGTTTTGGTGGGCAGAGCAAGTTTTGTAGCACAAAACTGCTGAAAATACACTACTGTAATGAGAGCTCCCTTAGAACTGTTTTCTCTTCCAGTGTTCAGGGATGGTCCTTGAGAGAAGCTCTAGAAATAGTGATGAGATACGCTTCACTGATAAAGTGGGATATAGTAGATGATGCAGGACGTTTGTCCATACTCATACAAGAATCTGTTTTTTCCTTAGGAAGGTTAAGTAGAACAGTGACTAAAAAAGGCATATGAAAAGAGGATCATGTATTTTCCAACTATGCTAGTCACAGATTTCAGGCAGAAAGAAAAGAGAAAAATAAAGCTTTGAAGTAATTTTGAATTAATAGGCTTTGAGTTTGCAACTTCGTGAGAAGCTTTAGATAATTTTATGAAGCATTCAGGAAGGTTTAAGTCTGTACCAGAAAGAAACTGTAACTGAAATTTTACTTCTGAATATCCCAGGACAGTCCAATGTAGTAGTGAGCATGCCACTTTTATAATAAGGCTGGACAGTATCTATCTGTAAAACCCAGAAATGACATCTCTGTTAGAAGCTTCAGGTTCAAAAATAGCCTTTTCCTAGTTGATATACCATGGTAGCTCTAAGTTCACAAGATCTGTAACTATCAAGTCCTGAAGATCTACAAACGTTCAAATTCCTTGCAGAAATCCTAGAGGATAATAAACCTGTTAATAAATAAAACTAATAATAAAACTGCTGCACAACAGCAGTTTTTCAGGTCAGCTGTACTTGGAATCTGATTTCCAACATAATGCCAACGTATAAAAGCATTCAAACTTTTGCTTACTTAAAAATCATCACATTAACACTTTCTGCAGACTTACATGGTCACCTTGCAACCTGTGCCAGTTGCCCCTGTGTTAGAGTGGGCAAATCAAATTCTTCCCTAGCCAAGTCCAAACAAGCCGGCTGTACAATGGTCATGGCTTGCTCTCTCCTAAACGAAAGAGGAGGAATAAAATAGGCCAGTAGGGAATGTCCCTGACTTTTCATTACACCCTGAATAGCCTTTTCTACCCACCCAGCTTTATCCCAAGGAATCAAAAAGAACCTAACACAAAGCAGAAGAAGCTAGGAAAGAACAGTCAAGTGTAACACTTTTCCTGGGTTATCTCAGGTGAGCTGCTTAGTGTCTCTCTGGAGTTAACTATACCCACATGGCTGGCATGAGGATAAACAAATGTTGTCAAGCATGTGAATGGGGTCCGCATACATAGAACACAATTTCCTCTGACAGACTTGTTTCCAGTAATGTAAGAAGTCAGCCAGAGGAATATATGTCATCTGCGCAGTCAGAATGACCCAACATCCTCACATCAGACTGCTTTATGTTATTCTCTGAAACCTTATTTTCCGGTAAACAATTATGCAACCCCTAGCAAGATGCCTTCTAAAGTCTTACAAATATCAGATGTAATTTGTTACTTACTGCTTTTCTGAGTTATTTAAAAACCAAACAACTGGGTTTTTTTTCTTCTAAAAAGCTCTCTTAGCAATACTAACTTGCTGCTGAATTAATCAATATGCAATAATTACAAAAAAAAAAAAAGAAGTTTTACACTGTAAACTGAAATTATACAATAGACTATAGTATTGGTTCCAGTGACAATCATAACCAAGAGAAGGTGAAACAAGCTGAAGCAATGGAAACTGGAACAATAAAGAATGAAAAGATGCTTTTTTGCAAAGCCTGAAATAAACTTGACAATTCAGCTAGGATAAGTTTATATCAGCTATCTCTGAAGAAATTCATATTGCCTTTGTAGATTTTTCACTGCTGCTATGTCCTACATATTCTTCTCTTTATAAGGAATCTTTAATATTTTTAATTGTTGTAAAGTAAACCTGATAAGTCATCTTTGCGTAATCCTCCCCCAGCTTACTGAGTACAGAAACATTTCAGAATGTATTAACAGCTGCAGAATCAGACATGAAAGTAAAATCTACCTATTAACATTCCTTTTTTTCTTTGAAATTCACAACATACACACTAATGTGTTTGAAGCATTTTTCACTTATATATGTATTTTTTCCCTAGAAATATTTGTAACATTGCACAAGTTATAGTATAACCCTGATGAATCCTTTGTGGAAGCACCTCCCAGATCAAATCTGCTGTTAAAAAGTCACCTTCAGAAGTTCATCTTTGAACACTTCTGGTATGACATAAGCTCAGCTGAAAAAGGCACTTTAACTTCATTTTCACCAGTGTCAAATAAAATTTAAGTATTAAAAGGATGACATGGATAGGTAAGATAACTGTACAACAGCCCTGTGATTCCTCTCTCACAGATCCCCACTGGACACTTTTCCATGGGGCAGTTTACAGCACTGGATGAAAATATTGCCAGAGCAGGAGTAAAAAGTATAGCACTGTAGGCATGAGAGAAGCTGAAGGAATTTGATGTACAGTCAGCCTGTAAAAGCCAACAAGGGAAAGTGGTTATGTACAAATATATACTGCCCAAATTCTAGACATGCAAAACTTGACTCTTGATCCTCCTCCTTACTGCAGACAAATAAGTTCCTTGTAAGAGTTCTGGTAGCTTTCCTTCCTTTGTCTAAACTCTGTTTGCTACATGCAGTTTCCGCTAATCCAACCAAAATATTTGCAGACTGAAAAACAATCTATTTCTGAAAGAAGGCCTCCTACATGTGAAGAACTAGAAACATTTGCAAATTGTTTTGCTTTAGAATGGTGTTTTCTTTCCCACACAAAGAAAAAAGACACCACCTGCCTTTGGATCAACATGCTTATTTTTATGTTATTAAAGTATCAACCTATTCGATTCTGAGTACACATCATTTTAGAGAATATTTAAATAGTTCTGTACCTGTTACATAAACGTTACATGTGGGTGAATTAAAAGCAATGAGAATTACCACTGTGATAAACCAAGAAACTGAATTTTCTCTTTATTAGAAATAGTGTATGGTACAAGAGATGTAGGTAAATTCCTGCAGCGTGCAGATTCCAAGGTACATAGGTTTGCATTGTCTGATGCGGAATGATTCTGCCAACATGTATATGGATGCATAAGTTTTAGGAGAGTGAACATAGACAATCAGAGTCCCTACTGTTAGATGTTTGTAATGCATACAGACTGCAGTCTCAGCCTCTGTGCTGATAAGGATGGGACATTTTACCTGTGTTCAGTGATGTTATGAAGCGATGAAATCATAGCATAGTTCTTCATTTTTGGCTATGACAACTCTGCAGTCAGTAAAAGAGATGAAGATTTTATTACAACTTTGGCAATCCTTTTGTTTTCTTCTTCTTCTCCCTTCCATAAAGCTCCCACTTCTGCAGTTCTATGATTACAGAAAAACATTAACTTTCAGTTAATTTTCTATGCCACATTCTTATAAAGAAGAGCTTGAAAATGTAGTTTCACTATACACTAAGCATAAAAAAAAAAAAACTAACACAAACTGTTTTGAAACTTGGGATTTTGAAATTACAAATGCCTTAGTTTTAGTTACATAGCTTTCTGATTATCTTTTTTTTTGCTGAAGTCCTCTTTTCTCTTTCTAAAATAACACTTACAGATTAAATGGAAAACAGCCTCGAAAGTGAAAGGATGCTATTAGAGGTAGATTTTTTAAAGTTTATTGAAGATGACTAATAAATTTATAGTGTGCTGTTTAACTTAAATGACTTCTCTCCATTGATTGTATGGATACAACCAATAAGCCTTAGGCCACATTGCTTGTTACTTATTTTATGCTGTCCTTCTGGTCTGATCTTCAGTGTTGCAAACACATTTGGTAAAAAAAAAAAAAAAAGAGAACAGAAAAAAGAAAAAAAAGAAAAAAAAGAGCAGAGCAGAGAAGAAACAGGGAAGGGAAGGGAAGGGAAGGGAAGGGAAGGGAAGGGAAGGGAAGGGAAGGGAAGGGAAGGGAAGGGAAGGGAAGGGAAGGGAAGGGAAAAAAAAAAGAAAAGAAAAGAAAAGAAAAGAAAAGAAAAGAAAAGAAAAGAAAAGAAAAGAAAAGAAAAGAAAAGAAAAGAAAAGAAAAGAAAAGAAAAGAAAAGAAAAAGAGAAAGAAAAGAAAAAAAGAAAAGAGAGAAATTCAAAGAAGCTAGGTTTGTGTGGACTACTTGAAAAAAAATGCAGTGCAGTAAAGCCATAAAACAGGTCAGTTGAATTAGGCAAAGTCAACAAGCGGTCACCAAAAACACAGAAAAAGCCAGAAGAGCATTATCTCCTGTAGCACACAGATTACTTCCCCCAGAGCAGGAACCACACAAAGCCTAATTTCAATGATGTAAACAAGACCTCAGCTTCACCAGACTATTTACTGCTCCCACTGACCGCTACTAATAATAACTGAGCAAGTACAGCAGAACAACAGAGGAGACTTTCCTGTGTAGTTCATTGTCCACAGGACCTCTTGTGATTTTTATCTTTGCTACAAAAGAGAAACTATTTTTAAAGAGTCTGAATGGTTGGAAAATGCAGAATTCATGAAAAAAGAAAGAATTATCAGAGGCAATCTTTTTCATGTTATTAAAGCAGCAGTTGACACTGCATGCTTTCAGCATAGTTAAAGTTATGCATAATAACTTTTTCCAAATTGTATTCAGATCAGAGGCTGGCTTACTTTTTCCAGGTACATTACTGTAATGAAAGATACTACTTCCCTCAAAAGCTGGTCTTGCTTGAGACATTTTGAATATTTTCTGCACATTTTGAAGCAACAACCTGCAAAACAAACCTTGTGATAGTGTCCTGGTTTTGTCTGGGATAATTTTCTTCCCAGTAGCTGGTGTGGTGCTGTGCTTTGGATTTAGGATGAGAATAATGCTGATAACACACCGATGTTTTAGTTGTAGAGCAGTGCTCGCACAGAGCCAAGGACATTTCAGCTCCTCGTGCTGCCCTGCCAACGAGGGGCTGGGGAAGCACCAGGAGCTGGGAGGGGACAGAACCAAGACAGCTGGCCCAGGCTGGCCAGGATGCCCACACACCATGTGGCATCATACTGAACAATAAAACGGGGGTGAAGTGGCCAGGAGGGCCAAGAGGGGCTGGCTGGGCATCAGTCACTGATGGTGAGCAATTGCATTGTGCATCGCTTGCTTTGTGGTTTTTGTTGCTGTTATTATTATTTTTTCTTATTAGGCTGTCCTTATCTCAAACCACGAGTTCTTGCACTTTCCTTTTCAATTCTCTCTTCCCACTAGGGAAAGGGGAGTGAGCAAGTGGCTGTGTGTGTTTAGCTGCCTTCTGTGTTAAACCGTAACAGATCAGGTGGCATACATTGGTATCACACTGAGCTTTACTTCTACATTAACAGATTGTAGAAAAGCTTTTAGTTGTCTCTACAAAAGATTTCAACCTAAACTGTGTTTTATGTCTTATTTGGGCTACTGGGGGGGAGGGGAACAAAAAGAACTGCTAACCAATCTACTTGGCTGACTTTTATTTGCCAGTGTCTGATTATAGTACCTTTGCCACTTGAATGAAGCCATTTGAGGTGACCCACACCACCTAATGTGCAACCCTGCACAATATCAACCCCCTTACAATAACAAAAATGTCATATCATGCATTGCCAATCTCTATAACACTAGTGATAGCAAACTAAAATTTAAGAACAACCCAAATTTTTGTTTTATGACAGCTCAGATCCTAGCAAGCATTTCATAAATGACAGAATTCTCAATAGGGATTATATGCGTAATCTTGCAAATTGCCTGCTAGGAGGTAACAGGAGATACCAGGACTCAGCCATTCAGGAGTATCCAGACATTGCAGAGTAGGCAACTGCAGGGCATGCAGATTGCATAAGCAGCCGGTAATTTAAAATCCAGCCAAGAGGTCAGTTCAGTTAAATCCTTCAGAGAGAGCAAGCCAAAGATAAATGTTTGGGGAAGACAATAAAATTGAGTTTTGTTGTCTTGTACTTGCATTCAATAGCTTGGACTAGCTTTGGCTTTCAGAAACACGCATTCTGTATTTTTACTTTATGATGTAGGATAGCATCTACACCAGCACATTATTTTCAGAGTGCATATCTCCTGGACTTGCAAACCTATCTCCTGGCTTTGCCACTGTTGATTTTCATACTTTTCCACTTAAAAAAAAATAAAAAAAATATCTATAAACAAACATTACCTCCCGTTTTAAGTTATAGGGCCAGTTCCCTTTAATGTTTTCATAAATGACTTGGATGGAGGCCTAAAAGGTATACCAAGAAAGTTTGTGGATGACACTAAATTGGGAGGAGCTTTTGACTCCTTCGAGGGTAGAGAGGCCTTGCAGAGAGATCTTGACAAATCAGAGAGCTGGGCAATCACCAACCATGTGAAGTTTAACAACAGCAAGTGCCAGATTCTGCACCTGGGAGGGGGCAGCCCTGGATATACCTACAGAGTTGGGAACAAGAGGCTGGAGAGCAGCCCTATGCAAAGGGATCTGGGGCTTCTGGTTGACAGCAAGCTGAACATGAGCCAGCAATGTGCCCTGGCAGCCAGAAAGGCCAACTGTACCCTGGGGTGCATCAGGCACGATACTGCTAGCCAGGCAAGGGAAGGGATTTGTCCTGCTCTGCTCTGTGCTGGTGCAGCCTCACCTCCAGAACTGGGTGTAGGTTTGGATGCCACGATATAAGATAGAAAACTGTTAGAGAGTGTCAAAAGGAGGGCAACAAAGATGGTGAAGGGTCTGGAGGGGAAGATGTATAAGGAGCAGCTGAGGTCCCTTGGTTTGTTCAGCCCAGAGCAGAGCAGGCTGAGGGGAGGCCTCCTGGCAGCCTGAAGCTCCCTCACGAGGGGAGCGGAGGGGCAGGCGCTGAGCTCTGCTCTCTGGGGACAGCGACAGGACCCGAGGGAATGGCATGGAGCTGGGACAGGGGAGGGTCAGGCTGGGTGTTAGGTAAAGGTGTTTCACTGAGAGGGTGGTCGGGCACTGAGTCAGGCTCATGCTTAGTTACCTTTCCACATCGTGAGCTGACTTTACGAAGCATGTCTTCAGCAAAGGAAACAGCTGGATCAGGTTTGTCTCTTGGTTACTTTGCTGTTTTAGATATTAGCAGAAATAAACGAACACCAATAAATAGGCTTTGAGAACATGTGGTTAGTTGTTATAAAAAAGATGCTGTAGGAAGTGAAGTGTAATGAATTATCATCTGGATTTTTCTTCAGCTAATAATCAATACATCACAGCAATTTTCAGAGCTCCATTTACTTTCCTTCTGCCATGAAAACTTTCATCGGAGAACTTCCAGATGAACAAACCAGCAGTTTCCCCTCTACTAGAGGTTTTATCAATATAAATGTTTAATTGTAAACCAGAGTACAGGTCAATGTATAAATCCTTGTTCCAATACAGAACTTTGTCATATTTGCCAACTAATTACCATGTGAGCAAGTCAAAATTTCTATCTAGAAGGGAGAGAAGAGAGATAGCTAGAGAAAGAAGAAGAAAATACTCTGGGTATTTATAGATAGCACAGGTTAGTCTTATTATTTAAAGTTTAAATAGAGATACTTTTCTTTAAACTCCTAATTACTCATTTGTCGGTGTTTCAAAATACAGGCAAATATGAGAGCTGATGTTTTTTATTTTTGAATGCCCCCAATATTTAGTTTATTCATAATTTGCTATCACAAACCTTGTAATTTCTGAAAACTCTTACTCCAACACTTTCTGTGATCTAGCAATCCAGCATTAGTACTTGGGGAATAATGAAGTCCTAGCATATTATTATGGTAAAAAAAATTTTACAGGAGTGAAACTCTTAAAAGGCTGTTAGATTCTTTACTTGAACAGTTCCTCTAAATTCAGCTTCCTGTTTGCTTTCTCCCTCTTCCGTTGCTTTGTGGCTTCTGTATCTCATACTGCGAGTGTCAAAAAATAACAGCTCACTAAGGAGTTGTTTAATAACTGTTTTTTTTTCTTTCCCATTGCAGCATCAGGTAAGGGTGGGATGTACTATTACCAAACAACAAGCCACGAGGAAGACTTGAGAAGGAATCCTGCACAGATATTCAGCATGCCCTTGGATTGCTTTGATGCTCTATGATAACTTGGTGAGAAAGGCAGAAGCCCATCCTAAATGTACAGTCACTCAAGACAAATAACCTCTGTGTTTCCATTGGGCAATCCCTGACGAAGCTAGATCCTAGGTCTGACTGTCCTAGCAGCCCCATTCCTGCTTGCAGGCAGAGCTTAGCCACAGACCTCTATGTAGACTTGTCCAGCACTAATCTAGCCACACGATTTTTTGGTAGATAAAATCTGCCTCACAAAAAGGTGCTGCATACCTAACTGCTGATTCAGGTGAACATCAGGTTTTCTTATCTCTCTTACAAGGAAGGATGCTTCACACCTGCCTGTCCCACCACCCATTTCAGGAGGAAGAAGAGCTATTTGGAACCACAGACCAGCTCTGTCATACCTTAAAAGAGTAAGACAGCCACTACAGCCTTTTTTTTTTTTTTTTTTTTTTTCCCTTGTCTAAGAGGTATGTCTCTTCAGGTCTAACTGGTTCATACAAAACAGGTTTCAAGCTCCAGACATTTTTTTTCCCGTTAAAAGCTGAACATCTTCTGCCATTCCTGAACAGCCTTATCTGAACTGGATTCCCTCTCCAAATCCCATTGTTACATGCAGTTGTAGCAGGCTCACAATTCAATGGGCTCAATCGAAGAGCAGATTAGTATTGTGGGAAACACAACTCCACTGTAGGTTGTAGCCAAGTTTCAAAAGTAGTGGATCTACAGCTGGGCAGGTATCATTGTGCACAGACTGTATACATATATATATATATATGACTCCCTACTTTTTGTACATGAGCTAAACAACATTAGAGATGGAGCATGGAAACCCTTGTTCCTGTGCTCCAAGTGTATTAAAGACATTCATGCTTTCAACAGCAGAAAAGGCTACTATCTGTTTGCGGTCCTGAACAGCCAGCAGGCATATCAAGTCTTCCTCTGACACATAGTAAGGGCTTAAGGAAGCAATTCTGTTCCCAGTCTTTTGCCATTAGTCATATTTCTTAGGGGGGTTCATGATGGAAAGTTTTAATCTGAAGTACACTGTACTGGTCTTGGAGGACATGGATGGGAGCACAAAGATGTGCAATGCTGGAAAATCAACAAGTGGAAGATCTGATTTACTTACACTCTGCATAAATTTCTACGGCTCTGCCAGCATATTATCTGCCATGATGCTAAGATGATGTAAAAGCTTAAATGCAGGGACCTTTTTGCATTATTGATACAAACCTTAAGCACAATTCAGCTTCTACATCAGCTGAAGCAGCCTTATTTTGATAAAAAGGAAGAAGCAAGTAACCCATCTGGGAGACTGTCCTTCAAAGCATGCCAGCTGCCAGATTTTATACTGTAATATCCAAACTGAATTATTTATCGAGTAAAAACCATATATATATATATTTCTATATGTAAGTGCATTTATATATATGTGCACACAACTACGTATACATTATGGTATCCTGAGCAATTAAATTTTGATTTTAGATGCTCCAGGCAGTCAAGTCCTGAAAAATGTTTGTTCAAAATAGTGTTTTCAGGTGTTGCTGTCCAAGCCAGGAGATTCAGCAAAGACCCTTGAAAAGCCTGCACTCTGATACAGTATAACCCAGCTGCCTTAGAGCCACTGACCCTCAAAGCTGGGCTTTCCAGGAGATCAGCAGTCAAAGGGCAGAGAAAGGCCGTGCTGTTCGCTAGGTAATTTTCTCTCAGGAAACCTTACTGCAGCCAGCTGCCTCACAAATTCGTTCAGGCAGAGGTGGTCCGGCGGCAGCAGCCCCCTTTCGGCCAACACCACGACGCCGGCCAGCCACCGAGAGGGCTCGGGCAGCTCCTCAGGCCGCCGCCGAGGCCGCGGTGGGCCGGCAGCCCCCTCCGGCTGTCCCCCGCTCCCACCCCCGCCCTCGCAGCTCCACATAAAGTCCGAGCGGGGCCGCTGACGCCCCGCTGGCGGCGTGTCCTGACCGCGGGGCGCGGCGGCGACTGGTGGAACCGCCAGCCGCCGCCTGACGTTTGCCGTGCTCGTGGCGTTGTGGGCTTTTTTTTTTTATATTTTTATTTTATTTTATTTTATTTTTTTTTATTTAGGCTCCTGTCGCAGCTGCGGCAGCCGGCTCTCCCCACCCCCTCAGAGGCTCTGCGGCCCGCTTCAGGCTTCCCCAGCAGGGCGGTAGCGCGGGGCTGGGCCAGCGGCTGCGGCGGGGCGCGGCGCCGAGCGGAGCGCGGAGGGAGGCCGGGTGGCCGGAGGATCCCGGCGGCGGGGCGCCCACCATGCCTGCACGCTTCTCCGGGAGCCGCCCGGGGCGGCTGCTGCTTCTGCTCTGCCTTCCCCTCAGCCTCCCGGGAGGGAGCCCCGCAGGTAAGCGCTCCCTCCTCTCGCCGGCCGGCGCCGGGCTCGGGGTGGGTTGGGTGAAGGGGTTCGGGAGCGCCGCCTCGCACCCAGTCCCACGGCCCGCGGAGCATCCCTCCGGGATCCTGCTGCCGCCGGGCTGAGCCGGTGGCGTGCCTAGGAGGCGCCTCTCGGCCCGGCGATGAGGTTCGTCCTTCCATCAGCCCCCCTCGGGCGTCGAAGCTTTCTCCCGGCACTCCGGTTTGCCTTACCCAGCCCCTCAGAAACCGACTTGGGGAGAGTGCCCGGGCCTGCTGGCAAGTGGGGTCGCCCGCAGGAACTGGTGATGGTCTGGTGCTCGGCTGTGTCTGGTGGCTCCAGATCCTTCACCCTGCCTGCCTTCTGCCTCGCAGATGGGAGGATTTATTAGTTCACGAGGCTAGGGCAGGGAGGTTGAGGCATAGCGCTTGGTGGCTGCCATATTTTTAACAAATAGGGCATTAAAGTCCTGAAACCCCCTGAGTCCCTCTGAGTCTGAAGCAGGTAAGCTAATTTAGTCAAACATTAGTATGCCTGTCAGAGTCTGAAAAATGTCTCTTGGAGGATTCTTCTGTAGCACTTTTAAATGCTGCTTTTAAAATATTCACAAAAAAGAACCTGAATGTGCTGGGATGTGTGCTTTCCCTGGTGTTTTTCAGTAGTCCAAGAGCAGGCCAGCCACTTCTAAGGAAACATGAGCTTACTTCTAAAATTAGTGGATTTCTATTATTGATCACTGTTTTATAAAGCCTGGCAGAGTGCCACAGAAGGGTAATGGATGGAAATACCAGATTTCTGGTATTTGCCATAGAGGATGCAGTTGTTGGAGCACATCTTGCCAAGGCTGGCAGTTCTGCATGTTACGTGAACATCATTAGTGCTTTAGCTGCATTTTCCATATGTAGTATATGAGTAAGTAGTTATACATTTCTTGGTTCCTCTGTTAATCACTCCAACACTGAGAGGAGATCTATGCAGATTCCTCCATGGTGATAATCTTAAAATTTGTAGTAGTTTCACGAGAAAACACTGAAGGACAGAAAACGGCTTGCAGTTCTCAAAGCTTGTGTAAAATACGTGTATTTATGTACACACATAAATTAGAAGACCTTTTTTGACAGGTTCTCAGTTATCAAAAAGTTTTGTGACTGTACATGGCATAATATTTGTAGGAACCTGTGAGCCATGGTATGGCAACCTGGCCAGATGACACTTATTTTTTGATGACTTTTACTACCAGAACCTGTACCTAATGGTGACTGAAACAATTCTAAACTTACATAAAGCCATCAGTGAAATGAGATCCTCTTCTGGCAAAAACAAAACAAAAACACTCTAGTAGGTAATTTCTGCAAATCTACCATCTTTCTAAAGTAGTAGATATCATATCTGGTTTTGAGCAGACATCAGAAATGAAACAGTGACTTTATCCTGTTTTACCCTCTGTATGTATAAAGTGAGGCTATTGTTTCTCAGACTTTATATAAATATGAAAGCACTTAAGAGACGCAACTTCAATAAGTAGAAAGGCTTCATACTATGATTTGCATATTGTCTGAAGTACAGGGAAATAGTGCTTTATTCTTTCAAGCATAGGGACTATCTGCACAGGTGCTCCAAAGTGAAGTTCTTGCAACTTTGGAAGCAGGTGTACTAACACTGCCTTTTGGTGAAGTCCAGAAAACAGTATGTTCTGGAGATGTGCAGCTTCAGCAGTCTTCAGTCAAAATAAATGTTTGCAGCAAAAGCAAATGGAGAGAGTACCACATGCACAAGGACTGAGTTGCAGCAAGTTTGGTGAGATATCCCCCTGCAGCTGGTCAGGCTGATGCCAAAAGGCCTCCTAGATGTTATTTTGAGATAAGTAACTTGAGTGGAGTTTTTATTATTCTGTTACTTTTGTCTTCAGTCCTGATAAATTTAATTGCTTTGAAAAATTTTAACCATCACTTTTATTCTGTACTGAGTTTAGGGTAGTCTCTAATAGCTAAGTGTCAAGACGTAGAGTTCTTCAGAGCTTGCTGCTTCACTTGGATGCTGTTTCAGTGGCCTGGGTTAGTTGGAGCACATGCTGCCAGATTCCCTTAGGAAAAGCAAACCCCCCACATCTCATCTGCTAGCTTCCGCCCCTAAAGGTACCAAGGAGCTCTGTGAGTGGTGGATACACCTGTTTTCTTAGACTCTGCTTCCGTATTCTTGTTTTCTGGTTTGCCCTGAAGGCAGGGCTTTTCATGGGGCATTTGGAAGCCCTTTGTTTGGATTCTCCAGTGTTTCATGAGAGCTCAGACTGCAGCTTTTTCCTTTCTAGTGCCACTAGGAGGTTCCAGCTGCCAGTCTTGGAAACTGCTGAATGCATTTCCACAGGAAATAATGAGTATTAAATTCATTGATAATAAACATTAAATTAAGGATGCTAAATTATACCAAATTGTATCTTATTCTTCCCCTATTTAACCATTTTTCTCTGCTGCATTTTAGTGAAGACATTTAAGTGGGCCAAGCTGTTTGTAGAACTCAAAGTGAGCAAATAGATTAAAAAGCCTGAAATTTCTCTGGTGATTACAAGTATGGTATACATCATGCTTTATCTCCCAAATATTGGCTACAGCAGGGACAGTGGAAAAATATATTGGTGTCCTCATATTCACCTGCCCTTTCTGTGTAGGGCAAGAAGAACTGAGCAGTCCTCATTATTGATTAAAGCTAATGCAAATCAATTATAGGCTAAGTCATTTCAGCCCTGAGTCAATAGTTTGAGAAGTTATTCCACTGGATATGCTTACATCACTGCCTCCCTTGATCACACTGGTCATGCAGTAGTGGGTCATCTCAATAACCTATGCTATTCAGCGGGATGCTTATGAAAGGGTGAGGTGCAGTGGTACCTCTATGCCATGCAGTTTTATGTATGGACAGATGTAGAATCAATGGTGACCAGAAATAACACTCCTCGACTGCTTTCACTTGGTATGTTAATCAAGGAGGACAGCCAAGATGAGAATCCTGTTAGTATGCAAACCATGTTGCAGGTTATTTGGCTTTGTTGCAGAGTGATAACAGAGGTGCTGTAGAGCTGGGCACTGACGCCTTCTAAATTTATCATCTTGGGGGATTTTAATTACTGTGCAGGTGCTATGTCTACTAAGCTGACACAGAATCAGGTGATCCATGACACCATGACTCCCTCAGAATGCGTCAAGATGCTGCAGAGATATAAAATTCATGGACCTTCAACCTTAGCCTTAATATCAGGAACATAATACCCCTCCCTCTCATCGCCTCTGTTCAAGCAGAGAATAAGACTTGGCTTTCACACAGCTGGGTCATAACGCAGCAGGTACTCAGTCTGAACAGATTCCTTTATTTGTTAAGTGCTTTGGGTGAAGGGCAGAGGGGCACTTTTGGCGGTGGGACCAGTGCACTAATTAACTATGAAAAATAAAATGCCAGTTGTGAAGAACCACAAATGCTTCATTTTAAATTATACTCTTCAACTACCTTACTATAATCTTGATCCAAACTGGTTGAAGTATGATGGGCAGATTGAGAGAGCAGATAGTGCAGGCCAGGCATGATTCTGATGCAGTTTACAGTGGTTGTATGCTGAAGGTGCCACTGGGAAAGCCTGTAGGCTGTCTGTGATTGTAGTATTGAAATGGCATAGGAGTGTTAGTAGCATTGTTCAGGTGTAGGAAACTAGCAGTATGGAACTTCACCTGCTGCTGAAATCACATGGCTCTCTACAAGTCTGAATGTGTTCAAACTGATGTAGCTCTTCACTTTTCATTCCATGCTTGATACTCTCTTGAATATTTAGTAGAGATTATTACCCCTTCTGTCTGTACTTAAAACTGCAAAACACAGTGTATGTGCCCTTCTTTCCCTGGCTACAAACACAGCTTTGTAACAATTAGCCAAATCACTTAAAAGCTACTGATGTGAGGATGCTCTGAGTATAAGGAAGAGCACATTCTACTGCAATGGCAATGGAATATGTCCTGAGATATCTAATCATGTGAAGATAATCTTTATTTTAAGCTAGTTAGTTCTACCATACAAATGTGGGAACAGAAAGTAAGCTGCAAGCATCTCTGTTTTTGTAAATTTTCCAGGGACCTTGAATTCACAACAGAGTAGTCACACAGCAGCATACTGAAACTAAGCAATTTTAAAATTTTTCCCTCTTCCCCAGCTGTCCTTTCTCCAGTAAGGAATGTAAAGCAAAACTCTGGAGTCTTGCCTGAGTCTTACAAAAAACGTATTGTAAGAGCCAAATCAGACTTGTGCTGGTGTTAGGGAAATTGGAAATAGTGATTAGCACTACTTAGTGAAGTCGGTGTAGGGTAATGCAGATAGCTTTTCTTTTGCTCATCAAAGTGATAGTTGAAGGTAATGTAGTGGTTTACTCTGTCACAAGGTACACGTATGCAAGGTTGTAATGGATTTGTTACGGTATTGCTGAATTTGCCAATCTGTTTAAAAATAATCAACTAGTATCAGTATTATCTGCTGCCATAAGCTAAGCCTACAGACAAGATGGGTCTTGAGTACTGGTTATAAAGCTTACTAGTCTGCTGAAATTTCTGAAGAATAGCTGAGAAGAGTGGTCTGACTAAAAGCTGATTACAGGAAAAGATCTGAACACAAAACTCCCCATCAGGTAATTAGAAAGGTCAAGTAAAAGATAAAGCTTCTTCAAGCTCTCTTGCCTAAAATAAGCGAAAGTCAACTAATTAAAAGTAAGTTCTTGGCATTTTGTCTGTTTATGCTCAGAAGCCAAGAAAACAATGGTAGTGGGGAGGCTCTCTTTGAATTCTGTTCATGAACTAGATATTTCTTACTCAGTTGTGAGAGAATAAAGCTTCTTTAAAGCCTTTTTCTTTTTAGATCTAGCTGTGACACCACAGGATGCCAATCAGACTCAAGAGAACTCTTTGACTCGGATGCCAACTGGACTTAAATCATCTCCTGGTAATTATTTTATTTCACTATACCTAGAGTTATTATACTTTTTTCCCAGTGATCCTACCTTACTGTGTGTAGAGTTTACACTTTCAGACTAATTAATTCTTTTGTAACATTCTTCAGAAGAAAAAGAAGCAAATGCATTATCTAGGCCTTTTCAAGCCACTTCAAAAATGTAAGCATCATAAGCATCTCAAGGACTGTGGAAAAAGCTGACAGTTCTGTGAAATTGCCATAAAATCAGACAATGACCCTAGAGAAGTGACAATTCCCAAACTAGAAACATTGCAGGAAGTTCTGTTCTAGCACTTAACACTTGACAATTTTTCATGTGAAGACTTTGCTCTTGTATTAGTGAGATGTGCAATAATGTCACAGAATCATTTTACCTTCATCTATCTAATTATCTATGTGTCCTAACCTTCTGTTGACCCTGCCCTTTATTTGCTTTTATTTGGGGACCCTAATTGTGGTTGTGATTGGGAGTAGTGTGTTCCATACTGGAGAAGAAACCGATGATTGTTTATTCCTACGTCAGATAAGAGCAGCGGGAGTTAAGCAGTGCACAAAAGCTCTTGCTGATTAACACAAATCAAACTTGGGCTAGGTGTATTTATACGTGAACTCGTAGCAAGTTCTGACAAGTTATTCTAACCACTCTTCTATCTTCGAAGATAGTGCTAGTTCCCTGATGTTCAACTTCAGTGCTTTTTTAGCAAAATGTGTGTGAGAACTGGAGTAAGTGCAATATCAAATGGATTTAATAATTCTGCATGCACATGCAGACACACCTATACATGAAGTAAAGTACCCAAGGTATTTTGCATAATGTGACCTTACCTGACTATGCTTATTTGATAGGCAGTTTGAGGAAGAAAGACAATATGAGAAATCTATCAGTGTGCAAGCCATTTTATGAGTTGTCTTTTTTTTTTTTTTTTGAGATAGATTCGGAAGGTACCAGTGCCGGTTTGTATGGTAGTTGTTATCCATCACCTTGAAGGATTTCAGAAATGAACCAGATGATGCATATAGTAGGCTCAATAAACTCGGGTGATCGAGAACAACCTTGGCATGCTGTCACGGCATTTGCACACACACAAAGAAAATTATTTCCAGACCTTCTTCAGCCTTCATGTCTTATTTCAGGAGTAAACTTTTGAACTTGTTTGTTTCTACTTTAGACAGAGATTGAGGCTTGCTTGCACTCCTGTTCAGAGAAAGAGGACTTAGTGTCTAGTACTAGGAGACAGTTTCATAATTAGGTTGCTTAAAAAAAAGCTAATTTTGGACTAGTAGTCAGGATTGACAATAACACTGTACTGTCAACAGCTACCAAATGAACTAGCCTTAAGTGCTTCCACATTGTCCACCTTAATATACAGGTTTATTGCTTCTTTAAACTGGCTGAAGCATGAGGGAAGGTGTGAAAGCACAGATGGCACAACCCAGGCATAAGGCTAATTGCCTGTGGCATAACATTCCTCAGGTTGTGAGTTGACACGCTGACATGGTGGGAAAAAAAAAACAAAACAAACTTGCTTTACAGAATGGGCAAGCAGTTTGAAGGCATGTGGTACCTCTGCTTACATTTGCTCAGAGACACACAAGATGCAAACCACTAGCAGGGACTTCCTTCAGCACAACCAGATTCTGGCAACGGCTATAGCTGAGAGGCGTGTGTGTGTTTGATTTTTAGAACCTTACCTTTAAAATCATTATTTTGTGCAGCAAAAGGACAGAAGAAATACCTTGAGGATGTTTAGGCTTTCAGAGATGAGATTTCTACTGCATAAACTCTGCCACCCAGTGCTCAGAGAAGCTGTAGCCCAGTTTTCTCTTATCTTCCTGACTCCAAAGGGGAACACTTGAGAACCTTCTCAGTGCATAGACAGGAGAGATAATGAAGTCCCTTTCCTTCTACAAAACCTGGAATCATTTTCTCCTGCAATACTGTATGATTAGGCAGATTAAACCTAAAATTATAATTCATCTTAAATTATGTAAACAAAAACTGAGAATAAAACTACTTTGTAAGTATGTAAAACACATGGCTTAAAATACATAGTGTATTTTATTTAACATGTGGATTTTTATTTTTTTTTGTCACCGAAATTTAAAGATAATAAAGTCAATATCTAACAGCTTTGTTTTTAAACCTTTCAGAGCCCATGACAACTGCACAAACTGTGAACCGGCAAACTTGGGGGGGCAGCATTTCAGATCACATGATGCTTGGACCTGATGCATCTACACCTGGTAAAAAAAAAAAAAAAAAAGAAAACAGATGTCTTATTACTTCTAAATTTCAGTTACCCCAAGGTTCTGCCATGTCTGTGTTTTTTTTTGTTGTCGTTTTTGTTTTAATTTATCAAGTAATTATGGAGGAATTATATTATTGGTAATTACCAAGTTAAAAGGTTTGATGAAATCAAGACTGTACAAGTTCTGTTTAAAGCTGTACGGAAAGGATCTGGAAACTGAAAAAATGGAAGATCGCTGTAATTGTATTGAATTGACCTTTCCTTTAAGTGTAGTTTCCACTGCATTTTCCCAGAGCGTGCACTTCAGTTTACTAGGAACCTGTTTACCGGGAACTTGTGTACAGAACCAATGAAACAATTATTTATGTAGATGTGAAAGGGTGATGTTTCCTTAGCTGGTCTGCATCTGCTGTTAAAGCTGCAGCTTTATTAATTTACTTCATTGCTCTGGTCTTGAAGTGTGAAGAGCAGAAGTATAGTGGTAAGCATAAACAGTCTAATCCCACAGTTGCCTACCTGGCAGCTGTCTCAAGTTTTGTAGATTTGTAAATGTAGTCCCTTAGCAGTATGTAGTCTCTTAGCCCTACAGAAGGGGTTATAAGAGGCATATTGCTAGCCATCTAATCCCTTTTAAATGTCACTTTTGCCCCCAAAAGGAAGGGACTACACTTTTAGTACGGCAGATTATAGTATGTATTGATGCACTTTATGTGGGGAAGCAAATTCCCTTGAGTATAACAGGAGTCTTGTGAAGTAGTGCAGAACTCTGACCATGTTGCACTGAAGCCCAGAGCATTCTTGCCTCTAGATTCAGTGAAGCAGTATCTGGAGAAGATGGTTTACCTCTAGCTTTGTGGCTGTTAAATTGTAGTGGTATCAGGAATAACTGTTCTGTCCTTCTGTATTCTCTTTCTGTTTTTCTGATGTTTATTACTTTTCCAAGCCCTGTTTAACTTTGCTGTAGTACCATACAGGTCTAGGATCCACGTCTTCTTAGGAAACGGACGCATATAAAAATGACTCTCTGAAGTAGGCTGTGAAATAGATAGTTGTGCCCTTTTTGGAGTATTCTGAAATTCACAATTAAAGCATTATATAAAAGGTAGAAACCATATTCTAAAATGGCATAATTATTACAAAAATGGTCATATGACCCTGGTACTTAAAGATTGTGGCTACTAACACAAACTATATGAAAGGATCTCCATAGGAGTCAGCTTTGGCAAAGGTTTTTTTTTTTTTTTTTTTTTCCTGAAAGATTGCGGTAAGAAACAAATGCAATACCATATTGCTGCATGACTACCTTTATAGCATCATAGCATACCACTTCACTTTCCCCACAACCTTCTAGGTCCAGATCTTACCACGCTGGAGTTCAAGCAGGACACCAAGTTGAACACATCTAATGGCTTTTATGTGGAATATGAGGTACTCCTTTCTGGTGAGTATGTTCTCTTCCAGTTACGTTACAAATATCTATGATTGCATGCAATATTTTCTGTTTATTTTAGGAGTATATATGATGGTAACTTTTTATTGAAGTAAGCCATTCACAGCAAGTGAATGGGCAAGTGATGAGGTCATTTAGAGAAAAAATGAATTAATTAGTTGCATTATTTACTATTGTGTTCTAATAATTATTTTGCAGTGGAGAATGAAACTCTGAGTATTTTATTAACACTATAAGTAAAACAATGCATAGCTATCATTTTCCACCCCCACAAATCAATTCAAGTGACGTTTTCTTTCTTCTGGTGAATCCACTTGAAGAGACAACGTAAGGTGCAGTGTTTCTTACCCAACAGGTCCTAGCCAGCTTCTCAGCATTGCAAGAGTTATAGCATAGAGAAAGGACGAGACAAACCCCCTCCTAAGATAGATGCGAAGTTCCTGGTTGCCAAAGAAGTTATAACTATTTTTTTGGTTAAATAAAAAAACCTGATCTAACGGGAATTACTTAGAATTGAAAAAGAGATCAATTAGAACTCCTGTACAAAATACTGGTATGGTATTTTAAGGATAGTCACATAACATTTATGCTGTATTTTCTTAGAGCATTATTTTCTTCTAATATAAAATGAGGTAGTTAATAAGATAGTGTCTGTTTCTTGCTCTGGTACAAGTATTCTTGGTGCAGATGCCCTAGGTAGCAGCCTTCCTAATGGCTAATCTTCAACAGCATAGGGTTTTCATGTTCCATTCATTTCAAGTGTGGATTTAATTTTAGAATAATGAATCTCAAAAGGTACCCTTTCTATTTTTAGCCACTGTGATTAGCCTGACTGTAAAACTTCACTACTATGAAACTAATCCCATTTGCAAAATTACTTTGATCATAAACAGCCAAGGTGAGTTATGCTTGGCTTACTTACTGAGTTTAATAAATGGATCTAATAAATGAGTTGCACTGATTATGGCTCTGCTGTATAAGATGGATGTGTTGTACCTCTTGAGTTTAACTCCAGTTCAACAGAGCTGTAATTTTTCAGCTGGGACTTGGAGTTCTGGGCACACTGTTCTGTAAGCTGAAAATGTCTCTGCCAGACCCAAAAGAGTTTAAATATTCTTTGGGAGTATCTGGTGGTTCCACCTCAGCCAGGCTTTTGTGCTCTTTAGGTATGATTTTCATTAGCAAGTCGGAGGTGTACTTTAAAACCTCCCTTTCTCTGAGAAAGGACTCAAGGTGTGAAATCCAAGTACACTTTTTTGACTGTCAAGTACTACAGGGTGCGCCTATGGTTGAGTTGAGGTCCAGAATGAATTTTCACAGAGTATTAGGTAGGCTAACCTCAGCTGTATCTAGAAGGCATGAAAGAAAAGTCCAGTTATGAAATAAAATGTCAGTGCTGATGAGTACAAAGTCAGAGGTGAATTTTTTTCTTTCATAAAAGGCTGTTTCTTTATATGGATTGGAGAAGATGACTTTGCTGTTGAAACCTGCTTTCTGCTTATGCATACTTCAGGCTCGTGCATCTGGTTAAAAGCCAAAGAAGTTACTTTTTCTACTACATTGCAGTGTTTTCAAATTGACATTTACAATTCCAGTGGCTTGTTAATAGGAGGCAGCCATAAATAGGTTTGAAAATGGTTTGGTTTCAAGCCGAGCAGCTATAGCATTAAAGGCCAGATTCAGCAATAATAAGGTTGTGGATTTTAACAACTTCACTGGCAGCAGGACAATACCCATAATTTTACAGCATTGAAAAAATTTGCAACTGGCTGATACATAGATGCATATAAATAATGACAAGTCAAGCTCTTTTTGATATTACTAATATAACATTAATATAACCAGTCAAGGGAGGTGATTGTGCTGTTCTGCTCTGCACCGGTGTGGCCTGACCTTCAGTACTGTGTGCAGCTTTGTGTTCCACAAAATAAGGAGTACATAATACTGTTAGAGCGCCCAAAGGAGGGCTACAAAGGTGGTGAAGGGTCTAGAGGTGAAGATGTATGAGGAGCGGCTGAGGTCCCTGGGTTTGTTCAGCCCAGAGCAGAGCAGGCTGAGGGGAGGCCTCATGGCGGCCTGCAGCTCCCTCACGAGGGGAGCGGAGGGGCAGGCGCTGAGCTCTGCTCTCTGGGGACAGCGACAGGACCCGAGGGAATGGCATGGAGCTGGGACAGGGGAGGGTCAGGCTGGGTGTCAGGAAAAGGTTCTGCACCCAGAGGGTGGTCAGGCACTGGGACAGGCTCCCCACGGCAGTGCTCACGGCACAGAGCCTGCCAGAGTTCAAGATGAGTTTGGACAATGCTCGTAGACAAATGGTTTGGTTTTTGGGTGGTCTTGTGTGGAACCAGGATTGGGACTCAGTGATCCTTGTGGGTTCCTTCCAACTCAGGATATTCTGTGATTCCGTGACGAACTATACATATATAGCGATACACTTTTAATCCTCTAAGCATGTATTCATTACAAAGTTGTTAAATTTTGTTTTTTTAAATGTCAGATACAAGTCAAAAAGGAGGTTTAGACTGTGCAGACATTGTTACCCCAATCCCTATCCCACCTCATGTAAGAACAAAGTATTTAATAATTTAACCCAAAACAAAAATAAATCATAAATCTGTCTTTCAGTGATATGAATATGAATCTATATTTGAGCCTTCTAGGAAGTCTACCTGTATAATTGAGTCACTATGTTGTTTTTGTTATGGGTATGTTTAATAACTTAGTTATGTTTTAAAAGAACTGCTGTCAAAAGCTGATTGGTATTGTAATTTTGTTCACACTGGAAAGTATAACAAGAAATAACTATATCCACCTGTAATCTCATGTAATGTTGAGCACTATATTTGAATCTCTTCCTTCCTTAGAACAAAGAAATAAGATATTTTTCATATAAATATTACTTTTCAACTTCTGTTAGGTGAATCTGGTACTGCTGTGGTAAAAAATATCACTTTGGATAGTGCAGTTAGAATTGAGCTCTCATGCAAACTGGATGATAAATATTCCTCTGTGAAAGTGCTTCAAGTGACTTGGAAGAAGGGAAATGAAACAATTGGACACATCAATAAAACGGAAAATAGCTGGAGCATCCAGTAAGTAGCATTCTTTGCAGTTTGACTTTAATGAATTATTACAGTATTTGTTTAGGGCTGTGTATATGCCTGTGTATAGTAGAAAAGAACTGAATGCAATGATTAATAGGTGCTCATAATAGCATACTGAAGCTGAGAAAAGGAAAGAAGGTTGCAGTTACCTCAAGCCTGGAGGAAGATCTCCTGTTTCTTCTCCTAGTGCTGGATAAATAATGTTTCTTCAGGACAAGAATATAGGATAATGGCCCAGTTCTTTGAGGCCTGGTAATTCTGTTCGGTAAGCAAAGTAGTAATTTCAGTCAGAGATTGCTAACTGGTCTCAATTTCTTTTCCTACTACCATGTTATCTACCATTCTCTCATCAGTGTTGTTCTGCAGAGGTTTAAATGGCATCAGTGACCAATTTTTTACTTAATAATCATCAGAATAAAGAGAAGAAGGAATAAGATTTACAGAAGAGATTATTTGGCTTGGTTTAAAGGTTTTCAGAACTGTTTTACAGTTCTGCACAAACTCGAGAAATAATGCGAAAATTGTTATTCAACTCATACAATTTACATTTTTTTTTCTTTTTAAGTTCAATAGTTTAATTTTAGCCAGGTAGTCTCAAGTTGATTTCTGTATTGCTTTGTTTTCTTAACATCACTAATGTTCATATAAGATTTCTATAATGGAAAATGTGGTGAGAATGTTCTATCACTGTTCTGCTACTACATGTACATTGCTACCATGTACACAAACACAAAAAAATTTCTGTAAAATTAATCTAGTCCAGCATTTTCTCTGCTGTCAAACTATTAGATGACAGCTCTTAAGCTGTTCTATGTTGGACCTAAACTAACCCATTGATGGATGGGCTTTAGAAAGATCAAACCATTTAAATTATTTCATGTCCTATGTAGCATATGCTATAGATTTCTCATGGTGAAGCCACATCTAACTCAGTAAGTTGTGGATCATACTACTTAAAGACATTTGGTCCTGTGTGAGTGCCTGTGAGTAACAAGAGTAAGAATGGTGTCTATGTTCTCTGTGTGCTTTTCTGATTTCTTAAAAATGTGCTTGTTTACATTGCACTGAACCTGGGTCTTAATGTTTCAGCAGTATCTGTTCTCTGTTCCACTACTAAACTCTGCTGGTTTCTTCATAATGTTTATTAGCAGTAACTTACAGCTGTAGGACAAAAAAAAAAAAAGAAAATATAAGCAAAACCAACATGGTAAAACTTTTTTTTTTTAAGATTGACAATCTCAGATAACAGTAAGCTGGGAAGTTACAGTTGTACTGTGAAGGGTGAAGAAAAATTCAGCGTGGTATTTCATTTACAAGGCAAGTTATGTTACATTTTGTTTCAACTGACAATTGAAATCTGGTATTAATGGTTCCTGGATAATATGGAAATTGCAATTTAATTTGATGAGTGGTCACTAATACGGCCAAGCTAAATGAGTATGACTATCAAACACAATTTCTCTAGACTTGAAAGAAAGCAAAAGTTTTGAGCAAAAACTAAAAGCCTTTTTAATAAAACCTGATAACAAACAAAAGTATGTAAGCTGATTTTAATTTTTTCCCATGAAAGAGTAACTGACTTTTTCCTCTACGTTCCCAATCCCTCCAGAGGGAGTACATATTCATTACTTTTGGTGGAGGTTGGTGAGAGTGGAAAAGGCTCTCTGGATGGTATCTCATATCAGTTCTTCAGAAAGCACAGCCAATGACTTGAAAACTTGGCCTTTGATTTAGTGTTACGTGAGCAGCAACTATTGGCAGAATGGGGGCAGGTTTTTGAACAAATTCAGTTGTATTTCTGTAACACCAAATTAATGCTTCAGTTTGTCTTTCATTATATATTGTGTAAGAACAACCCATATTATAACCAGTAAGTGTGCTTCACTGGACAGCATGAATGAAGAGCTGAACACTTAGACCTTCCTTCTCGAATAATTTCACCCTTGATAGTTGTAGGTAAAATCCAGTTGAATGAAAAAACATGGAAATGAAACAAATACAAGCTACTGAGGGCATACATCTCAGATGGGATTTACTTCCATTCTCTCTACACACCATCCAGAGTTTGCAGTGAGCATGGCAAGCATTTGATTTATGAAAGCTCCTGAGACTCTGTGAACTAGTAGAGATGCTGACTGAACACGGGCTCCTAAAAACTCTGACTCTTAAATAACTACCCTAACTTCAACTGATCTAACCAGCAAGGCTGTGTAATACTCAGTGCTGCAAGCTGGCTTTGTTCAGCATGGTATCTGGTCATACGACTTTGGGAAACTCTCACAAACATTCAGGTTTTGCATATTGATGTTGTTACTTGCTTTCAAGCTTTCAACCAGGGGAGACTACCTTGCAATTCTGTGGAAAGACAAAGTTGTAGTTTATTTGAACCTCTTTTTTTCTGAAAAGGATTGTATACTTTCCTTATCGATGCGTGGGTAAGATTTAGTTCAATGGCCACCAAAGTTTGTACAGATTAAAAAAGGTAAGAGAAGCCTTATTCTTTTGAAAGTGTAAGATAACAATTTCAGTAGAGGCAAGAATACATCAACAGGGAAGTAATCTTTTCCAGAACACAGTGAATAGGACTGGTTGATTTATTATAAGAAGGTGGGAGAATTGCCTCACAGCAGTTGAATGCTGCCACTTCTGATGCCATAAAAGTACTGGCACAGCACGTCACATGATTACTGCAAGAGTGTAGGAAACAGGAAAGAAATCCTTGAATCTTCTAGTCAATAATGCAGTGAGAATAATTTTCAAACAGCAAGAGATGGGTAATGTGTTGGCCTAGACAAAATGGCTCAAGTCATCACTGCTGTGACTAATGCCGATAGCTTTTCCACTCAGCTGCTAGGCACTGTTGGATGTGTTGCTTCTTCTGTCACCATTCCCCTCCTGGCTTGGAATAACCCTGAAGACTTTGAGAGGAGTTAAATTCTTATGCAGGTCTGCAGGAAACTGTAATGTTTTGAGAAGCCTTATAGGAAGTTCAGATTATTAAACATGGTGACTCTTCATGGGTATTTTAAAACTAGTATGAAGTGTTGTAATAATGGCTATAAACAAAGGCTATATTAATGGCTAGATTAACAAATTGTAGTCTTCAGTAATTTATACTTGCCATTTGTTCACGGATTCTGCTTGCTTCAGCAGCTGTCCAGGTACATGCGCTGTGAAACAAACCTATTCTTTAAAACAGCGTGGAAAACTGATATAAATACTGACAGGGTCACCCGTCTATTAATCTCCAACCGTGTGGGTTTTTTTTGTTTGTCTGTAGCAGCAGTATTTTGTCCCCACATTCTGGGTGATTTGAATACAAAAAATCTGGGAGGACAAAGAATACAATCCCTGCATGCAAAATAAACTGCTCTGTTGGAGAGCCAGATCCCAGAATGCATGATGGACATTCATGTCCTTAATCATATCTGAGGTGGTCACGTGTTGCTGTTTAAGTCTACGATTGTGCTTTGAGACTGATCAGCATGGCCAAGGTCTTTTTGACTACTGTGGAAATTTGTTGGGCTGGCTACAAGGGTTTTTGTATTTGCTTTGGCATGTTCTCTGCTTTTTTCCAACTTGCTTTTTTTGCATCATGTATAAATTGCAGAGAAGGTGGTAGCACTTGTTAGTGAAGTTGTTATCTTTTAGTGACAGAGGTGAAGATATTCTGACACTACTCTTTTAAGTATGCCAAATCATTCTGTCAAAACTGCTGAAAGCAAATTCCTGGCATGTTTTCTCTTGTGTGACCAATAGCATTTAAAAGACGTACTGGATCTGTACTTAAGAGAGCAATGAAACTTAACAAATGAAAATGAGATAAAAGGAGAACATGCTGGTAAACATTAAAAGAACGAGGGAAAGGAGGGGGAAGGGGAAATCCGTAGTCTATCATGATATATTTGCTCAGCTCTATCTCTGTGCAATGCCTCAACATATTCAAAAGTCCTTTATGGGCTTCTGCTCTTGGAAGTCTGCAGGGTATTTGCAGTTGTAATAGCTAGGACAAATAGCTCCAAAGTTGGAAGCTCATGACTTGTTTCTTGTGGCCATGTTCTGTGCTTAGCAAGGTTGGACGAAAAGTCCGTTTTACTGGCATATACCCCAAAATTGTTTTTTCTTTAGTTAAGAAAATATTTACAACTATAAGACTCCCTCAATCTAAAAAGATCCTTTCAGTTACACACAAAAAGATCTGCATGCAGAACTTGCTTGATGCCATTACTTGGTAGCATTACAGCTGGAATAGAAGTCTGACAGTTTGCAAATTGAGTGAAATTGCAGAAAAGCTTTTGTAACTTTCTAGTGTACTAAAAATGAAACCTAGCTCACAGCTGTCAAGGAGGGTAAGACGAAATGGACAAGGGTAGAAATCACCATGGACTAATTATCACTTAGTTTTCAATACAAGTTGGCAACTTTTATGATTATATATAAACTAAGAACAGTATTTGTATAGTCCTCTGTAGAAATTCTATATTTGGAATATCAGCCTGAAATAACTTTTCATTCGTCATGTGGTAAATGGTATAACTATGTTTGTTATTCAAAGGGAGATAAAATGAATAGACTACTATGAATATGTATCTAAATATATTTTGTCTTTTTGTAGTATAAACCTATAGTCCTCACTTCATGAACTTTTTTCTACCTGTTCTTAGTACCGAAAATTGACGTAAAAGACAAACCTGTAATCACTTATGAAGGAGATGCAGCTGTGCTGGTTTGTAAAAGTCCTGGTTATACTCCCATTTCTTGGACCTGGTACATGACCAATGGAAGTGAACAGGTAAGATTCCCGTCTGTCAGCCAAGAAAAACAAAGTGGCAAAAAAAAGTACAGACACTCTGGAAAGTATAATCACTTCAGGCACTACAGACTGCATTTCCATCAAAGTTATTGTAAATCTCTGCACATTGAGGGAGGGGGAATTAAAAAAAAAAAAAAAAAAAAGCATTTATGCAATATTTAGAAGTATTCATTATTACAGAAATGTAGTGTTTGTGTTCTGGCTTGGAAAATAAATATTGTACAAAAAGTCCCTGCTATACTCCTACAGTCCAGAGTAAACTAGTAAATCAAATCAGGTGAGTCTTGTGGTACCTTTTAAAAATAAATAATAATAAAAAATATATTAATGATGGTTACATTTATCAAATCTTACTGTCTGATACCAAAGAATCTTACCATAGCAGGATGATTTTTTTTTTTAGCCATGTAAGGTTTTGGAAACTTTAGGGAGAACAAGAATGTCTCCATTCTTTTTCTACTTGTCTTTACAAGCATGTTCCCATTTCCTAGCCAATAAGACCTTTTTAAAAAATGGACCTGAAGGAAGTCATCCTATGGTAGACACTGCTGTGCAACTTGATTCTGAAGGAGCTGAAATAATCTTCTCACTTCAGCTCCTGCCTTGAGAGCCTAGATCAGCAGTTTCCCACCATTCAGGTTCCCCATTAGCCTGAGGAGCACAGGCACTTTGGTTTAATCCTTTTCTGGGGGAAACTCTATCAACAGTGGGGAAGTAAATAAATAGTCTCAGTACTGCTGGAGAGAAGCATTGACTTGCGAGACTATGCCAGCAAAGCAGCATTCCCAGCTCAGTCTGACTGAAGTCATATGATTTGTGCTGTGGTGAAACCTGGGCATCGGATCCTGACACCTAAGGCTTGTCAGTGGGAGAGTCTGTAGAGTCAAGTATACCTTTAATGTGATCTTAAAATTAATTGACTAAAGCAAGTCAGGCAACTTGCTCCCTAACAGTGCATATGTTTGTTCACTAAATGTAAAGGGAACCCATGGTGGCCAGCTAAGATAAATTCTTCCATTTAAGGTGGACTAATTATACCTCATAAATGCCACATATTCTTAATTAATTTTACATCTCTCTCTATAGAGATACTATAACTGTTACAAGTAATTTGATTAAACACTTTCTCATTGTATTAATACGACTTCTAATTTTCTATTTTCAGATTGCCATTAATGACTCTTTGCTGTTGGACAAGTATGTAATAAATAGAATATTTCCCAACGTAACCCAACTGAAGATACTGAAGCTCACCAGTAAAGATGATGGTGTATACTGGTGTGAAGCTGCTTTTGAACTAGGAAAAAGTAAAGGAAAACTGAAGCTTAAAGTTCTGTCACTCATGGTGCCACTCAAGCCCTTTCTAGCAATAGTAGCTGAAGTTGTTGTATTAGTAGCTGTTATTTTCCTTTTTGAGATATATTCGAAAAGGAGAGAGAAATGTGCAGGTAGGCTTTTTTAGTCTTTCCTAGTTTTCCATTGACATTACAGCCGAACGTTGAATATGACCTGTACTGCTTCACATACAAGTTCAGTGTGACTTCGTCTGTGTGCTTTCTGATAAAATAATGTAGTGTTTTAGGAAAAAGTACTTTTGAATTTTTAATCTTTTCCATGAATCTTGAATTCAAGTATGAATTTCTTTCAATATGAAATAGCTCCTCATAAATGATTTGGTACAGTCCTTAATATTTTTTCCCCTTGCTTCCAAATTAGTTTGTTTTGTTATACCTGTTTGGAGAATGTCTGGAAATGAAAGCAAGTGCAAGTAGTAAAAAGTAGATATTAAAACAAAATTCAGTGATCCTGGTTGCTGAACCGAAGGCACATAGAGAAGCCAAACTAGATGTGCAAGATGAAACAAGACTTGATATATAATTATGTATATGTATTATATATGTGGGTATTGCATGCATAGGTATGCACATATTTTATCTATATATTTATATGTCTATACATTAATGCGCGTATCATGTTATATATAAAATCACACTAATAGAATTTGATCAAAGTAAGTTTATTAACAGATTTGCAAGTATTTCCACTGGAGAGAAGAACAATTAGAAACTTAAGAAAAAAAACTCACAAGATTTGGTTTTGCTTGTGCGTGGAATTAATGATATAATTAAAAATAGAATAACTTTTTCAGTGTCTGCAGTCAAGTAAGACGTTATATAATTCTGTTTTACCTTTTCCTGTTATGCAGAAGTTGAAAAAGAATTTGACCAAATTGAGCAACTGTAAGTAAGGAATTTATATATTACATTTCAATACTTCTTTTTCATACTAGTTGTTGTTCCAGTTGGTAAGGGTTAATGAATGCTAAAGTACAGTTTATTCCCTTTCTTAAGACTTCGTAATTCCAGATTGCAGAATGCTGTTTTCTAACTAGCGCTTAATTTTGGTGTTTGGAAGATACTTTCAATTTTCTTTTGTTAGGAAACTGTATCTCCTCATTCTAAACCCATTCTAAAAGGAAAAACACGCGCAAGTGGAAACTTTTTTCAGAAGAGGCTTTGAAATTTTTTTCTGACATATTTCTGTTTTGTCAGTGTTAATGTTTCTTTAATTTGCATGCAGTCAAAACCGTGATTGTTCTAGGTACCCTGTAAGGCTGTAGTGGCTGGGTGTTGGGAGCTGGTGTTGTCAGCTGTCTTGTTAGCTCCGTTTTCAAGAGCAACCCTTCACTGTTCAGAGGGCTTGGGCTCCCTGGACACTGGATCCACTGCCTTACTGGAATCAAAGGGGCAGCTGCAGGCACTTCTGCTGCTGTTACATTAGAGGGTTGGTGGTTCACTCTACCTTGGGATGCTGTGTTTTTAAAGGGTAGTTCACCTAAATTTTACTTCTCTTCCTTCCCTTGTCCCTTGAAGCCCAGACATTGTATTTGTCCTGTTAATTTTCCTTTTCTCTTCCAAGATGCCCAGCAGTTCCTTTTTCTGTTTAGATGTGTTGCAGTCTGCTCCCATTTTCCTTTCCCTCAAGGACTTTTTCCCTACTACCATGGATCTGCTGTTCTTCTTCCTCTGAATAGTGCCTTTCCCTTTTTTGAATTTCCTGCTGCAGTGACCTTCTTTGTTTCTGTGCACTGTGTTCACTCTCCCATTCTTTTTTCAGTGTTAGCTGAAAATACATTTTAGTGCTTTTCCCCTTATCTGAACAGCTTTAAAGCTGTAATTCAATTATACTATGAAGTGGGGATTTGTCTTGGTAATATAGTGTGCTATTATACTGCTAAATGTTTGGGGATTTGTCTTGGGCTGAAAATTGAATAATTGCCTTTGTTGCTCAGCCGTGCTTCTTATAAATGTGCTGAAACTGTATTACAGTAGGACTGTAGCACAATATAGTGCACTAAAGTAGTAAGTTTTCATGTTGGATGAAATGCAGGATGTTTTGTGATGCCATAGTTTTTGATCAGCTCCTTGATCTTTAATTCAGAGCTCTATCTCATAAGATAACCACATGTAAGGAAAATCTATTAACCTACGTACTACTTGTCTGATTCTAATAATTGAAAGTTATTTCAACTACTGGTTGCTTAGAAGACAAATTTGTGTACCACAGAGAATGGCTCCAAAGGAACACTTCTTGTCTGTTACATCAAGTGATGACTAATATGTATCTAAACTTGGTTCGTGAGATTATAATTGAAATGTCACATCCAGCAATGTATTAGGTAGGAGGATAGCGATTCAGAAATAGATTTTTTTTTTTCCAGCAAGGGAATTGTTAATTCAAGTCTAGCGTTAAGTCTTGATTGTGACCAATGTAATATAGTTAGTTGTACTGAGGATGTTATCCTGTGTATTGTTTCTGTGTTATTTATGTGGTCATTCACTTTATATACAAATTTAAAAGAACTGAATGAAAAGATAGCATAGCAGTTACTTCTGGAAATACTATCACTGCAATGATACCCCTTCTGCCCAGAACTTGGTGGGTTGTTTTTGAAAGTGATTGACTTGAACCGTCACTACTTGGCTGAAAGACTCTTTACTTACTTATTTATTGCAAGTATTTCGGTTGCTTCAGTTTTGTATAATCTTATTCTTTCTTATAACCCAAATACATGTCAGATGCAGTCTGAGTCTTGGGATGACTATGTTCATCCTGCATTTTGAAGTTGAGCTTTGAAATTTATCCTCTTTCTTACAGTAAATCAGAAGAAAGCAACGGTGTGGAAAACAGTAGCACTAGACACAGGAAAGTTTAATCCGGTTCCTAGAAAGGTAAGTAAAAGACAAAATCCATAGACCAAAGTTTACTTTTTTTTCTGGAGTACCATAATACAAGGATAATAAAGAAATCCACTGTGCCATCCCAAATGTTTTGTTTTTTTTTTTTTAATGTGGGGACAACATAGTAACAGAATTCCCATTTAGATGGAACAATATATTGTCATTAATTGTTTGATGTCAGCAAGATAGTGAGTCCAAAACTTTATAGCTGAATGCTGTCGTTGTGGTTTAGTAGTTCCATTCACCCATGCAGGCCTTAAACTAGGACTCTGATTAACCTCCTTAATTGCTTGCCTCCTGATCATAAAACATTTCTGTGAATTTCAGGGTAGGTGCTGAGATGCAGAAGGGTTGTTGATGAATCTTTCAAGCTGGAATTTTAGATGTTAAGTGGGATTAATAGAGGAAGGATGCAATAGCAAGAGTGGAACTCAAAATGGGGAATGTGGCAGTACCAGAGATGTGAAACAAAGGATTATAGGAGTTTAGGAAAGACAGAGCTTAATAGATAGTGACTGAAGGAACTAGTGGTAGAAGAAAGCAGAGGATGTGTGCCCCTGTGGAAGCTATATAATGAACTTCCTAGATTCTGTCCTTTTTGTAGTTTAATTACAAGCTCCTGCGTAGGCCAGCTGGAAATGCTTGTCAGAAGATCTGTCAGCTGAGGACCAATCCTACACACTCCAGCTGCTTCCCCTTTATCATTCCCTCTACATCTGGCACCCTGATCTATCATCTCACGATGAGAGCTTTGAGTGACTTTGCATTTGTGTCACTGCTGGTACTGTCTTTTTCCTTCTCACAAGTCACCTACCTCAGGGAAGAACATTTCCGTGTCCATTGTTTTAAAGACCAGAATGAGAATAGCGTGAGGTAAAGCTCGTATAAAGAGAATAACAAATCAGAAAACAAATAAGAACAAATGCTTTCCAAGAGTATGTTGTCTCCACTGTTTCTTGCATGTTATTGTGCTTGTTGATTGCTGTGACTTAGGCTCCCATGGACTTAAACCATTTGGGATCTAAGCACACATTTCCATAGTCGTGGCATATCACTCCCACTGAATCATTAAGGATTCACATCTCCAAATTGGGTTTCATTATTTACCTAGCCCCTCATGAACTGGACCACTCAAATACTTTGTTAAATATAAACTGGAATGCAGCTTAATTTCAAACAAACATAGAAAAATATTACACAGCAAAATAATAGAATTGATGTCATAATGTGTTTATTCTTTTAATTCAGGAGATTAAACCTACAGAAGCGGAAATCATCACAAAGCTACAGAAGATATATGCAGCTATGCATTTTAAACATCAACCATGCTTCTACATAGACTCTTCTACACTTGTGAGAAATATGATGCTTTTAAAATAGCTGTGAAATGGCTCATTTTATACAGATAATGAATTCTAATATACTGCATATAGACTCTTGGTGTCTGTAACATTGATGTTTGTCATTTACTAAAAGGCAGTTTGTATGTGGTCAGATTTCATATTGTTTTGTGACTGATCTGTTTAATTTTGTCATAAATTAGAACTATGCTTGCTTTTATTGAATGAACAGGTAATATAGAATGGGCTTATTATCAAAAAGTGGATATTGAAGGCTTGTTAGAAAGCTGGACTTGCAAGATCAAAAATGTATTTCCACCAAAGAAAATGCCTTTTACTAGCATATAAAGCAAATGTGACATACAACCATTTTTACCAAAGAAATAGTCAAAGGGAAATCTTTATCATGACTTTAAATGAAACATCAACAGTTTCGCAACTTTCAGTGAACAGGAAAATGTCTTCATTATAACTTTTGCTTAGCTTTATTTAAATCAGAAGGAAATATAGGTATGTTTTGAGTACTTAAGAATTTCTTTTAAGATGTACTGCCATATGGCTGTGGTGCCAAACTATTTCCATATAGGCTAAGCACTTGAATACTGTGCAGACTGGGTGTTTTGTCACTATTTCAGAATAGATGGAAGAAGCAATGGGGGTACAGTATCATACCAAAATAAAAATGAAATAATTCCCTACACTTGCACAAATGTAGACCACAGGATGTATGAGATATGCAGAACCAGTTCTGACTATACTTTATACAGAACACAGAAATTTTAAGAAATTCACCTATGTGGTTCTTAACATATACTGCGCAATTAGTATTTCTACTTGTTTTTGCTTATGGTGTTGCTTGACAAACTCTTACCAGAGAACAGCAAAGGTGTTGAACAACTAAAAATTCTAGGGTAATACAGTAAAGCAGCATGAGTACCACTAGTTCTGTTCACACACAGAATTGTGGCACTGCTTAAATTGTGCTGTTGTTGTTGAAGAGTTAGCTGCCATAATAAATACACCAATTAATTACATTATATATTCAGCAACTGAAAATGCGCAACTAATGGAAGAACAGGCAACTAATAGAAAAACAGTTGATTGCATTACTAGCCTTTTTTTTTTTTTTGCTAATCCGAAAGAAAAAATAGAATATCTTTTCTTTCGTGGACAGGAAAAAGTGGACTCTCCAAAAGCACTTTTTCTCCCAACAAAAATGTAAGGAAAAAAGCAAGCAGCATTTGCAAACTCCCTAGTCAAGTGAAAAGAAAAAAAAATATAAATTGCATTGCCTCAAGTGGCCATTTCTTTTTGAAGACAGAAAAAGGTAAAGGCTAGCATTGGCTGTTTTGTTAGAAATGAACAAAAGGTAGTCTGATCTGTACTTCGTTGCTACTTTTTCACATTTATTTAGCAGCTTTAACAAATAAAGGTTAAAGCTTGAATAAAAAACAATGGGAAGTATATAAACATGAAATGATTGACTGTAAGGGCTGAATACCGATAAAGATTTCCCTTGATAAGATACTATGTTTATTATATTTTGCCTTGGAGTTTCTATGCACTATAAAAGACAATGCATTTACAGGTTTTTATATGAATTTCTTATTGATATAACAGTATTCTTTTTTTGCTACAGTAAGTAAATGTTTGCAGGTTAAAAATAACTACTTCTGTATATTGATAGTTCGAAACATAATTTTAAGTTTATCATTTGTTATAGAATATGGACTTCTGTAGGAAATGCAGTAGTAAAAAAAGTAAGCTTGCTTATAGGTCCATGAATTGCTTTCTGAATAAAGCGGAATTCTTTGTAACTAAAACGAGGCTAGGTACAGTCCAAAAAAGCATACTATAAGGTGGGGAGGGGACAGGAGACTTCTAATCAGAAACTGGAACAACTTGTTTCTGCCTTCAGTTAGCATTCCTACATGATCCTAAAATTGTGGTATGAGGTCTTGGCCACCCATAGGCATGTTACTTGAATAGTGTTTTGCCTTAGTAAACAAGGGCTGCAGCAAGCAGGAGGCAGGAACCAGAGAACCTGAACCTTAGATCTATGGTGTGTTCCTCCTATCAGCACTGTATTAGAGTCAAACTGGCTGCTGAAATTGTAGTTTGATCTTGACCTGCTGCCAGCATGTTCTGCTTGCTCTGTTTCCAAGGGAGTTGGTATTTTTTGGGTTGGTGAGTAGGCTTATTCTTCATGTCTGCCTTGGTTCAGAACTTTTAGGTCTACTCCCCTACAGAGGGGAATAATAAAAAATAGGTATTAAATAATTGGCATAAGTAACTGGTATAACTCTAAAGGCAAAACTACCTTTTTTAGTTTTGATGCCATGAAAGAAGCTCTAAGGATCTATAAAGACATATCTCATGAAAAATAGTTAACCCATGTTGTATATATTCAAGATGTTCCTACTGCAGTTGTTTTTCATATCTGTTTTATTATGCAAACATAGCATTTAACAAAACAAAAAAGGCCATTAATAAAAAAAAAGGTAATTCTAGGCAAAGAGTTTTTTCATCTCATTCAAGCCAAAAGATACCAAATCAGAGCCAAAAACAGTTCTTAGGTTATTTCCTTCAAACACAGCAGTTAAATCAAAGTGTAAGGATCCACAGTTCTAATTCTAGTAAGCAAACTCCATACCGACAAAAAAAAATTAAGCATTTGTGGAGGAAAAGAATTGCACTGAAGTCTTCAAAAGAATGCTAAAGGGCCATGGTTCCTAATGCTTTGACCTATTCACTGAAAATCCCTCCACTTGCTGTACATCCAGAGCAGCTGCAAGACCAGATTCCTAGTTAAGTTGTACAAATATTGGACAAATTTACTAGATTGTGAACTTGCATAAAACCATATGAATAGTTCCTAAGGACCGAGACCTAGGAATTACCTAATAGTGGGCCAGGATAATTAAGCTATTAGCTGTAGGTCTGTTGATGTACAATCCTGAGAAAGAGAGGAAAAAAGCCATCAGTATTAATGTTGATACCAAAATCTGCATTTGTGTGCACTTGTGTAACTGTTTTTCAGCCAAAGAAAACAAGGTTTATATTCTGACTTATGTATTTAAAACTGTTGACTGAGCAACTAAAATTGGAAATAAACTTTCTAATTCTAAAAGAAAGTAAGTTGATCCTGGAAAACTTCACAAGTTTCAAGTAGTTCTGCAGTCCTATTATTTTCTCTTCCAGAACATGCACATAGAAAATGCATTGAACTACATATGAAATAAGATAATCAAAGTTCAAAGGCTTACAACTTTTTACCAAAGTGGTCTTTGAATTGTCTAAATTTATAGTTGACAACTGACTGAGCCTGTTTTTGTTGAATTTTATAAGACTTCAAACTTCTAATATTTGTTCCATCTTAGCCAAAATAATGACTTTTTTTTCTTAAAGACATTGTCTGGTTTGTTTGTCAATCAACCTTCCATTTAAGAAAATAAAGACTGTATTATTTTTTCATTAGTAGGGTAGTATTTCCATCAGCTGACTTGCTGAATTATTTTCAAGTTGACATTAAAAGTTCTGCAACAGTGCCTTGAAGGAAAGAATTTGTTTACCATAGTTAATTTTTTCTCTTTTGCAATGTTTATTAAGAGTTTCAGAGGAAATTTGACAGCAAAATCTATTTTTCTATTGAAAGACTACTGAGCCTACTGCTTTTATCATGCTTGCCTTATTTTACTCTGATTTTATACTCTGTGCTCACTTGACTGTTTTGTTTTGCCTGAGCAGTAAGATGTATACAGAAAATGAAATATCTTCTCCTATATGTTTAATATATATGCAATAAGGAGAATAGTTATAAGTAGTATGAAACAGCAATATTGTACTTAGAAATAATTCCAATAAACTTAACGAAGAAACTATAAAAGTGAAGACTGAATTTGTGTGTTGCCTTAGAAAAGTGAAATCAGAATTTATTTTCTTTCTTTGTCTGTATGAATAACCTTTAACATGGAACACCCACAGCTCTTCTAACCTCTTCATCTGCTTGACCACCATACTGCCTTTACTCAGATCTATAACCTTCTATGTAGAAATTGGCAAAGGAAAATGTCCAGGTAATTCTTTTCTAAATGCACATACTGCAATTAATCCTTTCTTAGTTAGACATGTAAGTTGAGAACCTATTCTATTTCCTGTGTCAATGGGGGGAAAAAAAATGGTATTTTTCCAGGATAGTGTAACAGCTGAAGTGGAGTCTAACTATGCAGGGTGAGTCTCAGCATCTGAGATAGTGTTACTTATTTTTATTTTTTATTTTTATAAAGCACAAGATATGAAAACACACTTAGAGTGGTTTTATTTATTCTATGAAGACAAGTCTCGGTGATGGGCTTGGCAATTGAAATATACATTAAATTCTGCTCTCTATTTTAAGAGACCTAAGGATCTTCCATATCATCCTAGAATCACTTGGGTAGGAAGAGACCTTAAAGATCACCTAGTTCCAATCTTGCTGCCATGGGCAGGGATGCCACCCACTGCATTAAGTTGCCCAGTGCCACATCCAACCGGGTCTTGAACACCTCCAGGGATGGGGCATCCACAGCTTCTCCAGACAACCTGTTCCAGTGCTTCACCACCCTCATAGAGAAGATTCCTTCGAACATCTGATCTAAACCTCCCTTCTTTTAAACTGCTTCCCCTTGTCATATCTGCCCATGTAAAAAGTTGCTCTCCATCTTTTTTTGTAAGCTCCCTCTAAGTTTTGAAAGGCTTCAGAGAGGTCTCCCCTCAATGAGACCAGAGGTCCTCATAGGAGAGCTGCTTCAGCTGTCTGAGCATCTTTGTGGCCCTCCTCTGGACTCACTTGAACAGCCCCACATCCTTTTTCTGCTGGGGGGCACCAGACCTGGACGCAGCACTCCAGGTGGGGCCTCACAAGGGCAGAGCAGAGGGGCACAATCCCCTCCCTCCACCTGCTGCCCACCCCTCTGTTGGTGCAGCCCAGGACGCAGTTGGCCTTCTGGGCTGCAAGCACACACTGCTGGCTCATGTCGAGCTTTTTGTCCACCAGAGCCCCCAGGTCCTTCTCTGCAGGGCTGCTCTCAATGGGTTCTTCCAGTCTGTGCTCATGTCTGGGATTGCCCTGACCCAGGTGCAGCACTTTACACTTGAACTTGTTGAACCTCATTAGGTTCATGCGGGCCCACTTCTCAAGCCTGTCAGGTTCCTTTGGATGACATCTCTTCTATTGTATTAACTGCACCCCTCAGCTTGGTGTCATCTGCAAAGTTGATGAGGGTGCACTCGATCCCACTGTTTATGTCATTGATAAAGGTATTAAACAGCACTGGTCCCAGGACAGACCCCTGAGGGACACCACTCGTCACCAGACTCCACCTGGACCCAGAGCCATTGACCACCACTCTCTGGCTGCAGCCATCTAGCCAATAATATTTCATTATGTTGCTTTCTGCTGTGCTTATATGTCATGTAATATGTCGATGTAACATGACATCTTAGTACGTATTAACGCTTTGTCTCCCAAGGGGTAAGTAACACATCTAAACCTTGCTGATGGCCCTATTTGCCTGCAGAGTTCATCTGAGATAAAATAATTAAAATAAACTGCACAGCAGCAAGTGTACTTTTTGTCAGTTGTTCTTAAGCTATCAACAGCTGTATCTCCCTAGCACAGGAGACCAAGATAGGCAGGCAGACTTTTAGAAGAGGGTAGAGAGTACTCCTTTAGCTTTCATCATTGATATTTTTGCCTAGACTAGTACTTCTGGACAAGGAATTCTGTGTGGCAGAAATAACAGCTAACTGTTACCAATAAACAGGCACATCCTGAGCAGCTATAGGATGTGCAACAAAGATAATCAGGACATTTGAGAAAACAACTTACTGTCATAGAATAAAAGAGTTAAGCCATATGCTTGCATTACCAAATGCTTTTCTATTGCTTTTTGAAAAATCTGCAATAGAAATTTAGAATGCAGTAAGTAGAAGGGAGATACAGTAATAGCACGGGGAGGCAAAAATTGGAATTCTTTCAGAAGAGAGAAATAGCAGTATTTATATCCTTTGCTGTTGATGGTCGTAGTGTCTTCTAAGTTCTAAAAGAACATACATAAAATAATACCATATAAAATTTGACAGCTCAACCATTGTACAATGGATTTGGAAATAAATCATCTCCTCTGTGCAAATACAATAGCAGTAGCCTTTACATATTTTTAACAACTGTAGCTTAATCTCTTTTTTTACTGTTGCACAATCAGGACTTGCTAGGATCTCTCTAGTCTCAGGGCGTGTGGTTCTTCCACTCAGCAAGTGCCCATGCTAATGTCTGTGACCATAAACTTTTATAGCACAGAAATGAAAAAAACAGAGAGATAAGAAAGAATCAGGAAAATGTTCGGAAAAAAAAGAATCCCAAGAGATATATACGCTAATTAGAAAAGTACAATGTATGTAAATGTTCTTGCTGGCCTCTTTCCATCCAAATATGTGCATATATTACTTAGGATATCTGATGTAATTTGGCAGTATGCTGTTGGAGAATTAAATAAAAGTATTTCTGTCAGATTGGCTAACCTGGGGGAACTAGCTTCCCAATTGGTGTTTCTTATGTCAGGCTAGACAGAGGGAACTACAAGTACCTGCAGCAACCTCAGATGCCATCATGAGGAAATAAGATACTATGGTTAAAAATTACTCAGGTATTTTCACTTCTACTAAGCCACAGTTGTTAACAGTGTGGATCTGTGAGCTAATGAATATTCTTAATCACTTCCTATAACTTACTTCAGACTTCCACACCTTTGGAGTTTTGGCTGTTTTCTGGTGTTGATGGTAGGTAGCAAAGTATGCACAGAGAATGAACAGCAAACTTTCTGCTAACCCACATTTTAGAAAGAATGGTACTAGCTGCTATTTCAGCTTATGTTGATAATGGGGTACATCAAACCTAATAAAAGGTCAATGACATCGTCATTATTCATTTAACAAAATTATAGGTGTTACGTAAAGTTATCTGCAGGCTAGTTTAGGGCACTGTATCTTACTGCGTACAAAGGAAAACCAGCATACCAAGGAAAAATTGCCAGAAAAGAGGGAGAAGGGGGATAATCCTGGCTTTAAAGAGACAAGGAGAAGAGAAGGAACAGTTTCCTATTAGCTACTGTGCAGCAATTGTCTGCAAAATTTTACTGTGGAAGACACATGACTTTGTTTACTAGCTGATGAAATTGATATCAAACTTAGCCAATGAGGCTAATAATTGAGGCTAATAATTTTTCTGCCACACCCTACATGCAGCAACAGTTAAAACAGAACATTGGGAAAAGCTGTCTCTGCCCTTCCTAAGTTATTTTCTAAGATGCTACTTGTACTATGTATGTTGAGTGACAGGAAAAAAAAATACTAACAGTGGATAATTTGACCTTTCCTTTGAATCCAGAGATTTTATGTTTTCTTTTGCAAGATCACAGATACTGTCTATGAAAACTGTACAGTGTGCCTTTGCTCTTGTCCTCCTAGTGACCTGTCCTCCCCAAAATGTGTGCAAAGTATACTCTGATGTCTATCTATCACAGCACGGATAAAATATGTTGTGACTGAACCCTGCTGCTGGCCAGCGTCTCAGCAGACAGGTAAGGCAAGCAGGAGAGCATAACCTGAAAGAAAGGAGGAAAATGATTGTGAACATCAGGACATGATAAGCGGGCAAAAAGGCAGAAGTGACAGGGTGGCAAGAAGGAGAGTCTGTGAGAAGAGGCTGAGGCAAAGAGGTGTGCCAAAGAACTGGAAGGCATTAGATAAATTTATAGAGAGATGAATGACTTAAGCTGACCTTGGTCGTGAATTAAAACAAACGTCCTTTAGAAGTGTTCTGCCTCCTGATCCCAGACAAGCTCAGGAATGCCAGAATGAACAGCCAGGAAAGATATCAGGGCAGCGCATCTGTCTCTTATAGAAGCATAAGAAGATGTGGGAAAATATATCCTCCAGAACAGAGTGTACCCTGTTCTTTATTAACTACAGTTTGGAAAGCATCTGGAAAGAAATCTTTTAGGTGACAGATGTGTAAATTGGTCAATACATCAGTAGAGTAAAAAAATCTGCAGAGACAAACGATACAGTGAGGAAGAGTCAGCAGAGGGAGTAGTATCACTGCACAAACTTGTAGAAGGAATTTGAAGGAATCAGTAAGCATGTGGAAAAAAATAATTGGTGAATTTGCACTTCCAAAAACACACCAAAAATTCCTGAAAAGACTAGGGAAAAAGTAATAGATCTGTTATAGACCAATATATAGACCAATAGATCTATTATAGACTTTAGCAGTAAAAGATGAGGAATAATGTTGAGCTTTCAGAGCATACCAAGGGATCAGTGCTAAGATCTATGTTGTTCAACATACTCATAAAAGCAAGAAGGGTTCTTGGTGAGATGAGAAAGTTTGCCAATAATACAAAACTGTAAATGTGAAAATCAGTTTTCAGAATTATAGAAGAATAAAATTTTAAACAGTTTAAGCGGTAGGTGACAGAAGTTGATACGAGAAAAATAACAGCTAGCTTGTATACATATTGTTAGGTTGTAGTTTTCCCAGAAGATGTCATTAAACTGAGAACTAATGGCTGCAGCAGTGTCAAAGTGTAGACAAGCGTAAAAAGTAATTATGTAAATTCAGAGAAGAAAAGTCTATCAAACACGGATTAGAGCCTTTGTCTCACAACAAGCCTAATCCAAGGATGGTTCAAGCTGTGGTGGGCATCCCTGAAGCATATCCCTGTGTGCCAACCATGTTCTCACACCATTTCCTGGTATCTTTTAAGGACTTCTAGCAGAAACATGCTAAATTTTTGTTGTTCTGTTATTCTTATGGGTAGTACATGGGTTTCTTCTTATTATTATTGTTATTCTTAAGGGTTAGTACAATAATTATACTTCAGCTGCATAATACTGACCTGTTTTTTCAAGGTGATGTCACCACATATGACTAAACAGATTCTTGAGAACAAGACAAATTAAGGCACAATGTTCCCAATTTTAATTTTCCCCAATGCAAACTGACATTATACTGTGTCTGGCTGGGATGGAGTTAACTTTCCCTGCAGCAGTCCGTACAGTGCTGTGCTCTGCACCTGTAGCTAGAACAGCACTGGTATCACACTGGTGTTGTGTCTGTTGCTGAGTGGTGCTGGCACAGCACCAAGACTGCCTCCAAACCCCCCAGAGCCAGCAGGCTGGGGGTGGGCAAGAGGTGGGGAGGGGACATCGCCAGGGCAGCTGACCTAAACCAACCAAGGGATATTCCATAGTGTGAGATGGCACCCTCAGCAATAAAAGCTGTAGAAAAAGCAATTAAAGCTGGGAAAGGGGAGGGAGAAGGGAGGGGTAGAGGAGGGTTGTGTGTCTCTCATTAAGAAAACATCTGTCCTTCCCAAAACCACTACACTTACTGAGGCCCTTCTTCCCAAGATGTGGCGAAACATCACTTGCTGATAGGAAGCTGAGAATAACTGTTTTGTCTCTCTTTGCTTCCACATGGCCTTTGCTTGTTTTTCTCTATCTTTTCCATTTGATTAAATCATCCTTATCTCAACCCGTGAGCCTTTTTTCTTCCCGGTCATGCTTTCTTCCCCCGTCTCCATTTGAGGAGGCGGAGTGAGAGAGCGGGGTGGTGGAGTGCAGCTGCCCAGCTGGATGAAACCACCACAGTCCTTTTTGGTTCCCAGCATGGGGCTCGAAGGGTTGAGATAACAATAGATATCACCAAAGTACTTTAGAGAGAGCTTACAATTATCATATTTATTTAATAGTTGCTGGCCATGTTGTGGCTGGTTTGCTCTCAATATTGTTCTTTGTGATCCCGTTTTATGTGATCTTCGCCATGTTCTCTCTTCTGCTATATATCAGGTCTGAGAGCTTGTTAAAGGCTGTGGTTTGTTGGTTTGTTTGTTCTGTTTGTTTGTTTTTCAGTTCACTGTGCTGTAAAGCATTGGCCTTGAGCGTAATTGGTATCCAGGCCCTACATTGCTATCCTGTCTGTATTTCAGTAACCTTTTATTGTAGAATATTAACAGTTACCCTCACTCCTTTTTCTCCTCTGGGAGTCAATTGGAGGATGTAAGGAATAGTACCTCCTACCTCCTTCCCCCTTCCCTATGGGCTAATTACAACAGCTTTTGAATATTTTGAACATCCCTGGGTACTCCTATTGCTAGGTCTGCAAAATGTGTTTCTGTTTTTTCCTAAGGTTGAACAATTAGTTAAGAATACCACCCAGGAAACTGCCCCGAGACGGTGTGGTGGTGGGTGGCAAGGTGTGTGGGAGGATATGGACAGGTACCTGTCACGGTTTTCTCCTCCGATGGTTTTGCGATTCACCCCTGAACAAGTGCAGAATCCTAAAAAGCTGACATAATTTTTGATAGACATGTACCCTGACCCTGGTAATGCCAGAGGACTCCAGCCCAGCTTGCTGCACTGTGCCTGGGCCTGGCCTGCTCCTATCAAACAGTAGTTAACTCTATCCAGCTCCCTCAAGGGGGGGAGGAGGTCTCTGAAACTGGTAACACATCCTGTGGTTAACGCAGAGGGCCAACAGTCGATGGTGACTATAGTCAAATAGTCAGCTCATCTAGTAAGGGAAGAAGCTCCTCCTAAGAGGTTCCAGGAGGGAGAAATGGAAGGGGCAGGCTGCTGTAGGGCAGGGCCATCACAAGAACAGGAGGACAGAAATCATAAACAAGCCAGAAACCACCTGATCCCTATCCCTGAGTGAGCTGTGAGATTTATGAAAGGATTTCAGATCTCACCTAGGTGAGCACTTTCTCACCTGGCTGCCCTAATACTGGGATACTGAGGCTGGTAGCCAGGCAGCTGGGATCCCTCTCCAGGGAAAGGGCTGTTGACAGCGGTTGGGAAAGAGGCACAAGCCTCTGGAGTTGACTCCTGTCAGGCATGAAAGAAGGATATGCCTTCAAGGAAGATGTTCTATGTCACCCAGATGAGTGGACCACCACAGAGAGAAGTCTTCAGGACCTAAGGGAATTAACCATACTGGAGACAGCTAATTGTGATCTGGACAATGACCAGGCACCCAAAAAGCCAAATGAAATCTGATGCAAGCAGTCCACTTTGCAGAAGTTTGTACAGAGTGAATCATTGTACTCCAGTGCACTGGCAGCAATGAACTGGAGTGATGGAGAGAAACCAACAGTGGATTTATTGGTTGGCTAGCTCTGGCAATATGAAGAAAATTTCATAAATTTCATAAAATTAATAAAATCTCCCTTTCCCTATGGGCCTGAATTTTGGCTGTGGAGTAACTGTCCCAACAAGTTCAGCACCTTGAAGAACATATATCTTCCTTCTCAGGCATATAGACCAGTATCTCAACTATTATGTGTCAGTGCTTTCCTGCTTGAGGGAGAGAGTATCCTTATGTGTGTGACCACAGGAAGGACATGAGGAAGTGGGATGTGTGTCATTAAAGGGTATAGAAGTTTGGCAGGAACTAAACACCCTTGAATTCCAGCTTGTCCTCAGATATCAGAAGGGCCAGGGGTGACTGGCTTAGGTTCTGAGCAACGCACAGTTCAGCACTGTATGTCCATTGGCATTCAATATATTGAACTACCATGATCATGGATGCACAAATCTTATGATACATCTTCAGCCTAGTAGATTAATAACTGGTGCAGTTTATTGAAGCAACAGGAGTACAGGTTCTTTTGGATTGCTGGTGATAAACACTCTCTGCAAAACATGTGCAAATACCAAAAACATGACTAATACAGCCAACCGCAAATAAGCTAACTTAGGAAACAACTCCATAAAGAATGTTAGGTTTCCCAGGGAAGCACTCAGTATCACCAAGGGCCCAAATCTCACCCAATAGGTATCTGTATGGGGTGGGCGGGCAGGCAGGGAGGAAGGAGGGAGAGAGAAGAGAGGTTGAGCCCATTGACTGATCCCAGAAGTCAGTGATGTCCTCCTCGCTTGTCTGTGCAATCTTCCCTAACATTCTTCCTCTCTTGAGCTATTTTTACACTGTTTTCTTACTTTCAGGTGGAGCTTGAGTGACTCTACTCATACAAACCTTTGTTGTTATTGGTACAGAATTTTCTCACTTTTGCTTTAAAGATACAGGCTTAGAGGAATTCAGAGGGCATGCAAAGGGTGGTTGTACTTTGGAGGTGGGCAGCCTTCGGGATGGAGGTGTGTTTTGGCATTATAATGAGATTATAATGAATGAAGTTCACCCAGAGGACATGCTTTTGACAAAAACAGAAAAGTGCTGGCTCAGGTCTGGCTATGCAGTTTATCAGTTTGGCTCAGGGCTGTCCATGCAGTCTGTCAGTTCCAAAGTACCACCAAATTCCCCATCCCTGTGGTGATACCACAGAACCTGGCCACATTGTCTCCATGTCACTCCACCCTCTATGCTATTTCTCTCAGAGTCAGCACACCAAGCTCCCGTGGTGGTGCCACTATCTAAGGCTACAGGTTATGTTGCCAAGGGGACTATCATGGAACAGATTCCTGGCATATCTGCCACATCTCACCCTGGAAGTTTCCTCAGTGCTGAACCTTCTCTTAAGATGTGGACATACCTTTAGTCTCAGTAAGTCACCTCCAGCAATTATTCCACACGATGGTGAACCTTCCTCAACCCTAGAAGCTCGGGTACATGGACTGCAAGGAAAAACAGCAGCCAAAAGGGGTTGTCCTAGAAAAAATACTGCTGCAGTTTCTGTTGGGAGCTCCCCAAAGGGAGTAGAAGGGCTGATGTTACTCCTGACCCTAATAAAAGGACCTCTGCTTCACATTTGCAAGAATTAAGTGATGGATACTCCAGCCAGGACTAGAGGGGCCCTGCCTCTGGCCAGGCAGAGGAAAGGGGTAACTGGATTTACTGGGCTGTATGGATCTGATGGCCTGGCACAACAGACCCGCAGACATATATGGCTTTAATGGATACTGGTGCACATTGTACCCTAATGCCATCAACCTCGAAAGGGACAGAACCCATCTATATTTCTGGAGTGACAGGGGGATCCCAACAATTAGCTGTATTGGAGGACGAAGTAAACCTAACTGGAAGTGAGTGTCAAAAGTACCACATTGTGACTGGCCTGGAGGCTCCATGCATCCTTGGCATAGACTACCTCAAGAGAGGGTACTTGAGGACCCAAAAGGCTATTTATTGGTAGGCTTTTGGTATAGCTGTCGTAAGTATGGAGATTAAGTAGCTGTTTACCTTGCCCATTCTTTTGGAAGATCCTTCTGTTGTGTGTGGGGTTGCTGAGGGTTGAAGAACAGCACGTGTCAATTGCTACCACAATGGTGCAATGGTGGCAATATTGCACCAACCGAGACTCCCTGATTCCCATCCATAAGCTAATTCATCACCTGGAGAGCAAAGGAGTGATCAGCAAGATTCACTTACCCTCTAGTAGTCCCATATGGCCAGTGCAAAAATCTAACGGAGAGTGGAGACTAACACTGGACTATTGTGGCCTGAATGAATTCTCACCAGCTCCGTGCCAGACATGCTAGAACTTCAATATGAAATAGAGTCAAATGCAGCCAAGTGGTATGCTACCGTTGATATCACTAATGCATTTTTCCCCATCCCTTTGGCAGCAACGTGCAGGCCACAGTTTGCTTTCACTTGGAGGGGTGTCCAGTACACCTGGAATTGACTGCCCCAGGGGTGGAAACACAGCCCTACCATTTGCCATGGACTGATCCAGACCACACTGGAAGAGGGGGAAGTCTTGAACACCTGCAGTACATTGATGACATCATTGTGTGGGGTGACACAGCAGAAGTAGTTGAGAAAGGGAAGAGAATAATTCAAATTCTACAGAAAGCTGGTTTTGCTATTAAAGAGAGTAAGGTCAAAGAAACTGCACAAGAGATCCAGTTCTTGGGAGTAAAATGGCAAGAGGGACATTGCCACATCCCTATGGATATGATCAATAAGGTAAGAACCATGTCCCTACCAACTAACAAGAGAGAAACACAAGTTTTCTCAGGCCTTATGGCGTTCTGGAGAATGCATGTGCCAGGCTTTAGTCAGCTTGTGAGTCCTCTATATTGAGTGACTCAAAAGAGGAATTATTTCAAGTGGGGCCCCAAGCAACAACGGGCCTTCGAACAAATCAAACAGGAAATAGCTCATGAGGTAGTCCTTGGGCCTGTCCGTACTGGAACAGCTGTGCAAAACATGCTTTACACTGCAGCTGGGGAGCATGCAGCCTCTGGCAGAAAACCCCAGGAGAAACTCAAGGTTGACCTCTGGGGTTCTGGAGCCAGGGTTATCAAGTTTACGCTACACTCCAACTGAAAAGGAGATAGTAACAGCATATGAGGGGGTTTGAGACACTTCTGAAATTGTCGGTACTGAAGAACAGCTGCTCCTGGCACCACAACTACCTGTGTTACACTGGACGTTCAAAGGGAGAATCCTCTCTACACAGCAGGCAACTAATGCTATATGGAGTAAGCGTGTAGTGTTAATTATGCAACAGGCTTGAATAGGGAAACCCAACTGCCCAGGAATCCTTTAAGGGATCATGGGCGGGTCAGAAAGCAAAGTGATATGGTGGAGTTTAGCTCTTTATCAGAGTGAAAACACCATCATCATCTAGCAATCGTTTATACACCTTACCAAGCCAGTGTTTTTATTAATGCAAGTACAACTCCTCAGCTGTAATTCACTTTACTGTTTTTACAGTACACTAAATATTTCAAAATATATAGTTAAAATAGTGCTGAGTTTCTTTTCTTCAAATTTATTTCTAGAAAGGCTGTGTTATGGGTATACGCCCCCAAAGGCTACACTTCTGTTATGGCTGTTATTAGCAGGCAGCTAAACACCACACAGTCATTAGCTCACTCCCCGCCCTAGTGGGATGGGGGAGAGAATTGAAAACTACCAGAACTCATGGGCCGAGATAAGAACAGTTTAATAAGAAACAAACAACAAACAAACAAACAAACAAAAGCAACCACCCAACACCAACAACATCAAAAAGGTAAGAAAAGAAGAGGAAAGAAAGAAAAAACAACCACCACCACCACAACAAAAAGAATACACAAGGCAAGTGATGCAAAATGCAGTTGCTCACCACCACTGACTGATGCCCAGCCAGTCCCAGAGCAATGGCAAAACAAAACAAAACAAAACAAACAAAACAATCAAAACCCCAGAGATATAAGTAATGATAACACGTATTTAAGAAATATGATGAATACAACCCCCACCTCCTACCCCCACCTTTTAAGGCATAAGGAATTAAGTACGTAGAAATAAGTACATAATGTTTCTTGATTTGATTTGTCATTCCAATGATTTCACTGGCCAATATACCCTATGCTTAAATTTGTTTGCACAGAAGAAATATATTGTTATTGGTCTGGATAAATTGAAGAATAATTTCTGCAATAGGCAAAAAGGCACAAAAAGTCACTTTTAAAGAGACACAGATCTTTCTTTTCTCCTGCCTGGCCCCTGTTATTCATTCTGAGAAAGATGTGACTCCCAGCCTCCAAAAGGAAATCCACTTTGCACAATGCAGAATGTGACAGAAGTGCACATGGCAAAATGTTTGCTCCCAAACTTCAGGGACCAAATGAGCCAGCTGATAAATTGCCTTGACAGAGTGAAACCAGTCAGGAAACATGATATGACACGATGTTTTTCAGGGAGTTGTTCAAACTGTTGGACATTTTAACAAAAAATGATGAGGAAGGAAATCCTACAACCCATTTATCAAGACTTGATAACCAGAGTCAAAATACTGTTCCCTTTTTGCTACTCTAATGCTAGTAATGGCGATGAAAAAGATGATGAAATTGCACACTGCAGTTCTATTATAGACCCTCCAGAAAGCCTGTGAAAAGGGTAACTACTTTCACAAGCCACATCCATCTGTCCCTATCCCTGAAGTCAGGGTCCGGACTTTAACAAAATGTTCCCTAATATAGATAGAAAAGAGCAACAGCAAATTTAGCAATGACATCCAAAACCTACCCTACCTAGATTTGTATTTTTGTAGTATTATTTTTGCATATCACCCAGATAGTGAAGGTCCCAATTTGTGACTGAACCCCTCAAATACCACAGGATTATAAAGACTTACTGATCATCATCAACACTGGATGGAAGGAATCACAGAAACACAGTCCGAAGACCAAAATGCAGCCTAACACAAGACATGGTGCACTGGTTTTCCTGAAAGACAGTAGATAGAAATTGTTGCTGAGAAGAATAAAGCAGAAAAGATTTTTGGAAGAAAGTATTAACATGTAATTTGAAAACAAAACAAAGAAAAAAAAAAAGAAAAAAAAAAAGCTGTATGTGGAAGTGTAATTTCCATACAAAGGGTTGGTGAATAATTGAAGATCCACAAGGAGAAAGGTATATAGTTATCTTGGTGAAATTAAGGGCAATGGCAAAGCACCGATGTACCTAACTAGGAGCATGCTCAAGGGCTGGTATTTTGTTACCAAAACAGCTTTTTTTTTTTTTTTTTTTTTTTTTTTTTCCCAGGATTGGGAGAAGGAGTGGGGAGAAGGAGTATGGGGAGGATGTTTTTTTCTTGCCCCTATCACAGACATCCCCAACCATCTCTTTGAAAAAGGGACATGCTAGTCTATTTAATTTTTCCCATTTCTGGTGTCACAGCTTAAGGTCAAGTACTCTAAAGAAAGTCAATGATTTATCCAAGTTACTAAGCCCCAGGCAACTTTTAAGAGAATGTTTACAAATCTTGATAAAGTCTCAGATGACTTTAAATTGGCACATCAGCTGAGACAACCAACAGGAAACAAAACAAAAACAAAAACAAAATTAGAACCTCTTGTACGATTTCCTCAGCTCTCACCACCAATTCTATTCATCAATGTCTATACTGACAGGTAACATTTCAATCATGGAAATTTTATGGTGACTTTCAAAGGACTTCTAGTAAATTCAGTATGCAGAAAGAATAATATAAAAGTTTTCTGAACTAAATTATCCTGGAGCATTTCACCCACTCAGCAACCTAAGCTGTCCATCAGTTTTCAGACACTAAAAGAAATTGGGTGTTGGAATTTGCCATCTGTGTTATAATATATGAAACTCTCCTTTGCATAAATTTAGTCTCTGAGTTAGAATGAGCACTTATTTGCATGCCATATAGCATTAGGACAAGATAATGAAGATGCCATTACCATATATCACTACAGATGTATTATTCTTTATATTCCCTTAAGTAATGAATATTCATTAAAAGTTTTAAAAACAAAAATGGTTGAAAAAAGTGTTTTTTCACTTTTTTAGAGTTCATCTATCTAGTGCAACCCAACTCAAAAACATCAGTGACCAAGTACTAGTAGTAGACTATTAAGATTGCCCAAATTAGGAGGTTCAATGATATCAATGGAAAATAGTTAGGTATCACCACTAACATTTATTTTTAAAAGCAAATGGAGATTTCGGTAGAGACGATGACGACTTCCTTGCTCTCCCTAAGACACGCGAGCGGGAGAGGTGTCTGCGGGCCGTGCAAATCTGTTCTCTGGCCAGAAGATGTCACCTTCTTACTGCCTTTTTCAGCACTTGGCGTTAAGGACGAGCTGCTTTTGTTCCGCTTAACCCAGTAGCTGTCATTACTGAGAGCCCGTGCCGGGATTACCCCTAAACAAGGACTGCAGGCACCTGCATGTGGTGCACAGTCATGCCTCCGACCAGTAAAGCTCACATGACATTCATACGTGAAGTGATGTGAAACTTATTAGAAATAAACACATTGCTTCTGGCATCCTGTCACTGGACTACAAATTGCCTACAGCATGAAAGGCAATACAATGAATTTCATCAGAGCACAGAGCTGTTCCTCTGTGAGTTTGTTGAGTGGGTGTTTGAGACCACACCATGCTTTAAATACTGGTAAACACTCACCAAAATCCCAGGGAGACAAGTTCATTTGTTTTCTCCATTTCTTAGGTATTACATGTATTCCTTTTCTTCTCTTTCAGCAAAAGGTGGTTCTCTGGCAATCCTTGCTGTTTCTCCCCAGATGTGGGTCACCACTGATCTACTCCCTAGTCATGCCTGCTAATATAAGAAGACCATTTATAAGGAGCCCATCATTTTAATTTCTGATACATTTAAGGGATGTCACCATTTTGTGATATGAGAATTACGTAATATCCCTAAATTACTATACCTTTTTTAGATATTTGGTGTTTTTCTGCAAGCGTTCAGAGACTGCTAATACATACATCAGAGACTTCACACACATCACATTAGATAGGACTCCTTTCCGAAAAAATAATTAAGTTACTTAAGCACTAAGTTACTTAAGTTTCTGTTTTTTTTTTTTTGCTGTTGTAAACTACAGGAGATACCATTGCTTTTGACAGATAACAGATCACAGGGAAGTGTGTGACTGAAGAATGCAGTGTCACTGAGATGCAGTATGTTAAGTATAGTAGTAGGAGTGTATTCCCAGTGCAGGAGTTCTCTCTCCTAATGCTGCATACTTAACTCAGCGTCCTAGCTAAGATTTCTTATATCTTGCTCACCCTGCACTTCATGAAAAGACAGAGACAGATGTTTCCAGTGACAATTGTGATTTAAAATAAAGATTTAAATTCTAAAGTAGCCTTATGTATACACAACAGCCTGACCTGAACAACTTCTTCAAGTCAAGCATCATAGTAAGATGCACACTTCAGGAAGTTAGCCCTGGGATGAACCTGGACTACCTCTTCTTCAGTGGCCCTTTTAAACAAGGAAGACCAAAGATGCAAGGCTTGAATCATCAACTTATATCAGTCATAACAGGTGTAGATTTCTCTTTTCCTAGCAAGGCTCCACTTGTTCCCACAGCTGTTTTCCAAATTAGGAACAACAACAAAGTTCATTGAGTATGTTTGCTCTTTTCCAAGGTGACAAGGAAAAGGACAAATTTGCTAGCTCATAAAGAAAAAATGAGAGATATCTTAAATATCTTCAGTAATGCTTCATAGAAAAAATACAAGATGTGAAAAAGGAGAACAGCATTGCCTTTACCATGTGGCAAAATAAATATAAGATTATTATTATTCTTCCAGAGAAATATGTAATTCCTCAAACTTAGTTTAGGTTATCTGTTTCTAAAGGTACAATATGTCAAATATGATAAATGTTAGCATAAACAAAATTAATTTTGACTCAGAACAGAATATCCTGAGTTGGAAGGGACCTACAAGGGTCATAGAATCATAGAGTCATGCAGGTTGGAAAAGACCTCTAAGATCATCTAGCCCAGTCTATAACCTAGTACTAAAGTCCACCATTAAACCATGCTACTAAGTTCTACATCTACAAGTTTCTTGAAAACTTCCAGGGTTTGTGATTCAACCACTTTCCTGGGCAGCCTGCTCCAATGCCACAAAAATCTCTCAGTAAAGAAATTCCTCCTAATATCCAAACTAAACCTTCCCTGGCACAACTTGAGGTCATTTCTCCTTGTTTTATCACTTGGTGCTTGTGAGAAGAGCCTGATCCCCACCTCACTAAAGCCTCCTTTAAGGTGACTATACAGTGCCATAAGGTCTCCCGAGCCTCCTTTTCTCTAGGCTCTAAACTCCAGCTCCCTCAGCCACTCCCCATAAGACTTGTTCTCCAGACCCCTCACCAGCTTTGTTGCCCTTCTCTGGACACATTTCAGGGCCTCGATATCTTTCTTGTACTGAGGGACCCAAAACTGAACACAATACTCAAGGTGCGGCCTCCCCAGAGCCAAGTACGGGGGACAGTCACTTCCCTAGTGCTGCTGGCCACACTATTTCTGATCCAAGCCAGGATGCTGTTGGCCTTCTTGGCCACCTGAGCCCACTGCTGGCTCATATTCAGCCAGCTATTGAACAATACCCCCAGGTCCCTTTCTGCCAGGCAGCTTTCCTGCCACTCCTCCCCCAGCCTGTAGCATCGCGTGGAGTTGTTGTGCCCCAAGTGCAGATCATTGAGTACAACTCCTGACTCCACACAGAACCACCCAAAAATCAGACCATGTATCTGAAAGCAGTCCAAATTCTTCTTGAACTACAGCATCTTGCTGCTGTGAACACTGTCCCAGAGAGCCTGTTCCAGTATCCGACCACCCTCTCTCTCACTGAAGAACCTTTTCCTAATATCCAATCTACAGCACACAGGGAGACTGTAAAATAAGAAAGATATATAACCCTGAGAAACTCTCAAGAACTTCTTCCTTTCAAGGACAGCTAGCAGCTCCAATAGCTGCTGGAGGCTGGCTGCTTCACTGCAGGCTGCAAGCTTATTGGGATGTAGATTGAGTTACTGCGTGCACAGTGCAAGGCATAATGGCATAGTTTGCTGACAACTAGCATAACATCATTATACCAATGTATATCATGTGAAATCATTAACTTTTCTCCTGTATTCTTTACGTTGTGGCATTTGAAGTAAATTTTGATGATCTTAAACTTTATTCATGTTTTTCTATAGTCTGCCTTATCTTTAGTTCTAAAATGTGTTGTGGTTTTCTTCTGTTGTTTTAAATTAGCTTTATGAGTTTTCTTAGCACTACCTCGAGAGAAACAAAATTCTTTTCCTGTATGAAGAAACACAACATCAAGTTTAAGTTTATGAAAGAAAAAATGAAGACACAACGTGGTGTGGTTTTGCACATAGCTTTTGACTTGGTTTGGGCGGAGTACCCCGGCTATAGGTCAAAATACACTATTTTCTGGCAAAGAATTCAAAGTCTCAGCTTTTTTTTTTTCCCTCCCCTCCCCCCTTTTTTTTTTTCATTATAAAATCTCCTAAGGAATCTAAACAAAATGAAAAAAAAAAACATTGTGGCCCTTCTTTAATATAAAGAAAACACTTCTTCATGATTAATATTGTTAGAGAGTAGAAAATTAAGGAAGTTAAAATGCCTACAGAATCTGTGCTTCATAAAAGAAATGCATAATGTTAGTGTGAATATCATAGGACCATATTTCATTCTCAGGTATGGAATATATTCATATATTGCTTCCTTTAATTTCAGTAAATATGGTTTTGCTCCTCTAAGGTCTTATCTAGCTAAATGTGTTGTTTATAGAATAAGCTTCCTTAACTCTTGTTGGTATCCCAAATATAATCAGACATTACTGCCTTTTTGTCACATCTACACTGGAATTTTATTTTTTACTGATTATTAGGCTGGGCTGAGGTTAATGAGAACACAGTGCTCACGGAATGTGACCTTGCCAAGCTGTTTTGTCCCCAGCAGCTCACAGAAAACAGTCCATTCTAGTTTGCAGCAAGTCATTAATTTTAGCTGACAGACCTGAAGGCAGCATAGACATTAGCGTGCAGCCTGCAAGCCACCTCTCTCTGCTGACTTAACCAATGAAATCACTCTTATTTCTACTGTCTTCTCCAATTTACCAGCAGTTCTGAAAAACTTCTCTACCTCCCCAGAGCTGCCTTTTCAAAAATGACTTGAATCTTACACCAGGATATTTGTGAGGGGCTCCCCATCCTAACATGTAGGAATGGTAACTAATATTTTATATGATTATATGATGCATCAGCAATTAAAGTGGGAAGCATCAAATTTATTATACTTTATGGAAGAGAAGCTGAAATTACTCACAGGCTTCAGGTTTTTTTTGTTTGTTTGTTTGTTTTTCACAATTCCATTGTTTCTTCATGTGGAACCAGAAATTGGACAATGATTAAAAGACTTTCAGCATTGTTCTGTAATATACATTTCTCTCACGTATTAGTCTTGATGACTTCTGTTCCCTCCTCAGTGTCCCACAAGGTATCACATTATTTGCTCAAAAGCTTAAATAAAATTACAATATTAATATGCATGAAACTTACTTTGGATAGCACTGACATCTGCAAAGAACAGCATACATTGATTAAGCTGTATGATTGATAGCTCTCTCAATCCAAACAGAAATGAATTTGGAAAGGACAAACAGGTTGGGAGCTGAAATATCAGGAAAATGACATTACTATTTGACTGCAGAACTGAAGTAGCAAGATCAGCTGAGAAGTAATAACTTCATAAAAAAAAAAAAGGGTTCAGAGTGAAACTTTCTAAGTTTACTAATCAGAATGTCTGTCTGTTTTTAAGATATATGTATTTCCGTTTTGCTATCATCTTTTCCAGTCTGTCAAAACTGGAATTTTGTCTACATAGAAAGTTTATATCATTTTAAAGTATATAGGGCAGTAAAATATTATTTGTCTTCTTCCAGGTCAGGAAGAAGAATTAGTTTGCAGGCAATGTCATTTTCCAAAGCCTATCCTAATTTCCAATTTCTAATTTTCCAAAGCCTATCCTATTTCCTCTATCCTAATTTCCTTCTGCCTGAATTCAACAAATTACGTTAGTTTACATGGATGTAAGAGTTCATCTCACTGATCATTCCTTTAGTTTTGCATTTTGAAAACATCAGCAAGTTTCCAAGTACCACTGTCTTCAATATTTCCTCGCAGAAAGCGTTAGTATACCCTACAGGGCACAGTGGTTCTTTACTTAGTGTGATGATTTTTCTCTATAATTTTCTTGAGGCATGTAATTCCTTTCCAGAACTCTACAGAAAACCATTGTGTTTTTCCAGGAGCTCCAGTTCTGCTGGAGAACATCAGTGCCAGCATCGCAGCACTCAGTGCTGCAGATACTAAGCTCTTCTGTAGGTCTAAGCTTCCAGGTAGGCTCAAACCACTGACACTTGTAACACAGCCACCAGAACCAGTGACACCTAGAAATACCATTGCGTGTTTGAGACATGATGCAAGTGCAAATTAAGCAGCTCTGGAGAAGCCTGATCCAGCTCATTAGCCTGTGGTGTCTCTGTCCCTGACCACTGTGGCTAAACAGAAGACTTGACAAAGTAGAGAGAAGAGGATTTCTGTCTGCTTCTCTGCACAGGAAGATGCAGACAAAGAGGGTAGAAACAAGTCTAAGGAGTCTCCATACATTCATCAACATATATTCTAGTCCTCTAACAAGGAATAAAGTTCTTAACCTTTACCTTCAGAGAAAAAAAAAAAAAAAAGAAAAAAAGAAAAAAAAATTATGCTTTTAAACTTCATCAGTAATACACAGCTTTGCTTCTTAGGGAGCTCCAAACATAAAGATATACTGTCTCATTCTTGATGTGAATATCAGTTTTTGGAGTGCCTGAATATTTGCAGTACATGCTTCTGTTAAGCCCCAAGGACTAAGCCCACAATATTGTAACACAGGGTGTCATTGTTTTGGAAATAGTTTTGTTACGAGAAGGGTTAACCCAGAGCCAGCTTGTAAATAAGAAAATTGGAAGACAGCCTAAAAGTCTGGGCTCACAGCGCACCACAGCTTGTAACACAAATACATAAAATTTTAAAATAAAACGTAGTCTTTACTTCATCTTTAACTTATCCTTTTTTAGCTTCTATTTTTGTGCAGGTTTTATAATGTACATAGTATATTAGTACAGTAGTACATGCATATAAACAACAACCAATAACAAATTATATTGGGCAGGTGTTCTGAAACATTTTTTGCTGATGGAGCGCATGATCAAAAAGGTTTGGGAACCCCTTCCCTATGGAGTCAGAGAGTTGACAAATAGCAGGAGAACAGCCCATGTTGGGGTAAGCACCCCTTTTGACAATAACTAGCTAGAAGTTCAGTCAGCTGCACTGTTAAGTCAGTCCTCAGTCCTGATAGTCATTCACCACTTCCTCTTTTAATGAGTGAGACTGAGAGAATGAAAAATAAAGCAACATCTGTGTCCTTGACTTTTTAAACAACAGACTTCTCAGTGCAATAATCTCTATCAGATGAACTTGAGAGGCACGTGAGAATTGAAGTCTTTTAAACTGTTCTAGCATAAATTGCCAGAAGAGGTACACAAAAGATTTTAGTAGTATATTTATGTAAAAAAGTTTTAAAATGCACTCTTAAATGCACCTTTAAAATAATGTGTTTTGATTTGTTTAAGCATCCAAACATTGGACTGAAAGGGTCTGTTTGGAGAGTAACATTATTTCCTTTCCAGCCTGGACAACTACATTCAGCATGCCATGGTTAGATACATGGTTAGATACAGGATCAGATGTCTAATTTAAAATAGATAATGAAAGAATAGTTAACCTTGTTAGCCTCCTGAGTTATATTTAATATCTGTATTAGAGGAACCAACATGCAAACAGCAGTTTAAGAAGACAAATATGAAAATACACTTAATGGCTTCACAATGTTTTGTGCATGTCATTTTACATATTAGCAACACAGCTGAAATTGAATTTTAGGCAAAAAAAAAATGTACAAAGAAAAAGATGAAAAAAGACTCACACACATACTATCTAGGAAAACCTAAGAAATAATACATTACATGTGTAGAAAGAAAAGGGATTCTTCTGTATATCCAGAAATCAGCATCTGTATTTGGATTTGTACAAGTTTTAGTTCTTGCTAGACTTACAAATTAGTTAAAATGCACCCTATTTAATTTAAAATCTTGGAAGAAAAAATCACAAACAGTAGTCAGTATTTGCCACATGAAACTTGCTAGTGAGGAAAATTTTCATTATAAGAAAGAACAATGTTTGCTGCAGTAATTCCAAAGGGCAGTTTCATTTCAAAGATTTTACTGTCAGCTTCCATGCTTCACAAGCAAATGACCCAGCAGAGAGAGGAGCACATATTGCTAAAGGGATTTTTTCAGCTAAAAGACCTCAAATTAACTGTGCTGCCAGCTTCTACATAAGCTAGACAAGTATGCCTTTCCAAGTCAGTTGACCAAAACAATTATGCTCAGTCCTTAGAAGGAAGTCTGTGTCCTAGATGTACCTGATCAAGGACTATGATGCTAATCTGAGTTTTCATGTTTTCCTGGTTTTGGCAAAAGCTTACAGAAAATAAAGCCAGAAGAAACAAAGATTCTGCCAAACTAAAATCATGATAGTGCTGGTCAAAAGGGCTGCATATATCAGAGGTCCATCTAATGTATTATCCATGCTCTGATAGCTGTCCATAATGTATGCTTATGGAACTAAATCAGAACAGAATGAGCATGCACTACTTTTTCCAAATGCTCTCATTATCTTCAAAAACATGCAGGTCTGGTGCTTACTGACCAAGTGCTATAACTCTACATTAAGAGCTTGCAAAGGCTTTCTCCCTTGTTCACAAGCTTTTTGAACCAACTCCAACTTTCAGTATGCACAGCAGCTTGTGGCAGTAAATTTCCCTAGTTTAAATGAACATTATGCAAAAGGCCACCCGCTTTGGTTTGTTTTCAGCTTGCCCACAATAGCTTGATTTAATGTTCCCTAGCCTGTACATTGGAAAAGAAAATGTACAATCATTCCCTGTTGATTTCACAAACTTCCACCTTACTCTCTCTGCAGGCTGGAGAGTCTTAGATCTACTTAGTTGTTCCTGGTATGTCCATTCCTGGCTTTCTAACAGCAGAAATGAAGTGCTTACACTAGGGTTCTTCAGCCCAGAAGTGACTGTTAGAGGGATCTTCTGGAGACCTGTATGTGAGACCTGAACTATGAATGGCATGAGGGCAGCAAACACAAAACAATTATTTGTTGTCTTTTCCAGTATCAAAATTAGGGGCACCAAGTACCCTATGAAGTTGAATTTTCAAACTTCTTGATGCAGTAGGTGCTAAAAGCTTATGCAGGATCTGTAAGAGCTGAACAAATTACAGTTCAAGTAAAATGCATCAGGATACTACATCTGAATCAGACAAAACTTTAGTAATGAAACATTGGCAGCATGTCTTGGGGAAGTGCTACCCAATCTTTGTCCTTTTGCTTCTTTTCTCCTTTGATCTGTGAGGATCTTTGGTCAGATTTACAACTTTCTCAGAGTGAAGAAGGTTTTAAAGCACAAAGCTATACATTTTGTATTTTCTCTGGTTATTTGTCTGTCTGGTTGTCTCAAACTGTGATGATCTTTTGAGAAAGAAATACCTTTTGATAATCAGCCTTTACACAATTTTGGACTCTTCAAGGCCTAAAATTGTTATGAATGACTCATACGAGTTTGATATACAGTGATGTACCTTGACTACTTTTCCCTTGCTTTCCTAAACTGAAATATGTTAAACCAAGTCAGGAACTGAGAAGAAATGTCAACAACTACATCAGTAGTAATAAAGTGCGTGACCTAATGCACTTCATAGATTTCTTGATCATTTGTGGGAATGGTGGGCAAAACAAAAGTAAATAGGTTGAAAAACTAAAAAACATAGGTTAATTTTAAAATTCTTTTTCCTTATAGTTCTGCAACAAGGGCAGTTGTTTAGACAGTCATATATGTCTGTATCTGTTTTATAACTGCTTTGAGACTTGAGCTCAAAACCAGAAATAACTGCTTCAATGACCTATTTATGAGCTGTACAAACTGAATCATATTTTCATATGACATATTAATAATATTTTAGTCTATTATTAACAAATATTAACATTCAATATGTTATTTATATAGCTATATGAATGAATACATTGAATTATTAAGTTATTATGAATATTATTTTACCTTCCTTTTCTTTCCTATTAAACTGTCTTTATCTCAACCCGTGAGATTTTACTTTTTTTTTTTATTATTTTCCTGATTCTCTCCCCCATCCCAATGTTGAGTGGGGGAGTGAGTGAATGACTTTGTGGTGCTCAGCTGCCTGCTGGGTTAAACCAGAACAGCCTTTTTTGGCCCCAGATACGGGGCAGACACTATTGAGGTAACAACAGATCTGATCAGGGCATGTTAAAACAAATTTGTTATAAGCACTAATTTGACTTAATAGTTGCTGGTCACAATGTTGATTTTTTTTTTTCTCTCTGGGTGGTGCTTGTTCTCAGGGTTGTATTGTATAACATGTTAGTTACTGTATGTGTTCTCTGTCATGCTGCTTATCATCTCTGTGGGCTGCTTTCAGGTTATCATTCGCTGTACTGTGTAACATCAGTTTATGATATGATAAAATTACAGGTTGTGAGATTAATCTGGTATTTGTACTCATTGCCATCATCTCTATACTTCAGTAAATATCTCTGAGAAACTATTAATCATTATACCTTTTACCTTTTCTCCTCAGGGAGCCAATCTGTGGAGGGAGACAGGGTGGACACTTTCCCCCACTTCTTCACCCTCCCTTTCTCCTCACCGCCTCCTTCTCCTCTCAGCTAGTTACAATAGCTCTTTAAAACTTTGAATATCCTTGGGATGTTCAAAACAGCATGTTCTTATTGTTATGTCTGCTGAGTGTGTTTCAGGTTTCGTTTATGATTAAACAAGTATTTAAAAATACCACCCAGAGATCTGTCCTCAGGCAGGATATAGAAGCACAGAATGGTTTGGTTTGGAAGGGACCTTAAACATCAACAGACCACGTTGCCCAAAGCCCCATCCAGCCTGGCCTTGAACACTTCCAGGGATGGGGCATCCACAGCTTCTCTGGGCAACTTGTTCCAGTGCCTCACCACCCTCAGAATAAAGAATTTCTTCCTTATATCTAATTGAAAACTACTCTCTTCCAGTTTAAAGCCATTACTTCTTCTCCTATCACTGCACTCCCTGACAAAGAGTCCCTCCCCAGCTTTCCCATAGGCCCCCTTTAGGCACTGGAAGGCCGCTGTAAGGTCTCCCTGGAGCCTTCTCTTCTCCAGACTGAACAGCCCCAACTCCCTCAGCCTCTCTTCACAGGAGAGGTGCCCCAGCCCTCTGACCATCCTCATGGCCCTCCTTTGGACTCACTCTAATAGGTCCACATCTTTCTTGTCCTTCTCTGGGGCCTCCCTCTGGGGGGCCCCAGAGCTGGGTGCAGGACTCCAGGTAGGGGGTCCTGCTGGTCATGCTGCTTTTGATGCAGTCCAGGATACAGTTGGCTTTCTGGGCTGCAAGCACACATTGCGAGCTCATGTTGTCAAACATCGAGCTTCTCATCAACCAATATTAGTTATGAGTGTATAAATGGAGGAAATCCCTATGTCATAAGCACTTAGTTACAGGCTATAGAAGCTTAAAGCTTTCTTAGGAAATAGAAAAGCTGAAGAAAAAATGTTTTTTTGGACTTGATGTTGATTACCATTGTGTTAGACCAGTATGAATTGGTTGTACTGTAAACATTTCCACCACCTTCTGAATCCACATACGGAAGCCAATGGTGACAGAAGCTCCTTGAGAATCCATGCTATCATCAGAGAATATCTCATTTAACTGTGATCTAATATTAAAGAGTCACTCATTCATCAGCACAGATTCTCACAGACTTTCTAGACATCTCCAAGGCATCTTTGTTTTGGTTTTGGTTCTGTTTTAAGTACCTACGCTCAGACAACTTAAAGTAAAAGATGCAAATAAATTCCCAAGTTCTCAAACAACCTACCTGCTTTTTCAGCCTGCTCCTTATACCCTTTCCAAATTTTATGTACCTTTGATTCTCATAGTTCTGACATTTTGATCAAATCTATACAACCTCTGTTTAAAGTACCCAGTCGGTACTGGGGCCTATCTTGTTTAATATCTTTATTGATGACCTAGATGAGGGGATTGAGTGTACCCTCAGTAAGATTGAAGACAACACCAAGTTGGGAGGTAGTGTTGATCTGCTGGAGGGTAGAGTGGCCCATCAGAGGGATCTGGATAAGCTGGACTGCTGGGCTGAGGCAAATGGGATGAGGTTTAACAAGGCCAAGTGCCAGGTCCTGCACTTTGGCCACAATAACCCCATGCAGTGCTATAGGCCTGGGGCAGAGTGGCTGGAAAACTGTGCAGAGGAAAGGGACCTGGGAGTGTTGATTGATGCCTGGCTGAACATGAGCCGGCAGTGGCCAAGAAGGCCAATGGCATCCTGGCCTGTATTAGAAATAGCGTGGCCAGCAGGAGCAGAGCGGTGATCATCCCCTTGTACTCTGCTCTGGTGAGGCCACACCTTGAGTACTCTGTTCAGCTTTGGGCCCCTCAGTACAAGAAGGACATCGAGGCCCTGGAGCGTGTCCGGAGAAGGGCTACGAAGCTGGTGAAGGGACTGGAACACAAGTCCTGTGAGGAGTGGCTGAGGGAGCTGGGACTGTTTAGTCTGGAGAAGAGGAGGCTCAGGGGAGACCTCACTGAACTCTAAAACTTTCTGTAGGGAGGCTGTGACGAGGAGGCAGTCGGCCTCTTCTCCCAGATAACTAATGATAGGACTTGAGGAAATGACCACAAGTTGCTTCTGGGGAGATTTAGATTAGATATCAGGAAAAACTTTTTCTCTCAAAGAATGGTCAGGTGCTGGAACAGCCTGCCCAGGGAGGTGGTGGATTCACTGTCCCTCGCAGTGTTCAAGAAGCGCCTGGACAAGGTGCTACGAGATATGATTTAGAAGCTCAGTGGATAGTATTGGTGACAGGAGGACGGTTGGACTAGATGACCTTGTAGGTCCTTTCCAACCTTGTGTTTCTATGATTCTATGATGATTCTATGATTCTAAAATATTGTTAACCTTGAGATAATGCAAGTAATAGCCCAAGTAAAAGCATTGCTGTTAATTAAACTATAATCACATACAAATAATTAGAAAATTAATATTTCTCTCCAATGTAAATTTATAGCCTTTTTTAGTTGTAATGATTACATAAAAAGTCAAGAAATCATAGATATAGGAAACTTAGAAATAAAGACAGCAAGAAGACTAAGGAAACACCACTGGACGTATTAAAAACTCATCTGAATAAGACCCTGAGTAATGTATATAGCAAGTCTTGAAATCATAGAATCACAGAATGGTTTGGTTTGGAAGGGACCTTAAAGACCACCCAGTTCCAGTCCCCCTGCTATGGACAAGGACACCTCCCACCAGACCAGGTTGCTCAAAGCCCCATGCAGCCTGGCCTAGGACACTTTCAGGGATGGGGCATCCACATTATGAAAGACAGCTGGCATACACAGACACAAGACAAGTTCACACTGGATATAAAAGGAAAAAATTTCAGAACAGGAACAGTCCAGAGTGGAGCATATTGTCCACAGAGACTATGCAGCTTCCTTGGAGGTTTTTGACACCAGGCTGGAGAAAGCCTTGAGCCCAACCTCACTGATGCTGCTTTAAGCAGGTAAGTTGCACAGTTAAGCTCTTGATGGTCTTTCCAACCTGAATCTTCCTATGAGCTTATGATTTTCCTTCTCTTTGCATTCTGTTTCCTCCCAGACCTAGTTGTATGCAGCCCATTCCCCCCGCCTTTGGGCCTTCCCTAAGCCATCTCAGGATGAGCTTTGCACACTTCCACAAGCCCCTGAACAACATCCTGTCATAATGTTCACAAATATCCTTGCATTCCACAAGGACTCCCTTCAGCCTTCAACCATTTCTGTGGCTGACACATCTCAGCTCTGATGAAAGGGATCTGGGTTCAAACTGGAAAGAAGGCTCAGGCTGGATCTCAATGTATATAAATATCTGAAGGGAGGCTGTAGAGAATACTGAGCCAGGCTCTTTCAAGTGGTGCCCAGGCAAGAGGTAATGCACATAAAGTGAAAAACAGGAGGTTCCTCCCAAACATCAGGAAACACTTCTTTACAGAAGGGGGGACTTAGCACTGCATAGGCTGCCTGAAGAGGTTGCAGAGTCCCCCCTGTCCCTGGACATCTTTAAAAGCTGCCTGGACATCGTCCTGGGCATTGTCTAGGGCAGGTTGTCCCTGCTTCAAGTTGGGGTGGTAGGGCAAAGGGGGACAAGAGGGTCTTCAGAGGCCCCTTTCAACTTCAACCATACTGCGATCTCTAGGGCTTTCCCACTGGTGGCAAGGTGCGAGACATCCTCTGACAGACCTTGGAGGAGCCGAGCCTGAGGAGACACTGAGGCACTGAACGCTTTGCTGGCACTGAGGAGGTCACCAGGATTTCCCTGCCTGCATAGGTCCAGTGCCCACTGCCAGGCCCTTGTGCCCAGGAACACCAGCCTCCTGTCACAGGACCTGATCAGTCTGAGGTTAAACCACCCCCTGCAAGGCCACACAGAGATGGAAAATAACCCATGAAGCAGGCTTTCCGCCCCCCCTCTCCAGGGCATTTGCTTTCCTCACCCAGTGGCCCTGTTGTCCCTTGTGATGTCACTGTGGGGTGGCTGTGACTTCCCATGGCCTCACTGCTCTGCAGCCGCAGGGTCCCAGCACCCACTCTGCAGAGGGGGCAGAGTCTGCAACTCCTCCCAGCACAGGGAGAGCCAAGCTGACAGGCAGGGTGAAGGTCAGTCCGTGGAGCTGGCTGGCCTGAGGGCTGCTGGTGCTTTTCAGCCCTCAGGGAGACCCTTTGGGAGGCCCTCACCTCCCATCTCCCTCTGCTTTCTTGAGTTTTCGTTGCTTTTCTCTTCCTAGCACATGGAAAACTCAGGCACTTTGCACATCTTTCTTGCAGGACATGACCTCGGGTGTTGAGGAGACACTGGAGGGAAGTGGCTCTGCTGTGATGGCCACTGGGAGCAGGACACAACAGGCAGAGCCATCGGAGGCATCAGAACCCTGCTGTTGCCCCATCTGTCTGTGTGACATCAACAACGCAGCCTGTGTGCCCTCGTGCTTGCATTGTTTCTGCTTCAGCTGCATCCAGAAGTGGGCCACCACAACAGCTTTGTGCCCACTCTGCAGGCAGCCTTTTGACCATGTCCTGCACACAGTGAGAGCAGATGATGACTATCAGGAGTACGTAGTCAGATCATCCACCGGTCGGCGTTGGAGCAGGGTCAGGGAGAGGCCCCAGAGCAGAAACCCATGGCTGCGCAGGTGGTCCAGGAACTATGAGCCCCCAGCTGGGAGTCGTCCCATGGGCAGTGGCCAAGTGTCAAGGGGTCACAGAGCTCGAGTGCCCTCAAGCGCCAGCTCCCGTCAGGCTCCTGCACCCAGTGCTCCTGTGGAGTGAACCCCACCGAACACAGGGGAGCGCCTGGTCAACCGTGGGTATGGAGCGTACATCCGCATCGGCACGCTGCTGCTGCCACCTCTACATGTCCAGCTCTCCTTTCAGAGAGCCCAGTAAACATCCCAGTGCTTTTCATGTGGTGGTTTCTTCAAAACCAAAGAACAGCCCGTTGCAGGGAATTCTGTCCAACATTTCCTCAATGATGTAGGAAATCAAGAGGGGAGAACTTATTGGAATGTGTGGTGATTTTAGTTAGTGTAAATGCTGCAAAAGATCACACTTCACTCCCACCCTCCCAGCCTCCCCTTTCCAAGCACCGGGGCAGGGACGTCCAAACCCTCAGAGCAGCACCGAGGCTGCAGATCCTGAGAAGCACACAGGAAATACAGATGACCCCTGTCACTCCATACCCCAATGTCCCCTGTTGTTCTCCAGCCACACCAGTCGGAGCCATTCTATGACACTTCTCTGCAACACCAGTTCCAGCTCCTCCAGCCCAGGACTCTGTGGCTGTGGCTGGGAGGCAGGAGGGGATTGATCGTATCCTCAAGGGACAGGTGGTCACAAAAAGCACTCCAGGAGAATGAGGCCCTTTTTCTCATCTGCACGCCTTGGCTTGATGCCTGTCAGGGAAGCAAAGCTTCAAAACCTGAGCACCCCAGGATTTCAGCAGCAACGCCACAAAATGCTGCTATTCAAGCAAATCACTTAAGGGGGGCAGGCGGAGGAACAGTTTTTTTCCAGACAGAGACAGAACAGGAGAAGTGGAGTGGGACCATCAATGAGGGCCTACAGCTGGTGCAGGTCCTACAGGTGCTGACCCTATGGGATGCAGGCAGCCAGGCCTCACAGGAAGATGCTTTCCACAATCAGAGAAAAATGTCAGCAAATCCTCTTCTATGCAAGATCTTTATGTTAATGAAGCACTTTAAATTGTTGGGATAGTTACAGAAGGAAGATCCCATTTATGTCATTATATTACATTTGTATTGCATAGTTTTGGGGAATATGCTGCCCTTTCATAATGTATGATGATAGTATTCATAACCATGATACTTGAAGTTTGTCATGCATCAATCCTCTAGAAACAGCAAATAATTAATGCTCACTATTTACATACACTATAGAAAATATTTTGTCCTATTATACATACTATGATAGAAAAACTGAGAAGAAAATGTTTGTTTTCCTGGTATTATCAGTTATGTTAATATCATATTTAATATTTCACAGATTTTTAATGGTTACATGTAAAACACAGTGAGCATATGCTGTTTCAAATAAACAGATTCATTCTAGAAAAAGCTTACTTATGTACATATCCAGATAAATAGGCTCTTTAAGTTTGACATCTGTGATGCTTGACACTACAAGAAAACATTTATAAATTTCCATAGATGTATAATAGTTAACATAATTAATGCTAAAAATGTAGGAAGAAATTCTAGTGTGTACTAGTAATTTATTACCATATATTTGTCAAAACAGCTTTAAAAATGTTTTGTAAAATTTCTATCTTTTGTTTCTATCTTTTGCCAGAAGGTAAGATACTGTCTTTCAGGATTACCCATGCATTAGGTATTTATCTTTTAAGGAATAAAAAGGGTTTAAAAAGCAGGGAGTGTAGGTGAGACAACAGCTTTGTATGCCACAGCTGCCTGTGTTCTATTGACAACTGTCCACACCAACTGAAATTACTCCATTTTACTCCAATTTACTGCTTTTGAAGAACAGGCATTGAATCCCTAGTAGTTTAATAGCTCCAGGCAATACATTTTTAATTGCAACAATAACAGAACATAAACTCAGCTTATTTTCCTTTCCTACAAACACCACCGTTGTAGGTTCTTATACATATATATATATGTATATATAAACATATATATACATACATAAGGATATAGATATACCTTTTAGACAAAGAAACTTTAGACAAAGAACTGTTTTTAATCTTTCTTGTAGTTAACTGGGACAGACAAGAAAAGTCAGGCAAGAATCAATCAGCTTCCCTCTGCTTTCTTTTGATACATACCAACAGAACAGATAAGTGAAAAGAATGTTCCCACGGGTATATTCACATCCAACAGCTGTATCAAAGCTCAGATGTTAAAAAATATGCATAATAATCTGCAAGCCTAATTTCTGCTGACCTTTTTCTACAGAACACACCACCACTCCCACACAACCCTCTCCTGCTCTTCCTGACAACAACTGCAAAGCTTCTGTTTCTAATAAGCCTGTGGCAAATGAATACCAAGAGGATCAACTATGAATACCACTAAAAATGCAAAAATGTAATGGCAAAACACAATATTCAACACATGCATTTGCCTCATCAACATCCCATCTATGCTACAACTTCAGAAATTATTATTTCCATAAAATCATTGTCTCTCCCTTTTGATACTATGAAGTTGTTTGGGAAAAACTTCTGCATCTCATTTTCAAAGTGTCCAGTTGAGCATAAGATTTATTTTTTTAAAGAATCCAAAATTGAAAATATCACTTTTGAAAATCTTGTTTATTTCACCTCTGTCTTTTGTAATAAGATAGGCTAGGGTAACTGATTACTCTTACACAATGTAAATCACTCTTACTCTGTATGAACAGACAATTTTCTTACTCTATATAGACAGTCTCCTATATAGAAAGATAAGACTGACCAAATTGTCTACATAGGAGGTTGATCTCTGGGAGGCAACAGTTTTGTTCAGACACAGTATTCTGATGGTATTTTTTTCCTGAAACCAAGAAAAATGATTAGTATTACTTCTGAACATTTTAGACTGTGAAGAGTCAGACTTCGCAGTGCCACTAATAAACACCAGCCTTGGGCAAAAGGGAGTTGAGTAGCTTTCTCCTGTTTATCTCTTACACAAACTACGTGGACAGAGGTTTACGGGCTTGGTATCAGAGGCTGCCGAGGGAGGGATTTTTGTCTTGGCAGGACGGCCCTGCCTTGGCAGCAGAACTGAATCTTGAAGGCCACGGTGCCTGAGTGAAAAATTTTGCTTCATTAGGTGTATAATGAATATTAAAGTTAACGCCCCAGAATATGATAATGAGCTTAATGAAGTAGTTGCTAAACATACACGACTATTGTACTTAACTCTCCACCCATAGACGTCACCCCAGGGAGGGAACAGATAAGGTTAGGATATAAAAGACTGTTAGAAATTTGTGTAAAAAAAAAAAAAAAAGAAAAAAAAAGAGTTAATGTTAGGGGAAAAAAATGTTAGAGTGAGGAAAAAAGAAGAGTGGGGGAGAGAAAGAAGAAATTTGGAAATCTAGAAGAGGCAGATGACGGGCTGTGCTCCACCAGGACAGGGATGCCTTCTTGGTAAGCTCTGCGTCTTCACCCTTTGGTGAGGAATACCCGGGATAGCATTTTGCTAGCACTATTATTGTATATTAACTCTACTGCAGTAACTGTATTTATCAATGACAATACTATATCTGTTACCTTATTGAATACATTCAACTCAGTGAAAGCCTTTAGCAGGGCTCTGAAACTGGCATATGTTTGACTCTGATAAATCCGCTTTAACGTGGCACTAAAATTGGCATAGTTGGCAGGATTGCCATGGATAAACTGCTGCGAAAATGTAAGTGTGCACCATCAAGAGCACGAAAAGAATGGGCCCAAAAATTTTGGAATGATGACGACAAAGTGATAGAGCTGATAGAAGAATGTAGAAGTGAGGAAAAATTTTGGAAAGGTAAAGGCAAGGGCAAAGGAATTGTTAATGCAGTATTGGGGGCTTGCTTGCCTTGCGAGGAAAAGGAAGTTAAAGAATCTCCTCCCCCTGAAAGAATTGCAGATGTGGAATATGCTGCATTAAAATCAGAAAACGAAGGGCTGAAAACATCACTGGCTTTTGAAAATGAAAAACAGGAGAAACTAGGGACAGAAAATAGGGAACTTAAAATGCTATTGGCCTCAGCTGAAAGGCGAGAAAAACAACTACAGGAAAAATTAGATCTCTTACTAAATCAGCTGCCATTCTCAGTCTCTGATAAACAAACCCACAAACTAATACACTGTACAAATCCTGAGACATGGGATGGAGACATTTGTTATAGTAGTGAGGACAATGAACTAGTAGGAGATTCGGATTATGATCTTACCCTGGAACCTGTACCTATACAACCGTTAATCAAAACCAAAATTGCAAATGATGGACATGACAATGCTTGTACTACAGTACAAACCACCCCATGGTCTCCGCAAAAATTAGCAAAGTTGCAGGAAAAGTATTCTAGGCACCCGGAGGAATCCAGGATGGAATATGAGTGGCGAGTCTCCCTTGAGGCGGGGGAGAGCATCTTATTAAGTGGGGAAGAGGCAGGCAGCTGTGGGGGTCCTGCAGTGTTTTTAGACATTGCAGAAGATAATCAAAATTGTTCGTTGACTACACAAGCTGCCTATTGGGATGGCGGTTTAGACTCGCAAGAAAGAGGAGATTCCCTTGTTATTAAGATCTCAGGGTTCTCTGATTTGGCTGCATCTGTGCAAAACGCAGCCTGCATACAAGTGATATATGAGAGTGATGTGTTAAGGCAGTACTCTCTGCTAGCAGCTGGGCATTCGGACATTGACAGGCTGGTATCAGACTTGGAAGAAAGAGGTATTATTGCTCGCATGCATTCCCCTTACAATTCTCCTGTATGTCTGGTGGAAAAGCTGAATGGACAGTGTCAGCTTATGAATGATTATAGGCAATTGAATGCCAATACCACACCTTTAACTGCCACTGTGCCAAATATTGCAGCATTGGTAACACAAATTCAGGAAGCATCACACCCGTGGATGGCAACTTTAGATGTTAAAGATATGTTTTTCATGATTCCGCTCCAGGAACATGATAAGGCTCAATTTGCTTTTACTTGGAAAGGGATACAGTATACCTTTAATGGGCTTCTTCAGGGATATAAACACTCCCCTACTATTGCTCATGATGTCTTGGCAAAGGTTTTAACAGAAATCCCCACCCCGCCAGGCATTGTAATATATCAATACATTAATGACATATTGATAGGAGGGGAAAATGCAGACGGAGTCAGAAATGCCATGGAAGCTGTACGAGAAAAATTGATAGTGTCTGGATTTGACATTCCTATATCAAAATGCCAGGGGCCCATGCAGGAGGTTAAATTCCTAGGAGTCTGGTGGATTAAAGGAGCTGCTTCTATTCCTCCGGACACCCTGGATAAAATACAGCAGGGGCAGAGTCCCTCTAGCACAAAGGAGTTGCAGCAAGTTCTGGGAGCTTTAGGTCACTGGCGTAAACATATTCCTTGTTTTTCTAACGTTGCCCGTCCCTTATACAATCTGCTAAAAAAATGGAAATCATGGGTCTGGAGTCAACAGCATGAGGATGCATTAGATTTATTAATAAAAGAACTGAGGTTATTTCAACAGCTATGTTCCTTACACCCGACTGACCCTATCCATGTAGAATGGGGATTCAGTGAGCATGGTTCCCATTGTAACCTTTGGCAAAAAGGACCAGAAGGACCACAGAGACCACTAGAGTTTAGCTCCCACTCTTTCAATGACACCGAAATGAGATTTTCTGATCTTGAAAAAGGCTTGCTGTCTCTAGTGCGAGCAGTGAAGCGGGCAGAACAGATAAGAAGAGAACAGAGTGTAATTGTTCAAGGGCCTTTCTGTCTCCTAGATATAATTCACAAGGGTATGGTACCCCCTGCAGGTATTGCCCAGAAACCCAAAGTCCGTAAGTGGTATGCCTATCTGGAAGGTATTAATGAAATCATGCCTATTACAGAAGGCAATGTTAAGGTATCTAAATTCCAGAAAGATATAAACTGTAATTTACTATTCCAAACCCCACCAAGCAAACCATCTCCAATTCATGTGGCATCTCCTCTGAGGGAAGGCAGTGACCTTAACCAGGTATGGTTCACTGATGGATCATCCTATAGGCAAAATAATGAGTGGAAATATAAGGCCGTGGCTTTAGAAGTAGCCACAGGACAAAGATTAGAAGAAACAGGTAAAGGGAGTGCTCAAGTGGGGGAACTTAGAGCAGTCTTACTAGCTGCACAGCATGGTGCCAGTCATATCTATACTGACTCGTATGCAGTTTATAAAGGAGCCACAGAGTGGATAGGCCACTGGGCAGCAAACAGCTGGCAGGTAGATAGAGTCCCTGTCTGGCAGACTGACAGCTGGAAGCAATTGCTAGAAATAAGAGAACAAAGGGTGCTGCATATTGGTTGGGTAAAAGGACGCGATCGGTTAGCCACTGTCACTTCTCAGTTTAATCAGCAAGTTGACAACCTCACACAATTACAAAATACTGATGTCGTGAATGATGACCACAAATGGGCACGGTTACTGGAATGGTTGCATGTAAAACGAGGCCACGCTGGTCAAGCTGATTTATGTCGAGAAGGCATAGCTCGAGGATGGCCTGTATCAGTAAAGCTGTGTGAACAAGTAGTCACTGCCTGTTCACAATGTCGCTTGCGACTTAACAAAGACCATGTGAGTAAAGCACCTCCCTTACATATCCGAGATAAGAAAATGCTGTGGCACACCTGGCAGATTGGTTATATAGGCCCACTACGACCCTCAAGGGGTAAAAGATACATATTGGTGGGGGTGGAATTAATTTCAGGAATTACCACGGCCAAAGCTGTTACAGCTGTAACCGGGGAAAATACAGTCCATAGTCTGAAGAAATGGTTTAGTGTACTTCCCCTTCCAGAAGAGATTCAAAGTGATGATGGATCACACTTTACAACCACGGTGGTACAAGACTGGGCAAAGGAGGAAGGGATCCGGTGGGTATTTCGCACCCCATACTACCCCCAAACCAATGGTATTGTTGAACGAACAAATGGGTTGATCAAGCAATATGCTAAAACCTATGAATCTGGGTGGCATCTACGACTCCGTGATACCATCTACCAACTAAACAATAGATGGAGCGAAGATAGTTGCCCGAAGATGAAAGCTTTCAGCATTCCTGCCACAACTGTAGTACCAAAAGCAGACAAAAAAGTTGGGGAACACACTACTGCCTTTTATGCAGGCCAGCCTGTGCTGGTTAAAATGCCTCAGTATGGGACAGTGGCAATGGTGCTAACAATCCCAAAGAACATTTATGCTTGGGAAGCAAAAGATTGCTCTGGAAAACTCCATCAAATCAATACTGGATGGATACTACACCCCCTTTTAACTTAACATCTGTCGGTCACATACGACCGAGCATCTTCTCTTTTATATTTTACAGGACTACTGACGCCAAGAAACTGCACATGGGACAACAGGTTATCCTACACTGAGCTGGGATGCACTCAAGGGCTGTTAGTATTTATGGTTGGAGTTACTGTGGTTTTAATAGTGATAGTAATTTAGATACCAAAATTTTAACATGGGGACAGCTACATGGATTATTTTTATCATATTATTAGGAGCCTTTCTTGGAAAACCTGAAAATTCAAATCTCATATTGTGATTAATTCAAGTTTTTGGGTACATGGATAATGTTAGTCAAATCACAAAATGCCTTTCCCTTCCCCAGTCTGCCAGTTCACCAGTGACTTGGGGAATAACGACCATGGGACTGACCTAAACTTGGGAGGCTATATGGAAAACACAAAACCGTACCAATTTAACATGGCACATTGAGGAAGGGAAATACGTCCTACAGTGGACCCTTAAGAAAAATGTAACCATAGATAATTGAAATATCACTAAGCTACCACTAAAAACTAAGGCTGGTGGTGAAAAAGCTGCGACAATCTATTGTCTGGAGAAAAGTATACAAACACACCATGGAGAATGCATATTCCTAAGGTGAGAGCGCCTCAGCATGATGACTGGTATTACATGCAGATTACTGACTGGTGTATTAATTGGGATGGGACCACTGGGTTACCAAATGATCCCATACAGGTCAATATCTGATATGCAAACTTTAATATTGCTCATTGATAGCTCAAGATACTATAACTGGAATTGTACTGAAGTTCATAATTGCAGCAGTTGAGAGGCTGGAATTCAAAGATTGGGCCTGGTAGCTCAAGCTTTCCAAATATGCTGCATTTGTTGCAACTGTACCACCCCAATTAATGACACTTGGTCTCATTTGACTAATAATGATACCTGGTCTGATACGATTTGTTCAGAACTCACTAAACCCTCTACTGGACACACCGCATGGATTAGTAACGATGGAACATGGACTACAGACTTACCTGTGAGAAGTCAGCGATGCCAACATGCGCTGGAAGCGTTAACACTTTGCCACCTCTGGAGAGAACAACACCTTGCACCAGCCCCATGGGGACGAACCAAAAGGTAATCAAAAGACCCTTGTCAATACACCAAGACAGGAACTGTAGTTGAATGGGCCCTGGAATCAGTTTTCACACCTCATGTCACAGCATTCCAGCATCAAAGGATGTTGTGTAACCTCACCAGGCAGATTGCAGCACTGGCTAGTGCAATTCGGGTCACGCTGGAAAAACTGAATATGCAACTACAAGCCATGTCGAACATGGCACTACAGAACAGACTGACATTAGATTTGCTATTGTTGCATGAAAATGGAGTGTGTGGATACTTGGACTTGGACAACAGTGCCTGCTGCATCCATATACCAATAGTAACACAGTACCTTAATAAACAAACAGACAGCATGAGGCACATGGCAAAAGCGAGTAGAGACTTTACAGAAAGCATGGAAGGAGGATGGTTGAACAAACTTTTGCATGGATTAGGATTCTCACTATCAGGATGGCTTGTTTCTTTATTACAATCTACATTGACAGTAATTATTGTAACTCTTCTGTTTTATTAGCTTGCATCAAATCCATGCTAACCTGGATGTTGATTCATCAGTTGTGCATGATGTCTGTATGGACTGAATTAGAGCTGTGTCTAGGTTGAGATGAAGAAAATTTGAACATAAGGGATACCCCCAAGGTTGATTCCATGCAAGCATGATTTGTATCTTGAATTGAGTGACTATAGTCACCGGGTGGATAACGTGGAGAAGAGTCAGACTTGTTAGTGTCGCTGTTGAACACCAGCCTTGGGCAAAAGGTTGTTGGGCAGCTTGCTCCTGTTTATCTCTTATACAAACTATGTGGACGGAGGTCTGCAGGTTTGGTATGAGAGGCTGCTGAAGGACGGAGTCTTGTGTTGGCAGGATGGCCCTGCTTTGGCGGCAGAACAGAATCTTGAAGGCCATGGTGCCTGAGTGAAACCTTTTGCTTCATTAGGGGTAAAATGGATATTAAAGTTAATGCCCCTGAATACAATAATGAGCTTAATGAAGTACATGCTAAACATACGTGACTATAGTACTCGACTCTCCACCCAAAATCATGCTAAACATCACCTGAGGGAGGGAACAGATAAGGTTAGGTTATAAAAGAGTGTTAGGAATTAGTGTAAATAACAAAAAGATTAGTGTTAGGAGGAAAAAATAGTGTTAGGAAAAAAAGAGTGAGGAAAAAGTAGAGTGGGGGTGACAAGGAAGAAACTGGAAATCTAGACGAGGCAGTCAACAGGCTATGCTCCTTCTCCTCCACCAGGACAGGGATGCCTTCTTGTTAAGCTCTGTGCCTTCACCCTTTGGTGAGGAATACCCAGGATAGCATTTCGTTAGCATTATTACCATATATTAGCACTATTGCAGTAAGTAAATTTGTAAATGACTGTTCCAAATCTGTTATATATGTCACCTTATTAAATAAGTTCAGCTTCGTGAAACTGTCTTAGTGAAAGTCCCTAGCAGGGCTCTGAAACAGGTAAATGTTTGACTTGGACAAATCCCCTTTAACGTGACATGGACTCAAAGTATGGACTTCAGAATAGCTTTCTTTTTCCTATCCCCAGTTCCAATATAGAACACTTATATTTCTACTGCTACCCATGATCAGTAGGGTAGCTTTTATTGTTTATCTATTTCTTTTTACACTGTTATATCTTTATATTCTAATAGTCCCATGAGGGTTTTGAAAGAGAAAACCTTTAAAAATCTTGTAATTTGATACTTACCAGCAGCATATACATCACTCTATAGGCCCCTCATAGCCCTAAGAAATCTCAGTTCCCTGTTCAGTACCTTCCTGGATCATTTGCATTTGCAACCAACCAAAGGTTTCAGACTGATCTCATCACTACCTTTCCATAGAAACCATTTTCCTTTTTGCTGACCCGATCATGGTTTTATTGGCATTATCCTCTTATTGTCATCTAAGAACAATGTAATTTCTGAAGTTTTTACCTGTTGCCTTTCTACTGGAAATTCAGGTTTAACCAAAAGCTACTGCCCAGTACATCTTGTCCCCTTCAGAGAACAACACTTTGGCTCAGTGGATTGGTGTAAATGTAGTTAAATAAAACATTCTTTTTCTTTTTTTTAATCAATATCTTGCTTATATTCAGATCCTCAGCAGCAATATCTGATAGCTGATCTATATTATGTGATAGATGTGATCTGTGGTAGCTGATCTATATTATGGCCAATCACAAGAGTGAATGTGTTCTGTAATTCTGTGATTCTGTGATTCTGAGATCTCTGTTAGGTATAGCTGTGTGCTTTCCTTTTTGTTCTGTACTTTCATAGATGTGTTGCTACTGTTGCAATTTATGTAATCTTCAATTCAGTTATATCCATATTAAAAAACCTAACATTTAATTAATGCTTGTGATAAGAATAAGCACTGCTTCTAATCTTGATCAAACCACAGCCTGGAATTAGTCAGTAATAAGTGACTCTCTCAGGAGTAATTGAACATTTTCAAAAAATCAAACATGTCTACCACATCTTCCTCCATCAACTATAAAGCAAGCTCCTTGCCTTGCCTTGCTTTGCCTTGCCTCTCCCCCCCCACTCCCCTCCCCTCCCCTTCCCTCCCCTTCTCTCCCTTTTCCTCCTTCCCTCTCTCCTCCTTCCCTCTCCCCTCCTTCCCTCCCCCTTCCCCCCCCTCCCCTGCTCTCCCTACCCCTCCCCTCCTCTCCCCATCCTTTCCCCTCCCCTCCCCTCCCCTCCCCTGCCCTGCCCTGCCCTTCTCTCCCTATCCTTCCCCCTTCCCTCTTCCTTCTCCTCCCCATCCCTCCCCTGCCCTCCCGAAGGAGGGTGGAGTTTCCCATTTGTTTCTACCATTCCACATACACAGGTGCATCCTTTCAGGACATGGGCAAAGAAATAAAATAGACGTGTCTATCACAACCGCAGAGCCAGGTTGTGATTAGAGCTGATTCATTAGAGCTGAAACTAGAATAATGGTATTTTAAAACACTAATGATGAGACAGAATATAAAACGTAAACACATTTGGTGTTTGTGCTGGTAAGCTGAATCCTTCCCCCATTCTGTCCCAGCCCAGCTGCCATGCAGCAGAGAAGTCCCAAAGATCACCACTTTTAATGTAATATGTACATCCAGAGTCAGAGTAATTTCCCTACCTGCTTGAAAAACTCTTGCCACCCTGTTAATGTATTTTTACCTTGTCTCTCATAGCCTGTGCTTACAAAGCAAGCTTCTCTGGCACATTCATGAACAGTCTGGAGCACTGGTGACAGAGTTAATATCATTATAATTGTGCCTTGGCTGACAGGCTCACCAAATGTTACTGTCCCAGAGCAGAAATAGTTAACAGTTATGAAACTAAAATTTTGAAATAAACATCAAAGAAATATCACGTCTTTCATCTCAGAAGGCACCAAACATTGCAGCTGCTGTGTATGTCCAGTCTAATGCATGGCCCTCAGGAGAACTTCTGTCTCCACAAGGTCTTTGGGAAAGGCATCCTAGCATACCCCTGTGAATAATAACCCACTACCTTGCAGTGTAAGAAATACAAGGAAATATGCTAACTGTTCACATCATCATAGATGTGAGGCTACCTACTCACATCATCACAGAGATAGCACCAAAGTACATCAACAATGTTCAGACGGGGCTCCCAGGGGAACTTGTGGCTATCCGAGTCTCAGGCTTCAGGGTATGCCTGAGTTTTCTGTCAGTGTCTGACAGCAGCAGTGAGTACACCTGTGGGAGGTGCACCTGGGTAGAAGAATGGCTCAGCCTGGTGACATAGCTGGGAGGAGGTGGGCAGGCTGAGGGGCATCTGGGACTTGGAAAAGGAGATTGACTGATGGAACCATATCCTATCATCCCTGAGACAGATGTGTCAGCCAGCCACAACACAAGAAATGAAGGATCCCCTACTCTCTTGCCACCAGGCAGGAGGGGACCCAAGAGAAAGGGGGGAATGAAAGCAGGTTTCTGCTCAGAGAGGCAGGTGAATCCCGTCCCTGCCTACCTCACCTTCACAGGTGCCCTTACACGAAGAGTATGAGGCTCTGGACCTGGACAGGCAGGTGATGATGTGGACAAAGGTAAGTCCATGCTGAGTTGCACCTAGGGCAAGTCGGTGTACCCCCATATTACAACCACCTCCACCAAAAAAAAAAAAAAAAAAAAGGGTAGGAGGGTCGTTGTTATAGGTGACTCCCTTCTGAGGGGAACAGAGAGCCTGACATGCCAACCAGATCCAACCTATAGGGTCTGCTGCCTCCCTGGGGTCCACATAAGAGATGTTAATAAGAACTCACTAAACTGGTACAGCCCTCTGTGTATTAACTATTATCAGTTTTGTTTGTCTGTTTTGTATTGGCAGTAATGAAGTAGCAAAGAGAAGTCCAATGGCAATCAAAAGGGACTTCAGGGCCTTGGTACAACTGGTTGAAGGACCAGGGGCAAAGGTATTGTTTTCTTCTATCCTTCCAGTAGTGGGGAACAATACAGAAAAGAACAGGCAGATCCAGCTGATCAATGTGTCTCTCCGAGGCTGGTGTCACCAGCAGAATTTTAGGTTTCTCAGTCATGGTATGGCCTACAGAACACCAGGCCTCCTGGCACCTAATGGAATGTATCTTTCTCAGAGGGGAAAAGGGATTTTTGCACAGGAATTAACAGGGCTGACTGATGGAGTTTTAAACTGGATTTGAAGGGGAAAAGGATAAAACCAGGCTTGCCAGTCATAAACTATGGGATGGCACACCAGCATTTGAGGGACTGCGTGCATTATCTCTCAGTCTGCTCCATAAGGTGCTGGGTACACAGCAACACATTTGAAATATTTCTACACCAATGTATGGTGCATGATATGGTGCATGAATGCAGCATGAGGAACAAGCAAGAGGAGACAGAAGTTGACTCAGTCCCACAGCTATGACATCACCGGCTGCAGTGAAACCCGGTGTGAAGAGTCCTGTGACTGGTGTGTTATGAAGGGCTCTTATAGGCTCTTCAGAAGGGATAGGCGAGGCAGGCGAGGTGGGGTTGTGGTGCTGCATGTAATGGAGGGGCTGGTCTGTACAGAGCTTGCAGGTGGTGATGACATGGTTGGCAGCCCCTGGGTAAGGATTAAGGGACAAGAATGGCATGGAGCAGGGACAGGGGAGGGTCAGGCTAGGTGCTAGGGAAAGGTTCTGCACCAAGAGGGTGGTCGGGCACTGGAACAGGCTCCCCAGAGCTGTGGTCACAGCACCGAGCTGCCAGAGTTCAAGGAGTATTTGGACAGTGCTCTCAAACACATTTTTTTTTTTTTTTTTTAGTGAAGCCAGGAGTGGGTCAGAGATCCTTGTGCATCTCTTTCAACTCAGAATATTCTGTGATTCTATGATTTATTTTTGCCTGTATAATATACCCACAATGGTAAATAGATGCTGAAACCTTTGCTGTTTTTGAAGTGACAGATCATTGCCAGAGTATGATCTGCGTTAAATGAAAACTGTTAATAATGCATCAGACACAATCATTCAAAATATTATCAAATTTTCCTCATGTGGTCATTTGTATTATCCGTTCACACAGAGCAACAAATACCCTCTAATATTTTCTGAATCACAAAAAAAAAAAAAGCCTCCTTGAAAACACACAGTGCACACAACAGACAGAAGTCACTAACTGTAAGCACTCCTAAGAGGAGAAACAATTCTAGAGGAATGTTGGAAAGTGGAAACTTGTCATCTGTGTGTCAGGTCTGACACTGAAGAGCCTTGGGGCTAGGTAAGAGGTTATTTGCACATGAGTAAGTGTGAGCAAATACTATCTCCGTTTCTATGTGATATCTTATCAAAGCTTTCGATCTACCTGAGATGAACAGGATAGCTGTTAATCTGGAAAGGAATAGATAAGTAATGTGTCAGAGATTAACTAAATCAGAAATTAAATTTTCTTCAGATCCATGGTTTCCTGATGTAGTTTCCCCTCTCACACACACGTTAGAAGTAGATTAGATTCAGATACAATCCTTGCTAAGGAGATTAAATTGAAATGCAAACTTACTCTAAAGAAACCTGATGCTCTCTGAATTCAGATTACTTTCATTCCACTTGGAAAAAAATTACCTCTTTGCACTGACATTGTAAGACTATCTCTACAACTGCACTCATAGATCAAGAAATTAATATCTTAGAGCTGCAGGGTATGCAACAAAGCATCACATAAAGCTGGTATATTTTCTGATCAAACTGAGGATCTGACATCTGATGGTATAATGAATAGTTTCTCATATTTTTAGAAAGGCCTGCAAGAGCTTTGCCAGCTAGTACAAAGCAATCACTGTAACATCCTAGAGAAAGCTACTGTCAAATACCTTATGTCTGGAGATGTGAGAGGATGCAATGGGATCTAGGAGAGCAATACTTCATTGTCTGATGAAGAGGAACAAGATATCTGAGTCAACTTTCTGGAATAATTCAATACCATCAGGACAGGCAACAGGGTCCAGCCCAATGCACAGTTCTCTTATTTATTTATTTTTAGCTGAAAAAATACTTTTATCTATGGATGCTATGTTTCTGAGCAACTGATCCAGGGTATTGGAAAGTCACAAGGTAGACAAAAGCATTGGCTTGAGAAGGCCACTGCATTGTGTTGTGTTTTTGTTTCATTTTACTTCTTTTACATTTGGCAAAGTTGAAAATCAGAGGAAAGGAGTGGTGTTAAGCACATACGCAAAAGATTCAGTACTGCTTTTTGATTATCTAAACCATAAGGTCATCAGAAGTCCACATATGAAAGTATCAAAGACAGATTTGTGATCAAAGAAAACTTCTTTGGAAGGATAGGTAGTTTTTCTCATACCTATAAACACACACTTACGTACACACACTATGTATAAACTACTCTTAACAGTGTGTGAAGGCCTACATGACAGAAAAACAAAGTACAAATGATTTCATTTACATTTCTTTGCTCCAAATGAGAATATAATAATTGATAATTGATAAATATTTCACTTTTGATTTTCAATATAATGAGCAGCAAGTCAAAAAGTAACTAAATATTTTTTCAAAGCAATACAGACTTTTTGTTAACTCATTACTTATCACTGGAAAAAACAAACAAACAAACAAACAAAAAAAACAACAGTTATCAGCCATTGCTGCTGTAAAGAGCTGTTTAAATCTCAGAACATTATCAAGAACAGAAACAGAACTATGTATAACTGGATTAAACTTTTCTGCCTGAAAAATTGTGTTTCACAAACACAGCATTCCTATCTCCTTAAAAGCATTAAAGGAAGAAAAGATTACTCTGGTAAAGTTGCAGTTTCCTGGTTTGATATTCAAATTTCTACTGCTGCTTAAATTTCAGGCATTCTTTCAAAAAATAATTATATATAATAACAAAAAGTGAACATGAAAATAAATTACCATTTAACTTCCTCAGAGATGTTTTAATGTGAAAGATTTTTTTTTAATTCAGTTTTATGAGAAGTTTAAAAATTAAATAACAGATTTTCTACATAAAAACCCAGATTTAAAGATATTTCCAGTATCTGAGTACTTAGTTTTTTTCAGAGGTAGCTTTTATTTCCCCCTATTTCTTAAAAAAAAATGTTTATTTTATTTAAATTTTTTTTCTTAGTTTTCAGTTTTACAGTGGTCTAGTTACCTCATTTCAAGGAGGTAGCAATGAATAAATTACCTTAATTTGCAATGGTTATTATTTCATCACGTAGAAAACCCTAGCAAAATACCTAACAAATATAATAATATCCAACACTTTCCAAATTTTTTTTTTTTTTTTTAATATGGGACATTGTGTCAGGATATTGGTCCCATCAACACTGCCTATAGAGGAGCTCATGGCAATATCTTTTAATCACTTTTAAGTAGTTCATTTGTGTTTCATATAATCAGAATAGATAAACTCATCAAACATCAAGGAAAAATCACATAGTACTTTCTACAGGGTCAGTGAGAGGGCCTAGCAATGCCCCAAGCACTTGCTAGAGCACTATTAGTTGCTTCCTCAATTTCTTTAAAATGGAAAGGTGATCTAGCAGACATCAAGTTTTCAGAGTACCAACTTCTCTACAGAAGTCACGCTGACCCTGAATGTAAAAACACACCCACGCACATTTAGAAAGCCAGAAAGACCCCATAATACAAATGTTCTTGCAAAAATACCAATGTTCAGATCTGTGGCCTCCTAGAGCCTCTTTCATTTATTAGTAGTTTTTCCCTCCTTGACATTTGAAGGCTGAGAATAGAATAAAGAGCAAATATTTCACCATTAAGATTACTTTTCTAGTTACTCTTGGAAACTGGGGAAAAAAAAGAAAAGATGAAGAATGAAGCAAAAATTGACCGCTCACTGAAATGCTCTGCTGATTACATCATACCAAGTGCAAATAGATTTCCAGTTTGGGGTTCCTCCCAGCAGCAGTTTTTTTGTAGGCTGAAAATAACATCTTAAATGCTCTTTCACATCCTGTTTTTCTGCATCTAAAGCCACAAATAGATAGCCAGTGTAGCCAGTGCCCTCTTTTTTTTTTTTTTTTTCCCCTCCCTTTTACAATTCATTGCTTATAACAACAAAACTTCAATGGTATTTTTCAAAACAGCAGAAATTCTGACATAGGTCAGCAGCAAAATGATTGTGGCAAGTGGATCAAGACCCAGGATTGACTTTGAGAATGAAGCAGCCTGCTAAGGAGCAAGACAAACAATTTATACCAAAATGCTCCAGCAGCTGTCCCATTCATACCTCCACCAACTCCTGAAAATTGACAGGCATCAAAACTGCTGGCAACAAACAGTGATATAGGGTTCTGCCTTCCAAAACTTTATTATCCATTATACTATTTTATATAACCACTAAGGCATTTAAGAAATAATAACCAAAATATTTTTATGGCCAGGATTTTCTGTAGTAAACACAAGCAGTTTCCCTTCCACAGCTCTACTGCTTTGTACCAAAACAATCAGGTAGGCAGAACAGTGGTAATCTCTGAGCTACCAAGATGAGTCACATAGACTACAAGACTAGGGCAAGAAGTTGGTCAGTTTTTAACGACAAATTAAGAGTTCTGGAAATGAAAAAGGTTGTTTTCTAGCTACCATTAGAAAGGAACTTGTGGTAAGTCATGTCTATTAAATTAGTTCCAGATTTACCCCTTTGCATGTTATTCTTGTTGCATTAGGTCACTCAAAAAAGCCACTACACATACTACTCTGCAACAATCAGCTGACGATGTATCGTCTTTTTCTTATTCCACAGCACTTCCAGGTTCAGAGACACACAAGTTTCTTTACAAACAATTCAAACTTAGAATCTTTCTTTATAACAGCCTACTTTAATATATAGAGAAGGTCTTTTAATAGAAACCAGCAAGAGTGAGAAAAACTGAAGACCAGAACAACATGAAATATTAAATCATCACCTCCCTGGTTGTAGGATAAGGTTCTGACACTTGTACTGTTGAGAGGCTATCACAGTCAGAGATATAGCTATGACTTTTTAATATCAACTCTTTCATCTCAGTGCTTGCAAACACTCAGGATGCGTGCCCCTCTTATTCTTACTTCATGGCTGGCACAATTCTCAGGGCTTCAGATTTCTTTTTGACACGACGGACTCCCAGATCTATGACAATTTTTTGAAGCACCACCCAAGTCCATCCTTTGATATCTCATTCTAGATTCTCTCTGAAGGTTTCTCAAGAATCCTACATAGTAAGAAATGTGTTTCCTCAAAGCCCACAGGATAATTACTTTTAGGAAAAGAATAAATAGATTTAAAGTTATTCTGCAGTTACTTCATTCACCACCTTTAACCAGATGACTTTCATTGTTAACCTAACTATAAAAATTAGGTTGTATAAAAATTACATATAAAAACTATAAAAATTGCTTTATATTAAACTATTTGTGGAAATTGGTAACTTTAGTGACAATCTAATTTATGGATATCCTTCCTATCATAGGTAAGGTTTTTCATATTGAGGAACTGAGAACTTACGACCAACATGATGGCAATTCTTTGTCAAAAAACATGTACTCTGAATACAGCCAAAACTGTGAAGTTATTATTTTGTTTTCCTACAAGAATGAAATCTGTGGAAATGCATGCCCATGATCCAGTGACAACCTTTGAACACTCTGGCCAAGATCAGCCACAACTGACAAAAAAAAAAAAAAAAAAAGGAAAGAACTCATGAAAATTCTGTGAAAACCAATCTTCCAGTGCTCCCAAGGTGGGAAAACTGCTCAGTTGACTGCTCATTTATCAGCTAAATAAATGTGAAGAAAAACTTCCATGCTGCCCAAGCCATATGAAAAGCTTGATCAGAGTTCACACTTCATCCTACAATCCATAAGAAATAGGCTTACTTGTGGACTTGACATGGAACAATTTTGTTTCTTTTCCTTTCTGTGGGAAGAAGGAAGGTAGGAGGGGAAGGTAGGAAAGAACTTTCCTCCTACCAGAAGGAAGTTTTATTTACTGATTTGGAAAACAGGATAAAAGAACAATAATGAAGTCTGCTTCAAGTATGCAGTAGTTTTGCACTTGCATATGTAGATTTACCCAATGAAGTTTTTCCACTTTGCTTTATCTGTCAAGGTATTAGAGATTTTAGTTGAAAGGTTTAACATTATTTTCAACACTTTTTCATTTGTTGCCTAGAATTTATTTTCAAGATTTCTAAAGATAAATTTTCCTGGTGCGTTGACATTACATGTTTTTTTTTCTCAGATATCATGCATTTTTTATTTTTTAATTTTTTAAGGAACAGACTAGTCAGCCCTTGGAAGTGTTGCACAACATCCATCCATCTGGCAGTGTTCATCAAGGCTATTACAATTTATCACAGACAGTTGCTTCTGCATCTTACTGTAATTTGGGTCTTTTTTCCACCCAAATTATCTATTTTTCTTGCAATCAAAAAATACTTAAAAAATCAAAAATTGGTCAAAATTCTCTGTCCTACCTACCTGGGGAAAAAAAAAAAAGTCATGTCATGTTACAATATGGAAGTTCATGTTGTTCTTTAGTTAACAAATTATTAATATTTTAGCATTTTTGTAGCTATTCCACATAATCTCTAAATTTAAACTGCTACAGATAACCTCCAAGAAGTTACAAAACTACACACTTCTTTAAAACAGTTTCCATAATCCTTACACTCTAAGGCAAGGATTTTCCACTTTTATCAGGTCTTTCTCACACACCAGGACTTTGGAAGCTTTTAAAATGTAAAAGTTCAAGAGCTACATGGGTTCTTCCTGATAAATGCTCCCTAGGGAATAAATTCAATGCTGGGAGCTTTTTTTTTTTTTTTTTTTTTAGTTCCATGCACTTATCTATTTTTATTATTATTTTTGTTTGTTTTCATGATTTTAGAACAGAAGTAATTATATCAACATTGAACTTTTGAGCTTCTCTAAATAAATTGCAGAGATAAAAGCCTCAGATTAAGCACTCTATTTTAGAAAGCTGCTTTTGTTCAAAGTAAAAGAGTTAAGGTTTTTCTCTGTCTCATTTTTAAGACTATTAAAAGGAAGACGATCTATGCAAATATATCAAAAATATACACCGAAATAACATTTACATAGAAAACAGAAGTTCTCAGTAATAAGAGCAAAAATCAGTGTACCTTCACTAAAGGGCAGATCTTGGTTAAGCATATCTTTCCTCAGTAAAAGAACATGAACTGGGGTAATTAAGGACTCAATATGCTCTACCTAACCCTTCAGGTATACGCCTGCTACCCCCAGAGGTTTCTAACTTCTCAGTTCCACACTGAGCTTCCAGCTTCTCCCACATCAGATTTCACAGCTGAGGACTGGACATTGACAGCTGTCAGCCTTATCACATAAGGAAATCCTAAAGGCACAGGAGTAGGCTGTCCCCATGTGCTAAAAGACAAACTGTCGCAGAAGAAAACCAGCCTGGTTGAACAGAGGGCTGTGGCTAGACTTCAGGAAGAAAAAGAGAGAGTTTATGACCTTTGGAAGGAGAAGCAGGGCACTCAGTAGGACTACTAAAATGTCATAATGCTGTGCAGGGAGAAAATTAGAAGGGCCAAAGCCCAACTCGAGCTCAATCTATCTACTTCCATTAAGGACAATAAAATATGTTTTTATAAATACATAAACAAGAAAAGGATAAGCAAGGAGAATCTCAATCAAATCTTGGATGTAGGGAGAAAAGTAGTGCAAAAGATGAGGAAAAGGCTGAGGTCTTTAATGCCTGCATTGCCTCAGTCTTTAGCAGCAAGACCAGTTCAGTTGTTCTCTGGGTACTCAGCCTCCCAAGCTCGTAGACAGGGACAGGCAGCAGAATGAAGCATAATCCATGAGGAAATGGTTAGTGACTTGCTAAACCACTCACATGTACACAAGTCTATGGGTCCAGGTGGACTCACTCAAACAACAAGAAATAGGACAAGAGGAAATGGCCTCAAGTTGTGCCAGTGGAGGTTTAGGTTGGGTATTAGGAGGAATTTCTTTACTGAAAGAGTTTTGTGGCATTGGAACAGGCTGCCCAGGGAAGTGGTTGAGTCACCATCTGTGGAAGTATTTAGAAGACATGTAGATGTGGTGTTTAGGGACATGGTTTAGTGCTAGACTTGGTAGTGCTAGGTTAGTAGTTGGATCTGATGATCTTAGAAGTATTTTCCAACCTAAACAAATCTACAATTCTATAATGAATTAAGCTATTACCAAGCTACAGATGAAAAGTTACTTTTGAATATACTCATACAGATGGAGTCTCATTTATGCATTCATATGCACCCCAATGGCTGAGCATACAGAAATACTACAAAGGATTGTGAAAGCAATCAATGTTATAAGATTGCAGAAAGTTCTAGAGAACAGCAGAATATAGATGTGACGAGTCCCTAAGCAACAGAAAGTTGGAACCAGGGCTGTAGATAACTGATTTTTAATCAGTTGATCAGATAATCCAAGGAGTTGAAAAGCTTGGTTATAAAACTTAAGAAAAAGTGGAAAAATGCTGAAGCCAAACTCTATCTTCAGTTCAGCTAACAGACAAGTAATTGAGCAAATAATCTTACAGCAATGGCAACTGTATTTGAATTAGTTTAAAAAAGCTTAACAGTTTCTGTACTGTGCCTTTATCCACATCCTACATTAATTTTAATAAATTACTGTTCACCTTTCAAGTAAAAAAGAAACCTTTAATCTTCATTAACTATTTGAACATTTTCTATTACTTGATATATTAGCTAATTCAAATTTCAGAATCTTACACAGGAAAATATTAGAAATAGTCTCTCAGGTCTATTGTAAGTCTTACGGCAAACCAAAATACTTGGGTGATTAAACTGTATTTGTTTCCTACTGCTAAGCTGTACTAAGACAGCTTTAATTATACCCATTGTTTTTTCACTTTGGCAGTGACTGTTTCTTTCTTTCTTTCTTTTTTTTTCTTTTTTTTTTTTTCCTCCTGTAATCCCATGTACAAAATCATAAGCAAGAAAGGGAATTGATCCAAAAGTTTGTCTTCATGTTAAAGACAGGAAAATACAACAAACAATATTAAAATCCCCTTCCTACCAATATTTCAATGCACTATTATAGACAGCAATATCAGTGACCAGAGAAGTCCGAGGAACAGAGAACAGATAGGGTATCATGTAGCTAAGTGCCACTGTTTACACCAGGAGATACAACAGAAACACCAGGTAATATCAGACAGACAGGATCACTTTATGTTACAGTACATATGAGCCCTAACAAACTCGGAGTGGTTTCAAGTTAACGTCAGACAGGCACCTCAGCTGGCTGTATAGGCAGCACTTCCAAAGCAGAGGCTATGGAATAAACCTATTTATCAAAGTATCAATACTGTTTTTCGTGATAACAGTACAGAATTTACACACAACTATAAAATAAAGTGAACTGTGCATAAAATAGAGGCCATCTGGTGAACACAAGCAAGTAAACAAATGCAAGAGATACAGAAATCAGTAATAACAGGCTCATTCTCCTTTTATTCATCTACCCTTTTTGCAAGGCACAGGTTTCGTTAGTGCTATTGAAAAATCTGATTTTATTTTCCCTAAAACAAAGCAAAACAAAACAAAATGGAGATAGAAGATGAGCAACCTGGTCTAGTTGACCCTGCTTTGAGAATGGGACTTGGACTTGATGACATGTACAGGTCCCCCTCAACCTTAGCTATTCCATGATCCCATAGCACCATTGCAAACAAATATTTTTTGCTCACATAACATAGAACTATTTGCTGCTAAAAAAATAGTGAAAAACCCAAACTGTTGAAATTTTCCAGCAATTTCAAATGAAGGGACTACTTGTAGGTATCCCAATGTAAAGATTCAAGCTAATTTTCACTGTGTATTTCTACTTAATATTTGAACTAAGTGATGTCCTTGGGCTTACTACCTCTTCACAAAGACTACCAGCCAAATTTATTTTTCCCTTTTGTATCTAGCTTTATAGGTGCACAGGCTTGGAAATAAGATTTTCTTTCATCCTTTTTGCACCTTGCACAGCACTGACAATGAGGCATTTTAGAACTAAAATGTCTCAGCATATACAGATTTATCACTGATAGCTTTTTGTTGTTAAAAATAGAAAAAGGTTTATTTTGTCAAAGACTCAATCAGTCTTCTTTTTCTTTTGCCATGAAAAGGGAATAGCATCTGTGATCTGGGCTACGTATTCCTGGAGATGAAGGGCAAAATAACCCATAACATATTTAAATGCTTCTGAGAAGTAGGTTTGTATCCCTAGTATGCATAGATGCTTGGGGAATCTTTGGTCTTCAGAGTGCAATTTTGTCAACTGCTCTCTCCAACACAGGCAGAACTTGGGCAGCCTTGAAGGAATTGCAGCACAAAATTGCAAATTCTTCTATTTCCATTTTCTAATGGAAACCAAAGACATTTTTTAATCTGAGACCTAACAGTATCATCCAAGCTTTTCTGAAGAAAGTCATACACACGCAGCATGCTCATTTTGATCTGAACTCTGTTTTTCTTTAGCAGGGAAATCAGCTCAGCTGTAATGGTCCATCCATCTGTCCGTCCCTCCTCCCTCTCCCCCCTCTTTTTTTTTCTTCTTAATTTAAAAAAGGCAAAGTGAACACAAAATGGATTTATTTGAAAGGTAGGACCTGAAAGGGTTACTTCCAGCTTAAGGTTTTGCTTATATACTCCAGAAGCTTCCCAAAGAATATAGGTGATTATTTTATGGAAATGTCAATAATAAAGAAAGCTAAGTGTAATGTTGTTGATGTTATTTGCAATAGCACAAACACAGTCCCAACAAATATTGAAACAGCAGTGGCTGTGGCTGATATTTTTCCAAGGGCTGGACATCTGAGTTATTGTGCATCTTTAACACACCAGTGTAGCTTTCAGGAAGCCCAACACACATGACACATACTGGAATAATAGATTGCAATTCAATTTAATTTGCAAATGGATTTACTATGATTGTACTAGGATAGCAGCTAACTGCTTATGAGATGCACAGGCAGCCAATTACAATTATTTCACGTGCAACTGTCTGATCTCGATATAGAATTGTAGTAATAGTGCAATAAAATTAAACACGATTGCCTTTCCACTTTGTTCTTAAGTTCTCTCAAGATGAAGCCTCTTGCTGCTATGTATTGTTATACTGAGAAGAAAACAAGCAAGCAACCAACCAACACAAAAAACAAACAAACAAACAAACAAGCATTGTAATGAAGCATAAACAAATTTATTCGTCATATTCCAAGTATTCCACCTAAGGACACCCATGTGGTTTCACCCAATGCATCTGGCAGTATATTCCCTAAGCTTGAAAGATTAGCATAAATTGCAGCTGCAGAAAGCTGAGGAAAGAAATTGAAGATCCTGGTTATTAGCTGTATCCAATTCTCCCTGTTTCTCTTCCTCCATTCACCTTGGAGACTCTTAACAAAGCAGTGCTGACACTCTGCCTCTGAACAATGTAGGTATACCTGGCAAGAGCATTAGACAACCCCAGAGACTGTTTTCCTGACTGCTTAACAAAACAGGATTAATAAGTAGCATCATGCATTCTTGGTAATTAAAAATACTATATGTTCATAGTGTTATCAGGATTTACATGGTAGACTAGAGTGGTTTACTTGAGAAAGAATCTGACCCCCCCCCCCCCCCAATAAATAAATAAATCCTCCAAATAAGTTTCCTAAATGTCAGCTGTCAGCAAGTCTAAATATTAGAACTCAGTCCTTTGCTTAGGCTAAAAGCTGAAAGCTCTGTTATGATTTATTAAACAATGCTTTGATTTCAGGAAGACTGTCAGAGCTGCACTCCCCAGCTACTGCAATGAGATAGAAAGAACGATACACATTTGGATTTGTCTGGATTTAGTTGCTTGGAAGAGCTCATGAACCAACTGCTGTAGTGTAACACTAGTGAATACCAAAACACATTATGGGATAGAGTAGACAAAGCAAGAGTATTATGTTTCAGATGTGAATGCGTACATTCAAAGGGGAGAAAAATAGAACGCTACAGAATGATCTCATCTATCATGTGTGCTTTACCTTACACACACGGGCTTTTCAGCAAGACAGGCAATTGAAACTCATTCAGTGAATCTGAGAACTACAGCACAGGACAGGTTTGAAGAGCTATCACAAAATTTCAGTATTCATTAGGAATACATCACCATTCCTAAAGGACACTACACTTTTGTGCTTTTAAATCCACATTTAAAGATTCCTGACACAATGAGATGCTGATTAAATAAAATGTTTCTGAAGTTCTGCATATATGCACTGCAGAGTATTTCTAGGTTCTTAAAATTAAAAGACAAGGCTTTATTAGATGCTCAACATTACTCAGCATTCTGCAAATTTTAAAGAAGGCTTACCCCTACATATACAGTTCTTGAATTAAAGCTTTCAGAAGCATTCACAGGACATACCAGTAAAGTATTTTTGATACCCATTTGCACCCATTTGCATTTTTGTGTGTATGTGTGAAAGAAGAGCTTAAGCCTTCATAATCATGCTACTATGGCAACTTCTAAGCCTTGCAACTTAGCCATTTAGCTCAAGTGAATTACAATATCCAGTCGGTTAATATATTAAGAGCACTTTATCAGGCAGTCTAGAGCTGATACAACTGGAAGCTCTAGGTAAGGTTGGTAGGGTCCCACTCTCTACGTTGTTAAGCAGGCTTAAAATTTTGATGTTAATGAACACTACGTGGGAGATGTGAATGCCAAACATCCTGCAGACTGCAGTCAGCACCTTGCAAGGTCACATCCCAGGTCATTACTGCATCTCTAACTCTTCTCTGAAATCATTCTGTAGTGGATATGCTTTGCTGTTGTTCAGCAACCCAGAGAGCTCTGATAAAGTAGCGCCAAGTAAAACCCTCTGGGCTCAGAACAACCTGTGGCAGAAGACCTTTTGACACACACACACAAAAAAAACTTTTCTGCACAGACAGGAGGATTTCATTGCTCTTGTTTTTAAGGGAAAAGCTGAGATTGCAATGTTTGAATGTTACCCTACAAACTGCATTTTTCAATAACACTATTGTACAAGGTGGACACATTTATGCTAGACTAGAATGAGTACTTTATCCTTTATCACACAAATCATGAGGAGAGAATATAGTCAATGATAGTTTTATATACTTCCATTATATGTAATGTCCCAGAAATGAGTGCCGCATTCCGTTATTCCCTGATTAACCAGACAACTGATTCCAATTGCATCATTTTCCTTTTCTTGACAGATAATGCACACATAGTCCCCACTCAGTTCCACGGTAACTGAGTGGTTTGTTGCATTGCAGAAGGAAAAATATATTTATTTTGGAAAAAACAACAACAACCAACCAACCAAACAAAAAAAACCTGACTGCATACTCAATCAGTTATTAGAGAATACAGCTCTTCCATAGTCTATGAAAGGTAATATTCATATAGACAGCCAATGCTAGATAATGTATGAGATGCATAAGACATGTAAAAGGGAAGAAAAATGACTAAGAACCATTCTTGCCACAGAAAGTACCAGCACATTAAAGATTTTAACCAGACAGAAGTTCCAAGGCTGTCAACTTCTCTGTTTTAGTGAAAACAAACAGAAGACAGATCCTCAGTTCTTTTTTCCTCTCTTTTGACAGTAGAGAAAGAGCATGATAATTACTGCTCTAAAATCTAAGCGGTGAGGCTTGATATTTGAAGTTATCTCTACTTGAGTTCAAAAACTTGGAACCTGACACAGTAATGATTATATAACTTCCAGAAATTTTACTTTGTGTTTTATTTTTTTTTTTCATATAGAAATCTATAATTAGTTCACATATAAACAAACAGTTTCAAGATGTCTACTACATCTTCAAGGCCTTAAAAAATGGAAGGTGTTGATGTTTACATTAGGAACACACACAGCTAGAGTGGACTGTCTGATTTTAGAACACATAACAAGAGAATTTAGCCATACATACAAGTATCAGTAAAATAAAAAAAAAAAACAGAATTAAGTTAAGCTTGAAGTTGAAGGAATTCTATATGAAAAGTCTGAAGAAAATATTCAATTTGGTGCAATACTAAGGGACCTCCCAACATAACACATTCTTTCTACCTGTTGCTTTATGCAACCTTTGGTCCTATTTTCAGTGATGATTTCCATTTGGATAGAAATTACAAAGTGCCAAGCTGTACGCTTCTTGAAGAATCTGTAATTCCCAGTATGATGCAGAGGGAAAGTGATCGTACTGCTGTGGATATGACAGTGAAAAGGAAATTCTGTGTCAAGGCTATTGACTGCATCCTCTGCAATGTTGTCCGAAAAAGGATGCAGCTGTCCCAGATGACTCTATCTTCCATATACAAATAACATAGGCACAGAAGGATAAGATTCAGAAGTAATTGAATAAGATAGACTAGTATCGGTCTAAGGGACATGTATCCAGTTTCAAATATGCAATTTATTATTCTGTCTCTACTGTAAGCATGTATCAAGAGGATAGAAAACAAGATTCACTGAGCCTGTTTTACAATACCCGGAAGTATTAGTGGAAGTCACAAAATGAAGACGACTTTTTTTCCCCTATAAAGGACAATGATTAGAGAGAGAGAAACAGTCTCATCGTCCATACAGACATATGCAATTAAAATATCCAGAAAACTATAAACGCATACAGTACTAAGCACCAAGAAAAAAGAAACCATGTCCTCTTAATTTTTCATACAACAGTAAATTAAAAGTTCTTTCAGTCTCTTTACACCAACCGATATGCCTCTCTAGCTGTTGGCAATGTGTGAATTGTGTGCAGAGGATATCCTCCAGACAGAAAAAAAAAAAAAAAAAACTATCTTCATGACAGGAGAATAGGCACTTACTTTATTTTCTGGGATAAATTAATTTACAGAGTATATCCACTCAAAAAAATCTGAAAGGAAGATGATTCTATATCAGATAGTTAATGACAGTTTACTAAAGATACCTAATTACTTAGTATCTAAGATACCTTAATTACTTAGGTATCTTTTTTCTTTTTAAACTCATCAACAATCCCCTGAAGATTAAGAAAATTATTCTTATATCTAAAAATTGAATAACAATTACATTCTTTCCTGAGCTTGTGTCTTAGAGCTTAAAAAATCTTTTTATTTTTTTTATTTTTTTACAGGTTTTCATATGAAGAAACTCTATTGTACTTTAAAATAGGTTCTGCAAATTTAAGGCAATACAGACTAAAGGTCTTAGCAGAGAAAAGCAGAGGTGTGGAAGAATAGTAAAGAAAAAATTTAGTCTTTTTTCCCTTCTTTCAGGCCATAAGATCTTGATTAATACATCTGTTCTTCAGTTGCCCCAATTATGAAGTTTCTCAGCCCTTGAGTGAAAAGTATCAACCTAACAAAAGATGAGAGTACAAAATAATTTTTTTGCATACTCTTTAATTTATATTTTCATCTGTATTCCTGAAATCTTAGGAGTTAGACAGGGAAGAGACCAATTAAATCATCCAGTCATTCCCCCCACTGACAGCTCTGAATAATTCCCTATATTTTCAGGTCCTGAAAATGCAGCATTTGCATACGGATGATAAAATACATTTTAATGAGCCAGATTCTTTTTCCTGTGTAATCTGAGCAGAGATGTTCAGGTTAAGGCAGCTCTTTGTCACAATAGAAGACTTCTAAGCTAATATGCATTCCAGCTAAGTTGGGTGCGTGTTATTGGATCAAACAGTGTAGTGAAACAGCTTATTATTATGCATTTGAGTATATCATAGGAAAAGGACACATGGTAATTAGGATCAATCACCACAGCTTCTGAAGCTTAGTGTGGTGACTGAGAGGTTAAACATCACTTTAGACATGAGGCAAGATGTTCCAGTGAACAGGATAGGGTAAACTTAGGTAAGCTCTACTTCCTGTCACTCAGTTAAAAATCAGCAACAAACCACCACTAGTTCAGTCACCAAATCACCAAAGTCACTCTGTCATTAGTGAGTAACCACCACTTTGTTGGAATCGTAACCAGAGAATTGGTAGCTATTAATGAATAATAAGATTAAGATGAGTTTGTAGTTCAGAAGATGCTCAATGCTCCCTCAATGCTGACCTTTTGTCAACATGTGACTCTTTCAGTGTGAAGTTATGACCCATGTCTCAAAATTCAGAACAAGTGCCAATTAGACATGAATGTAATCTTAAAAACAAAAATCAAACAAACAAACCCACACAGATGTGCTGCTCAAGAGCCAGAATACAAGAGAGAAAGCAGAATGAAAAGACTTATACCCCTTCCTACTGCACACTATTGAACATTGTCTTTCACACAATTTTAAATAAGACCTTTTTTTTTTTTTTTTTTTTTTTTTTTTAATACATGACGTTGTACTACAATTCAAGAGATACCCAGACTCTGGTTATTACTTTTCTACTTTCTTAAGCTGTTCTCATACAGTGATGTTCCGATGACGAACAAGTGAACGACCATGAATGTACATGCAATGTTTTTGCAGATTGTGTTCCTCGAACTCACAAAGATCAGTCAATGTGCATTTCAAGCTACACTAGGTAGACCGCTACCGAGGTAGTTAGGAGAAGGGCATGACAACAGGGAAGCTGCAGTAACCGCTGTGGGAATATTTTGAAAATACTGAACGGAACTGGAAACTTGATGTCAACTTCACTATTGCCTGACAAAAGTATTTCTAAAGCATTTAGGAAACTGAATATACTTTTTCTTTTGCATAATTTTACACCTCTGAACAATGGTGACTTAGCACTATATCAAATTGCTGGTAATAGGAATCAAATAGTTTTTGCATCTTTCTTCCCTCTATTATGGAGATGTATTTGTAAGCCTACTATCATTTTCATAGAATTGCAGAAGGGTTTGTTTTGGAAGAGACCTTAAAGACCATCCAATTCCAGCCCCCTGCCATGGGCAGGGGCATCTCCCACTAGATAAGGTTGCTCAAAGCCTCATCTGGCCTGGCCTTGAACACTTCCGGGGATGGGGCTTCCACAGCTTCTCTGGGCAACCTGTTCCAGTGATTCACCACCCTCTGAGTAAAGAATTTCTTCCTTTTATCTAGCCTAAACCTACCCTCTATTAAATTTTGATGAGCCGGAGCTTTTTCGTAATAGAATGGATTTTCAAATAACTGGCTCTACCTCTGACTCAGTCTGACAGAAAAGGATATGTTACAAATAAAGATATGAATTGTTATGATTTATTAGCATTTTTTATCCAAGCAATTACTAACAACAACAAAAAAAGTAGTTCTGACAAATGTGTACTGTTAGAAATCACAGGCTAAAAAGCAGCACTTAAATACACAGTGTATGAGAATAGATCAGCTATAGGTACATATGACATCTTCAGATACATATAATTCCAAATTTATAATATTGTCTTCATAAAACATATTTTACAACCTGTGATTTGATTATAGCATTCTAATTTTATTAGATTGTTTTCTAACCCCATGTAGCTTTTTCCTGCTATTTATTTATACCAAGAGAAAGAGCAACTCATGGAAATTATGTAACAATGGTGTAGCATGAATAGGAGCTTTGTTAAAGGCAGATTAATTCCACAGAGCGAACATACATTGCCCTTCAAAGCTCATCTTCATCTGCTATTTCATGCAGAGGCACCCTCCATGATTCTATATAGCACAAATTACCTTAAGCAACACATGACCGTTTTAATGCATTACAGAAACGTCACGAGAGTGGGCAGGGTCAGAGCTTGCTTTCCAGTGTAATTTGCTCTCCTCTGTGTATATAAAAAGGTATCCAGAACATAAAGGCAGCTTTATGCTGCACACCTTCATCCCAGAAATCATCATGCACCATGCAAAAGCACAGACAAGCAAAAAAACAGCAGAGCAACCACCAGACAAAATAAATGGGGATCTGGACAATCCCACCCGTTACCACCTACGCACATCCCACAAAGTCCCTTTGGAACCACAGACAGTAAGATTAGGGCTATTACTGTCTTCACTTTGTGTAATCAGCTCTTGTGCACCCATATATAAGTCAAAGCATGGTAATACATGTTCACATCTTCCATGACAACACAGTGACTCACAGCCCTGTTTCCTCATACAATGTGATAGCAAACGTTCCTTAGAAGTCTCTTCTCAATTTTCAAGGTTTCTGATGGAGCTGGTCCATATTACCAAAGCAAACCACTGCTACGGCAATGATCTAAATAGCAGAATGGTTTCCTCCAGAAATTTCTCAGCCCGAAGGTCTGACCTTGTGACAGAAAGAGATGGTTTATGCCAAAATCAAATCAAAGCATTGGAAAGTACTACCAAAAAAATGGAAACAACCACTAATCTCACAACCCACAAGCAAAATGAATCTCCCCTTTCTGACATTGCTAATTTACTACAGAACAGATAGGCAAACTGAGGCAAAAAGGAAGGAAGAGGAAGGTGAAAATCTACACTCCTGTATTGGGTTTACATGGCAAGGTTTTGGTAGCAGGGGGCTGCAGGGCTGGCCCCTGTGAGCAGAGCCCAGCAGCTGCCCTATGTCAGATCAGAGCCAGCTCCAGCTGCTACAAAAGGGACCCACCGCTGGCCAGAGACGAGCCAGGGAGCAGGGCTGGTTGGGCCTCTGGGAAAGCAGATGGAAGAAAAGAAACAAACAAACGAACAAACAATGCTGCACAAGAGTAGCTGGGAGAAAGGCATGAGAAATGTGAGAGGACCAGCCCTGCAGCCCCCCAGGTCAGTGCAGCAGGAGGGCAGGAGGTGCTCCAGGCACACAGCAGAAGTTCCCCTTGCGGCCTGTGGAGAGGCCCCTGGTGGAGAGCAACTGTGAAGGAGCGGCGGAGATGAAGCGTCAGGGACTGACCGCAGCCCCCATTCCCCATTTCCCTGCACTGCATTTGGGGGGAGGAAAGTGGTTTTGGTTTGCCTTTTTTTTTTTTTTTTTTTTTTGCTTATTGCTCTAGTCTGCTAGTGATAAGAAATAAATTATATTAATCTCCCTATGCTGAGTCTGTTTTGTCCATGACAGCACTTGGTGATGGATCCCCTTGTCCTCGTCTCAACCCTTGCAATCTTTCCATTGTGTTTTCTCCCCCTCCTCCTTTGAGGAGGAGAAGTCAAAGAACCGTGTGTTGGAGTTGAGCTGCCCAGCACGGTGAAGCCACCACAGTTCCTCAAAATCTTTTGATTCGGCTGAAATAGGGAGGGAAACCTCAGGTATTTGTAGCACTTGGCTGTATTTGTAGGAATTACCACCTTTCCATCACATTTTTTCTATTTGCTTACTGATTTGCTACTTTGAGAGTTGCTCAGTTACTACAAGAGCTGTTATTCAAATCCAGACTGAGCTGGCAGGATTCACACAGCCCTATTCCAGCCTGTCCATGGCAGATGGGGGAAATCAGCTATTTTTGACAGCCACACAGTGCTGCTTTTTTTTTTTTTTTTAAATTTACAAAGCAGTGATACAGAATGCATCTTTTATTCATAATACACTGAAGGCGTGAATAAAGCTTAATTTCATTGCTTCAGAGGCTGAAATATTCTGTTTGTGCAAAACAGCTGTATGACACTCCTGTATTTTGACAGCAAAGTAACTGTCTCCTGGGAATTTCGCAACCATCATCACCCATGATCAATGTCTCTAGTCTTTATTTTGATACAGAAAAATTATTTCAGTGTGTGCATATTTGTGGAGAAATAGAAGGTAAACATTCTCATGACCCACCTAAAAATGCAGAATACAAGCTAGAGTGCAGTTGTCAAGTATTTTATCTTGTTTTTAACAGGGCCCCAGGAGAATTTAGCAAAAAAATATGCAAATGAAAAACTAGCTTCCCAAAGGATATGCACCAGTCAAAAATAGTTCTTTCTACCCTAACTGTAACTAATGAACAAATGATTCAGTGAAATGCATTCCATGTTTCCTTTCACTGCCATCTGTTACTGGCAAGATACTTTCTTTGTTCCTAGCTACAAAGCTTGAGCAAGTAGATAACCACCAGACTGCAGGAGAAAAGTGAATGCTGCAAGGAAGAAGTATGGCTGCATTTCACTGTATTTGTACATGTATTTGTACTTCAATGGCTAGCAGAATTTAACATTTAGTAGGAACAGGAAAAGGAGGCACTGGTAACTAAAAAAATGGTTCAAGACAACCAAAGCGTTTTTTTTTTTTTTTTTTTTTTTTTTTAATTCTGATTCATTTAATTGCAGGGAGCAGCACTTTTGCCTCATGAAGCTAGTAAGCGCACTTGTCTAGATAAAACTATTTACAGTGGTTATGTGAAAGTGTGAAAAAAACCTCCAAAAGTTAAGCTTGTTGACCTGCTAAACTACATGAAAGAAGGGATAAAGAAAAATGTGATTCAGAGTCCTGTGTCCAAAAAACCTTCTGCTCTGTTTTGCAGACAGGGGCTCTGGTTTCCTTAGTATCAGTATCTACAAAGATGCTTTATGAGCATTATTTAATAAAGCAGGTACTGTGCTTTCCACCTACACAGGAACACTATATAGCCAAATGCAGACAGTCAAGCCACTTTCCTTAGGTAAGCTAATAGGAAAGACAACACCTCCACCAACACCTCCACCAACAGTTTTAACCTTATTTCTGCTCTGACATTTGCTATGTCAAAAACCTGTAATATCTTGTAGGAAAGTTATTTTCAATTCTTACATGAAACAGTGGAAACAGAAGTCATTCTCCCTTTTCTTTCCCTTCCCCAATCCAGTAAAACAAACAAACAAAAAAATAAAAACAACAACAAAACACAAAGCAGGAATGTCATTGCAATTTCATGAAGATGTCTGTAAGAGAAGCCATTCTCTGAAAATGAAAGTAGATGACACATTTGACATTTCCTGGTGATCCCAGAAAGGCTCTGTCATCAGCAGCAAGCAGCATGGAACAAGGCTGGGACAGGAGCAGAGCACAGACTAACAAGACTGAACTCGTTACAACAGGAGCAAAGAGGAGGAGCAAGGCAAGAGATTCTAAACAGCCAAAGTCTGTCTAGAAAACATGGCTATGTTCTGAAGCTAAAACACTCATAAATAACCTGCCATGTTAGCAGGCAGAGACACTGAAGGGGCACACATATGCAGCAGTTTGTCTAGGGAAAGCAAAAAAAACATTGCCACTCCTTATGCGTTTCCCTTAGCCTCAGGGTATGCTGCCTGCCTGTGTGAAGAACAAGTATTAACAGCCAGTATAGAACACTAAAAGAAAGGTGAGGTCAGCTGCTATGCAAAGCTATAACTCAAGGAGGTTTTGTAGAAATCTAGGGGAAGAAATGCTGTAAGATCATCTTGGGCAAAGACATTGTTGGTACGTAAACTTAAACAAACAAACAAAAACAAACACCAAGAAATATTCCCCCCCCCCAAAAAAAAAAAAAAAAAAAAAGGAAAAGAGCATTTTTAAACTGCTCTGCTACCAAAAGAAAAAGTGTGCATTGCTTTTCAGTGATAATTACCACTGTGATGTCTTTGGACTGCAGTTTAATGTGAGTTAGACTATGAAGAATAATAATTCTCTTTCAAGCTTAATTATTCAAATACTTGAGTCCCCATGGCATAATAAAGATGGCTTCATTCCACACCTTGCAGTCATTAAGCTAACTGGTCAGACAACATAAGATATATCTTGTCATATATATAAGGATATACTACTAAGATAAATATTATCTGGAGAATAGTTTTGTTTAAAATGAAGTGTTTGAGTTTTTGTGGAGGAGAAAGGGATTTTTTCCCCCCTTAAGGCTTAAAAACTCATCCCACATGAGGACTCTAAAAGAAGATATTGTACCTGCTTAGGATAAACCCAGAAAAAAGAGAAGGGACTCACATACTCATTGGGCGGCTGCCAACTTCCTGTTTATCAGAAATGCAGACCAAAACAGACACCAAAATTAGGTGTCAAAAGCTACATAAAACCAAGGCTTAGGTGTCAGGAAACACACCTCAAATTAGGGGCCACAGCACAACCCACGGTCTGTCTGAAATCAGGGAGCTTTAAGAAGCTCCTGTGACAAGGAAGTTGAGCAAAGAATATGTGTGATATAAAACAGTTCAAAACAGTAGGAGGGTGCTTAAAAATTCATTTGAAGCTGTCTGCAGCCTGTAAAAACACCAAGGGACAACTGAAAGGGTCTTGCAGTGTTGGTAACGCACACACTCATCCCAAGCCACTTACCACGTCCTTATGCTCATCAAACAATTAGATTGTCCCAACAACATCCAATTTATAGTTGGCAAGTTTGACCTATATGTCACCAGGGTTGCTGCTGCAGATCACAACCTCATCTTCACAGTCCTGGGGATGCCTCTGCTGACATATGGGTGACAGCCCTGCCATGTATACTGCTTCCTCAGAGGTGTAAGAAATAAGAAAAGTCCAGAGGATGACATTTCACAGCATAATCCTTCAAGTTTTCTTAGATAATTTGATATTTGTTATCTAATTGGAGATCTCAAATAAATGTAAGAGTGATATTATTAGCAAGACACTCCGTGTAAGAAGTCAAGAACTTGAAAGATACAGCTGAAACTACCTTTATTATGCTCAGTAGTTTACAGGTCAATCTGCCAAATTCAGCACTGTATTTGTGAGCAATTTAAAATGCAGGCATATTAGTACTGATTAGTTAAAACTAGCATTTATGAACTCTATATCAACTACATTTTTTTGTGAACTATACTTATGAATAACATTTTAAAGGCCTTTATTTTCATAATGTGCATGCAGTTTAACAGACCACCTAGTTTATACTAGAAATAGTAAACAGCACCCATATGTGGAACATCTGAAATTCAAGCAGGAGACTCATCTGTACTGATAGGAATAAAACATTTTATAACTTCATTTGCCTTATTAATCTCAATAATTCCATTTTTTTTTTCTTTTTCAGGTTACATGCTAGTATTACATAATAAGCTTTGAAGTAAGAAATGAGATTTTAAGAACCTAGTTTGGCAGTCTGTTTAAAGAAATCATTTCTTCATGAGGAATCAGTCACCTGAGCCAGACTATAGTTTAGATGACTCCTTTAATATGACAGTAGAATCAACACTGCAGTTGTCTTTTCATTCAGTTTATTATGAAAAAATGCTCTTCCTATAACTATTCCTTTCTGCCTTAGTTTTCCATGTTTGGAATCTGACATTTAACTAGAATATCTAATTTGACTACATGCTGTATAAAAGTCTTTGGAAAATTAATTACATGCTATCAATCTTATAATGAGTTCAGCATTTTATGGCTGTTAATCAAACCTGGTGTTCCTTTTTCCATTCACACATTTTGTACAGGAAGACAAAGTCATCCTGAAGGTCCAACCAGCTCAATATTTCATCTCTGATTGCAGCAAACAGTTACGAAAAGAGCAAGGAAGACAAGCACAGACTCATCTTGCCCATAATATGGTCTATTTAAGATTAAATCTTTTGGTTGTAGACAATCTTCAGGATAGAAGATCAAGTTATTTAGATAATATGTAGGTATAAAAGCCAAGTTTTAAAGAGTTTATATAAACATCAGAATTTTAAAAGCTGAAAATAAGACCATGTGGGAATAAGTTAATTTCTGTGAAAGAAACCCAGGCGATAGTCTAGGGATGCATCTTTATCACATTTACAAGCATGTTTAGCTTCATGTGGGGCTGGCAAAGAAATCACCTACCATACTGGTCTTCAGGCCAGCAGCCATAGAAAGCATGGTTCATTAGGGCTCTGGCTGACACCACCAACTTGTGGGCTGTCCCAACACAGTGAGTATCAAAAATCATATGTCTACTGCTCACTGAAGCCAGCACACAGATGGAGCCACAGTACGGGGCTGCCATGCACCATGGTGGACAGCAAAACAGTGGTGGATCCAGTGACTGCGGGGGGAAACTGGCAACCAGACTTGCTACAAGCTGCCCCTGCTGTGATCAAAAGACAAGTAACATCTCAACAACAGCGACTGCCACCACAAAAGCCCTGAGAAACAGGCTTCACATCTCCTCCTCCCCACCCCAATTCTACTCCTTAGAAAGGCAAAAGCAGGGAATAAGAGGGACTGAGAAGTCTAGAGCAATTTGCAAATATAGTGTTGAGTATTTACAGTAAAAAGAAAGGGGAAAGGCAAAAGGGAACTATTCCAGTCTTGCTCCAACTGCTAGTCTCATTGCAGAACCAGAAACAGTTTTCAGCATGCTGCAGAGGTTGTCTGAGAGGTTTTACAGAAGCAGCCACAAGCATCGGTAGAACCAGAGACCCTGAAGGTGATTCCTTTCTGAAGCAAACCCAATATGTGCTTCCACGGTTTCCAGCAACAGCTGCAGGCCACAGACAGATAGTTTCAGTTCATAGTCATCTTATCGGTGGAGATTACATTTGGAATTCAACTTTTTAAAACTGGAGGAAACCTGGCTCAGTCTAATGGTCAGAATGACTTGATTCAGGGCTGAGGTGATCTCTTTTACATTTCTTCTGTTGATATATGTCCATCTGCTCAGCAATCTATAATTTTAGTAAATGGAGGGGGAAAGACAAAGAACTGTCAGAACTTTCACTTCATATAAGCATGCTATTTGACCCACACTTTGTATTTCAATATTTCAGTTTTATGAAATCCAAAGCCCTGAAAAGTGAAACATGTCATTTGAATACCTAATAGCTGCACAGACTTCAGTGGAACAAGTGTGACATTTGCAATCAAGCATTTTGATAAATCAGCCTTAAAGAGGGCAAGCAATCTTGAAAACAGCCTGGCATTTTCTAAAACACATCACCCACAGTAGCTGTAATCCACAGCTCCTCTCTAGGAAACACGACATAATACCAAAAATAGAAATAACACCATTTAAAGCCTTTGGGATGATATCAGCAAAGCTGGGGGCAACAGTTTGGTTTTCTTAGAGGCCTTCACAGCCTATCCTAAAAAGTCCTCAGATTTACAGTCTTGCCACAGATACAGTTAACTGAGTGAAATGGTGCAGGAATTCCTGCATAGTATCTAATAATAATATTAATACTCTCTAGAGCAGATCAATTAACACTGCCTGTCACAGCAGGTGTTAAAGTTTTGAATTACTTCAAAAAAAAAAAAACACAACAAAACAACAAACCCACAAACAACAACAAAACAACAGGAGAAGCAATTTGGACATTAGGAAGAAAAAAACATTATCAGTGAGATGAATTTATACAATTGTCAGCAAAAGGGAATGGAAGGATCAGTCCCTCAGTCACAGCCCAGACAAGGCAAGAGCAGTGAGTGAAAATGTATCCAATTTTAAATAACAGCATGCCCACAAAGGAAACAGCGCACAGAAATGTTCACACAAATGCTCAAAAAGACCCCCACAATAACCAGCAATACACAGAACACTTCTGAAGGCTGCACTCTGACTACTTGACAGGGCTATTTGTCAGAGCAAGTTATATGTAACTGGCAGGGCTTTCTGAGAAGAAATGTGCCTGAGAAGAAATATGAAGCTCTCCTAGAGAGGCATAGATGCCTGAAAGCAGACAACCAAAAATACAGAGCAAACAGCATCAAGTTGGGATACATGGAGAATTCAGCCTAATCTTCAGGAAACACAGGTAATTGTTTAGCTGGGGAAAAGATCTGGCATGCACTGCAATCAATGGAATTACTGCTCCAAGTCAAAAATTAATCTCTCTATTAGAGAAAGCCCAATGGTGGATTAAAATACCTTACTCCGCCATACCAGCTATATTTGGTTGTCTGTTAGCAGTCCTTGGCTTCCAGGTGGCTCGAACAGATCACATCCACCCTCTTGAATCATGTGCTTTAAATTACAGGAGGTGTGTACCTTTTAGAGAGCACAGACTTGGGCTCATTTTCTTTTATACCCACTTCCTTCCCATGTACGTGAATCTGCTCCAACAGTTAGGAAGCCTCCTCCTACTCTCCCCAAGCTTTTCCTAACTGGGTTCCCTAACCAAGCATACAATATTGATAGCTACCTGCATGGAAAAAGGACAAATAAAATTAAGTAGACTCAATTTTGTAATGAGTGTTAAGAATGCCAGGTGGGACAACAATGAATGGAGAATAAATTTGGAAACATCTAATCAGGTGATAACATTATTAGGTTGGTTTAAGACTAGGTGTTTACAAAGCAGTTCAGTATTTGGGGAATTACAGATTAAAGCACCTCCTGCTGCTACCCCGACTGTTTTTTGGCATTCTTTAGGCAATCAGTATTAAGCGTAAAATATGCCACATACCTGGAAGGGTCTGCAAGTTATTTTCAATGCTAAGAAATCTCTTACAGGTGTGTAGTTTCTTGACTGTGACTTCTCTTTTTCAATTTTAACAATCCAGTGTCACACAGCAATAATACAACAAACATTTTGTAGGTGAGAGGCCCAAAGGCATGAAATAATTTAGGAATGAATTTTTATCTGATGAGATTTGAAGATAACCCTTTCAAAGTGAATTTCAGGATCATTAATGGCTCAAGATTCTGAAATTGTGTTTCCATAAAATAGCATGCAACCTGCAAACCAGGGGACAAACTCACTGATGGTAAAGTAAATTAATTTTAACTCACATTGATGTGTCAGTCTGCTGTGTTGATTAGGGCTGCTAAATTTCATACTAATATAGTACCAATAGAGAGTATCTACTTATTTCATAGCTGGCAATTTGTCATGGTTTATGTGAACTGAATTTGAATGGATGACACACAGGGGAGGAGATGATACATCAGTTTATATTGTATCAACTCTTGTATACAACAATCTGAAGTAATGCCTAACTATGTGAGAAAGTACATAAAATGCACCAAAATAAAATAAGCTCATTCTGCAAAGTTCTAATCTACCCAAAAAAATCAAAGAGGGTGACAGACTACTACATAACAAAAGTATTGCCCAGGCAATACATCAATACATGTAACACAATGAAGGCATTACTATAGTCATCTACAGTCCACCTGTGAACTTCGTGGAAAGAAGAATGAATTCAAGAAACAGAAGCCACGAGAACTAGTCCTTTAAAAAGCAAACAACAACAACCAAACCAAAGCAAACAATCTCTCTCCCCATCCCCTCCCCCCCTTGGACTTTACATTAAACAACTTAGCCAGAAATATAAAGAAAAACTATAATGGTGAACACTGTGCATAGCTATTCATACCTCCAAATCATATAAACTGATGTAAGGAACTACAAGAGCCTGACTGCTCTCTTCCAGAAAGAATCCCATGAGAGCACTTTAAAGAGCAAAGCACAAATTCAGTTAAATTTCCAGACTATATTTCATGTTCTGTGTCTCATCTCAGTTCCTCCCTTTGATTGCAACAAGAAAAAATAAATTTATTTTGCTTTGGTACTTCTTACATTGGCTAAACCAGCTTAAGTAGGTTTGACCACAGATCACAGAATCAAAGAATATCCAAGTTGGAAGGAACCTGCAAGGATCAACAAGCCCAACTCCTGGGTCCCCAAAGGACCACCCAAAAAATCAGACTGTATGTCTGAGAGTTGTCCAAATGCTTCTTGAACTCCAGCACACTTGGTGCCATGTCCTGGAGAGCCTGTTCCAGTGCCTGGCCACCCTTTGGGCGAAGAACCTTTTACTGATATCCAATCTGAACCTCCCCTGTGGCAGCTCCATGCCATCCCCTTGGGTCCTATTGCTGGTCACTAGAGAACGGAGTTCAGCACCTGCCTCTCTGCTCCCCTCATGACGGTACCTTCAGATTGTTCCAGGTGCTTCCTATGTCCAAATTCCACACAGAGAGAACTGTGAGACAGTAGTCTGTGAGTAGATAGTGAGGACTGTAGTCTCACAGGAAAATAAAAAAAATTTACAAGGGCTCCAGTAGTCCTTCACATGCAGACAGGACTCACTGAAACACAAGAGGAAGCAAATCACACAGATGAGAGCATTTAGTCCCCAGGCTGAGTCATTGATCTCATTCCACAGTGAAAAGGTCATGCACATATTTTAGGCTATGGATTGTCTGCCAACTGTAAACTGAACATTTGCTGTTCACTGCAAAGTGATTGATTGATTAGTTGAGCCAATTAGCAGATCACCTAAGCCACACGGTATTATACTATTTGAATGAATGAACCTAACTAATATAAGAAATATATTCCTTTTTTATAGTAATATATTGCATATATTTGCAACTGCATCCTATATCCATGAGTAAAACAAAACAAAAAGAATGTTTCACACATCATCCACAGAGGCATTCCAGGACCTTTCCTTTCATGACTTTCCTTTCATGTTTATTCATGTATTGTCATGGTTTTGTCTTCTGCTAATGACCTGTGAAACAAACAAACAAACAAACAAACACATTCCCCAAATGTCTGAATGCAACTAAAGAACAGAACTGTCACACCAGATGAGACCCAACATCCACATGGTCTAGAGGATCCCACCACTGACAGTGATGAGTAGCACGTGTAGCCAAAGCATATCAAGAAGAAATGGCTCTCCTGCCATGCCCTCTGAGCTTCAAATAACCAGCGATTTACAGATTTTCTGAGCTAGGAAAATATACCCAGAGTAGTTTTGTCTTCTCCCTGCTCCTCATGACAGGTCAGACAAGTCACAGAAGATTATGTACAACAGTTTCATGCCTCAGGCTGAGTATCACTGAGGTGCAGCTTATTGAAACACAAGATGCAGCAACAGAAACCATTGTCCTTTGAAGGCCTCCAGCACATATAGAACTCATATGGTAGAGCTCAAAGTTTTCATTCATGAATGAAAAGCGAAAAAAAATTTTCCCAGATTCCAGGGATGCCTGTAGATAATTAACAAAAATAAGATATTTTCCTTCAATACAGTAAGAACAGAATCAGAGACTCCCCCTCCACTTGATCCAAAACTAAACCAGAACTACAGTACAGGTCTTTCTTCACCATTCCTTTCCCTTCCTTGCAGAACATCTTTCTACATGGGAGACAAAATAATACTATAAGCACCATAGGAAGGAACAGCTGCACCTTTTTTTTTTTTTTTTTTAATCCTTCTAACTGTGCTTGAGAGATTGTCTTAGAGAAGCTACTGACCTTAACAGGTGTAAATATTTTACTTACCTTCACATTTTAATCATCAGCAACAACAAACATAAACCACTCCCTCTGACATGTCAGATTTATCAAACTTTATATGTCTCCAAGCAACTGCATAAATCTGTGAAGAAAAAAAACAACAAAACACTTTCACAGAGCATAGGGAAGTGGTGGAATTTTTTGTAACAGAACATCACAGATGCTGAAACTGTCTGGGAGAGAGATCTATTAAGTACACAGGCACTCTCTATGCCTCTTGCTTGAAATACAAGTATTTCAGTGGTGGGAGACCAAGTAATAAAAAACTTCTTTCATTCTGCCCTAGGAATTCAATTCAACAGTTGGCTGCTGTAAGAGGTAAGGTTTGAGCTGAATGAATGCTTTTCCTAGTTTATTAATGCTCTTCGCTGTAGTTTTATGATTTTCTTCTGTTGGTACAAAACTGAAAGAGACAAACTGCAGATGACAAAGCTATTCATTCTTCCAGTAGCTGTATTCCAATAGGCCAGGGTCAAATAGATTTCCCTCTGCATTACTGTAGGGTCCAAACCTTACAAATGGAGGTCACATCAAGAGAACAATTTTTATCTGTTTATTTACTAAACCTGACAAAATACTCAAATATAGACTGAACTCAAACATGGATATGGGTTTTCAATTTTTTTTTAGAACTTGCAAGCTATATAAATCACTCTCTTAATATCATACACTTGCATTTTACTTCAGAAATTGCTTGAAATAGGAATATGCACATAACATTAGCAATTTTGACATTTTTTAGAAATGCTCTAGAAACCCCCCTGATTTATCTGAGACCGTACAGGAGGATGAAAGCTTTCCAGCACATTGTTCATTTCAGAATCAGGTCCTACAAATACACTGTGACAGTTTTCAAAAGCTTTATTTCATAAGCCATCTATGTACTTGCAGCTTGCATGAACAGAATCGAAGCATTTTTCTCTCTTATATTTCCAACAGTTTGCTTTACGAATGTACCAACAGACAAATTAATGCCATAATGTAAGAGGTTCATATTTCATTTTCCTTTTATGATAGATGAAGTTCCACAGAAGGATTATTTTATTTTCAGTGTGATATAAGATTAACAAAGGCCTCTCCCTTTCAAGAAAAAAATAAAATAAAAGAATAGCACTGGTTTGAAATTATGACTAGTGCAGATGGCGATCACACTGACATAATTGCTTTAGAGTTACCAAATACATTGCAATCTTTAACTGTAATGTTTGAACAAAATGAAATTGACATTCAAATGATGTATTTCATTGACAGTTGTAGTTCCAAGAATACATATTTGAGTTCAACCACTACCTTGAAGATTTTCCTAATTGTTTTGAGAAATGTTTTTAGCAGAATAATGTATCGAATATAAAGCTGTCAGAAATTCTTTCCGTGGCAGTACGTCAAACCTGACAACATCTTCAACTGAATACTGTAATGAAGCTCAAATTCTAGAGAGTAAACTGACACATGACAGCATCCAGTTACTAAGCCTGAACTCAGTCCGTACTAAGTCCAGGAGACTCTACAGAACAGATACTGATAGTCCTGTATTACCAGTTATTAGTCTAGTAACAGTGTGGAATCCATCTTCAGTCAAAAGCCAAGAATTTTCCTTCAAATCATACAGTAAATTCTCCTACATACTACAGAAATGAGATAACACAGAAGTAGTTTTCTTCCCTACAGCTTCCCTTTCTTTTTACCCTCAGCTCACTGTATTTCCCCAGGAACAACATTTCTTTCTGCAAATAAACTTATACTGTTTCATCGGTACAGCTATTTAAAAAATGATGAATATTTAGCTACAGGAGGTTCTGATTAATTCATATACATTAATATATGTAAATTTAAACCTAAATAAAAGACATGTTTCTATGCTATATCTGTTTTCACTGTTTCTGAATAGGATGACCTGGATCAGTCATAGATAAAAATAATCATAAAGTTTTATAACTAATATACTGTATTCAGTATTTCATTCTAATCTTTATTATACAAAGGTTAAAATGATTACAGATATCCTAACTAGCTCTCCTTCTTACAATCATATTTGCTCTCCAATTACATTTGAGGCAAATAATTTCATGGACTTATGCACAGGTTTCTTTTCCCTTAAAGGTACAGTTAATTTAACCCCCCACAAGCTGTGTTTGCAGTTACCATTATTCCTTTTATTGTGCATTAGCTTTCACTGCCAAAAGTCAGTTTCATCTGTTGTTCTGCTTCCCAGGCACCTAACTTTGTTATGCTTCTCTTGAGTTCTTCACAGCCCCTCTCCTTCCACAGCCACAAGTCATTCTGTGTCATCTCATTGAAATTGAGAGAAAGGGGGTTCTTGTGTCTTGATTTTTTTAAGTGTAAAATTGGACAGTACAAACACATTTTTTTTCTATCATATTTACCATCACAGTTTAGAAGTAAAACTGGCTGGATATGTATGTGCAGTCCTGTCTATTTCAGCTATTTTCCCTGGTTTCGATGTGAGAGATTTCTGATCCCTTGAGTTTCAGCAACCAGCATGAGAAGCACAGTGACAGAGAGGAAGTTTTGAGGCACCTGGGGTTTGTTCTACTGTCATCCCATCCCATCCCATCCCATTCCTCATCATCATGATAGCGAGAACCACATGGTGTCAGAGATATACAAATGTACACCCCTATACACAGAAAGTAAAAAGATAATCAACTGCATGTTTACTGTGGTGATTACTGATTTATAAATGCAGCCTGCCAATTCAGGAAACACGGGGTGCCATCACAAATGGCAAACAGTGAAGAGATAACAGGGTACATGGGGTTGGTGAAGAGGGCTTTGTTAGAAGTGACAGCCACAAGAAGCAGCACATGTGATTACTGTGCTTCAACAGTTTGGTCTTCACAGAAGATCCATGGAGTGGTGTTACACTTTTGCAACGAGTACCTTGTTACATACACGTTGACTTTGCATAAGTAATTACTGATTTTGTTAAGCTGTGGGTATGCCTGCCAACAAAATAAGGGTTATTGTTTGCTCAGGTTGTCATCAACTGGTATAGAAAACTGGGTGAGTTTATTATTATTTTTAAATAGAGATTCAAGCAAACAAGACGAATAGAAGTGTTCTTAGAAGTGCAAAGTGCCTTCCTATGCCTGAGAAAATGCTTAGACACATAATCACACTTATCTTTGCTCTAAAAACAAAACTAAAAAAAAGACACAGGCACTCATGATCATATTGGAAAACAGGAGAATCGCAGCAAAATTCATAGTTGTCCAAAATGATCACAAGCCTTAATGTACAAAATGCATTAGAAGCCTGCTGAATTATTTAGGTGACTCAAAGTTTTGTTGATACAGAGCCTCTGCTCAGTCTTTGTTCTTTACCTAATGTGCTTTTTAGGGTAATTCAGTGGATGAGATGAAATAAAAGAAGACTTCACATAAAAATCTTTACTTCTACTACTTTTATTCCCAATACAAAATTATGTTCTTCAGCAAGCCCTAAGTTTTCCCACGTGTCTTCAGCATCCTTTTAAATTCTGAACACTTTATAATGTTTCATATTTATCAACTATTAACAAGCAGCAGGAAAGGAATTGCAGAACTGAGTATCTCACGTTTCATAAATTTTGTTGTGCATGTGAATCAGAAAAGCCTTTCAGATGAAACTGTCTCCAGAAAAAGCTAAAAATATTATTAATGTACTTAGGATCTCCTTCTCTTGTTCTTAAGAGCTTTGATGCCTTTTTTTTTTTATTATTATCTCCAACTTACCAAGTTCATATGTATTTGGCACTTTACTTGTCGTATCAAAAGAACAGCAATATCAGAAAAGAGCAAGAGATAACAGTAGGTGGAGTACATCCAGAATTCATCCAGAATACATCAAGTACATCCAGAATCTCTTTCTTCACAGTAAAAGGCAGGTAAACAAATGTCCTTCAGATTGTGTGAAAACTTCATAATTGCAGTGGAGGCTGACAGAGGGCAAATAAAGCAAGGTTAGCTACACTGTTAGTTACTTTAGGCTCATGCTGGAATACATCAAACATTGCTTGAATGACTGGGTGAAAGAAAGGGAGCGTTACTAGAGACTCCCTGAAAAGCTCCCACCATTTTTAACCCACAGATTGTGGCTTGCTTAAAAGTTTCTTTGTAATGAGTATAAAAACAATCTGGAAAAAAAAGTCAGTACATAATTACTAATTTCTAAAATAATTGACCAAATCTTTAGAAATTAATTCAATTTGTCACAGTGGCTTCTGATCCACTCCAAGACACCTTTCTGCACTAGGAGAAAGATGACATACAGCTGAAAACTTTGACAGAAAAAAATTCAAGAAGGAACAATCCTCTAAAACATTCACCAGTGCAGGAAAGCACAGACATGGAGCATGGAATTGCACTACAGACTTGCAGATTCTTAACCTAAATCCTAGGGGTTATGTGGGCATTTATCTGGGGAAAGGAGGAAAAGAAACAAACTGTAACAAAACACACAAACAAAAAGCAACAACAACAACAAAACAACAATCATACTTCAGTGTAATAAATATTGAAAAATACAATCAAGTCCATGCTAGAAAACACAAGGAAGAGAAACAGGAAAAAAAAAATCAGAACAGAATTACAGCTTAATTCTGGTACTATGCAGAAGATGTTTACTTTGAAAGTATGGTAAAAAAAAAAAAAAGGCAAAGACAATCATCTGCAGTTTTAAAGAACAGTGGAATAAAAAATTTACATGTCTCAAAAATTTGGAGGTAATATCAGGTAATGAATATAGTAACTGCAAACATGATTGAGATGTAAGAAGACGATGATTAGAGATGGGAAAGTGAAAGCAAGTTCAGTCTGAGATTTCAATATCTGAATGCTTAGATATTTTGAAATGAAACTAAAGAAAATTACTGTTTTCTGTAGACTCAGTAAATTCTGTGGGTTGAAATTGTATTGGCCTTATCTCACCATGTAGTGACGTATTTCAGCACCATGGAATCCAAAAACTGTGGAATCTGATTGCCAACTAACCTACTCAATGATCTTAGACCTCTGCAAATGTCGTTTCTGTGAGTCAAAAGTCTGGGAGGTGAGACTGAAAAAGCTTTCCAGCTCTGCAGTTCTGCAGCAGCCCACCACGGAGGTTATCAAAACTCAGTTTCTCCAAGCCCTGAGAGGATATCAGAAAATCAATCAGTTTACAAACAAGGCATCAGCATTTTCCTGTGAGACAAACTGGTATGTGTACATGAACAAGTTGTTCAGCAGAGGTCTTTCCAGTCAATGATACTGATCATCTCTGCAGTATCATGCGTAAGAGGCAGCCATAAAAAGTGACACCATTAAGATTTGTCTTGAAGCCTTGTCCTTACCCAAAGCATACACAGGGGCTTTCATATCGCAGGATGATACTTTTTAATCCACAAAATGCAATTTTGAGCAATTTCTCTGTTTGGGGTATGCTAACTAAACTTCTTATAGTTTACTTAAGCACAAAATGTTTTTGAGTGACTACAAACCACTTGACAGTTTGGGTTTTTCCCCAGACTGCAACACATAGGTGTTCCTGAAAATCCAGTGAAAATAAATAAATCAATTGAATTGAGAGGTAAATTTCAATTTGAAGCTATATTAAGCACTCCTTTAATATGAAGCTCTCACCTAACAGAAAAGCGTTATCAAGTTGGTTATAAAGCAGACACAGAAAGCATTCACTAATGTTACAGGGAAAAGAAGGAAGAACTAGTGAGAGGACGACTGTTTAGGGTGCACAAGTTAGCATTACTATTAAAGTCAAACCCAAAATTTAGATCAACATTCTGCTATTTGCCTCCAAAAAGTTCTTGATCATTTTCTGAAAAAATGGTTAGGTCTGAAGATCTAACAATTGTCATCTCTACTCCAAATGAATTTCATCCATACCCTGCATACACTTAGGAGATGCGAAGACTTCTTCAGTGAGCATGTCGAAATGAAGCCTGAGCACAGTGTGAGGGAGGATACACAGTATTGTCAGTGCACCTTGGCACAGAACTGACTCTTGACTTGATCCATTATTGGAGGCTACTACTCAGACTTCTGGGAACTGGATAAAATGTCACATACTGCTATAGTAATCATGGAGAAAAACAATTGTACACTTCAACTGAAATGGTATTAACACTGTTCCAGATGAGACACTCCTGCCTACTTACAGTGAAGTCATTATTTAATTTGAAATTGTCAGATGGTTGCAAGCTGATTATGTGACAACTAATGAAGTGTCAAGTAACAGCAATTTTAATTGTTGGTTCAGAAAAAGAAAACAAACAAACAAACCAACAACAACAACAAAACCAAGAAAACCAACAAACAAAACACATTGGTCTGTTCTCAAACAGAGGAAACAGCCAAATACAAGCTGCCAAATCATAGCCACACCTTAGAACTTATCAGCTCAACGTTGTCATAAGCAGCACATAAAAACATGACATAGTTTGGAAAAAATAAAAGAAGTAATATACAAATACCAAAGGCTTATAAGGATTATCAAACTGCAGTTCTCATACAACTTTTATTTATATCACTTTTTCAGGATCTGATATTTCCCCCAGGAAAACTGCATGACAACTTGTGTATGCTGTAGGTGTATAAAAATGAAGCTAAGTCCAGACAGACTTTATGTGAATAAAGAATATTAATCTTTTTGACATAGTATGTGTGTGTGCACATTTACAGTCTTGGGAATTAAGTAACAAAATACAATGCTCGATCTATTATAAATAGGGTATAGAAGAGGACTTCACAATACAGAGCTTCTTAATAAGAAGGTCAAGTATGCTTGCCAGAGCATCTTGAACTATTCTGGAAGGAATTCAGGACAAACACGTTTGGGCTTTGCTTTATGCTTGAACAGTTGGGACTCTTTCAATTTTCTTACTGTTGACTGCACCTAATGGATCATATTGAAGCACACTATTTACTTTGTATTAAGATGTTCACATGGATTTATTTTATTTAAAAAGAAAGGCTGACATTTGATCCAAAAAACTATTAATCACTTCAGCTGGTGTCTTAGCAAGCTCTTCAAGAGTGATGCATACGCTGTTACAATTTAATATACAGAATAGATCAAGACAAATTAATTACATCTTCAGAATGTTTTCTTTTTGCTAGTAGATTTGTACATTGATATAAATAGCTCATAAAAAAAAAAAAAAACCTTAGAGTTAATTCAATCACATAAAAGGAACCATCTCAAAACTAATCTATTTTCTAACTGAAAAAATGGCCACTTATGGCCTGATTTTCAGAGATACTAATTAACCTACCCCACCTCATAAAAACTTTTGCTATTTTTCTGTTTCCTTCAGGAACATCTTCTTTTTCAGGACAAGTCTTTATTTTTTCCTCTAGAGAATTAAATGACAATACACATATGACACTGCAAAATGGTTGAAGTGGAAGCTACTCAAGTATTCTAGAGGAAGTGAAAAGATTTGGAGAATATGATATTTTCTCTTCAATTGGTATACATGATGAATCCTCTAGTTACAGGACAATTTCAGCTGTGCAGAGAATGCACAACTGACATTTGTGGTTGTGACAGGAGCCCCATTAAAGCTTTCACACTTACAGTATTGAAAAATTAATAAAGTTGACATAATCAGGACTTTATCATCAACACTACCTTCATAAAAAATAGTTTTCTTGCATATCTTTCTTTTGAAATGAAAAATTTGCGTATGATTTTTTAATATATATATTTTACATTTGCCTGTATACCCCGTGCATTTTTATTATTCTTTTTAGCTGGAAAAATATATTGGAATAAGTCTACTAAACAAGAAGTTTGCATTTTTATCTCTTACCATCTTTATCAAAATAAAATAAATTTGCAAAGGAGAAAATACCACAATCCGAATCATTATCTGAAATATGCACAAATTGATCTCTGTGCTCTAGTCAACAATAGTAAGAGCTCAGTTGCAGTTCTGAAGACTATGGGCCAACTGCAGAAACAGGAGAAAAGAGAATGATCAAGGGTCCATGCAGAACCTCTATCAAAGATTGAATAGCATAGGATTATTTTATCTAATGGAGAAACCAAAGCTTACATGATAAGACTTTTAAAGCATATTTTTATGCATCTGAAAAGTAGAAGCAATCAGTCCATGGTTGCAGTAGAACAGAACACATAATAATGTGCTTAGTAGTTAAAATATTCAGGTTAGATATTAGGAAAGTTTCTGTCAGGGCCAGTGGAACAGACTGCCTGAAGAGACTGTGGAATCTCTACCTTCCTTAAATAACTCAAAAGATTTTACAGACATCAGACAATTATGTTGGTGCTGGTTTTCAGTATTCAAAATTACTTAGGATCCCTTACAGTCAGATGTCCAGTATGAGCCTCGCTTATTTTGATGGTTGTAGGCTATGTTATATAAGGCTGGAATACATTTTAAGGATGAAATATTTAGCAAAGAAATCTCAGTAATTTAGCACATTTGCCTCCTATTAATGACTGATTATTCAATATGACTTCAGAATGTTTTGTCATAAATGTAAACAAATGCATAATATGGCAGAACATGATTTATTTACTTATTTTTAAAGTTTAGCCATAGGTTATCTGGATAATACTTGGATCTTCTTTTTTCATCTCTAGTATTCTATCAACTTGAGAATTGTACCTTACAGCACCACCCCCTTAAATTGTTCTCCTTTCTTGAGTTGCTAGGGTTTTATAGCTACAGTTCTGCATCACTATGTAACATACGCTATTTAAAATCAAATTGTCAGAATTTATGCTCTTAATCTGATCTGTATCATATTATCAAATCTTCTCACCTGTCTACAAAAAGATTATTTAAGGTAGTAAAGATGGCTTTTGAGCAACTCCAGAGTCCTTTGTTTTTGAAGACATTTGTCACTTTATTATTCATTTTCTTCAGCTTTGACCTTCACTAGTCATCTGGTGCTAATCAGGTACGAAACTCAATACACTCACACAAGTTTATAGGATATTTCAACGGAAATTCTGCATAGTACTTAATCTTGAAATAAGTGATGTCACAGGAGCACCAAACCCAGGCCTTATGACATAATATAGCAACATATTTTATTCAGAAAATGTATCCACAATTTGATTCTTTTATGTACACAGTAAGTTTACACAAAACGTTAACCTCTCAAAAACCTTCTAAATAAGTTTGAAACAGCAGAAGAAACCTGCTAGGGGAAATATCCAAACCAAACCAACCTTTAAAACCAGATGCATTTTTATCATGCAGCAACAATATAAAAACCTCCTCTGGGAAGACTACTTCTTATAACTAATAAAGATCTTCATGTGATGTAGGCTGAGAGCCATGACTAGTTACGTACCATTTAACATATAGGAATGTACCTGTGTTAATGATTGAATACATTGGATTGCTAATCTAAACCACAATGCATGAACTTCACTCACAAGGACAACAACCTTAACAACAACTGAGAAGGATCTGTCAAATGTCTAGCATTTTGGATTTGTGGAAGATGACTGTTGGAAAATTCTGTTCTTTGTCTTTTCTCCATAATAATAAAAGCTGCAACTTAATGGTTGCTTATGCCTTTCTTTGCTCTGGCTTCTTCTGGAATACTAGATTTTGATTTACATTCTGTGTTTCTTTCATACATCCCTTTTTACTTAAAAGCTGTACATGACCCCTTCTGATTTAGTAACTTGCTGTAGCTCCCCCAGTGTACTGGGAGCATACTGATAAAAGAATTTGCCTCTGTCTGCCTCCTCATTTCAGTCCCTTCCAAGTCTTCTTGTATTAAAAGTCTGCTTACTCAGTTTCTCTTTTGTATTTTAATCTAATTTATGCAAGAAGCACTGAGAATGTGAAGCACCGTGTCAAGGCCTTACAACAAAGGACACATTCATTAGGAGAGCTGTGCAACTGCTACCTATTCTGCAAGCATCATTTAAGCTGCAACATCAACACCTCTTAGTAGTCAGACCCACAGAACTTATTCCAGAGGCAGGGCAGACCTATGAGACAAAAGCCCTGGCTGCAATATTGACAGACACTACTGGTCTGTTTATCTTCTAGAAGCACCCATGCAGGTCCTGTGAGAGTCTCCTGGATAGGCTGCCCTTACCAGAATAAATCCCATTGCTTGCTTCCACCATCATCTTGGTTAAGAAGTGGAATGGAGGCTGAGTTATATGGGGATTGCGTGAAGGGTCTATGGGAAAGACAGCTTATTTTCTCTGAAGGGACAGTAATAACTGAAGATGTTTGTGCCAGTTCAACTCACCGTATGACACTCATAAAATAGAGTGACCCTGCAGCTGGTCTAAGTCGTTGAATTCTTTTGCTTCTAACGGTTCTGTGCTGATTTGTATCTGCTAAGACTCTCCAAAATAATTTGAATCACAGAATTGCATAGCTGGAAAAAGACGATTGACTAGGCACTGATGATTATGCTTATGGTTATTGTTTTGTCACATGAAACTCTGAAAAAAAAACCATCTTATGAATGAGTCACGATGAATTATGTTTAAATTATACATTTTGTGACTCACTGATTTTCTCATTGTTTTATCCTTCCAGTGTATCCTTCCTATAACAGTCTGAGACACAAGTGCTTGCTGTCAGGCCTAGAAAAGAAAAGGACCATTCATCTACTCCCAACCCATAAGAAGGGCCAAGAACGTGGAGTAGATCATCCTAACCAAGGAAAGGAAGTAGTGATCAGAAGTAGTGATCATTTCCTTGCATTTAGGGTATGTCACAGCTTAGGGGAGCTATGTGCAGGAAAATCCAAACACAGTCTTGTTGAGCAGGTGACAGAATAATCTTTAATATGGCATCACAACATCTGAAGTTTTTTTTGACCATGTTCATAATTAGCACAAACAAACCTAAATCTATTTCTCTAACAGAAAACACGGACTTTTTTATGAATAAAATAAAGCTTTTCCTAGCTGCTGTTTCTCCATTTTTAACCCTTTATAAATTCCTGGGCCTTTTTCTTTGTTGTTGTTTGGTTGCTTTAGATATATTCTTCACCATTACTCCTTCCTTTAAGAACACAACTCAAGCCCATACTAGTTCATTTCCCCTAGCACCGTGTTAGCTTGTAGCACTGACGACACGACGAACACAGAAATTGGACCCATCATAATAAGACAAGATTAGAGCTAACGGAGGCTTGGGCAGCAACTGCTCTGGCTTCTGGTTGGCTGCCTGAGCTTTGATGCTAAGTATAACTCATTTGGCAGACTGCTTCTGAGGCATCAGAGCATGACAGCAGAGAGGGCTTCAGCCCCTTGGCCACAGTTACGGTGAGGAGCATGCCACCCTTAAGCACTGCGCCTTCAAACTTAATGGCACAGCAGCTGCCTGGTCCAAGGCTGACTTCATGGGTGTCACATACAAGGTACAATTGCTTCTTATTTGTGGTCACATCGGAGCTGTGACTCCAGGATTGGTCCTCACTGCAGGGAATGCAACCGGGCAAGCACTCGTTATCAGCGTCTGGCCTCTCCTCTGTAACTAGCACAGGGGACATCAGCTCTCCAATGAAGAAAAGACGTCAGAGACTGTACTTGGCTAATGGTGCTTGAACTGTAAAAAGTTTAATGTTAACGAGCAAATTAATCTCAGTTTTAATTACTAAATCTTCTCCTCTAGTGAATAATCAAATTCTACAGCAGGCCTAGACATCTCAGAGCAATACTGATGAGCCTATCACACAGTCTTTTTCATTACCACACAGCCTTTTTCATTGCACATTCTTATTTTCAGTTAATACAGAAGCATGTAAAACAGTGCAAGATAAACATATGCCTATATATACATCAGTTTTACAGGGAAAAATATGTCTATATTTACATAGATAATGTATATGCATCTATATAAATGCAGAAAATGTAGATTATATCTATATATAAATGATATAAAAAAGACAAAAATATATTAGATATATCTCTACATTTCTATTTCTATTTATTCATATAGTTGTATATAGATTTATCCATCCAATATAGATCGATATTTATATCTAAATATCAGTAGATATAAATATCTCTACATATCTGTGATACATCACATTCATTCTGGAATAAAAGGCTTCTGTGAAAAGTAGGACATGCCAAAACACCTACATAGTGAAAAGTCAATGAAGAAAATGCATTGTACTTTGAATTTGAACAGAATGTTTTATTTCAATGGGAAGCCTGTTCTTAATATTTAATAAAACATTATTAAAAAAAATACAAATACAGCACGTTCCCAAATACTAAACAATATTTTTCTTTTTCTCCTCCAAAACTTGGCCTCACCGAGCATTTTGAAATCAGCAGAACCATCTTGTTTTCATGCTAGTGTTGTTGATGAATATTCTTTTGGTAATCACTATTGCACTTGGCTGGAAAATAAATAAACAAACAAACAAACAAATAAATAAATAAAAATCAAGACATCTATCTAGGAGGCTAGAGGGATCTTTCAGTGAACGAGTTCAGATACCGGCCAATCCAACCATCACTAAATGATTTCACGGATAAAATACTCTGGTTCAGTATTAGGAAACAGGTGAAATTCCACAGTCTTGGAAGTTGTCTTTTTTCTCTCTCTTTCTCTTCTTCAGGAATCTCAGGCTATTGCTCAGTATGTATGTGACTTCCTGTGAACTTAGAGTACTATCAAAAGGCTAGCATACCACTGACAAAAAGTTTGTTGAAACGGTGATATTTCCATTCTGCTTTGGCCAAAGCAGTTTGGAGTTCAAGAGATGTAACTAGCATTTACCTAGAGAATAACCAGCTGGTTTTGTGATGTGCAGTCCCTGAGAAAAGATGACAGATGTCTACAACAGCAGCACTGCTCTCAGTATTTTTGCCTGTACTGATGAAAATCTTAGTATCCATCCCAGAGGTATCTATGTAACCTCCTTGCTAGCTAGGTTAAGTGACATTACCTATAGCACAAGGTACTTGCTGATAAAGTGAGTGAGCTGCAGGAGGAGATAGCGCTATCAAAACTGTAAGAGAGCAACAGAACTTCAAAGTGGTTGCATAAATATCTAGCACTCAGCAAGCCAGGTGGCTTTTCAAGAAAGACCAGCAAAAATATTTTAAAAGAAGTGTGCATCTCTTTTTGTTTCCAGGTATGTTTGGTGAGATCAAAAAAAACAAAAAATACAAAACATCATATGGACCTGGTAGCTAGAAGGAAGGAATAACCAGGATGAAGAAACCACATTCTGAGGGAAGCAGGATTCACCACACAAAAGAAAATAGCCATGGTCTTCTGGGAGGACCAGAGGCTTTGCTTGCAGAAAATATCCTCCCTGCCTGCATAGGGCTAAAATCTAAGCTTTATAGGACACTAAGTTAGCTTCCTACTAGTTATGCTCTTGGAGACAGAGACTCACATTCAAGCTTTTCCAGTATTAAAATCAGTGACCAAGTGGTAACAAACCCTGTTCAGCCCGTTTTGATCCTGGAGGGTTCCCCCCACTGCCTCTCAATTCAGGCTGTTTTCTCCCTTGTGTCTGCCACCTGTGTAATTACCAACCAAGCTGCCTTACTATACAAGTATGTTCATTTGCTTACCCAACGGGAACACTCTCTCCTGTGCTCTCTTTGGGAAGACTCCAACCCTTCATAGAGTACTATGACTCAACATGTATAATCATCATATATGAAAGTCAAAAAAAATAATAAAAAAGTACTGCTCATCACATGAAGAACTGAGAGAGAAAAAACAAGGGCTTTGCAATATTAGCTAATTTATTATGCATATACTATTCATGAAAGATTTTAAGCAGTAGGCAGACGGGTGAAGGTGTTACGCATATACACAGCACTTACCAATGCCTAAGCTTCTATGAAACTAAGTTCTTATATAGTTTTGACTCAAGTTTAAAGCCAACTACAGTCAAATTACCAAATTCTTGAGTCTTCAAGGCATCAGTAATAGGCATGAGGTAGTAATCCACTACTTCTTATCACCACCTACACTAACGCCCTATCAGCTCATATTCCTGTCAGAGAGGCCCTGCCAGGGTTATCTGTCCCATTTAACTTTTGTCTAAATAACATTAAAAAAAAAGAGATCAAATTGATAAGCAAAGCAAAACCACTTGAGATCACAAATAAGAAGCATTTTGTAAGTGGAGAAATAGTTATGGAATACTTCAGAAACCTTTCCAGTCCACAAAAAGCATCATCTGTGGGCTAGAATCTTGCTCTGAGTATAGACATAACATTTTCACAAAGAAATCTACAATTACTTATGTAGTATGGATATGCAAGCATCCTAGATCACTTCCCATTCTCTCAGACAGTGCTGCCATCTTTGGTAGCTAAGGTTTAGAAAGATATAAGATTTATTTCTTAAATGCTTTAATGGATTCATTAATCCCATTCTAAGAATTTGTTATTGTCATGATGGGTGTTCTATACAAATTGACGAATACATAAATAAAAATATAAAGTACTTCACATTACTCCTCTACAAGAGACTTAATTTCCTCTGGACATGCCAAGACATGTTCTGTATTTAATATACTGAGTTTCTCAGAAGTGTCACAGTTAAATTCTGGCTTCTGTATAATGCAGTCAAAAGAAGTGAATATCTACCATCTATAAGCAGAATGAAATAAATAAGAGCACGAAATAAAACAAGTTCAGAAGAGAAATATTTTGGAAAAATAAGTGCTCCTTCTCATGTAACAAAGGATGTCTGGAAATGGAGAGACATGTTTTAGTACATTCAGCAGGGAAGGTAATTGTATATATAAGAAAGCTGTCATACTTTCAATTGTTTCTAGCATATGTATCTTCTGTGAATACCGGAGTTACCAGAATAAGTTAATACTTTTTTTTTTTTTTCAGAAAAAATGAAAAAATGTCTGAAGATACATAACATGCATATTACAAAACAGATGGCATTGATAATGTCACTCAGAGTTAGGTGTCTGAATTACACCCATCTGTATAGTTTATACTTAAAAGTTTGTGAGTAAAATTAAGTCACAGCATTGTGCCCATGCTTCAAATTCTGTATACTAAGTAAGTATTTCCAGGATCATATTACTTCCATGGAAAACATTTTTTCTATCAGAATGACACAGAGAGTTAGGATGGGGAACAAATTATGTATTTTAAGCTGTCACTTAAAGTAGGTTTTTGGAATTACCGTGCAAGTACCATCTTGATGCTCAATCATTAAAAACAAAAACAAAATTAAAACAAACAAACAACAACAACAACAAAAACGAACAACAAGCAAGCACACACAAACACACAAACGCAATAACATCAATGAATAATTATACCCAGAGAAGCTGTGGATGCCCCATCCCTGGAAGCATTCAAGGCCAGGCTGGATGGGGCTTTGAGCAACCTGGTGTAGTGGGAGGTGCCCCTGCCCGTTGCAGGGAGGGTGGAACTGGAAAATCTTTAAGGTCCCTTCAAACCCAAGCCATTCTATATTCCTATGATAATAGTTAAATAAAAATATTTTCCATAACTTTTCAGTTTTAATCCTTCCAACCTTCCCTCTCACAAAATAAAACAAGTAAATGTGGAAAAAGTTTTAGAGAATAGGTCGAAGATGAAGAATGCTTTGCATACAAGGCCAGACCTTGTATAGGCTCTTCATTTTATTAGAAGACACCAAGAAGGACAATGACAGAACCTCATGTAATTATGAACAACTGGTGGTCAACAAAGTCATTAGTTATAGACCAAACCAGAAAGGTTCTATTACACACACACTGTTTATGTTACAAAACTAATTAATATAACCTGACAATACAAAAGACTCAACCCTACTGCAATGGATTTGCTTGGAAATAGGTTTGACACTGTTCCTACAGACTTCAAGACTTCATAGCTGTTGTCACTGATAAAAATAACTTGGGTTGTTGAAAAAAAGGATTATATCACAAATAACAGCTTTTTTTTTTTTTTTCAAGCTCTAATACTGAAAACTCTCCTTAACTCTTTGGGGTTTGTTACCCAGAGAAATGAGATATACCTAAGATAGTTACTAGTTATCTTATTTCGATATAACTTTTGACACCATAGGAATAGTTCTGTGAATCTAGAAACCTTTGCATTTATATTGTATTAACCTCAAAAGTGATTATACACATCCTTACCAAATAACAAAACAGCATATTTTACATTACATGTATTTTTCTGATAATTCAGTTTAAAAAAACATACAGCTTTGCTTTTAAGTAAAACTATAAATAATATTTACATGAATAGCAAATACTTTTAAACAATAAAGGGAATAAAACTCATCCTGACCAAAATTAGAATTGTAATATTATAGTTCATTAAAACATCCATGACAAAATCCATAGGGCTTTTGAACCAATTCTTATCCAGCCCCTGTGGCAAATTTTTGAACTTCTAATAGAAAATTTGTAATTGTTTTAAGACAGCTATTTGCAGTTTGGAATTACTAGATGTATGGATTAATATGCCAATTTTATTTATTTATTTTTTCGTTCTGTTTGAGTAGCCTACTGAAATATATTTGCAAAGGATTAAGTCAATGTTATCAAACTAAACATGCTTCAAACTCAATATAAATAACAGGCAATTGAGAAAACTAAGTCAATTTTCAAGCCAATAACTTCCAGGAAAAATTTGTTTTGATCCCAGATGACAAATGAAAATGACCATTAGATCAATATAATCCTCTTTGTGTGAGGTAGGATGAACAAAATACATTGATGAGGACTGGAAATAAACAATTACTTTTTAAAAGAAAGTAAAGAGAATGAGGCTACCAAAATTCAGAATAAGGAATATTTATGTTCCCTTCACTCGCCCAATGGGTTAAAAGGTGAGAGTGTTGCTTTGCACTTACACAAAGCAACTCCCATTTCAAACCAAGCACTTCAGACCTCATTAGACAACCTGCAAGTCTGCTACCCATCATATTATGGACATTCATCTAATCGAGTAACATTTCTCATAACTGAAGCACTAAGTATGTGACAAGTGGTCTGAATTGATTTGGTGTGGGAGAGGGCATCCATAGTACTTACAATGTTTCAAGCCCGAGTATTACAAAAGCGTAGAGAGAAACATGATATTTAACATCTGTGGACTTAGGGACAGTTAGAACAGAATAGAATAATTCAGTTGGAAGGGGCATTCAAAGACCATCTAGTCCAACTGCTTGAACACTTCAGTGCTAACCAAAAGTTAAAGCATATTAATGAGCACATTATTCAAATGCCTCTTGAACACAAACAGGCATGAAGCATCAACCACCTCTCTAGGAAACCTGTTCCAGTGCTTGACCATTCTCATGGTAAGTAAATTGTTCCTGATGTCCAACCTGAACCTCCCCTGCTGCAGTTTCCACACGTCCTGTCACCAGTTCCCAGACTTGACACCTCCCCTGCTCATTGCAGTGAGCAATGAGGCCGTCGACTGGACAACCCGTGTCCTCAGCCTCTCCTCACAGGACATGCCTTCCAGCCCTGCTACCAGCTTTGCTGCCCTCCTCTGGATGCATTCTAGTATGTTAACATCCTTATTATATTGTGGACACCAGAACTACACTCAATGTTCAAGGTGAGGCTGCACCAATGCTAAATACACTGGGAAAATCACCTCTTTAGACTGTCTGGCTATGTTGTGTTTAATGCAGCCCAAAATGCGTTTTACTGTCTTGGCTGCCAGGGCCCATTACTCATTTTACCTGTTTCCTTGGGGTCAAGGATATCTCCAATTGCCTCAAAACACTATCATCAGTAAACCAGCAGTCTCATGGATATAGTGAACATTCTTTCTTTTATTAATAGCTTGCTTTTCACATTGGCTTTGTCCAAGTTAGAATTAAGTCAACTACTTTTCATCTAAGTACTGTTTTCTGTTTGTATTATAAATTCTTAACAGTGGTACTTGTGATATGTATTTTCAGAGAGAAGATAAAGTAAACTAAAGAAGCAAGAGGTATTAAGAAACATTAAATGCTGGAGGTAGTGCAAAGAGAAAGTCCTTTCAACAAGTATTCTCAGGTCTGTTCTATGACCACTTCCAATGTAGAGGATGAAACAGGACTAGACATGACATTAAGAGCATTGAACAGAAAAACTTGGCTTGCAAATGTCTTAAACTTGAGCCCATATTTGCTAACATCTACTCATGAAGACAAAAAAGCTTAAGTGGAATTTCACAACATTCAGCACATGCAAATGTGAAGCAAGCATTACTCAAATTTAGTCTGACATAAGTGACAGAATATGGCTTCAGATAAAGTTTGTAGGACACTTGCACTAAACTGCAGTGGTCTTCTCTGAACCCACTTCAAAATGAAGTGTGACAGGAAACAGCTGAGAAGGAAGCTTAAAAAGCCTTTACATTATCTGATATGACTGTGTAGAAATGGGGCAAAGTTCAATTCCGATAACTCTGCTATTTCTGTTGTTAAAAATGTTTTCTGCTACTACAGCAATTAATACAATAATGACAAATACTAGCAAGGTGAATATAGAGAAAAAATGTTGGATGGAAACAAAGAATGGCTCCTAACAGTTACTACTCTAGATCTGTGTTTTCCAATAAGTTTTCCAAATTTAACAGATGATTCAGATGGACTGTGCAAGTATCGCTGTTACAAGTCAATGTCATGTATATCAAAATATAAGTTAATATTGTATTGACAAGTGTGAAGTTCAGAACTCATTTCCAATGTAGCCTATAGCTGCACATGACATTTAGATTAGAGGATCCCAATTTCAGATTAATTTATTCCACATAAATCCATATTCCATTCCATGTTGAGATTTTTCAAACTCAGTTTTGGGAAATAAAACCGTAGAAGGTGTTTTGGGAAGAAAAGCAGTTGCCTGTATTGAGTTAAAATAACCTCTCTGATAACTGTTAGAAACCATGTTTTGAATCAGGGACTGAAAATTTGCTAGGCTAAAACATATGTAACTTTTTTGAAATTATATAAATCAAGCAGGAAATGGCAAACAGATGAAAAACATTAAGAATCATAGAATAGTTTGGCTTGGAAGGCCATTAAAATTTTCCAGTTCCAACACCCCTGCCATAGGCAGGGACACTTCCCACTAGACTAGGTTGCTCCATCCAGCATGGCCTTGAACACTTTCAGGGATAGGGCATCCACAGCTTCTCTGGACAACTTGTTCCAGTGCCTCACCACCCTCATAGTGAAGGATTCCTTCCAGAAGAACCAAACAATCAAAAAATTCAGACTCCTTCAAAAAGAAGTCTTGTTTACAGAAAGTCTCCAGAAAATCAAAGTTAATACTTCTAGTCAAAGTAAAGCAGGAGCAGTGCATAGCTATGGTCTCAGGAGATGCAATGACCAAGCATTGAGTAGTCAACCATTCCACATAAGCTTTAAATTAAGCAGAGCCTGAGCCTGTTATTTTGACAACACTATCATTGAACTCCTCCTATAAGCTAGCCTTTAGAATTTAAGTACATTGTAGCAACAAGAGACTATCTCATAAGAAAAATTCACCAGATGATGAGAGGCTGATTAATTTTGGAGCTGCTTAAATCCAAAGCCCCAAGTGTCTTACAACATTTTGTATTTGCAGAGGTGTTATATGGCTTATGAAACTAGGAACTAGCACACATTGAAAATCAGTAGTACTTGAGTGCTATAGACAAATCAGAGCTTCTAAAATTTATCTTAGGAAGATACTGTGGGATAAAACCTCTTACTACTCTTATAAGCTTATATTATTCCATTATTCATCTCAGAGTTTCATAACTGTGCTACTTATGCTACATAATTTCATTTATGTGGCTTTAATATCACATCTAAGCTCCCATTTCATATGCCATGTGCTTCAGGAAACGTTTCCAAAAAGTTTAGTCTCATTGGAAGTCTGGATTCTCTACGTCAAGATGTCTCTGAAAAGCATGAAGCATGGAGGATCTAAAATAAATGCTAATCAAGTAATCTATTACAAACAAAATCTGACCTACCATAAAAATATTTTAATCTTACAAATAATTGATAGCCATATAATTTTTAAAAAGGAGTGATTCTGTTTTTATTTAAATAACCCTTGTCAGATGAAAATTTTACAGTTCATTCTGCATGGGAAAAAAACTGTTTGAGAGGGCTTATTTTAAACCATTATGTTCACAATTGGTGAAGAAAAGCTTCATAGGTATCAAGTTGACTTCACAGCACTCTTTTATCCTTTCTGGTGAGTACTCATCTGAACTCAGGCTGATTCTTTAAAGAAAAAAGACAAAATTAAACAAATTAATCAAATTGTTTTAACTTCTAAGAGTCCTGTCACATGGTAGTGGAGTATCCCCTTTATCCCAAAAGAAGGTTCCCCTGCTTACAACCTCTTGCCTTGCACATGGAACAGCAGAGAGCCTGCACTTCACCGCACAAAATCCCTGCAAGCATCAGGGGACTTCCTTGTCCAGAGCCTCATGGAAAGTAATGCTGTTATTTCCATTCTGAAAAGCTCTCAACCCTAAATCCACATAGATTACAGCCTGCTGACTGCTTCTAGTCTACAGCTGACCTCATCAGAGATCCACTTGTAGGACATACTCAGTTACTTAGAAACACAGCCATCCAGAAAGTTACTATATTGCAGTTATACCATTATACAAAAAAATATTAATTTTTAATTAAACTTGAATGGATAGCAGTTAGGCATTCTGGGATCTTGCTCTAGAGCCACCAATCTTGACTGCATTGGTCAACCACCTGTCTGTGGCATTTTTTAGACCATTCAATAATTTTCACAGCGGAGGAACAAAAAGCCATACCATGGTGACATGTCAGCTTCAATAAATGCAGCCAGACTGATCTGGATCTTCAAAACTTACATATTTCATTATGTCCCTACCACCCTCTGGAACACACTGGTGCTTTTGGTATGAGCTTTAACAAATCCTTCCTTTGCATTTCAGCCAATCTGCATTCTGACCACATCCAGCATGCCTTATGCCCCAGGTCTTTAGGGTCATAGTCCAGACTGACCTGCTGCCTACAGAGGCAGCATGTGTCAAGAGCTCAGCTCCTATCAGCAAGTCAGAGATGCTGTCAGAAACAGCAGGATATCCAGCATTTCACACACAGAGACAAAATTATATAGCCAGTAACAGTCATTGCTGAAGGAAATGCAACAAACAACAGTACATTTGATAGAGATCCTCCAAATTCTCACTACATGTTAAGACTGAGAAACACGGACTACAGGACACTTATGTAAACTCAGTTATAAGGTGTCTCTATAATAAAAATTACAAAACCTTGCAGTTGATTATCCTGGAGCACACAGAACACTCAGAGAAGTTAGGACTGAGTTGAAACAAGCTCAAAGGCATTTCTCCTGCTACAGCACACAGCACAAGTCTAAGACATTGCTGTAACTTGAGCAGAGGTTTCCTTCTATTGGTCTAAGGAGCTTGAAGATAAAATAGGTTTTATTGTACAGTAGAGATGTATTCTGAACATTTTATTCAGTTCTGTCTCTCTCAGGGAGTAATTGCTCTTTACAGACCTATTAAGAACCAACTTACCTACCTTTACATACAGTCATTTTAAGTTTTTAACAACTACACCTAAATTAGCATTCTCCCAAGACAGAAGCAACTGATGTTAACTTGTAATTCTGCCCACAGTTGTTCTTCGAATAGTTGTTTTCACTACTGGGAGCCAACAGCTCTTGAGAGACGTACATATCCCACTACTGAGGGGAAACACTGATTCACAGAAGCATAGAATCATAGAATTATTCAGGTTGGAGAAGACGTTTAAGATCATCTAGTCCAACCTTTAACCTAGTACTGACAAGTCCACCACTAAGCCATGCTACTACCTCTACATGTTTCTTGAAGACCTCCAGGGATGGTGACTCAACCACTTCCCTGGGCAGCCTGTTCCAATGCCACACAACCCTCTCAGTAAAGAAATTTCTTCCAATATCCAACCTAAACCTCCCAGGGCACTACTTGAGGCCATTTCCTCTTGTCCTATTGCTTGTTGCTTGGGAGGAGAGACTCACACCCTGCTACAACCTTTGAGGTAGTTGTAAAGAGCAGTAAGATCTCCCATGAGCCTCCTTTTCTTTAGGCTAAACAACCCCAGTTCCTCAACTGCTCCTCATAGGACTTGTTCTCTAGACCCTTCACCAGCTTCATTGCCCTTCTTTGGACACACTCCAGCACCTCAATGTCCTTCTTGTAGTGAGGGGCGAAAACCTGAACACAATATTTGAGGTGCGGCCTTCCCAGAGCCAAGTACAGGGGGGGAAGATCACTTCCCTAGTGCTGCTGGTCATGCTATTTCTGATCCAAGCCAGAATGCTGTTGGCCTTCTTGGCCACCTGAGCACATTACTGGCTCATATTCAGCTGGCTATCGACCAATACCCCCAGGTCCCTTTCTCCCAGGCAGCTTTCCAGCCACTCTTCCCCCACCTTTAGCGTTGCATCGGGTTATTGTGCCCCAAGTGCAGGACCTGGCACTTAGCCTTGTTAAGTTAGTCCAGAGAGCACATGCATGCTCTGCAGCAGAGGAGCAAGGCCAGAACCCGACTATCACAAAGCAGGAAAAAAAGATGGGAAAAAAAAAAACAAACCAAACAACAACAACTAACCCCTAAATATTCAAAATACTACATTATTTAGTCTCGTATCAGTCTTCAGACCTATTTTTCTATATATTTTCTGTCTTGCTAGGTTCAGTCTTCTGAAGCAGCTAGGATTAGCTGGATGCCCCCCACCCCAGATCACCCATTTAACACGTCATATACTTAATGAAACAAAGCCTTCTAAAACAAATAATAAGTAAATAAATACTCGTCCCTATCTTATATGGACTCAGGCACATCCCATTCCCATAAAGCTCTTCTCCAGCCCCGTTACAGTACACTCTCTCATAGCATTTATTCATCTTGAGTGCAAGGGTAAGCTGCTGCAGAAGGCAGTTCATTGCGTTTCTGCCTTGTTCCCTCCTCACTCCCTCCCCCAACACATTTATCCACTGTATCCGTAAGTAAAGAGTGAAATACTTTCCAGAATATTAGATTCACTCTTTGTGCACACTACAAACATCCTCTATGCTTTTGCAGCTGACAAGGAACTCCAGACAAGTGCAAACACACAAGCAAGTGCAAAAATCATCAAATTCTACCCAAATTTCTAAGCAGAGAAGACCATCCAGGGATCCCCAGATGTTACAACCATTCATCTGGAAGGCTGTGTGTTACCCTGGAATAGATTCAGCAAAGGGTTTATTTTTTTTTCCTTTGGGATTTTTTTTAGGGAAGATATAAAGAAAAGAAAGTCACAGTATAATCTCTAGCATATCAGTCTCTCTCTCTCTCTCTCTCTCTGAGAATATCAGAATACTATTTTGCCTTTAAAGACAACTTTGCGCATGAAAAATATTTTTTATCCTCTCATATGCAATAATATGCACTAGCTAAGTAGGTTGTCTCCATCCAGCATATAATGGATTTTGCACTGCAATCTGCAAAAAACAGGATTTAATTTAAATAATATTTCAAATGTGCTACTAAACTAGCATACTTAATGGAACAAGTGAAATATATTGCATAGTATGTGGCAACAGTTTACATGTAATTATAACATAGAAAAGCCTTGAACTGTAAATAAATTTATTGTACTTCAACATACTGGTTAGTATATATATATATTTTTTTTAATAGATCTTATACGAGTCTGAGGTCACACTGGAGCAAGTGTTATCCTTGTTTAAAATGAAATCTGCATTAAATATATTTCTGAAGCAATTGCAATTGAAATTCACTTTCAGATTAGTGTGTTTTTTAAACTTAAATGCTTGTTGCAGGAGAAGGCAACAAGCTAGCAGTGTTGGCTCCACTGTAGTTTTCACACATTTTGGCAGATCTTAGAGATGTGGCCTCATTTGTAACCAGATAAACTCATTACTTTGAGGTCACTTTTTCATCCCATACTGCACTAACATATTTCGTTTCTCAGAATTCTTTTGTCTTAAAAAAAAAAAGCATGAAAAGGACAGAATAGAAAAACCTTCACTCTTATCTTGCTCTGATTTTTATCTGTACTTTCTTATGACTTGAAATGTAAGCTGTAGGCAACTGCTGCATCTTCTTGAAGTTTTTGTTTGTTTGTTTGTTTGTTTGTCTTGTTTTGTTTTTAAAGCAGTGTTTGCCCTGAATGATAGTCTTCCTGGATCTTATGAGGCCCAGATTTGTAGATAATGTACATATTTCATCGTCTGATTTTAAGAAAAATCTACTCCACAAAATGAAGCTGTAATGATAGCTGTTCATTACTTCCATAATTGAAGCTGCAGAAGTGAAATGACTATAGAGGTTCTACAAAGATGTGGCACCTCATATTTCACATTTAAGATTGCAGACTACCAATTTAAATCTTAGTTTAAATCTAAATAATTCCACTGAGGGGCTTCAAATACAGTAAAGTTTGCCTTTTTAATTTTAACACAAATAGAAATAGTTCATTATAACTATCACTTTGTTGAAATCTTTGCTAAACAAAATATGCTAAAAAATAATAAAACAAATTATAAAACAGAGCATTTCAGCAAGTTTAAATTGCAACTCTTCATCCTGTCCAAACAAAATATATAGATAGCTATTTAAGTAAAACCAAATTAATATCTTAGAGTTGTAAAGTTGTATATATATTCAAATGACTTAGTGCCATAATGTTTATTGCTACCATTATTTTTTAGTCTCCCTGGAGCAATGACTGTATTTTTCTTGAATGCATTTCTATGCTGATTATATATATTGACCTTACTGAGGTCATCCATCTTCCTTTCAAGTGTTGAATATTTTTGCGTTTCATGTACAACATTTACTCGGTACTTTTCCATGGGTGGCTCCTCTCCATACATTCAGACAGTGAAATGCATGCACAGGTGAGCCCTACACCTCACTGTTATCTTTTCAATTCGTCTGCTGTCAGCTGCCATGAGTTTTACCAGACTCACCTGAGCACAGTATAACATCCTTAGAAGCCATCAATCTGAAATTTTGAGTTGCCTTTGTTTATTTAAATTCATTTCTTTGAACTTCATTGAGACAAATCACTTTCTTTTAACTTTGGCTTCAATTTTATACCCAAATCCCCTCTCCATCAGCTTACAGCACATACTCAGGAAGTTCCTTAGCATATGTTAACTTACATAATACATGATTGCTATGAATAAAATAAATTCAGTATCAACCTCTAATGCAAGCCAAATTTGAGAGGACTCTTCTCTATTTTTAGTTGTAATTACTCAACCCTATTTAGGTTTAATTGCATGCAATGAAAGAACCTCTGTACCTGGTGTTATGGATATCCTTTCCAACTGAAAATCCATCAAACTAGTTCTCCTCAAAAGGAGAACCTTTTGAGTGTACCTTTCTCCATTTGTTAGTTCTTTTTTTTTTTTTTCCTAAAATTTTCTATGGACATGTGTAAAATGATATAGTGCCCTTCAGAATTCTAACTTAATGTAAACCATACCGGCTCTACAATTATTTTAAAGCTACAAAGACTAAATAACCTATCTCTTCCTGGTAATGTCAGATGAACTAAAGGGGGCAATCGTCACAAACTGCAGCTTGGAAGGCTGAGACTGGACATCACATAAATAAATTCTTCATTAGGATGGTAGTCTAGCACTAGAGAAGGCTACTGAAAAGAGTTTTGCACTTTGTATCCCCTGGAGATTTTAAAATTTCAGCTGGACAAGTCTCTGAGTAACCTGATCCAAATTTGAAGCTAGTCCTGCTTGGAGTAGTAAGATGCAATAACCCCCAGATGTCTTTTTCAACAAATTCTTTTATTATTTTATGGACCCAAAGATAAACACAAATGCCACACTTTCAATTTTCAGCAGCAAACGTCTAACAGGCTGACTAGCTTAGCCAATACCTTTTAAACAAATCTTTACTAGGTTAAACTGTAAGCGCCTCTGAGTAGATGGAGTAGAAGATTGAAAATGCTGTATAGAATACTTTTCCCATTGCTGCTGCCATGCAAAAAGCATCTAGATTTGCTATTCAAATACAGAGTTTAAAAACTAGGAAGTGCTGCACCCAGTAGGGCAAACAATCTGCTGGGAGTTGTATGGTACAGAGAGGCTTGCTTCTTTGTAGAGACAATATCTGTCTTGGCTACCTAGCATGATATCCTCCTGAAATCTAGATCACCAGAAGTTGTATTGGCTAGGTGAGTAGAGGGAATAGAAAAAATCTCTGCTGATTATGCATTGGACAACGAATGGCATTTATCTGCACCCCAGCAAAAGAATATTTTCTTTTGCATTCTGCAGGATGTGACTGCACTTTCCTGAAACTGTTTTAAAAAAAATCTTGCCACAGGAGAGAGATGCAAAAGCAGCAACTTTTAGTGCTGTTCAATACTGTTGCTCATTGGATGCAGCACCAAAAAGAAGCTCCAGTCAAAAACGTGTTTTGCCAGAAGCTATGGAAGAGTCAGTTACTTTAAATCAGTGAAACCAGAAACAAATTTAGCAAGATTATTACTTCTTTCTTTTGCCTGTAGTGCTGTTGATGCTCACTTATTAACACACTAGTGATACCCATCCAGGAGTATCCTTCAAACACGACTCATGCTAGAAGAGTAAAGTATGTTTTTTTTCCCATGCATTTTTCCATGACATTTACGTCATCTGAGTAGCTACTAAAATCCTGCACTACAGCAAGAACTGTCTACATCCACACGTTCAATCTGGAAACAAAAGATGGTTTTACCTTTTTTTTTTTTTTTCCCTGTTATAAAAAGCTGAACTCTACATACATACCACGAATAAAACATTCCCTCCTCATTCCTTATGTACTGCTTAGATGTAGGTTCCTAACACAGGAACCCAATAAGTAAAGTTTTTTTCTATGGTATTCCTATAGTAGCTGATTTAAAGGACTCTTATTGTTAAGAAGCTCATTATTTTCTATTAAAAAAAAATAAATATATGCTGAGAAAACTCTTCCTGAAGTTTAGTATTAATTTTGCTTTCCATGGATTTATGAGTTTACAGTTTAGACAGAGTTTGCACTTTATATTGTTCAGCAACTTGATGAAGTTGGAAATGCAATTTGAAACCCGTCCAGCATTTTGGAAAATGGAAAAACAACAGCAGGGTCTATAATGCCCTGGTTCCACAAAAGCCACAGGAGTCTACAGCAGGTCATTCTGAAAATCTTACTAGTTAAGTGCAGGGTTATGTGACAGCTTGTTATCATAATTTTAGCTTTGGTGGGTTTTATTCCCATGCTAAAAGTCTTACAGTGTAATTCATGTCTGCTATAGACATGAACCGTTATAGTTCCACAGAAGAACAATAGCTACTGAACTGTACTATGGAACTACCAACCTACCTTATTTACTTTGCAACAAGGTCTGGAAATCTGTTTGAAAAAGCCTTCAGCAATAGCTGGATTTGAAAGGAAGCTTTAATGCAGATTCTGAGCAACCAGCATGCAAAACACTTATTTGCAACTCAACGCCAACTCAATATAAAAATCCAGAAGGATAACATCATGAACAAGCAAAGAGAGATGCAAATTCCACTTAATTTGCTCATTATGTTGGGAAAGCATACAGATGCCAGTTTCCACTTCATTACCAAACATCTGCAAGTTTAAAATAAGCATCCTCTTATCAAATAAAGGAAAAAAAATCTCTAACCATACCAGTTTCATCTTACCTAAATGCTATTCTCCTGTTCAAAAATAAAACTTTTATTGACTGGAAGTTATGCACAGCTATACATTTCAAGGATCGGCTTCATCTCTCCTCATGTCTGTTGTATACGTATGTGTTAGGGATGAAGAGCCTAGGCTCCCTCTCTACAGTCAATGGAGACAGAAAGATAAATCCAGAGAGCGATTTATTCTATATGTTTTGGTCACCAAGAGACACTAGGCAACTAAGAACTACAGACTCACTTAGCAAGGCTAAAGGCAAATGAAGATGAATTCCGTGCTACAGTAGAAAATGAGAAGGATTTGAGTTCTGAAGATTAGAGTTCTTTGCAGATGCTGTTTTAAGATGTCAAGCTGTAGCAGAGATTTCACATGCATGGTGATTTGTTGAACTATATGGATAGTTAACAAATGAGTATCCCATGAGTAACTGTGAACAAAACCATTTCCAAGTACAACATGATACCCACAAAAAGAATTATTTTCTCAAGATCACTTATTTTAAGGTACTGTACAATCTGTTGTAAGCAGAAGTGAACTGATCCTAAACCAGCCATACATGAGTAGTTAATACAGTGCCAAGCTGGAGAAAACTCTGTAGAAGGCCTGAATTACAAGCTAAACTTAGGCAAGTAAAAGCTAACTTAAGCATAGCTAAAGCATGGCCTTACTGATTCCCATCCTAACTACAGCAAATCACAGTGCTCTGACATAAACCAAGAAACCCAGAGCAGAATGGTAGCTCATAATAGAGCAGTATGGGACAAGAAGACTAACAAACACAGCAGTTCCAATTAATGTTCTGCTTTAGCTATTCTCTTTTGGAACTAAATTTATGTAAGAAATAGCATCCAAATTTCTGTAAAGTTTCAGTGCCTATATCTTTCACTTAAAATTTAGAAAACAACAAATGACCCGCTTCCTAAGCCAGCAAAAAAGTAAACCTTAAAAAAAATCAAAATTTATATTTGTCTGACATATAAGCATATTTACAATAACATCTACATTTCATTAGAACAAAATAAACCCATAATAAACTCATAGATGCATTAACATACTTTTAAGCGTCTTTAAGGATAAAGCAAGAGAGTTTTTTTTTTTTTAGTGCTCACATTTTACTGCATGCTCACATTTCTGTGGTTAAAGACACAAACAAGCTAATCATTCCCACAACATATGTAGTTTTTGAGCATACTTCTACTTGCACATGAGCACCAGAAAGCACTGGTGATTTGCTGCTTGTGCAAATCAGCGATCTGGTACCACTGTGTAACCACAGACTATCCTGTTGGGAGAAAACACTTGCCACCCCCACTCCGCCTTGCTCAGGAGCTGTATTTAAGCTGACACGTGCCATCACTCCTTGTTGGAGCTACACTGCAGTATGCACTGATCCAGGCACAGCCTGAGCTGCACATTTGACTTGGGCTTGGATCTGTCCATCACTACTGGAGCCATTCAGCAGTCTGGGTTCTCACATAAATCTGTTTGCTACCAGGCCTGCATGGTTGCTGTGTACTGGAGGATGGGGCTTTGGCTGGTAAGGTTTCTTTCTGTGCCAGTGGTTTTTAGTTCCTCTTTCCTTCCAGAACAGGTATTCCTGTGTCCTCCCTGACAGCCTTAGGAGTGATGGGTGGACTCCGCGCCGTTTTTTAGGAAAGGAGAGGGAAAGTAGACTTAAGGAGCTGACTGTGTATGGGAGACATGAGCATTTTATTTCACATCAGGTATGATGATGAAGCAATCTGCCAGTCATCCTCTCCACTGTCTGCATTACAGAGCAGCTTCTAAGGGGAGAAGCTCAATTCCTTTCAGGGGATGAAATCAAAGTAATAAAAGATACACAGTCTATGGCACCAGTCTTGAGTGTGTTGACTACATTGCCCTGTAGATGTCCTTTTAAAAATGGCAGGGGATATATCACAAGAAAGAATCTTTCTAGAAATTTCTAGAGAACTCTAGAGCTGCTTTCCACATTTATTGTTTTTTCTAGCAATATACAGTATCATGCACATGTAACATTTAAAGTATTTTCCTTTTGGAGTCTTTCCAATCTGTTCATAAAGTTTTGTTTCAAGTCCTTTAAAACGAGGTTTTGAGGGTGTAATTCATTTTCCTAACAAATCAGGAAAGAATTTATGCCGCCAATCACAAAGGAAGTTAGTAGGCAAAATAATCTAGTCCATTTAGTTATTAATGAGACACACATGCGACAAGCAAAAAGACACAAAAGTAGTAAATTAGCCCCAAAGTTCACACATTTCTAAACATTGATAAATGATATTGGAGACACTAATAAATTTTCAGGGCTCAGTATCATTTTCTAAATTCACAGAAAAATGAAGATTCTTTTATGTCACGTAAGAGCTCCAAGCCTAATTCAGCTACCATAAAATGAAATACAAAGTTTTACTATTAAGAAATTGAATTTTGCTCTCAAGAATTAGTCTAGAGAGATAATGACATTACTTTTGAAAGTGTCTAGCAGCTGTTTTCAATATCCTTGGTTTTGCCAGGACTTTTAATGATATTGCAGACAGCTGCTCTTCTAGTGTGCCTGTCATCTGTCTATCAAATGATTTCATTTCAGCATAAACAAGGAACAGTTTGGTCTCAAAAACAGGACATCGCGAGCAGTCAATAGGAGACGATTCATGGAACCAATTCTCTGAAAAGGATTCACTATTTCTAGCTCATCTGCTTGCAAATCTTACTTGTAGTAGCTGTGCTTTGTGTTTGCAATATGAATGTTGTCCATTGCAATTTGTAGTTGCAGATTGTAAAGGCTATGTTATGCACAAGGTGGGAGCTTTTGGCTGAGGTGTGAGGGAACTGACTTTTGTCAGTTATGACTGATGGGTAGTTAGTTATTCACTAAAGTTTCTTAAAAGGTCTGATTAAAGAAAAGGCTTATTTGCTGTATGTGTTGTGTTTGAGTGCCCTGTCCATACAGATGTTAGTGATTGCCAGTGCTCTTCACAGAATTCAGTCCTAACAGTCTCTATCAATCTGTAGAACCTGCAAACAGTGCCTGTGGTTTGGTTCTTCCATAACAAGAAGATCACATAGAACTGGTGGGGGAAAGCAGAAAGAGAGTCAAAAAGAATAATCAGACAAGAAATATCTTTCAGAAGAAGAACAGCTAAACAAACTATGTCTCTGTGGCCAAACTGGGAAGTGTAAGGAAAGATGCCATGAAAGCTCTGTAAAATCAGATGATACAGAAGGTGGATTTGGCCTGACTCAGTGAGGGCTGTCCATGGTCAGTCACTTCATCTGGCAACCGTAGTTGTAGTGCTTGACTGGAGACACTGAACAAGAATCCCAGTGAGTGTCCATATAAGTGTAGAAAACCACCTTTCCAGAACGAAGGAAGAAAATTTAATACAGAAGACAACCAGGACTGAGTGCCTAAGATGATCACAGGCTGTATCTTTAAGGCATGTTGTAAAGGACTTAATGCTTTCTGTCAATTCCTGCTTCATAATCTTGTCAGGATTATGATGAACACCTTTCATATTTATTGGTATGACATATTTCCAAAGTCAATGTATTTCAGGGAAGGGTTATCTCCAACTATAGTTCAATGCATTTCTTTACAGGTATATGCTATTTGATACTACTACCTTTTAACATTTCTGTATACTTCAATTTCAAATCAAAAATTTAATTCTTTAAACTCATGAACAGCTAATAGGAAGTCTTTGATTTCAAACTTGAAAATAAAATACAACAAATGACGTTTTTTTTTTGTGTGTGTGCACTTGCCAGTCTTATGACTCATGGCTTCACGTTGTTTCACTTAAATTGTCATGACAGTCAGCTCTGTACCTATACTGAAACAAAAGAGCATCTAATAAGGGTAAAATAAATATTTGTATGTCAGTACCAGTGCAAAAACAGTGATGACAAACTAACACTTAGAGCTGTTTTCCCACTCAAAAGTCAAGGAGAAAAGATTTATATTTTAAATTCACTTACTTGAACTTTTTTCACTAAAGGAGAAAGATAGAGACAATAACACTGCAGGATTAGAGCAATATCTAGCCTTATGTTTCAAGACAGTGTAGGATTGAGGAGATATACCTGGATAGTGACTTGAAAGATAATGAACTACTGAGGATCCAAATGCCTTCCCTTCTCAATCATCTAAATAAGAATCAAAATTATTTTTTCTTCTAGACACTATTGGAACTTAATTATGTAAAATCAGTATATATTTAAGAATCTAAGTAAATGAGAAAATATATGTACTAAGTAAATAAATTTCAGTTTAAATGCATGAATACTAACATGTATACCAAACCACTTGGAAGTACTCAAGTCTATGGGGCCAGAAGGAATCCATCCAAGGGTACTGAGAGAGCTGGCAGAAACGCTCGCCAAGGCACTTTCCATCATTTATCAGCAGTCCTGGCTATCTGGGGAGGTCCCAGTCAACTGGTGGCTAGCAAATGTGATACCCATCTACAAGAAGGGCACAAGGAGGATCCAAGAAACTACAGGCCTGTCATTGTGACGTTGGTGCCAGGGAAGTTCATAGAGCAGATCATCTTGAGTACCATCACACAGCACTTACAGGACAATCAGGTGATGAGGTCCAGTCATCATGGGTTTATGAAAGGCATGTCTTTTCAAGGTTTTTGATACTGTCTCCCATGACATCCTGCTAGCAAAGCTGAGAAAGTGTGGTATAGATGAGTGGACAGTAAGGTGGGTTGAGAACTGGCTGACTGGCCGAGCTCAGAGGATGGTGGTTGGTGGTGCAGAGTCTAGCGGGACACCTGTGACTAGCGGTGTTCCCCAGGGGTCAGTGCTGGGTCCGGTCCTGTTCAACATCTTCATCGACAACCTTGATGAGGAAATAGTGTCCACTCTCAGCAAGTACAACGATGATACAAAGCTGGGAGGAGTGGCTGACATGCCAGAAGGCTGTGCTGCCATTCAGTGAGACCTGGACAGGCTGGAGAGATGGGCAGGAAGAAACCAAACGAAGTTTAACAAGAGCAAGTGTAGAGTCCTGCACCTGGGAAGGAACAACCGCATGTATCAGTACAGGCTGGGGGATGACCTGCTGGAGAGGAGCTCCAAGGAGAAGGACCTGGGGGTCCTGGTGGATGACAGGTTGACCATGAGCCAGCAGTGTGCCGTGGTGGCCGAGAAGGCCAACGGTATCCTGGAGTGCATTAAAAGAAGTGTGGCCAGCAGGTCAAGGGAGGTGATCCTCCCCCTCTACTCTGCCCTGGTCAGGCCTCACCTGGAGTACAGTATCCAGTTCTGGGATCCCCAGTACAAGAGGGACATGGAGCTACTGGAAACAGTCCAGTGTAGGGCAACAAAGATGATACAGGGCCTGAAGCATCTTCCCGATGAGGAAAGGCTGAGAGACCTGGGTCTGTTCAGCTTTGAGAAAAGATGACTGAGAAGGTATCTTATGTCTATAAATACCTGAAGTGTGGGAGACAGAGGGATTTGGCCAACCTCTTTTCAGTGGTCTGTGGGGACAGGACAAGGGGTAATGGCCACAAAATGGAGCACAGGAAGTTCTGCACCAGTAGGTGAAAGAACTTCTTCACAGTGAGGGTGATGGAGCACTGGAACAGGCTGCCCAGGGAGGTTGTGGAGTCTCCTTCTCTGGAGATATTCAAGACTCATCTGGATGCCTACATGAGCAACGTGCTCTAGGGAACCTGATTTGGCAGCGGGGTTGGACCCAATAATCTCTGGAGGTCCCTTCCAACCCCTACAATTCTGTGATTCTGTGATGTCCTTCTTGACTGATCTGATATACTTCTATGACAAGGTGATACACTCAGTGGACAAGGGAAAGACTGTGGATGTTGTCTACCTAAATTTCAGTGAGGGTTTTGACACACTCCCCCACAGTATTCTCCTGAAGAAGCTGGCTGCTCAAGACCTGGGTGGGTGTATGCTTCACTGGATTAAAAACTGGATGGGTGGCTGGGCCCAAAGGGTGAATGAATTAAATCCATCTGGAGGCTGGTCACTAGTGGTGTGTCCCCCCCAGGGCCAGTTCTCTTCAACATCGTTATCAATGATCTGGATGAGGGGATCAAGTATGCACCCTCAGTAAGTTTGCAGATGACACCAAGTTAGGCATTAGCTGCTCAAGGGTAGGAAAACTCTACAGAAGGATCTGGACAGGCTGCACCAAGGGCGAAGGCCAACTGTATGAGGTTCAATAAGGCTAAGTGCAGGGTCCTGCACTTGGGGCACAATAACCCTATGCAGTGCTACAGGTGGGGGAAGTGTGGCTGGAAAGCTGCCTGGGAGAAAGGGACCTGGGGCTATTGGTCGATAGTCGATAGCCAGCTGAATATGAGCCAGCAGTGGGCTCAGGTGGCCAAGAATGCCAATAGCATTCTGGCTTGGATCAAAAATAGCATGACCAGCAGCACTAGGGAAGTGATCTTCCCCCCTGTACTTGGCTCTGGGGGGGCTGCACCTTGAATACTCTGTTCAGGTTTTGGCCCCTCACTACAAGAAGGACATGGAGGTGCTGGAGCATGTCCAAAGAAGGATCATGAAGCTGGTGAAGGGTCTAGAGAACAAGTCTTATGGGGAGTGGCTGAGGGAGCTGAGGTTGTTTAGCCTAGAGAAAAGGAGGCTCATGGGAGACCTCATTGTGCTCTACAATTGCCTTAAAGGAGGCTGTAGCGAGGTACGGATCGGGATATTCTCACAAGCACCAAGTGATAAGACAAGAGGAAATGGTCTCAAACTGCACCGGGGAGGTTTAGATTGGCTATTAAGAGAATTTTCACACAGGGGTTGTGTGGCATTGGAATAGGTTGCCCAGGGAAGTGGTTAAGTCACCATCCTTGCAGGTTTTCAAGAGATGTGTAGATTTGGAACTTAGTTGCATGGTTTAGTGGTGGACTTTAGTTCTAGGTTAAAGGTTGGACTAGATGATCTTAGAGGTCTTTTCCAACCTGAATGATTCTATGATTATATGTCTATACCCTGATTTAGAAATGTATTTAAAAATCAACATATAAGCATTTAAATTAATTCTTCAGAATCTAGAACTAAAAAATGTCTTCAGTTTTATCAGGTATCTCCCTTTGAAAACTGACCTCTTTTATATTTGCAGCTTTGAATTTTACAGAATTTCACTGAAGTACACAGCTCTTTGGGTCCTCATAAGGACCCCAGAGGCTTTACAACTTTATTCTGCCAACACAGTAGGGTGCTAAAAAGAAAGGCAGAAAATGTCTTTCAAAAGATAATGTACTCTCACAGATTGACCCATGATAATTGGAGAAGACTGCCATGGGAGGTATGGACTATCACAGACCTTATCATTTCCTGCTCCAATGGCAAAATATGTTCCTGCAACTGAGTTTTACATCAAGTGGAGTGACATATAGATTAGTCAGATTGATACATCTATTTGTGTACATCAATACCACATAAAATACAGAAGACATTTTCCAACTGCATAGACTTCCCTCTCTGGGAAAGAAAAAAGAATAAGCACATGAGGTGGTAATCAATTTTCTTAATGCATTACATGAAGGCACTCAGGCTTAAGTGGAAAGAATAGCAAGAGTGCATGATGCCTGTAATAGCAGAGTAGAATATCAAAGCAAATAATTGGTAGAGATGTTACTGTCCCACTAACATCTTCTCATAAAGAATATTAACTACTATGAAACTACCATTCTGTGCTCATGCAGTTAAAAAAAGGTCTCTGTTGTTGTTTTTCCTTTTTTTTTTTTTTGTATGAGTTATTTCACATTTCACTAATAGCATTTACTTGACTTAATGAAGTTCTGTACAGCTGATCTAAAAGCATTTAGCCATTTCCCTCAGTTCAAATGTTCAGTGCTCAAGAACCTTAACTGGATCATCATTGAAGTCTACCATCTCAAATCATAATGTTAAAGATCTGGGTAAAGATCTGGGTATGTTTTTATCACCAATTTGTGAAATGCAGGCAAAGAGTCAATAAAAATGCTGACTTGTCAGGTGGTATTCCAGTAGCGCTTAAAGACTTCTATGCATTAATGAACTGTTAAGATTACAAGTGTCATACACAACACTTTCCAAGCACAGAAGGAAGACAAGATTTTCCCTCTGGAAATGTGGATAACCAAATTCAGAAATAATAATTCTTGGATTGTAAATAGGGAGGAAGTATTAAAACAGAAATGTACAAACAGTATACAATACTGTTACATCTCATGAATAACCACACAACTGAGAGCGGCTGATGCTTATGTATCTCAGGTTCACCTTCCAGTACAGAAAAAAGTGGCAGAAGGTGGGCATACCTAAAAATTTACCCTTCACTATTTTCAGGACTGCAGCATAGGCCTTGAATAACCAGAAATATATGTATATAGATGTGTATTCTAATTATTTAACTTTTTACTTTTTATGTTTAGCCTTTTGAGTATCTGGCAGAGACCCACTATGGAAATAATTAGCACAAGCACTGAATACAAGCATCAGTATGAGCAGAAATAGCTTAGTAGTATCACAGTTCACTTAACATAACACAGCTTAGTTTTTTAGGTTACTGAAAAGGTACCAAATTGAAGCTGTCCATGACAGCTAAATTTGTTTCATAATCTGAATTGGTTTGTAGCTTGCTGGACAGAAAAGAAAAAAAAATAGAGAAAAAACAAAACAAAATGTCTAACAAACCCTGGGCATGAAAAAGAGATTAGCCAAACATACCTAAATAAATAGCCCCAAACCTCAACCCGAAGCCCTGCTGAAATTGTCAGGCAATAACATTTTCAAGCCAAAAGTGGAAACTAAAGATACAATTAGAAAGAAGCGTCATATTTGAAGCATTGCTCAACAGAAGTCATTTATTACTGGATCACAAAGAATCCTTTCAACTAAGCTAAAAACTGTATGTTTGGTATTATCAGTGAGTTGATGGCAAAAGCAGAGTGGAATTTTGTTTATCCACAACAATAATTGATGCATTATTCCTGTGGTAGAATAATCAGCTGAGACAAACTTATTTATGTTATTCAATTTATTTGATGCTGGGGAATATTTCTGAGCATATACCAATTGAATTTCAATATTACTGATCATCTAAATTTCAACAGCATAATGAATAGATTATTCTATCTGCTTTTGGAACTGTGAAGAGAAAAATCAGTTAACTGTGAACATAGTCATTTCTGTTTATTTATAAATCACGGCAACTTTTCCCTTTTGCATCTAGATACTCAGTTCCTACTGTGGCACATTAAAAGGCAAACATGCTTTGGTAAACATCTCAATCCTACTGATGACTCTGACTCTAGGTATATTTTCTGAGAAACTCAAAAGAGAAACTCAAAAGAGAAGTTCAGGCAGCTTTCAGTAACTAGAAGAGCCATTGGATTCCACACTTCTATCTGCTTTGATTCCAGGCACATTCAGGCACTGAACTCCCAATGATTTGAGCAGAGGCTGAAGAACATTTAAGGATCTGGGCCAGAGTGCAAAATATCAAGACTAAATTTGCACAGGCAATCTTCATTAAGCAAATGGCAGTAGACAAGTTGCCCTTAGCTATTTGCCTTTATGGTCTTTTTAAAGGGCAAAAACATTTAATTTGTACTGGTATATCTTGGCAAGAAGAATTCCTTCCTCCATTTAATCAAGTCGAATCAATTACAGTAAACAGGAAAATATAAACATATTTTTTAATATAATTCTGAATATTACCAAGTTAAAGTTATTTGTTAGTCCTTGATTTTAAAGAGCATCTTCATGTCAGTGCTCGTAAGTGGGACAATTCCTGTCCCTAACCACTGGGAGGTAGCAGATGTATTATGCATTCATTATTTAGAGATCTCAAGAACTGTGCTTGGTGCATCGCCTAACCCTGTTGATCCCTGTTGATATAACCCTGTTGATCCATGCTGCTTCAGGATTTTTCTGTTGTCATTAGATTTATTAAGCTTTTTTTTTGAAAATGGTACATTAGATGAAGTACAATTAAGTCTATCAAATATTCTATATAAAAACTTAGATATGGCGGTCAAAATTTCTAACAGGATGACTATGAACAGCTACTACTGAAAATCTTACTCAGCAAGTTGCTTTTTGAAATTTGTTTGCAACATCTATTAGAAAAATGTATCAATGATTTGGATCCCAGTTAAGCTTATCCCTCTAATATGATAGCCATTCTCTTGTCTTGCTCCTGTGCTCCTGTTTTCATGATCATTTTTCAGATGAGAGAGAATTTCTGGGCAGTACATATCTTGTTGTTTTTCTTGGTGAAATGTACACAGACACTAAAAACTACCAATTCAAACACAGACCTGATATTTTTTTTCTTTGTATTTAGTTTTTCTAGAGAATAAAAGAATCATACTTCTATAACATTAAATAATCAGTGTTTACTGGGGGACTAAGTGCCTTAATCAGATAAATTAGTCTAAATATATCACAAGAAAGGGCTACTGTACATATTTCAATAATCGTTTGTTGTTCTGCAAGTATCGTTAATAGCTCTTTCATATCGTTTATTAAAATGCCCACTTGCACAAATGAATTATGGATAGGAATGGAATAAATATACTAAAAATATAGCTGGATTTTGTTATCCCTTGAATAGGATCATGTGAACAGCTCCACTGACTTAATTTACTTTGCTCAGTAAAGACTGGAAGGTGAGCAAGAGATACTAAAAACAGGACCATAATTTACAGCTACATCCTGAGCTTGTAATGTTCAGGACCTGAATTGCACACTAATTTATAGGATAAGGGGGAGTTACAAATAAGGAGGTGCAATTCTCTTTAAACATGCTAATTCTTATCAAATTTAAACTGCCCTGTACTTATTTCTTCTTTCCTTTAAGAAAATCTTAAATTATTTTCCCTTCAATGTGTTTATTAAATCTGAAGTTAATTACATGGTTTATAGTACTATCCATAACTTATTCACAATATATATTGCTTCCTGTCCTCCAGCCTTGTTTTGATTAGTTGAGTAAAGTGAAGTTTCTCATTTAAATTTTACAAGAACATTTCTTCCTGCTGGATTTCATATGTATTCTCTAATTTCCAAACTGAACTTAAACTGTTTTTTGCTTGAAAGAAAAAACCAAAACAAACAAAAAATCCAACTCTCAAGTTCTGTTGTCCTTCACATTGCATTCCAAGTAATCAGTCACTGACAGTAATTCGTGATATAATTATTAAGAAACTATGTTCTTATTGTATGCAATTTTGACCATCAATAAAAATGATTTCAAACTAAAAATATGCTTGTGCTTATGCTGATTCTCAGTAATAAAGATTGCATCAAAAATGCAAATACTTAGACTGAATTTTAATGCAACTGGTCTTATTTTACTTCAAACACTACAGCTTGCAGATCTTGTATTTCATTATTGCTCAAATAAGTATAACATTACTGTTAAACATTAATGTTTTTGAACAATATTACTTTGCTAGATGCTTATGCTGTGCTTAAGCTAGTTGATTTATTTAAACTTACCTAAAATGCCATGATGTGCAAGCTAGAACTAGAATTACAGAATAATTTCAGACCTTACTGAGTTCAAAAACAATAATAAAAAAAAGAAAACGATGTAGTTTCAAAGTAGTTTATAGATTAATTCTGCTAGTTCCATTTTTAACTCTAGACCAGCCTGGGAAACCCTAAATATTTAATATTATATATCAATTATCTAATAAAATATTAAACTAATTTAATATCTGAATAAATAAATAAAAAATTAAAAATAAATGTAAAATAAATTTAAATCTAATATTTATATTATTTAATATTATTTAATACTTATGGGGTTTAACCTTAGAGGTTTGGGTAAGGGGTCAAACATTAGAGGTTTGTTTGTTTTTTTAGTCTCATAATTTTAACTTAATTAGATTAAAAATTCAACATCTGTCTGTTTTAGTAGACTGAAAGGATCAAACACTGGCAACTCCTCTGGAAAATCTTTTCCCCTCTGTAATTTGGCTCTTTTGTCTCATTTTCCCTTGAGGTTCTATTTTAAAGTTTTGAAGTCCAATTAGCACCTCAAAGGTGTGCTAAAAATCAATCTTGCTATGATAGCACACAAAACATAGCTATATGACTAGAATAGAATAGAATCTTTTACTTCAGTAGTTTTTCTTTTTTTTTTCTTTTTCTTTTATTTATTTATTTATTTATTTATTTATTTTTAATTTTGAGGCATGGAAATGTCAAAAAGAACACCACTTAGTAATGGTAATTTTAAAAATCCAGAAATGTCAAATGGGTATTAAAAGTTCCTCTAAAATTCTTAAATCAGAAGCTTCAACAGACTCTATTCATTCCTGAAAAACAATTTTTGTCAAACAATATTTTTTCTGAGCATGGCTGCTAACAAATGTGGTGATGGCCAAGTCTTATAATAACACAAGATATGATAATCAACAGTCAAATACTTTTCTCAGACTGAGGAGGACTTTAACACTTTAAGCTCTTCTATCTGCCTGGAAAGTAGGCTAGCAACACTTTAAAACACCTACCTATTTTCCAGAAAAGCAATTCAAGATCCCTTCAGCCAGAGAGAAGGAAGCTGGAGGAACAATATTCTGGGTCAGTGGTTAGGGTTGTGATGTCTGAGTGAGAAAAAAAATATAAATATATATATATATGTGTATGTATGTAATTCCTATTATTATTCACAGAATTAGCTCTTTATTTCATCCACTGACCTTACAGTGTTATACTTACAAGAAGACCTGGCCAATTTTCCGATTTTCCTGGTAAGATAAAGGCTGTAAGCTCAGCCCCCTCTTTCTTAATTTATTTAATCTCCATACCCTCAACTGTTTTATTTTTAGCTTGCCCATAGATTTTTACAACTCATTAATCCAAATGTCAATTCATTTCATGCCTAGGAAATCCAAAAAAGTGTTCTTGACAGTAGTACAAGAGCTGCACAGAAATCACTTCATCATTGAAGATCTCACTGCAGGGAGATGCCTTCAATGGGGCAGTTGTGAGGACAAAACCCTCATTCGGAGAATCAGAGAGGAAGAAACTATTTGATTTGGGAAAAAATCTTACTTTTATTGTTGTTGTGAACAGTTATGATGCTGAATTCAAACCCTTCTGCAGAGAAAAGAAATGTAGTCCCAATAACGGTGGTGGAATGCAGATGACACTGCAATTTTATTATGTTTCAAAAATACTTTTTGTAATTATGCAATCAATACTGAAAACCTCTTGCCATAAGAAGAGTGCATGTTTTATCAAAAACCATTATATATATAAATCATTGTTTTTCTACCCTTAGATTTTAGAAAGGTGCTGACATTTACTTCCTGTGATTTTTGATTTGCTTAATATTTAGAAGGCAGCTATGCCAAAAAGGATTTCAGAACAACTGTCAGCATTAATTCTTATTGATATAAACTTCAAACAGGAAACACTGGCAAGAGAGGACAAAGTATGTGAATAATTACTGTTATAGGACGGACTTTTCTCACTGAGTTCTAATGCTGAATTTGATTTATAATGTACTGTTTGAATATGAGAATAAGTGGATACTCACTTTGATCTATTGATCTTTTTTTCAAATAGTACGTTACATTGTTTAGCATAATACATTGTGATTGAGAGTATTTCTCTCAAGTGTCTACAGAATGTGGCACACTAATTTAAAACATTTCCTTCCAATTGATAAAACAGACTAGATGATATTAAAGAATACCAGGGTATTCATTTCAGAAACTTGTGCCAACTGGCACATCAGCTTTCATTTATCCTCAAGGATAAATGGCTTTACAATGGAAGCCCACAAAATGCTGAATGATTTATTCAGTTACAGAGGGTACCAAGCCACCCAGACTGGTCAGTCCTTTTCAGAGCTCACTCTCAAGCTAATACCCTCAGCTATATCTCTTTTTTCTTATGCTGAAGAGAAAACTTGTGGAACATATAAAAAGCTATTTCAGTGCTGCAAACAATTGTGAGTCCTTTACCATTCCTGTAATGATCATACATATTCTGCTATTGCTTGTGTGAGGACAAAGCATGCACTGAGCTGTGATTTGAAGTTTGCAAAATAGAGCAGAAGGAAGATTTTAGGAGTGTTTCTTCATTTTTAACACTGTTTTTCTTAGCTAAATGTGAAATGTATAGGCTATTTGTTATAGCAGGAAACTTCAATGTGGTATCAGTAAAGGACGACCTATTGATACTACTAGCACTACTATGTGCAGATGTTATCATTATCCATAACTTTAAAAAAAATCAGTGACATTTAAATTATTTCCCACTTTAAGACAAACAAACAACAACAACAACAACAAAATATTTAGTCTTATAAGTAAAGTCCGAATTTCAAAGGCAGCAATATTTCTCTATGTAAGCTTTTTTGGCAGTGTTAGTCTGTCATGATTGAATTCGATTTGCATGCAAGAGTACTTGCTCAAAGATTTTCATCCTCATAGATTATATATAGAATTTGGCATATAGAATTTACTATCTGTTTGAATTTGACTTTGCAAAATTTAAGGAAGATACATATCAGACACAATGTTAATGTGTATCAGAATTAGATTCTCCTGCCACTTGCATTGAAATGAGGCCATTAATTCCACTGATTTAAATGGAATAGGATAAAGTCATTTCTATTACATATCTTTCAATTTAAGACAAAACTTTGCAGGGTTTATACTATAGCTACTGAAAAAGATACCTCTGATTTCTTCAGATAGTTTTAGCATAATACTGAACTAACACTTTACATAGTCATATTCAAACTTCCAATTAGCCAGTGGGCTGTGCTGAGCTAGTTGAGAAAAGTGAAAATTTTAAATCTCAACACAGAATTTGTGAATTGGTTCCTATTGACAGCTTTGGCAGCTTATTAGCTACATTAGATCAGGTTACAAGAAACAATATATGTAAGCTATATAGATAATGAAGATCAGCAAAGGAAATGTGCAGTCCTCTTTTCTGAATATTTCTACAGGTCCTGTTAAAATGTGGCTGGAATTCTTATTTATGTTAGAAGTGTAACTTAGCACATTTCATTGGGAAGTTTGGAAGGCCCATGAAGGGAGAAGATGGAAGAGATATCCTTACAATGGGCATCAGGGTACACAAAGAAGGCCACTATGATGACTAGCCAAAGGATTGTGTATTGGTCTGAAATCACATTGAGCTTAAACTCAGAAAACTGTAGCTCCCTTGCATTGGAAAGTACTTCTAAAGACAGATTTTACATTCTCCATCCCATTTCTGAGTCTATAAAAAAAAGCACATTTGGGGAACAGGAATGACTAGATGAATCTCCCAAACAATTTGTCTGCAAGGGCTGACTGGAATCTGACATTCTCCCTAGATTTCACCATGTCCTGATGTGTCTCTAACTTACTGAAAAGGGCTCATAAAAATGTTTGGCTGGGGTTTTCTTTTCTTTGTTGAACAATAATTCATAAATTGCCACATTTTGTATAATCTTTCTAAGACTATTTTTGCAATATTAGGATCTCAGTTCCCCAAGTGATTGAGGCGCATTCCAAAAATTGAGCATGTGCATTCTCTCACTGATGTCAGCAAGCCTTCACAAGCTTATCATTTTGCTGAATCAGAGAGTAAATTACTATAGGTATGCAAAATTAAGTATGTGATAGTCACCTAAAAACTTCAGGAAGCTGCTTACCAGTGAAAGCAGATTAAGTTTTAATCATTTATTAGGTTATAAAAATTTGCTTTAAAATAACATGCCTAAAATGGGCTTTATTGCTTATTTCTAAAAGTTACAGAAATAATCCTGCAAGCTCTGCAGTGCTGCATGTTCCTGCTAGACACCAGTAAAACATCTTTAAAAGTATGACCACAGTCAATGACCTCCCTCTGAGGTTTGAATCGATTATCTTGTATAGCAAGATCAATAATCCTGTGCATCATGAGATTTTTCTTATTTTTATCACAGAAAATTTTGTGTGATTAATGACTGAAAGTGAGGTGACCTCCATGACTACATTCACTTTCACAGTTTCACAAAAAAGATCACTTTTTATCTCAATGACCATGGATAAAGGCATCATATGATAAAAGCTGAAGAACAGTTACAGTTTGAATAGCACTCTCAAACAGCTGATTTGACGCCCATCGCAGCGCACAAAGGTGATTTACCTTCAGACGTGTTTCCCTTGGACACTTCAGGTCAGGGAACCACATGGATTTGCTTAGGAAAGATCAGCACATATGATTTAGACATGGTCTATCCTACAGAACTGAAACTAGTGGGGCTTCATTTAAAGAGAGAGAAATATATGAACTGCAATCACAACAGAATTCTTAAAGAAGGTTAAAAACATTGCTGGGTCATTTTCCTTAAATAAATGGCAGCCAGACCTCTAACTCTTCCAGTCAGCAGAAGTCTCTATCTTGATTCCAGGGACTGTCAGATCCCGTGGGTAATCCAGTACAATGTCCACTCATTGCTCAGACAACATAGCCTGCAGGACTTACATATTAATATGTAACCTTGAGGATTATTAGCACTCAAATTTCTGTATTTATATGTTACAATAATGAAATTCTACTGTTTTCTGAGATACTGAACAGCTGTTCAGTCAGCATTTCTATAAAGGTAGCGTATACTGTGATACTCAAACCAGTATCATACTTGAAAAAAAAACAAACACACAAAAACAGCATAGATGACTCACTGTAAGTGCGACTACCCAAGTGTCTGTATGTAAAATGGGTGGACTTACATATTTCAAACACAGCATTATATCAAATTCTCTAATGATTAACAACAAAAGTTCTGACTTGTTAGAGTGCTTCCGTAGACAAAAATTCAAGCTGTATTTGAACTTTAAAGGTCAGAATAGAATTGTAATGATTATTTTTTTCTCCGAGAAAGACTTTTTCTTCACAGCCCTTTGGGTATTGCTAGAATTCCACAATTGCTTTTTGTATTTTTCCTTATAATATTCTACTAAAAGTGTATGTTCTATGTTTTTCCTCCTCCTGTTTCCATGTGGTAGGCAAAGATATTCCATGACTCAATCAGCATTAGCAACTGAATAAGCCTTTGAGTGTATTGAGAAGAATGAAGAGATGGTAACAGCCACATTTCTCAGCAGCAGAAAAAGTGCTTGTGTAGCATTCGCTGGCATAGCTGAGCATATGCTCTGCATGGTTCTTTAGTCATCTGCTTGGAGTGGGCAGCAGTGCTGAGGAAAAGACAATCTGTCTCTCTGTTAATGAAAAAAGTATCTCTCTAAAGCAGAGTTGATTAGTATAATGGTAAACTGTTCAGTGAATTAGAAATTGAGCAACACGAAAAAAAGGCTTGATCACTGTAAAAAATATTATCTTTTCTGCTTGTGGAGATCAAGTATTTATGATATATGAAACACAAGCATGGTAAAGCTTATAAGTCTGGAAGACAGACTGCAAGAAATATAAAATACTTTCTGCTATATGCATATGGAAAATTTGCCAAGTTATACCTTATTTAACTTCCTCTTGAGTATACTACCTTCTTTCAACATATGCCTGCAGTTCAGTACAGAGATGCAGCAAACCAGCTTTAAAAGAGATAGCATAGGCAATGGAAGAGCTCTAGAAGTGTTACTGTATAAGCTGATCTACTCTTATTTCTCACTGGAATACCTTGACTCACATAGAGCTCCATGCTGCTGCTACTAGATTGTTTCATATAAGCAAACTCAACTGTGCAGATAGCTTGACTATCTCTGTACTTCTCTGCTGGCTGCAGGGCAGACACAGTCCTTATACAGATCTGAAACAGCAGGTGGCTGAGCAAATAAAAGTGAAGGTCCAATTCAGCAGTCTTGTCATGTTCTTTCTCACTTTTTCCTCTCACCAGAAAACATGCTGCTAGCATTTTATCTGACAACAATAGTGACAATATAATTACATTGTAGATGGGAATAACACCTCCTCCTTTTATTAAGATTGTCCAACAGTGAAATCCATTTGAACTGCTTTAAATAAATGGGGCAGAACTTTTCTCAGCTGCACAAAAACACATTTCGAATTGAATATTTTTTCTGTGCCAGGAATCTGCTTTTGGCTGAATTTTAGCAGATGGACAAAACAGTTCAGATATTTTTGTAAAAAGGGCTAGATGAAACAAAGTACATTTCTCTTATATCCAGCTGTAGTAACTAGTTTGGAGTTTCCAGAATAACCAAGATTTTAAGAAAAGTTTAACATTTGTTCAGCTGTCTTTTGGGCAGGAAATAACCCCTACTTTGTCTTCCTTCCAAAAGCATATTCAATTTTTTTCCAGTTTGAGTCAACAGTAAGGAATGGAACCCACTAATTTCACTGTTGACCTTCTGCAAGTAAATATTTATGCAATCCATTAACAAAATGCTTCTTCTCCCTGTCTAGCACCAAGGGAGGTATTACCTCCCTTCTATTATCTGGAAAGGTTTTGTGAGGGACCTGGAACTTTCAGAATCACAAATGAATGTAACTGGGAAGCAGAGAAAAGAAGGGTGTTTGCTTTGTGGGGGGGGGGGGCAGGGGGGGGGAAGTTAGGAATACACAGTACTACAAAACAACATCAGCATTGTCAGTCATGAATTTTAAAATTAGGGAGTGCCTAAAGTAATGTCTCCCATCCTACTATGTTTTGTCAGTGGAACATTTGCCAGAGTTTTCGAAGTATGAAGTATATGATTCCATCATTCCCAAGCACATCCTCAATGATGAATTCTTAGTGGTAAATACATATTAGCTAATGTGTGCTTTGATCATAAGCAATCTTTTAAACTTATATACATATAAATACACTAAGGTCTACACTACACACATCCCAACACATAAAAAGATAAAAGCCCTAGACAACCTGGACATATTCTAAAGTGATTTGGTTTATAAATGATGGCATAGCATATTTTAAAGAATTACGATCTGCTTGCTCTGATTTTTAGAAGCCATATTTTTTGCAAATTGCACAATGCTCTGGGAAGCATATATTTAATGCAATCATAGATAAGCATAAGTGACACAAGGATTTAAAAATTTATATTAAGCATATCATACTTGAAACTCTGAATGTAAAATATAAATTACAATAGAGTTTTACTTCACCGTTCAAGTACATGCAAGGGATCCATCACAAATGTCCAGTAATTTTTAGACTAAGACAGAAAATGGGGACTTTCTTGCGTATATTATATAGAAAGTGCTTAAATGTAGAAGTACAAAATAGCACTGTAAAACTAAAAGAAAAGTTAGTGAATGGCCAATGCAAAGATAGAATTTAGAAATCTATCTAAGTTGATGAAAATACAGAAGCCAAGAATAAAATCTACCAAGACACTAACGTATAGAATGTCAGCTGGGAAGTGATTCTTCATACGTGACGTGTGTAACTGCTATGAGATCACTACTAGATGAGAAAAAGTTCTGTGAATCCTGTTTGATTAGAGATACACACCTTCAACAGTTTTGTCATCATCAGACATCATACCAGAGTAAGAGTCCTGATCTTTTGTGGATACAAAATGAAAAGAGCACAGGAAGAATATCCTATAGTTTCTGTGTGGCAGTATTTTTAAACACAAGAAAAAATGTGAGCCAAAAATCCAAAACCAAGCTTAGAACATAGTAGCTCATCAGCAAATTGATATATAACCATTGCTAATTGCCACCTTGTGCACACAATTATTCAAGCATTTCAGAGAAATCAAGTTTTAGAGAGCTTTCCAAGCCTTTTTTCTATTGCTACCACTAAGAACTTTCAGGTTGTATTATGGTCTTCTACATATGAACTTCAAATCCATCTTGAGATAATGTACTTTGAAATTCTGTTTTACAAAAGAAATGGAGCTAACATTGCATCATCTGAGATCAAATAGTCAACCTTTTTTTTATGCATTTCTACCAGGACTCTGTTGTGCTTTTTAATGCTATTACAAACACACAAATTGAACTCTGTTAATAAAGTGCCAGATACATTTTTCTTATGTTTATCTGCAATTCCTGCATATGCTACTTTTTTTTTCTTACAAGTTTTTAAAGTCTTTGAGAATATTCTTTGCCTTTAATTTATGCTCCTTCTGAGTCAAGCAGTATCTTGTCACAACCATTTTGAAAGATCCTGTCTTGCATAGATGACTGTGCCTATTTCTCTGAATACATTTTGAATTTTTTATCCTTTTCAGAATATCTTGCTTCTCCTGATGCTAAAAACTTACCTGTTAGATCTGATAAAATATTATTTAATTCTTAAGTAAAAGGCATTTGTAATACTGTCCCATCATTTTTCACTTAAGGTTTGAAGGCAAATGCACATTCTTTCTCATTTTCCACTTTTTTGTGTTGTATCATCTTATTCTCAAATAAAGACTGTTTAAGAATCTATCCTCACTGTACCAAAACCAACAAACAACTTGCTTTTAAAAAGCTCTCCAAGTTTTACTAAAATAAGTGAAATTGAAATGTAGATCGTCCACGTAGTTTTTTTTTTTTTCCCAGTTGACCTATGTGTCTAATTTCTGCATCACTCACACAGGTGAACAAAGATACTTGTATGTGTACAGTGATCACTGCTCTGTGTGTCAAACATATCTTTTCATATCCTTGTGTATACAGTCACAAGGATGAGTGGTTAGCTGGCCATTCCATCCAGAGGTGTTTGTATCTAGCCAGTGTCCTCCACAAAGCAGTGTTTAGCAGTAACTTCCTCCTTGACTCAAAATTACTTGGCTGAATACAGTCATTAAAATGAAATATATATATATATATGCTATTAAAGAATAAAAATATAGTAAAGGCTGTAGGAAAGAAATACTGGAAGTATCTTCATTTACCAAAGCTTTATGTATACTTATGGTACTGTTGAGGTTGCTTACTGTGTACATCCATTATTACTTAAAAATATTGCTACTTATATGTATTTTTCTTTCATGTAATTTCTTTTTAAAATGAAGGTTCTTTTATTGATATCACTTAGAGGCAGTGTTTGTAATTGTCTTCCCCTTTATTTGCTACAGTTGCCACCACTATTTGAGCAATACTCTGGTTGCAAGTACATTAATTGCTGGTACATTAAATGTTGAATTTCTTGGAGATGGTTTGAATACAGTGCTTAAAAGCCGCCTTACACTTCATGTTCATAATGCTTTGTACTGGGTTTACATGGCAAGGTTTTGGTAGCAGGGGGCTGTAGGGGTGGCCTCTGAGCAGAGCCCAGCAGCTGCCCCATGTCAGATAAGAGCCAGCTCCAGCTGCTACAAAAGGGACCCACCTCTGGCCAGAGACGAGCCAGGGAATGAGGCTGGTTGGGCCACTGGGAGAGCAAATGGAAGAAAAGGAAAAAACAAACAAACAAAACAAAAACCCTGCTGTGCTACAGCAGCTGGAAGAGAGGAATAAGGACCAGCCCTGCAGGCACCAAGGTCAGTGCAGCAGGAGGGCAGGAGGTGCTCCAGGCAGGCAGCAGCAGTTCCCCTTGCGGCCTGTGGAGAGGCCCCTGGTGGAGCAGGCTGTCCCCCTGCAGCCCATGGGTCCCACACGGAGCAGATCTCCACGCTGCAGCCCGTGGAGGAGCCCCCGGTGGAGCAGGGTGGATGTGGCCTGGAGGAGGCTGCGGCCCATGGAGAGCCCCCGCAGGAGCAGGCCCCGGGCTGGAGCTGCAGCCCGTGGAGAGGAGCCCATGCAGGAGCAGGGGGTCTGGGGGGGGAGCTGCTGCCCACCCGTGGGGGACCTGTGCTGGAGCAGTTTGCTCCTTGGGGATGGATGGGCCCCGTGGTACGGAGCCATGTGGGAGCAGTTCTTGAAGAGCTCAGTTCTTGAAGAGCTGAGCCCACAGGCTCAGTTCAGGAAGGATGGCATCCCATGGGAGGGACCCCACGTGGAGCAGGGGCAGAGAGTGACTGTGAAGGAGCGGCAGCGACAAAGTGTCAGGGACTGACCGCAGCCCTCATTCCCTGTTCCCCTGCACCCCTTGGGGGGAGGAGGGAGAAGACGGTAGATGGAGAGAAGGTGGTTTTAGTTTGCTTTTATTTTCTCACTGCTCTAGTCTGCTAGTGATAGGCAATAAATTTTGTTAATCTCCTTATGCGAGTCTGTTTTGCCTCTGAGGATACTTGGTGAGTAATCTCCCTGTCCTTATCTCAGCCCTTGAGCCCTTTCCATTGTATTTTCTCCCCCCTTTTCCTTTGAGGAGGGGGAGTGAGAAAGTAGTTGTGGTGGAGTTCAGCTGCCCAGCTGGGTAAAACCGCCACATAAAAACTGCACAGTTCAGAAAGTTTGGGTTTTATCTCCTGTCTTACTTTTCTAGAAGACGCGGCCCTGCTACAGTAATGCATGGTCCCTTACGGTTGTGTGGAGTCATGTGTGTGAGATTCTGATAAGCACAGAACTCATATCCAATAGTTTATTTACAATGCACTGCAAAGCTGCCCGTGTTCACCCATCACAAGACTTATTGGACGTACAGCCATCTGTCACCAACTGGCACAGGCCTGCTGTTGTCAGAAAACAACTTCGTATCAGCTATCCAACCATCTCATTTCATTGTTTATACCTAAAGTCATGTGTGTTTTCTCCCAGTAGTGGCTTAAGGAAAGAAAAGAGCAACATTCTCCCACCTCCCTCCCCCCCTTCTTGATGCTAATTGACTTAGATTGTACTCTTCATATTTCTCTTTAATAAAAGGCCACTCCTTAACCTCCAACAAGTATGACTCTGTTATGGCAGTTTACTTCCTCATGTATCACTAGCAGCAGTACTTCCCTTCAAGTATCTATGTTAATTACAGGGCTTTACGTTTATTTAGCTGTGCAAGTCACACTGTTTGCTTCTGCCAGTTGTCCTAGCTCGTTCCCCTTCCCCGCAGCAGAGATGTCTTTCTCTGCAAGAACGTTGCTGGTGGGAACTGGGGAACAGAAAGTCTGGCAGCAAAACCTGTGACAATCCTGCATGGGTTGTGTGTCTGGTGTCACCATTTAGCCTGCATCTCTGAGACAGTGCAATCAATAGGGAATAGTGCTGTGTGTTCTAATTGCAAGTGTTAGTAACTGAATACGCCTACCACCAGCACAGCTAGCTATAAGTAATTCTAAGTGCCTCTGAAAAATAATTGCATAAATATGTGCCTCAAAGACAGCAAGCTAGGTATAGCTCTAGATTAGTGTCAGGACTACCTCTGGACTCCTCTGGATTCCTTTTTCATTGCAGGTAAAACTGAAGAGTTAAATCAATGTTTAAAAGATTTAGACTTTCACACTGTTTTCCCCAAAGTATTTATAAAACACTTTTCCACAAATTGAATTAAAAAAAAAAATCTGAAGTTTTAAAACACAGATTTGAAAAAGATTTGAAAGTCATCAGGTATTTTTTTCTCCATTGTTGCTTTAATGTCTGAAATCTATTGATTTTGAATAACTTGAAGATTTTGCTTTAAAAGAGATCTTCCGACAAATTAGAAGCACCTGGCACAGGCCTTCTTTTTTTATAAGCAGTTAGCAACCATCATTTTTCAAGATTCTAGGTTATTCCTTTTAAGAAAGATTTCAAGAATCTTTCCAGAAGTATATCTAACTTCATAAATGAAGACGGATATTAGTCTAGCAAAGCATTGCTCTGTATAAGGAACTGAATACCAAATGCAACTTACGCATATTGCTTGCAGTGTAAATATACTGGTAGTGTCTACATACATTAAAATATGATGTTAAAGTGATGGATCTTAACGACTTAAACTAAGCCAATCAACACACAAGAGTAGCTTGCAGAATTAAAATGGACAGCTATTAATACCTTGACTAATGAACTTAAAAGTCAACAAAAGGGCACTCCAGTTATCTCTAAAAGCACCCTACCAGTTCTGATAACCTGAACAATTAGGATGAAAAGGTGAACAAGGCTCTTGACTGTTGGAAAATCAGGACTAGAAAAATAAAATCATTTAAAAGGTAGTGTGGTATCTGTCATAATATGTGAACACCACAGCCAAATGTTTGACAACATGTACTTAGTCATTCTGTTTTACGCTGATATTCACACATATTGAAATACCCAACTGTAAAAAAGCATTTCTTTATTTGGTCTTTCAGAGAGCAGAGATTTTAACTTGAAAGAAGTTGTAGAGTGATCATACAATTATGTATGAACACTGTAGGGAACGGGATGAAAAAGCTATTGTTAACATGAAGTTGCACTAAAGAAGAATTAAAGGTACCTGCATGTTTAGAGAAGTGGTATATTTTTCTTGTATTACAGAGAACAGATCCAAGAAGCCTGAAAATACCTCCTGCCCAGCATAGTGTTTACCACTCTGAATAGTACCATGTGACCTCTCACACCTGTATATACACTAATTTTAGAGTTGTTCATAGGGTTAGGCTTTTTATTAAGTAGGTATCATGATCTATGCAGAAATTATTCTAAAACATCTTCAACTTTGCTGTTTCAAATCATAGTTTTTCAAACAATTGTAAGATAAATATTATTGTAAAGAAGGGCAAAGTTTATATGGAATTCACCCGCATATGAGGTAAACAAAAAATTAACGATTTTTATCACAGTAAAAATTCAAAATGCTCTGTCAAAACTATTTAGCTGGTCAGTTGAGCATTTGTCAGAGAAAGTGATTTCTTAATGATTTCTAAGTCACTGCAAGTACCAAAAAAACAGACAGTACAGAAGATTAATAAACAATTGTCTATACAACTATGAGTACAAAAAGTCCAATTAGAATTTATTTTCCACCTTTTAGTCTCTTTTTTGTGGTAGTGTTGTCTCTGTAAAGGTTGGATAAATATATGGCAGGTTATTAAACATGCAATAACCATTAGCATTAAAATATTGTTCTTCAAAACAGTAAGTACTCAGAGCACACAAATATTCTACCAAATTTATAAGCGACTATACCTTTCTAATAGGTACCCCGGAGAGTTGGTAAGAATCATTAGGAATTTTATGTGCTTTAATTTCACCACAGGACATGAGCAACAATAAAGGTACCTGCCCCACCTTATAAGTTGTTGCTCTGAAGCACTACACTCAGCTACTGTTGTAGAGCTTCCAACAGTCAGCACTGGGCCAGCTCTGAACACTAAAGACTGCTGTAGCACGTTGTAAATAAGCATGTATTTCTGAAGAGTAGATGTAACTGAATAGGTGGCTGAGCAGATCCCAGCGCACTGTAATTACGTTCTTGTGGTTACCAGAGTTTCACATGATCCAGTAGATTATAAGTGGAAAGACTAGGCTTCTGTTCACATGTACCAGTGTGTTTGTACCTGTTCACACTAAGTCCTGCACCCTAGGTAATGTCTCAGAGCTATTTCCCATTCACACTAGTGAATTTGCACCTTACTAGTATTTTTTTTGTTCCACAGAACATACATCACTGCTTGAGATTTCTTTTAAACCTTGCTTTCAAATCTCTGAGAGATGTCTTTCCCATAAAGTATGTTTCTGGAAAACATCTGAGCACTGCGTTTGGGAACAGGCAACAGGGAATGAGCTGCCTTTCATACTCTGCAGCAGATTTAGCTGTCAATTACTTGGTAAGGCAAATTCAGGATTTGAAAATTCTACAGGTCCAGCACATCTACTCTTGATGATTTTTACAGAAATCAACCAAAAGTCACAACGATCATAGTTACGTCAGTGTTGACTGCAGATACTTCACCAGCACAGATGGTTGAAAATCATGTAAATACATGGTTGGCCACCACCTAACATTCACACTTCATTAGGTAGGTGCACTTGTTTTGTAGTAGTTTTCTTCAAGAGATACTAATGATTGCAGAAGTAAGATTATTTCTGCTTCAAAAACACATGATATTTATATAAGATTTATTGGCAAACGTTTGTTGCTAATAAATATGTCTGGCTGAATATTCATGGCAAAGAACTTAAGTAGTGTGGGACAAAATCAAAATTACTTTACTGTGAACTTGAAGCGATGAAAATGACATAGATTATGAATTTGGATTATCCTCAGTTTAGCTTGCACAGCTACTCCCGTAACTGTAAATATTATTTTTCTTCCTTACTAATCCTGCTTTAGCATTTGACTTGATGGTGATCTCCAGTTGAGAAATAATCCTAAGCAGTCCCATAGGGCATGAAAGTAAAACTAAAAAAGAAAGAGCTTTGTTCTGCAGTCAGGCACAACTTACTGTGTCATCTCATAGAAGTCCTGTCACTTCCCTGTGCCCCAGTTTCTCCACAGAACAAACTAGGTATGCTTCATTACTGATGCTGTTTTTAAATTTTTTTTCTGCTGTTGTTGTTTTTTCCTTCAGTTCTAGAGCTGAGATGTTCTGGATCTGCTTGGGTAAACCTGAAATAAGAAAACAGGAGAAAAATAGGAGACAGGGGCTGTATTTACTATAGACATAAAAACCTACTGTGTTTAGCAGAAGAAAAGGAAATCCATTTTGAGGTATACATTAGTATTACAGTTTTACAGTGGTATAAAGCACTGGAATTAATGAAGTTATAATAGTCTGATAGGGTCCAATAGGTAATCAAAATAATTCAATGCACACAAATAAAAGAGACTACTAAATTGTTAGAAGTGATCCAATAACCTACGATATTGCAAAGAAATACAAAAGAAAAAAGGTTACATATTCCTTCTTCTGATAAGAGTAATTTGTTGGAAATAGTTTGTCAATTTCATTTTTTCAGTGTTTCACAGCACAGTTACAAAATCAAAATTGAACTTGACAGAAAACAAGCTATACCTTTAGCTAAAGTGAGTCTGTGACCTTTCTACCATATGTAGCCTTGGTGCATTCTTCAGAACTATTCACACATGCCATGCTCCATTACTTCTCTTTCTGTCTGTGAAACCAAAATTCTCTCATCTAAACTAACATGTTAGCCTGGGCCTCAGGAGAGGTCAATTTTCTGGCAACAACGTAAGTTATTTTGACATGAAGAAGAATCCATTCTCCTCCATAAAAAATACAGATTATGAAAAATCCTTCATCTTATCTTTCTGTTTTCAGGATTACTGTTATAAAATGCATGACACTCACATGTTAAGGCCATTAAAACCATGCAAATACTCATGACAAACAGTACTCAAGCATGCACAAATAAGTATATATTTCTTCTACATAGAATAAAAATGATAAAAATCTATGATTTCATCACATAAAGCACAAAAAAATGAAATGTCAATTTTACATAGACTTGTGCCTGTATAATTTATACACATGGAGTGTTCACAAAGCATGCAGAGAATGTTACATAATTGTGTTTTTTTCTCTCATTTACAAATTCTCTAAAATCATATGATGTTTTAATACAATAAACTATTTTCTAATCTATATGATACACCAAAAGCAATAGGGTATTTCTAGGTTCTTATACAGGGATCAATTAGTTAGGGGAAATCACTCTGATAGCTCTGGAGTCCATACTAAGTAAGGATAAGTCAACATTGACAAAATGAAACATTAAATACAAGTAAAATCAAAATTTCATAAGAAATTGGATGTTCTTGTTGTGTACAACTTTCATAATCCATTAGTATTAGAAGTGAGATACTATCAACCTATACAGCCCATATCAAATGAAGGACTGTCACCACTAGTACAATGTCACCACTTTTCCAATTAAAGAAAGTACATCAGAAGCTGCTTACTGCAGCTGCAAATGTCTCCATTTCACTGTTCTGATTTATTCCATTACAAGCCTATTGTCTCCTGTACATGACTAGCTGCTGTGTAGCTTATGCTGGGAAGAGACCATGCAGGTCAAGGGCTGTGTGCAAAAGACCTCTGAAATAATAGAGAAGAAGCAGGAAAATTACTTTCTCTCAGAGAAGAAAAGTAAGGTTTCAACGTATACATGACTGAAGTATGGAAACCATCAGTTCCACTGACACTGAAGTGGTAAACCATGTGAGTATGTGAAAAAATAGGGTGTGACTTAGCCTTTTTATCCCTTGCCTTTGTGGGTTTCTGTCAGATACGGTGTGAGCTAATTCTCTCACAAAGCTGTAAAACAATAACAGATTCTTACTTTTCAATTATCATTTGGTGACAGACATTGGATGAGGGAAGGAGGCGGACATCATCTGGAGATAAACCAGTAAGAGGGTTTTGTCTATCAGCAGCTGTGCATGAGCCATCAGCAGCTGTACACACACTCTTCACTGTTTTAGGATAAAATCATACAGGGAAGTATCACTCCAGACGGGGAAGGCTTATATATGCTAGCCCTCAACCAATCAAGCTGTAAGCATATTCCTTCCCATCCTGGTCACTGCCCAGCCTCCAGCAATCCATCTTGATGCATCTCTGGTTGCCATCCTCTTCCACACTAACACCATGTTAATGTTAACACCTTCCATGTTTAGCAACATGTTAACATCATATGAACCTTACATGTTCCAGTGCGCTGGGCACGAACAGCATTAGAGGTAGAATTGCTGAGAAAAGCTTTTACATCCAGTTTTGAAACACAGCTCCCCAGAACGCCTCATCTGCACCGTGCAAATTGTGTTGTGTATTTTTGCACTTCTCCATACAGTTTAATTTTTTTATTTTATTTTATTTTATTTTATTTTAAGGAGGAAACCAGATAACAGCACAGTGAAAAATCCTGTTGAAAATAATAGAGCCAAGCTTGGGAGACTTTGCTAATTCCCTATTAACATATTCTTAAGATGCAAAATGAAAATTGTGTTGCGAATGTGTGAAAAACAAAACTATGTCAAGGACCAGATGTGGACCCCCAGCTCTCAGCCACCTGTGCTTAATACACACCTCTGTGGTTTCGCAGATGTGCATAATGTTATAGCTCCCGTAGTACCATCTGCAGGTATCGATCCTCCATCATCATGTAACCCAAGTAAACTCGTCCCCTTTAGGGGTAAATATCAACATCTGCCACTTTTCAAAGCAGAGACCAAGGCGCTCACGGTTTGTAAACAACCACGTACCACTGACAGGTTTGGGAGTACCTGATGTGCTTTCAGATGCTACCTCAACCCACAGCTCCCCACATATTACACACTATTGTCAGTCTGCACCTGAGGTTTTGGGGGATCTTTCTGCCCCTCTGCCAAACATCCCCAGGATAACTTCTGCAGATACCCAAAACAACGTATGTCGTATTTCCTCTTAGCCTACTCTTACGGTATGCTGGAGCTAGAAACACCTCCTGCTTCCATCCAGCATCCAGCAGCCTCTTCTCTGCCAGCTGCCTCCCGGCAGCCTCTCAGCTACAACTGCAGAGGCAGAGCAAGCTGAGCTCCGGATCCACGGTTACACAGGAACATGTCGACGTCCTCGTAGCCCACGTGAAAAGCGCCCACCTGCACGCGGCCTCACTGCCATTTCACACCTGGCTGGGTACCAGAGGTACCCATCCCAGACCACGCGTGGACACCGTTACCTGGCCGCCCCCAGCCCTTCAACCCACGTCCCGTGGGGGCAATCAGCGCGGAGGGGGCGAGCCCTCACCTCCAGCCGCCGTTTCCCGCTCGGGGTCCCTCTCACCTTTCCCTCACCCGTTACACACGAACCCACGGGGCAGCCCCCCCACTGCCCACGGGAAACCCCCTCGCCTCTGTGGAGAGAGGGAGGAGGCCGGTCGGTGAGGGGGGCCGGTCTGTGAAGTTCGCCGGCCTTGCCCCGTCCCTCCCCGCCCCGCCCCGTCCCCTCGTCCCGGCCGCCCCAATCCCTGAAGGACTCCGGGGCGCTCAATGTCAGGCGGGCGGCGCGGCGCGGCCGCCGGCAGGGGGCGGGCGAGAGGAAGCGGTGCCAGCCCTGCGCTGGATCGCGGCTCAGTGTCGGCGGCGCTGGCCATGCCGGGCGGCACGGCGGAGCGGAGCTGAGCCCAGCCGAGCCGAACCGAGCCGCTGAAGGGCACCGGCACCGGCGGCGGCACCCAGGCACCCCCCACCCCCCCCTCCTCCCGCGGCCGGGGCGCGCAGCATGGAGGCTGGGAAGCGCAGCTCCTCTCCCGGCAGCCGGGACGAGGGCAGCGCCAACGCCTTCCCGGCCAAGCCGGCGGCCCCGGCGGAGAAAGCCCAGAGCAGCCCCGGCGGTGGGGGCAGCGGCGTGAAGGAGCATGGCAACTCCGTGTGCTTCAAAGTGGACGGCGGCGGCGGGGGCGAGGAGCCCGCCGCGGGCTTCGAGGATGCCGAGGGTCCCCGGCGGCAGTACGGCTTCATGCAGCGGCAGTTCACCTCCATGCTGCAGCCGGGGGTCAACAAATTCTCCCTCCGCATGTTCGGCAGCCAGAAGGCGGTGGAGAAGGAGCAGGAAAGGGTTAAAACTGCGGGGTTCTGGATCATCCACCCCTACAGCGACTTCAGGTGAGCGCGGCGCTCCCGCAGGGGCGGCAGGCGGCCGGGGCGCCCCACACGGCTCCGCACCGACACCCGCAGAAACTTCGCCGGGCTCCGCCGCGCCCGGCCCGACGGGCGGCGGAACTGCCGCCTTCCCCTTCCCCTTCCCCTTCCCCTTCCCCTTCCCCTTCCCCTTCCCCTTCCCCTTCCCCTCCCTCTCGGCGCTCTCCGGCGTGCTGCACCGGGGAGGCCGCGGCGGGGCCGTCCCGGGCCGTCCGGGCGGGCAGGGGGCGGTGGCAGCACCCAGAGCCGTATCGGTGACACCCACGGCCGCCGGAGGGGCGGCTTTGGTGGAGCTGGAGGGAGATAACTCTGTCCAAGCTAGCGCAGCGTGCCGGGCTGGTGCTCTCAGAGGTACCCCGGTACACGCTGCGCTGGGTTGCTTTGGCGGTGGGTTGGGTGTGTGCAAAATCAGACCGATCTTGTGAAAAGCTGGGCAAATCAATTCCCGGGAAGAGGTATTAAAACTGTGTCTTAAATGAAGGATTATTTCATTTTACTACGCAGGCCAGCTGCCTGTGTGCCTTTATAAATTTACCGCTCTCTGGTATTTGCTGAAGAAATACCAGTGTTGCTAAGCATATTTGATCAAGAGCTTGAATTGACCACTCTGCGTATACATAATAAGTGAACCACACTGGAGACCCTTTTTTAAAAAAGGAAAATCCAGTACTTTCAGCAGTCACATACATCTCTTACACAAAAATAGGCTGAATAGAACATGCTCCAGGAGGAAACGCGAGGAAATACTCACAAAACCGAGTTTCTGTAGGACTGTTTGGGATGAAGTGCTGGGCAGCGAGCTGTGCTCGCCACATGCTGTCAAGTACCAGAGCAGGGTAGGGCACGCACCTCATCCTGGCTTAAAATCGCTGGCTCCCTGGAGGCCGGGGGCAGCATCAGCTCCTGGAATACCTTTCCCCTTGCCTGCCTGCTATGCTGCACCAGCAGGTGCACCAAGGGGGACAGCCACGGGTCCTCCCGCTGCCTGTCTGCTGGCAGGAGGGCAAGCAGCAGGGCACTGTGGCTCTGGTAGCCTATTGCCTTCCCACCAGTGTGCATGGGTGACTTGATTCACGTCAGGATGCCATTAAAATGAATGAGGTTATTACTGGGAGTCAAGTCTCTTGTTTTGTTGTAAGCTCAGGGTCCAAGCGGGGTACACTGCCCAGTGATGTCTTGTGCAGGATAAGGTTACAAACTGTATTTTGTGCCATGCAGCTCTAAAAGGTGATATATCAAATAGTTGATACGCATTTTGATTGTGTCTCATTATACAAATATCTTCTAATGCTGTCCTGATTCTTCCTGTGGGAAGGTTTAGAGATCATAGCATACGTTTACTTCTTTTTTTCTTTTCTTTTTCTTTTTTGTAGGAATAAGCAACACTGCACCCTTTCAGTCATGTCACCCCCATATTCTTAAAGTAACTGTATTTTCGGGGGGGGGGGGAGGTATTGTGTATTTATTTTATTACTATTAAAGTGTTTGATTCTTGAAAGAAAGTTCATAGTTCTTCATATTTTTTCCAGACTCAGATGATGTGGGCTTATCCAAAGCCAGTTCTTTATCCAGTAGGACAGTTTCAGTGAGAAATGTGAGCTGCTTGTGTCAGTTCTCCTGAAATAATTGTAACCGTATAAAGGTACTACTCTTTTTGGGTGCCAGTATTTATAGACATGAGCAATGAAGTTGTACTATGTAGTAAATTCATCTTCCTATACAGGAATAAGGACAGTGCCAGTCAGAACACCCTGACAGTGTCTCTGTTCCAGAGTAAAGGCATCTATAAGGGTGGAGCTGTTTTGATGTTTTTGCATTTTGTAAGAATGTAATGCTTGTACGTAGACAAGCCTTAAAGCTTCCAAAGAGTCAGAGGTATTCTAGTTTCACTGTGTTAATATGGATGGCACCAAGGGAAAGAGCTAAATTTTCTATCAATGTAACAACGAAAAGGTAAAAAGACAAATGTTTCCCAGTATCAAAATGGGAACACTTAGGGTAAACTTGTAAATGTAACTATGACTAGGATATTTGTAGCACGTGAAAATGGACATTACTGTAAATTTTGAATACACGCACACTTAGGGGAATGATGGGTTATCCACATAAGAGACGGGAAAACTCTGATATGGGCTCCTGTGGATTCTCATCTATTTCTGTTTTTCTAGTTCCAAGTGCTTGCATGCATTTGCTGGAGTATTTTGATGCATTTGGTTAGTTACTGACCTCATTCTCTCCTGCTATTTATAAATTTTTTCATGTTTATTGACACTGAGCAATTTGGCTGCATGGTGTAGGGGGACACAGGCAGTATCCCTGTGCCCTCATGTCACCCTTTTTGGTGTGTGCAGAAGTGTGCAAATTGTGAAGAAACTTAGGGCTGTATGAATGTACTCTCATCCTTGCTGGGCTTGGTGTCTACTTTTATGGCTCTTTGTTCTGCCTGTGTTTCAGGGATGAATTTGCTCTTTATCACACAGATATATCCTTGGAGAATTGAATACCATAAATATTGCATAATATTTCCACAAGGGGACTGTTTTGTTCCTGGTTGTCTCTTCCCAGTTTTCTGAGGTTAACGTCTAGTGTTAAAGCTGTTATGTAAACTGAGCACCTAATGCACACCCAAGGACCTCTATTTGTCTCTTCCCAGCTGTGACTGCTGCCTCTCTGAACCTGGACAGCAATTCTGTGCAGTTGCATGAGTCACAAAATCTATCAGTGGTAGTGTTTATTGCAGTCCTGCATGCTTGCTGTGAGATACCAGGAGCCTTCAGCTGTACCTGCTTGTGTGTGTAAGAGCAACCCTGGGAAAGCATTGCGGAGCCAGCCACAAAACAAAGCAGCACGAAGGCGGGGGGAGACCCCAGCAACTGCAAAGGCTTCTGGGGCTGCCATAGGGGTTTCATGCATTTCATAGCAGATATATTGTAGACGTGGGATTTGGGTGATTTCTTTATTTTACAGACTCCTGGTATCATTGGAAATTAATGTACTGTGGCCATTTTTCCAGATGAGTGCTAGGTGGCTATCACTCAGGCACATCATGAGTTTCACGAACTCTCAGATGGTTTGCATGCATGTGCCTGGCCTGTTGGGTCTGGTCCTATGGCATCTCACTGTCAATGAGTGCACAGAGAAACTCACCTTATCATGGAAATCTTCCTTTCATTACTACATCAGCTAGAGCATCTGTAGTATGTGCGCTAAAAACAAAACAGAGATGCTACTACCTCCAGAGTCACAAGGGAGAGGAATGTTTTAATGAGAAAGACTGAGTGGGACTAATGTGTGCGAGTAAATGTAGTCTGCATGCTCTGATGGTTACAGTTTTCAATTAGGTGTTTCAGAACAGGCTTTAACTGGAAGTGGGGACTGAAATTTTAATTGGCTTCAAGCTGAAGTCAAGTCAGACTGTGATAGAGAGTTGCCTGACGGTGTGGTGGGTCAGGAGGTGTAATGCAGGCAGTGGTGAAAGTCTCTTTCCTGTGTAAGGTGAATACAGAGTATGAACTCCTGTGCAACAATAACAACAATCTATTGACATTTTGTATTGGGAGAGTCCCTCTAACTAAGGTCTCCTTTATACAAGAAGCACAAAGCCCTATTTTAATGATAACGGAAAAGAAAAAGCATAGTTAATTCTAGAACTTACAAAAGAAATTTTCAAAAAATAGCGAATGATACAACTATGCCAGATTTGAAACTGGAATAACACATGAATTTCTTTAAAAGCAAACAAACAAAGCTTTTTGTATGCAAATTTGACAGTTATAAAAACTCTTGAAGTTTATCACATAAACCCTTATAAATCATATAAATCTCTATTGATCGTACCTTGTAACTAAATTTAATGTAAGCTTTTTATGTGTTTCAGTCACAGTGAAAGACACATTAATGTTTGTATACATCTAGTTACTTCCAGAATTGTTGTATGTTGCCATTAAAAAAGAATTATCTTATTTTGTACAGTTTTATCCATCCATGTTGTCATGCACACATGCAGCTTTTTTCAGTTAAATACAAGCCAAAGTGTAAGTCATAACAGTAATGCACCTCATAGTATTATTATTATTGTTGTTATTATTATGAATTATTATACTTCTGTCCATTTTGAACTTAAATTTGCCTTGTGCATCAGTCTTCTTTTTAGCTTGTATGTACCTTTTGGACCTGCCTCAAATACCAGCAGTCACCCTGGTGTGGTGGACTCTGCATGTTATGGGCAGCTCATGTACATATTTCTAAAGTTTGTGTCTGTATTGATTTGAAACTTGTTCTTCCTTGTCTTCGCTCTATGTGTTATACCTACAACATATTTTAAGAAGCTTAGGGTAAGCACTTTGTCCCTCTCATTTGTCACATGTCTGTAATGTCTCAGTTGAAGCTAATGAGCTTTATCTTTTTGTGAGCTGTTACCTACTTAGGTTTATACAGAGCCGTAGAGTTGGGAAGTAATACGTGATTAAGACAATGTTTTGTGTCATACGTATATGTGATTTGTATAGTTATATGTATGTAAAATCAAGTATATAAATTATGTTGGTTAATATTAAATAGATCAGTTACAAATTAGTGTTGGTTTTAAAGAATATATTATGTCACTGATAGTTTAGGAGTAGGAAATAGCTGTAATTTCAGATTCTAAATGTTTTATTACTTATGATTAGTGATAAGGTTTTGTTACTATATTGACACTTCGAGTTATTTCCTTATCGTTAATTGAGGATTTATACATTCTTTTACAAACTGATTTTTTTTTAATGTACTTGTTTTTATGACGGAAGTACAGTTTAGCTGGGGTTGTCTTTTATATATCATTTTCAGATGGTATCATGGCATTAAATTTTTAATATTTGCATTAAAGAAAAACTTCTTCCCATTAAACTATTCCTATTACATGTGTATTCGCTCTTTGTACATCACTAAACATAGATAAACATTTAGTATTGAAACGATCATTAGCAGTGTATGGCATTTGATTTACAAAATTCAAACATTTTAGCACGTTACTTTTGTAAATGCCCCAAAGGATAGAATGAAAATTTTGTAGCATTAAACTAAATAATTCATTTATAATGTCAGAAAACATTACTTTCCAACAGTAAGTTATATATTAAGCTTTATAATAGTTCTCCAAGTAAAACGCAACTCCCATCAAGGTAGGTGTTGCCAAGTAAGCAGGACCAAAAATAAGCAACAAAATATTCTCTTGGAAATGCTTTGATGTAGAATATGGGCCAGATATGAATTTGATTCTTTTTCATCTTCAGTTGCTATTATTTTTAATATTGAATAATGTGTCATCATTGTCCGTCACTGATTCATTTGTTGTGAAATAGGTGACTAAAGCTAGCTACTGGCATTTGGTTTTATACTGGTTGTAAGCATGCATGAGTGAAAATAGATGTATAGAAGTGTGTGTTGTGCCTTTGGGCTCCTGAGGGTCTTGTTTTCTAGTGTCCTTTGTGATTTTCTTCAAGAACCACAACAGAAAGCCTGCTGAATCCACCTGAGGTTGGTGCTGCAGCCACTCACATTCTGTGCCTCTAGGGGACGTGGGGAAGATTATGCTTCTATTTGTGCAAGGAAAGCAATTTGTTTTACTGATAGATCATGCTTCTGTCTCCAGATAATGTGGAATTATAATGCATCATTTGAGCTCACATCCGTGTCCAACATTTCACAATTTTTATTATGTCCATTCTAGTCCTGGAATAACAGTCCATTTATTGCATTTTCTTTCAAAATTTTAATGTTACATACATGAGAGTACGAAGTAGTGTCTACAGCAGAGAAAACTCAGTAACTGTAACTTGAATAAATAACTTCTCCATTCTCTGATATACATTTAATTTAACAAGGGTTGTTTTGAAGTTCATCAGCAGTAGTGCCTGCCTATGAGGAAGTAAACAAGTACAGGATACTTAGTTTTAGAACATTCAACTTCTTCATAATCTAAGTAAAGGTAATTGTGTGTGTACTGACTTTGAGATATGGGTGAAACCAAAAACCAATCCAGTGGAAAACCAGCACCCCAAACCAAAGATAAAACTACCACAAACCAAACCGAAACATTACAGAATTCCTGTGGTTAATCTAAAAGATGATGTTTTGGGGAACTTCTATGCAAGTCTTTAACCTTTGACCTGGGCTCAACACCATGAGAGGAATTCTACAGTTTTCTGATATTTTTGTTGTTTTGAGTACAGGGAGAAAAAAAGTACTTATGTGGAGAATGATAATCTTAATAAAAATTTGGATCTCATAAGATCAAAATCATGCTTGGGCTTGTGGGGAAAAAAGTACCTATTCTGTATTCCCATTGATTATTTTAGCAAGACCACAACTTTTTGAATGCCTACTGCTACTTTTATTTGTTAACTCATGAAAATAACCAATGCTTATAATTCTTTTACATCTTTTTGTTGTTGTTGTTGTTTTTGTTTTGTTTTTCTATTTTGTTTCTTGGGCTTGAGTATATGGAGGGAACTGTGAATTAGAAAACTATAAAAATGTGGCATAATAAATAAAGATCTGGATCTAGGATTTGTTTCAGGATTTTTAATGATCACAAAGCTGAGTGAAAATGCATAATGTTTGATAAGTTGCTTAGGCTTGTTTGTGCTTACATAATCAAGTCAAAATTTCAGAGACATAGTTTCTGATTGTTCAATTTGGGGTAGGCTTTTTAGGGTACTCAGACACAGGGATCTGAGATAAGATGTCACGTAAAAAGTATGAATATCTACCTGTGCTTTGGTATCTTCCTACGAGCAGTGACATTGCAGAATTTAATTAAACTCTGTTAGCTTTTTTTGAGCAGCTAGGTTTGAAACCAGTAGAAGGCAAAATACTATTCTTAGGGAGGAGGGAAGAATTTGAAAGTTAGATAAATTTGCTTCATTTGGATTTAAATAAGCAATGTCTATTCTCATCTGTGCACTCAACTGAATGCTTGAGAGCTTCTTCTATGTCAACATGTGATTTTTGAGTGAAGAAACTCTTAACCTACTTTGCAATGTTTAATTTTTAACCTGACAGTATAGTTCTTATTAATTGCTTGAAAGTCCTTTAGCTGTCTATTCCCTGATTCTTTCCCAGAGGCGTGATTTAATTTTAAAAGTCATAGTGTATTCAGCTCTAATTATTGGAGGACTCGTTCTAGACACGTAGTAAGGTATGTTAATGACCAAAAACTGTATCAGCTACAGTCAATGTCAGTACTACTTCAAGGACACTGTCATTTAGCTTCCATAAAATCTCTGCTAATATCTTTTAATCTGATGATAGTCAGATTCAGGCAAGCTGCATGATATTTTGAAATAATCTTACTACCTCGGTTTGCAATGCAGCTGGAACAAGTCTAGAGTAAACATGTGTTTAGAAAATGTTAATTTGATTACAAAAGAAATGCAGTCTGTAGCCATTATATATCTAAAAAACCCCACAAACAAAACAAATCCAAAAAACTGAACTCCCCCTAAAACCTGTTCTTACTTATGCCAGTGAAATCCCTATGATTTGAATTACACCATACAGTTAGGAACATAATTTGGTTCTTATTTTATTAACTTATGTGCTGTTTATGGTTGTCTCACCTAACAAAGAATATTAATTAACAATTTGCTACATTATTGGAATTTAGTGTGTTGATGACATTAATACATTTTGTATCTCTACAAAAATAATTTATTAAAAAATCATATAATGATATTTTGTTTTGTGCTGAAAAAAACACATGTAGCTTTATGCTAACAGTCAATGCTAGTTAAACACAGAAAATGATAGTCCAGTCTGGTATTGTCAGGAGTAAGTGTCTCTTTATTATCTCTTTACTATTTTGAACTTACGTAATTTAAAATAGCCAATCTATGTAAAAATTATTTAGGCTGCATTTTGTTTTATGTGTTATTATTTTTTTCATCCAGGTCTTAGTCTGAAATCCACTGAAGCTTATGCTTGTGTTAAACCTTCAGTATGTGAAAAGCCCCACAGAAGAATAACTTGACTTCAGTGTTCTTGAATCAAACCGTCAAATTACATATGTACCATGTTCCGGTTGCCTCCAGATTTTTTTTCTCCTGTCAGCAGGGTAAATACTGATGCACTGATGTTTTTTTGTCTGGTTCTGTTGCAGCTTACAATAACTTCCCAGACCTTCACTTCTCTTTATGTCATGACAGCAGTGAGAGACTGTGTTGTTCTGAAGTGACCTCAACATTGAGCAAATCTGTAGATTGCAGTGAATTTAGGGTAATATATAATAGGATCCTAATGATAAATGAGTATTTAAACTTGCTCCAGGTCGCAGGTATGGGCACTATACAGCACCTTTTTAAGATACATACAGTAAGATCTGTCCAATTCTACTGTGGAGATGGAGTAGGTGTATGGATGGAAGACCAGGGTACAGCTGGAAGACCAGCTTGCAATCAAGCTTCACATGACTGCTGAGAGGTTTTCCATCAGTCACTCTTGTGTGACTTCTGTTTATCTGTTCGTGCCAGGAGAACTTCTGATATGTGACTGGTAGAGAAAATACTGTGAAACAAGTAGTTGGCAATACTGCCCTCTAAAACCTCTTAACTGTTATTACCTCGCAACATGTGCTATCAAGCTTCTGGGTTCCCCAAATACATCCTGGGCTTGGTTCCTTGAGATGGCTGTGTCTGTGCTTGTTTGCATTTGATTTCTCAGTGGAGATGACACAGCCAAGTTCGTCTGTCAGTCTGGTTCACCTTTGCCAGACAAGCTCAGTAGAAAAGCAGAGATTTTTTTTTTATTATTATTTTTATTTTTTGGTCCAGCTAGGGATTAGTCTGTAAGGCAGAAATTCAGAATCAAAACATCAGTGGCAAAATAAAGCAAGCATATCCCTCAATCTTCAGCTGTTAATTTGGGACCTTTCTCATTATTCACCTTACCAAGAATATTGTGAATGCCCCATCCCTGAAAGTGTTCAAGGCCAGCCTGGATGGGGCTTTGAGCAACCCGTTCTAGTGGGAGGTGTCCCTGCCTATGGTAGGGTTGGAATTAGATGATCTTTAAGGTCCCTTCAAAACCAAACCATTCTATGCTTCTATGAATATTTCTGAGATGTCTTGTTTTTCAGAGCTGTGTGTCCAGTCTTCTTGGAAACTGCTATCTGGGTGACTCCCTAAATACCACTTCCTGCTTTTTCTGTCTTTTATTTAAATAACTTATTATGGTCTAACTCTCAGGCAGTGAAATTCTGCTTATAGACATCTCAGTCTGAAAGGTAGTAGGAACATAGTGATCTGTCTGTGACAGATCAGCTGGGTGATATTGTTTTAATTTTTTTGTTTTTGAGGACAACAACTTCATTCTGTTCCTCCCACTCCATCCCTTCCTTAAGATATAACAAATCATTTTATACAAATGGAAATGACACACCGATGGTTTTATTGACATTTTTTAGGCCTGCTACGTAGTTCCCATTCTTACTGAGTCTTCTAGCTAGGAAATACTGAGCTGTTGGGCTAACTTCTCCCTGGCATTTTGAACTTGTCATTCTTCACAGGGTCTTGTAAGCAAAGAACTTTAAAAAAAAAAAAAAAAAAAAGTAATTGCAAGCATAGTTCCCATGATAGGTTTCTGTTGAGAATGCAACTGACACAACTGAATGTGCTTTTAACGTAGACCTAGTAAAAAGATGCATTGCCCAAACAGTCCCTTCAGCCCATCTATTGCCAGCTTGGGAATTCTAGTGTTGCATACATCTACCACATTAAAGATGTAATTATGAGAAGCACACTTCTGTAATGCAGAGGGAGTGTGTTATCAAGAGTAAGCACTGCCAGATGGCAGGCGATCTAAAAGAGCATTTTAAAAGGGTCAAAATCAAAAATGTCTGAAATCCAATGGCTTATTAAGCAGTAGACGTTGCGTGTGTGGGACAAGTGAGAGATAAGAAACCTAATTTAGGTGCCCACATGATCAAAATTGACTTTTAATTGCATACATTCTGTCGGTAAATATCTGAAATGCATGTTTTTATTAACTTGTGAATGTTTATTGAAATTGGAGCAGAATATTAAGTGCAATGATATACTGCTGGGTGTTATATTCGAGTAGGGTTTTTACATGTATTTATTGAAATTTTAAATTATTTTGGTGGGTGATCTCTCTGAAACAGGTGAAAAAAAATCTAAAAACAATTTCAAAGTATTTGATGTTGGAGTACCTAACGATTTTATTATTTCATGTGCTTTGCTAGATATGAACTAAATAAATGATAACTGAATCAAATTAAACTCTTCGTTTTAGTGACCTATTTAAGGATATAAGCCATGAGTTTTAAATTTCTTGCTTCTCTTTTAAACTGAAAACTGAAGCTGTTCTTGTTTCCTAGGCGTGCATTTTCCTGTAGTCTGCCTTTGTGCCGTCTTTTGCATGCTGGCTAATTTTCCTTTGGTGAGAGGTAATTCCTGTTAAGATGGATATCTGCAAGACTCCTCAGTGCTGTATGATCTGAAGCCAGTGTTACTCAGTAATTTCCACCACCACCTCACTCATTTCTGAGGACTATATTAACATCGCTAGATGTGACCAGGGATGTTTCTGTTGTTTCTAAATTGCAGCCAACTTTCACATTCTACACAAGATCAACTAAATGTATTTTTTTGTGGAAGGTCTGTAAGAGCTGCAGTGAACTTCCACTCCCATGCTTGCTCCCCACAACGTGACAGGGTTCAGGTTTGGAAGGAGAGCCAACTGTACAGCCCTGAAAAGCAGGTACCAGGAGACTGCACATAATGGTAGCAGGTGTTGCTGCTCTGGGTACTGATTGTTACCTTCTTTTTTTTTTGACCTAGTAATTCCATTAAGTGTCACTGAATTGCAGCTCAACTTAGTATTGAATGTACATAGTGTTTTTCACTGGCAAAATGAGTGAACAGAATATGATATTGAAGTTGGTTTCATGTTTCCAGTACAAAGTTTTCTATTTCTGGAATGGCTTTGAAAATGTAAATTTTACCCAGGGCTCTGAACAGTGTGTGCAAATGTACAGTATGCTAGGTGAAGATCTGTGATGGAGGTTAGGAACCTATCCATCTTTGGATGTCAAAAGAAGCTGGGGACGCAGGTACTTTAGGCATCTGGACTCTGCAGCTGAATACCTTTCACAATTCTAGTTATGAGGAGCTGTAAATGGCAAAACTGATTTTTAAAAATAGCAACCAATGGGTTTAGTGTATTCTCTGAATTAATATATCAGAATAACTTAAATATGCTTCCTATTTCATTTCATTCAGATTATATATTTTAATTGTGCTGTTTGTCTATCAGTATTTTTCTCAGGTATTTTTCTATCAGTATTTTTATTCTGATGAGAAGTTCTACCAATAAATTTTCACCCTAAATTTCTTTGTTCTCGGCCAATGAATTATTAACATCTCTTTGTCTTTTCTAATTATTGCCCTTCTTTATCTTAAACTTCTTTGAATAGTTCATCACTCACTGTGCTCCAAAAAAGTAAGCACAAATATTTGACTAAATTAAATTTTGTCTTTCTGAGGGAATATTGGATTGTAGCTAAAACATATTCTGAGATCTCCAAAGTAAAATGTTTTAATTTGCAGAAAGCCAGAAACCTATTTATTGTCCGTAGACAACTTCATTTTGCTTGAATGTGGATGAAAGATAAAGATGGGTATCTGGCATTTTATTTGTCATGGTAAAGGGAAGCTCTTTCTGTTTTGGTGTTTCAAAGCAATAATCATCTGTCTGCAAGGTAGTAAGTAGCTACGTCGTTACTTTTGCTGTTGGTTATCCTTCAGGTCATAGGTCCCTGACCAAAGTTTCTTATTTGGAGCAGCTTATCAGTGGCTACTATTACAGGCAGCTTTGCTTGCGGGCACACACTTTCCCTTGTCGCCCCCAACCTGCATGGCGTGCCTGATCTCCAGAACTAGCCTGGGGGCTGCGCAATCCCAGAGGGGTATGGTGGAGTGCTTCGTTTGAACTCCTGAATACTGAAGATGGAGAAGTTCTGCACCAAGAGGCTTCAAAGTCAACTGTGAAAAACAAAGCACCCTACCAAATATGAAGCTTGCTGGTGGAGAAGTAGATTATTAAATAATTTCCCTTTTATATTTTTTTCTGATAAATATTTATAAGAGAATGTTGTAAAAAAGTCTATGGTAAAGTTTGAATAATTTTTCAGATCTTAGTATTTCTATCAATCTTTTATTTTTTTCAGGCTGAGAATGACATGTTACTCTGCAGCTCAGAGTAACATGTGATTGCCATATTTTAATAAAAAAATAAGGGCAACTGCAGAGAAAAAAAACTTTATCCAATAAACATATTTTTTATAACAACTTTACTTCCGATGGTTCTGTCTCAATCTAGATAGAATAGAAACTTTTACTAATTTATGTAGTGGTAACAAATGTCTTCCAGTGGTTGAAAAACAATTTCATATGACTGAATTAAAATAATTAGCAGATATATTTAAACACAAAAATTTAGTAAAGGTTAAGTTTTTAGAAATGGATCTTGAACATCCACTGCAGTGCTGTGTATACCTGTGAAAAACTGCAATGGAAACTCATTTTTTAGTTACAGCTGTGGGAATAATATGCCTAGCAGTACTGCTTCTGGCAAAGGTGTATCAGAAAGAGAAAAGCTGTCATTGCATTTCATGTTGAGGCAATTTTTACGGAGTTCCTGATGTTGCAGGTTATCTCTTGTTTTGCAGATTGAAAAATACCTAATAAACATGTGTGCACAGGGAGAATGTTGGTCTTTAAGGGGATGGCTTTTTTTTTTTTTAATTTATTTTTTTTTAGAATAACCAAAGCAATCTTATTGAAAAAGAGCCTTCTTTGTTTCCTTATATTGAATTAAATTGCAAAAAAGCTGTTCAGCAATAGCATTGGGTTGCACTGTTCATAAATCTCAGAGATGGATTTTACATACCCAGAAACTTGCTTTGTATTCCAAACCTCTACCCTTGGCTGAGTTTCTTGCAACTGCATTACAAGGGGTTTTCCTTAGGCCTGACTGTACGGAGCTTGCTGAAGCATTAGGGAGTGAAATAGCATGAAAAGGAGACAAGAGAAGCAGAGGTAAAACTATAATATCATGATTACTTAGGCCAGTAACTAGAACATCTTTGAACATCCTATATTCTCTTCCTTGTTTGCTTTTCTGTTCTGGATTTTCCTTTTTGTTTTAAACAAGTGAATAGCAGGTCTATCTGATTGATGCTGGTGCTGTCTAGCAGCATAATGAGCTGGCTTGTTTTGGTGGTGCATGTGGAGAGCTATGCTGTCAAAAGGATGATAAGATTGGAGCATTAAGTATGTAAATTGGGAAATCTTAAAGAAATGTTAGCGTTGTGTTGCATCCATTTAAATATTATGGAAGGCAAATGGCTAACAGAGGGATCTGGATGCCAGCTGAATAATGAAACAAATGGAGGATTCTGAATATGGTTGGTGTGAGGAGTAGAAGCCTGCACAAGCTGCTTTTCCTGGTAGGGACAGGTGTTTCAATGCATGAAGTGTGAAATTTTGTTTTGAGAGAAAATGGTGGGTGAAACTTGATATTGAACTTCCTAGCTGAGCATTTACCTTCCTACCCATGCATTAGCACAGAACTCGCAAGGTGCGTTGCCCTGCAAACAGGGTATTGTAATGTGGACTTATGGGGAAAGGCTTAAGCTGGCTTGTGGAAGTCACATCTGTCATTTCTTAAAGTATTTGGTGAGGTATGAATTGTATTTTCAGTTGATTTTTTTAGTGCTATAAGTAAATTGATACAATGAATTCGGTTTACAAAATACCAACTGAGACTAATACCATTTCAGCTTGTTTATTGGAGCTTGTATATGAACGCTTCTGTTCACTGGTCAGCTCAGGAATGAAAACCATCAGCCCAGATGCTGAAAGTATAGACTAGTTTCCATCGTGTGGAGGAGAGGATTTGAACCTTAACATTTACTTTGCATTGCACCTCTGGCATGGATATTTTCAACATCGCTATCACCTCTCATAGTTATTATGCTTTGACAGAGCAAAAAAGTGGGAAGGACTCTCTGACCTAGTGGCTACTTTACCTGGGGAGAGGTTATTGGTTTCTGCTGCAGTTTATATCTGCTAAGTCAAAGGAGAAGATATCAACAGCATACCTCACTCAAGGAGATAACAGTGCCTTTTGAAGCCAATGATTTACTGCAGTGTGATATTCATGGATTACAAGAAACCAACCTACTGATCTTTAGAACCATACTTCCACTTATTTTGAAGGAAAGGTTGAAAATATTGTTTCATTGTCAATACTTGCTTTTGTATTTGAGGAAGATCAGTCATAAATAGCTGTAAAAGTGAATAATAATATAACTTGATATATTTCTCCTAATTTGATTACTTACTCTTGCATTAAAATCTAATACATCTGTATAGATACATAAGAGGCATATGAATACTGTCAGGTATATTTGTTTTTACTTACGATGTAAGAATAAAAAGTCTGAATAGGTAATCCATTCACTTGTTTCACACCTGTCTGTAGTTCTTCTAAATGCATCTGTTTTTTTTTTCCCTTGAATTTGAAGACCACCTCATTTTTTTTAGTAAACATAGTGCCCAATCTCTCCTTCAATTAACTTTTCCAAGAATGATAAACCATGTTCAGCTATTTAAAGTTGCTTGTCAGTTTGTACTGTGTCTTTGTACAACAATATGCACAAAGATTTTTTTTTTCATCTGAAAATCAGAACTGAATTGTTAGTATATTTGTCAAATGCCAGAAATCTTGGTGTGTTGTGTTCGCTAAGTTGATACTCATGTCTTGTTTTTGTTTTCAGAGGTATTCACCTCAGAAAAGCTAATGGTCACAATTCACTTGGTGGTTACAAGCCGGTTCCTCACCAATAGTCATGACTGGGATGTGTCAATAACTACTAAGGAATGTTTTCCCTGTCATCTCTTCTCCTGCTCCTTCTCTGAAGATAGAAATGGACTTTTCTCCATCAGCAGAAGCTTTAAACATTTAAATATTACACCGATAGCTGGGAGATTTAATTGGTTAAAAAAATATTAAAGAGCAATATTAATTCTTATTATTCTGACATAAATCAGTAGTTAGCATGTTAATTGGCATGTTAGCCATAAGGCATTTGCTGTTTTCTGCACTTTTTCAAGAATCTCTAAGGCATAAAAAAAAAATAAATAAAAAAGCTTTGACAAGAATTACAGAAGGCTTCTCCCAATTTAAGCCTCTCAACTTTTACTTCATATAGAGGCATCCTAAATGTCATGTTTTTAAATGGCACTCCTAAAATTTCTGTCACTACAAAATTCTTAATTAGTGCAAGTGCTCCAACATGAGATACAAGATTATTTTGCAGCTGAAATATTCTTGGATCTCCATCTCTTTCAGAGTTTTTCTCATTCCTGTGAAGTGGTCCTTTCTAATTTGAGAACACGAATGTTTTTTTTTCCCTTCCCCCCAGTGATCTGCTACAGAAATTTGCTGACACTTAAAGAATCAGAGTCTGGCAATTAGTGATTGATTTATCAATGGCAATATGAATTCAAAACACAGCAGCTGGAGTGCCTACACAAAATGTTGCTTGATACTGAGAGGCTATGGTCCAACATTATGAACAGAAAGAGTCTGGGAAAGACATATTATTTGTGAGGCATGTTGGAAGCATTGAACAGACGCAGTTTTGATGATCTTAAATATTTATGGATTGGTCTGGCATACAGGGCAGCACAGATAGGTCCAACCTTTTCCAGCAGCAAACTCAGTTGTGTGTCCTGACTCTTCCCCTGCACTTTTTCCTAGGTGGTAGATGTTTGGACAGGAGCACTAGCCTGTTTTTTTTTTCTTTTTTTTTCTTTTTTTTTCTTTTTTTTATTTTTTTTTTTAATATTTTTTTCACCAAGGAGTGAGCCTGAAGGAAGGAGGAGCTGTGCAAAGGTGAGGGCATTCCAGCACATTGGCAGAGCTCCTCCAGGAGCAGTGCACTTCTCTTGCCCAAGGTTAGATGGAAGTCAGACTTTAGTTCTTTCTACTATAATTTAATAAGTTTCTCAGGAGGAAAACCAACTGCAAACAGCAGATGTATTCAAGCACTTATGGTAGGGGATTATTGGCTAAAACCAAAGAGACTCATTATTAAATAATATTGCCATGTTACATAAATTTCTCTTTGTCCTCTCCATCCTCCTCTCTGACATGCAGTGAGGGTAATGCTACTCTTCTGTCTTTATTTTTCCATCTCAGAACATGAGACTTAATCTGCTAATGCCTGTAAAATGGTATGAAAACTTTGGACCAAAGCTATTGCATCAGTACTAATAAGTACAATTCTTTTGATGAAATGTCCCATCCACTACCTAAGTTGAATTCACTAAAAATATACTTATATAATAGTTTAATAGAAATCAGTCAAATTTACAATCACTGTCTGTGGACAGTACTGCAACTTTTCTTTTCTAGTAATCAAGGCTGTGATGCACTCAAGCTTTAAACTGAATGAAATGCCATAAGCAAAGCCTTTCAAAAGTAGCAAATTGCTGTTCATTGGCTTCATTGGGTTCTGATCAGCTTCCCCAAGAGCTACATTCATCTAATCATTTGCCTTATGCATATAATTGCAACTGAGCTAGAAACTGCAAATCTCCAATGGTAATTGTGTTTTCTTATCCGGTAAAACTCATGAAAAAAAAAAAAGTTGTATGAAACTGTTCAATTTGCTATTTTTTAGGTACAGTCTATAGCTGTATAAAACAACAAAAAAAAAGAGGATTCACCAGTGCTGAATTTTATTAATTTGTCTTTGAATTCATTTTCTTATACTATGCAGAAAATTGCATCAATATTTAAAAAATAACAGTAAAGCACATAGATTGTATTTCCAAGCATATATGGCTAGTCTTGAAGTGAAGGACTTCAGTATTGGTTTAACATCAAATGAAGTTTTCAGACCATCCAAAGTCTTCATTATTATGATTGTAATTAATTTTATTTTAATTGATTTTAGTCTGAAAGAGAATACAGCCCTTGGGCTGGAAGATTGCCAGGTCCAGCACTGCTTGTAATTTGTGTTGTGAAACTGAGTTTTCAGAACTTCAGCCTCATCCTAGACTCACCCTTCTCAGGCAGGTAGAGAAGCCTTTCTGGAGCTTTCCTTAAGTCAGTGAAAGTTCATTAAGCTTGATATGTTTTAAATGAAAAAAGAATAGCCAATTTGGATGATATTTTCAAATGAGACTATCACAGGCTCCTACTTCGTAATAGTATTACTACTTAATATTTTTGCAGTTCAAGATCAGCACTTGAATTTCAGGAGATGCTCTTAGTACTCTATTCTACTGCTTTAAAATAGGTAGGAGTAAGGCATGAAAGGGACTGTTTCAACCTTGCAAGATTCCTCATTTGCATTTATTAACAAATTGAAAGCAGTCAGAGAAGAAACAGAGGGAAATAAGAAATATAAATAAAATTTTCAGGATTAAAAATCGCTTTAAAAAAAAACGAAACCCAACCTTTTGCCTTCCTAAAACTTTGCAGAATGAAGTGTAGTCCCAAAGCTGGGAAAAAAAAGAAACCTTGAAGAATGAGTACATTCAGATGAGAAAAAGTTTTATCCATGTAGAAGAAGAACATAAATGCAGAAGTAACCTGTTTTCCAGCAAAAAAACTGTCAAATCTGAAGAGCAGTGAAACTTCACTAGTTATTTTAACATATTTGCGTTAATGTGATCACAGCGCTAGGCTAAAGCAAATTATATGTTTGGAGAAATAAAAAGATTGCTTCATTTTATATCATCTTTCATGTGATACATCCAGAGGTCAGAACTTGTAAGTCACAGAAGCACTTCACAATATGTTTGCAATATTTAAACATTTAATTCTCCTTCCATGGAAGATATTGAATGCAATATTTCTGGTAAAAAAAGTGTAAGAAATTTTATTTACATGCTTTTTTTCCCAGAAGAAACATGGGTGGGTGGACACCTGTGTCATCATGAAAAATAACTCTGGGTCCCTGATGAACACCGTCCCTTCTTCCTCCTTCTGTCCTCTCCAGCACATCCCAATGATTTTCTGAAAGTTGCAGATGGTTTCAGGTGTGTTTAGCTTTGCTCTCTGTTACTAAAAGAATAAAATTAATAGAGCTGCAAAGCAAGAGAAAGATGACATGTCCTGTGAGAATCAAATTCTGATATGACTAATCCCAAGTTTAGTACTTGTTACACTATGCTGTAATAAAGATTTAAATTACTGTTATTTGTACTCAGATTTGTCCTATATAAGATATTGATTTCTCTGTAAGGTGAATTGGTGATCCATGAAGTAAAAGAAATAAAGCTATGTTTGAAGGTGAGAGGAAGATATCAAGTACTCATTTCACTGAGCATCTGCTAGCTGATCAAAATATTTAACTAAAGAGGAGACAAGTTTTCCATGGAAAACTTGTGAAAATTTTCTACAGTTCTTGATTCCCTGACTGTGTAGAGTGAAATTGTGTCTGGATAAGGTCTGGACTGAAAGATATTTTATAAATAATTTGAATATCTTTTTCATTCCTTCTAACATTTCAGCCTTCTAACATGGCTGATGAGTATTTGTGACTGAATTTCATGAAGTTTTTGTGTTGTTTTGTTTTAATACTCAAGTTTCCATGATCTTTCTGGAAACTAGAAAGCTGTCATATTAAGCAAAGCCCTGACTCCTCTGTAGCCTTCAGTCAAAACACCCAATACCTTAGAGATGCTGTTAGCTCTGCTGCTTGATTTGTGAGACTGCTGATAACTTCTGCTAGGTCAATGCAGGTGTACCATAAGGATAATCATTTATCAATATGCACAGATTCAAGGACAATGAGACCGTGTCAATGGGCAGCATCCAGAAAATAAAAGGAAATGCAAATCTCAATGACTTCTGACACCATTGTATATACAAGTTATACAGCAAATTACCTAGTTCAGAGCTGATTTTTTTTTTTTTTGTTCTTTAAAACACAGCTTTCTCTGGGTTGGATATATAAAGCAGAAAATAAAATTCCTGCTAGAATTTATAGTGCATTACATTATTAAGCTTGATACAAACATTGATTAATTAATGCTAAGGCTTTTTTTTATCACTTCTTTGGAAGGAACTCGTTTTAAACAGACTGTTTGTCCTGTTCTTGAGAACTAGTAGCAATAAATAAACCACCAAACTTTCAGCATGTTCTGGAGATGTAAAAAACACCTTGTTGTCAGTGTGTTTGGAAAGTAGAGAAGATAAATTATGAGTGAAAAGATCAGGGAAAGAGGACTGGATTCAAATAGTTATGTCTGACAATATCATAGTAATTGTGTGACGTTTTCCTGTATAAAATGGCTCCTTAAAATATAGAAAAATATTCTTAAAACTGTGCTTTTTTACTGTTTCAGAACTTAGACTTTTTTCACCTATAGATATAAAAACTGTGAGAACCATTTCAAATGTTTCAGTAATAATTGAGTGCAGATTTCAGTGCTGATAACTGTGGTTTTGGTTAATGGCAACTAGCAGTAGCTGTACTGAGTACAGTATCTGTACTGAGCTAGCTTTGAAGGATCAGTAAGCTCTATAGCCATTTGCCATGGGTAGTCTGTGCATGTCACTATGAGCTTTCAAAGTTTTTGTTATGCTAGGTTCTTCTTTTTTGCCTCCTTCTGAACAAGTTTGTGTCATAGGCTTATCACGTCCTCGCTTTTTGTCAACGTGCTTAGTACCTTATATAAATCTGCAACTTTGAGGCTGTAAGCTTTAAAGATTTATAAACATCCTCGTGCGGGTGGAGGGAAGCAGCTAAACCAAATAAATAGTTCTAAAAATAGCTTGAAACAAAGGGTTACTCTGTGTCTCAATAGCAGCTCCTTGCATGGCCTTCTGAAGCTTTTCAGTTGGCTCTCAAATAGGTGAATAGTAGGATGTTCTGAACTGCTGGGCAAGGAACACATTGTATTACTTTCTCTGCACAGGATACAGAGGGCAAGACAGGGAATTACATCTATTTTTTCTCACCTGAAAGAAAAATATCATATAATGTGGTCAAGAAAATGGCATTTGGAAACATTTTCCTAAAGGAAAACATGATTCATTTCTAAATGAAAAATGAATCATACTCTAATAAGACTTTTTCTAGCTACATAATCAGATTATACTGCATTGCGCACTAAAATCAAAATACAAAACTGATGCAATCTCATAGACCTTGGCATTAGATTTTATTTTATTACTGAAGCCCTGACTTAACACAACTTTTGCTGACATACAGCATCAGGAATGCCAGTGTGTTTTGTATAACCACAGTGCATAATGATCCTTTAAACTGGATTATTGTAGGATAAAATCAGCTGGTTTGGTATTAGATTTTTTTTTTTTTGGGGGGGGGGGGGGTGGATGGTTTTTGTGTGGCTTTGGTTAGCCTCAGTTACATAACTACTCTTATGGTTAGGCACTTATGATCTGAAATCAGGGAATACTTTGATTAGGAGAAAGGTACAGATACACGTACATCTCTTGTGATTATTTTCTTGTTATTTCCCATTCATTTTCAGGATTCCATGGAGAAGTATGTTCCTTAAAACAGCTTTGAGAAAAAATTTGGTTGATAGCTTTGTAAAAGCACTTGTGGTAATTTTACCTATGGGTCTTATTAGCAGTGATATATAAATTTAGTGTCTCCTTCTGTATGGTAATTCTAGATTATTGAAGAGGTATCTAGTACAGCAATAAGCCTATTAGTTAAAGAAATGAGGAGATAAATATGGAAGTCTTTGCTAGTGTGCAGGTATGGTGGGTACCATCAAATTTTGAGCTCAAATACATTTATAGCAGTTAGTCTTCACATTTGTTGCAAAATTGAAAATGTGTAAGACAGAAATCACATTGTTGTACATGAGGAATAAACTTGTAAAGTTTATTTTATGCTATTTCTGAGTGTCAGTTAAGGTACTTTGCTATCTACTCTATCAAATGTAAGTCAAGCTTGGTCTCTGTAGCCTTACCCTGGAATAAAGAATTTTAAAACTGGGAATTCTCATGCCACCCTCAATCCTATGCCACTCTTCTTTTAGTGTGTTCAGTAACAGTTGTTTATTTTGTATTCTTAGGTTAGCAATTTGTGAACTGAGAAATATCTTCAGGATTAAGCTTGAACTACAGGGAATTTATAAACCCTGATCATTTGGAGAATACAACAAGCCATCTCTAGAATCTAATATAACCTGTATGCTGTGTGCAAGTTTTGCAAAAACTAAACATGTGGTTCTACATGTGGTTCTGAAACATTCTGTGGCCAATTAAACTTTTATAATTATCACTGATTGCCATGAACATTTACCTTGTTGGCAACCAGGCAGGCAGTGCTGGATGCTGTGCTGGTGACATGTCCACCACCAAAAACTCACTGCAACCGATGGCCCCAGCAGTCAGGTCCTTGTGAAGCCATTGCTGCCTCTGGTCTTCTAGAAAGGCCACTGAGTCCAGGGGGAACAACAGTTATTGACTGGTTTCTGTGCCTTTCCAGACTGTTAAGCTGAACAGATCATGCTGCCTTGCTTACTTCAAATGTTGAGTGTGTATAGTTTGTGCTATCTCGCTGTTACTGAATAAGGTATCAGTGATTTTTATGGGGTTGATCTGGAGATGTAGGGATGCTGATGCTTTGCATGGGAATGTATGAAAGTCATAGGATCACAGGATAATTTAGGTCAGGAAGAACCTGTGGGAGGTCATCTAGTCCCACCACCTGTTCAGTGTAGGACTGCAAAGCTAGATCTTTTCTCAAACAGAACAAGAGGTCATACTTGGGGTTCGTGCTTTGCTAGGTTCAGTTTCAGTTCTTTTACTGACCAAGATTAAATTTCTTTGACAATCTAACATTCAGGAGTCAGCATAATTTTCTTAGAATCTGTTGGGTATATATTACTGTCCCCTGAAAATCTTCCATCAGGATGGATGTGTGTTCTATGTAATAGGCAGTTTTACTCACTGTTATTATAGTAGATGATAAAGATATGAGCCTGGCTTTTTACCATTCTGTACCAAGCATTGTTAGCATTCAGAGAGGAGCATTTAGGTGATACTGGAGCAAAATAGTGAAATGCAATATCCATTTTATACCATGGAAGTTGCAACTTGTTATTTCAGAGGTAACTTTTTAGCTACCTCTGAAAGATGATAGTCTGTCAGGTTGTAAAAATGCATGGAAGTTCAATTCAGATTTTAAAAGAGGATGAAAGTTTTGTTATTAAGCAATTTTATTCATTTATTTATTTATTAATTTTGCTTCAGCGCTTTTTTTTTTCCCTTCCTGTGATTTTATTCCAGCACTGTAATGGCATGAATGCCATTATTCATAGAGGCACTTACATTTAATATGTTATCCGTTAGATATTTGGGTTTCCTTTTTGACAGAAGCCATAAAAAATAAATAAAAATACTGCATTGCTAAAGCACTTGTGATTGGCAAGAGACATCCATTTTACTTATATAAACACGCTACTAATAGGTTTTGACAGGGGTCTGGAGAATTCTATTGAGTGCCACACGCATACCTTTCAGATGGAGTGATAAGCATGGTACTGTCTTTATCCTAGATACATATTCTTGAGAAGGAAGGCATATAATGAAGAGCATTAATTACTTTGTCTTTAGTGACTGTGAATATACTAAATGAGTTAAAACAAAGTTGTATCAGAAAAAAAAAGTTGTCCTAGCATTAACAAGATCAAGCATCTGCCTATATGTAGTATCTCTATACAAAAGCATAGTGTAATTGCTAACCCAAAGTAAATACACACCTAAAATGTTAGCACATTTGGGCAAAACTGACACTGAGTTTTAGTACTGTAAGTAATTTGTACAGAGCCAAAAATATGCTTGAAGTGAAGTTGGTGGTGTGATAGGGACCGTTTTTCGAAGCAAGTTATACCTCATTGCATCAACCATTCTGTTTCTTCCATTTTTTCAGGTTTTACTGGGACTTAATTATGCTCATTATGATGGTTGGAAACCTTGTCATTATACCAGTTGGAATCACATTCTTCACAGAACAAACAACAACACCATGGATTATTTTCAATGTGGCATCAGACACTGTTTTTCTATTGGACTTGATCATGAATTTCAGAACTGGGACTGTTAATGAAGACAGCTCTGAAATAATACTGGACCCTAAAGTCATTAAGATGAATTATTTAAAAAGCTGGTTCGTGGTTGACTTCATCTCATCAATACCAGTGGATTATATCTTTCTCATTGTAGAAAAAGGAATGGATTCAGAGGTTTACAAGACAGCAAGAGCACTTCGTATTGTGAGATTTACAAAAATCCTCAGCCTGTTACGTTTACTACGCCTTTCAAGACTGATTAGATACATACACCAGTGGGAAGAGGTAAGAGATACAAATACATCATTCACTTCTGTTCATATAAAAACAAGAAAATCTGGTCAGGTCACTCTGTAAAGCTGTGGAAGAACCAGAATGGGAATAAAAGCTTTTTACTCACCAGGTAGCATAATTATGTAGACATGCTAGTAGAAAAGCCTTTTTGGTAGAAAGCACAGAGGAGTAACCATCTTCTGTCTGCTAACCACAGAAACAAAAATTATGTGCCATCAGCACATGAACTTGGATGGTCTCCTACTGAGAACATCAGAAATTTTAGCAGAAACCTAAAGCCGCCTTTGAGTTTTGTGACTAGCATTTAGCCTCAAATAAACACTCTTGTAATCACATAGAACTTAAAATACATGTTCGTATTTTTGTTTGATACGAAAAATTGAAACCACTTATAATTGCGTACATTTCCTAGAACGCTCATTGTTTGGAGGCTGAATACATTGAATATTGACCTTCTTTATAAAAATGGGTATTTCAAATTCTGAATCATTTCCTTCTAAACTGTCAACTCCACTATTTCTAGATGTGACCTTATGCTGCCTGCCAATTTGGCATGGTGACATTTCCAGGAAGTTATGGCATTCCCTAATTTGGCATGCCCATGTCTAGGAAGCGTTTAGAGCTTTGGCACTTACCATCATGATTTAAGCATTTCATTTCTTGCCTGTCTACATTTCTGCAGTTTTAAATATCATAATGTGTTTTAAAAGGAAGTGCTAAAAATGTAGGAAAAATAACTGCTGTTATCTAAATTTTTTTTTGCAGCAAGTGTGATGAGAATTATTTTGTAAAGTGTTTTCACTGAAACACTATGAAGATAGATTTACATAAATTTATTTACTTATTTTAATAAACATTTAGTTAATTAAATAAATATTGGAGAATTATTTGCTACCATTTCTGGTGCTTTTCTGCTATATACTCCCTTTTAAAGTAATATGCTCACTTTGCAGTTTAGCAGAAACCTCAGTGCTATGCCATTTCACAAATAAATATTTCAGATTGTATTGAAAACAGCATGAAGCTGAATGATATTAAGTATCAAATGTGTAATAAATTTGTAGTTCTTTCTCAAAAAAATCCTGATATAGGTCATTATTTTTATTAGTGTATTTTCTAAATTCTACTTTGCCTCCCTGTAATGCAGTGTAACCATATTTTTGACACAGAAATGGAGCACTGCAGTTTTGTATTCGATTTAACTAAGGCAAATGATTAAGCATATCTAGCAGTTCTACCATAAAGCTATGCTTTTTTCTCCTCCGTGCTTTACAGAGAGACAACCTTCTGAAATGCATTCAATGACATTATTTCGTGGCAGCTTAAGTTAATAGCCATAAAGACCTACTAAGCAGACAAATTAGTACTTTTCCCCTTTCTCCTCTGTTGCCGATGATAATCAGGTATTCTAAATCAGAAATAGTTGAACCTAGCACTGAGTGGGAATAGAAGTCACCAGAGGGTCTGGTCCTACCAGCAATAACTGTTTTTTGGCCCTTGCAATCTGTAGCCCGTGGCTGCTGGTTTCTCCTGGCTGCTTGATTGTAACTTCACCTTTTGCTACCCTGGTGAAACTTAGGAGATATTTCTGTATGATATTTTATTTGCAAAGTATTAAAACATGAGTGGAGTCCATCTTTTCAGGTTTGATAGCATATTATAATACTCCCTGGCTGTTCTCAGGAAGGTGGAAGGGGATCTGAAGTATTTTTGTTCCTGGTTTTGAACCTTCAGTGAAGTAGCAATGGGCTTCTTGGCTGCTTTGAGCAAGACCTCTGCTAGCTGGGAGGGCATGTGGGTATGGTGAGATGTATGTGGAATGAATAAGGTTCTGATAAATCCCAAAATGGCATGTGTACCAAAAAAAAAAATAAAATAAAATCTGCTTTTCTTTAGTATTTTATGGATATCAGAAATGAAAGCAGTCATATGGATTTTTGTATTTGGCTTCTGTTATCACAGTAGTTGATTATTACTTTGAATGTGGGGCGTGAAACTGTTATGCGCAGTGATCCATTACCACTTTGAAGAAATTATATGTTACAGCACTGTAATGTTTTAAAACAGCAACCTGTTTGGACGAACTGGATGAACTTTGCTGAATTAGGAAACAATAGATGGATGATCCCACAGTGGCAGTCAGTGAGACCTTTGCTGATGGTACTCATCTGTTCTGTATTCTGTGTTCATATGCGCTACAGAGAGCACCTGTTCACAAATCTTTATGACACAGAGCTGGAGCCTGTTTGTGTGTGGTTAAATGGATTGAATATTTTTCTCATATTTTCAATGACATGTTGGTTTTAACCAACAGATAAATTTGAAATACTCTGTATTGATATACAAAATAATGAGCATTATGTCAAAAATATTGAGAGGATGGTCAGCAAACTCTTTAGTCTACACTGCCAAGTGTAGACTTTCTGGGAAACTGATGAATGAACAAACCAGGTTATATAACAGGACTGTTCTTCCACTGAAGTATATATATGTCCTCAAACAGAAAAGACAGGTTGAAATTGTTGGAGCTTTTCCTTTTTTGGTATCATTAATTTGAACTTCAGTTGATTAGTTGGTTAGTGTCCTGAACATTAAGAGGAATAGGCAAAAATGTTAAAGATTTTTATAAGATACTAGTGAAACATGGTTTATTTATTTCCACATCATTTAAATCAATTGAATCAGTATCAAGCTGCGAACATCCTCCATGTGGAGGTAAATATTGTATGCGTTGCAGAAGCTTTCTCCGTAATAGTTATGAGTGAACAGAACTGTAGATTGTAGTGCAATATATGTGAAATGATTGATACATTGGTTGGGTGTGAATAGTTTATCCAAACAAATAACTTGGTAGAAACGAGGAGAAACATTTAAACGAAAGTACAGGGGATGTGTTGGCAGGAATTCATTTACTGAATCTGCAAATACACATTGTCTTAATATTGTTTTTTAGCTACTGGATTGAATATGCCAGTCACTTACAACCCAGATGTTAAAAAATAGCTCTTACACTTACTTAAACAAGGTTATGTAATACAACATGCCTGGAAAAGTTAGCTATTTAAATTGCTGATTGTAGAAATTACTGTACAAGTGGGTTTGCTTTGTTTTTGTTTTTAGCTTTGTTTCCAAAAACCAACAAAAACCAACAAAACAAACAAAACAAAACAGAAAAACAAAGCCCAAATACAAACTACTGAATCTAATTCTTATTTACTTTAACTTTAGGTAAAGAATTTCCAGGAATCCACTATGAGAGAACCACTATCAGATTCCTGATCGTTTCCTGATCAGGAAATGAATATGCTGAGAACTAGACAGTGGATAGCTTAAAAGCAAAAACAAAAACAAAAACAAACAAACAAACAAACCAAAAGCATATTGCTTGAAATAAAATGGAAATTCTTGCATGGTGAGGTTCATAAATCGTTTTTTGGAAAATACTTCTAAAAGAGATTCAGAGTGTTTAAGTGCCTGACCCCTGAACATTTTATGTAGATTTGCATGCAACTTGTAAGTTTTTTTAGTTACAAATGCTCACAGATAATTGAACAATTAAAAATAAGATATGCAGAATTAAGAACGAATATGCTGTTAAAAACAACTACTTTACATTCTCAAATATAAATTCAACATTTTTTTCTTCTGTGTTTCAATTAAGGGATGTTAAGTGATATACCACTTTACCTTAAATTTGCCTGTGATAAAAGTTTACTTTATTAAATTCTTTATCAAATAATTTTCTCCAAAACTCCTTAAAAACAAAATTTTAAAAGCTTTGCTTAAAGCTATTCTAATCACAGGACAATATCTAGTAGATGTATCAGTAAAAAACAAACAAACAAACAAACAAACAAAAACTCATATTCTTAAAATGTAACCTAAATATTTCATTCTGTGATGCCTGATATTTAGGATTAGAATAGATTTTAAGGTGACTAAATGTTTTTTGCAAGATGTGCAAAGGTTATGTTTTGCAAACATTCATCCAGTAAAATATCCGATAATTAGGAATTGCATCATTTCTGATTTTGGTTTGATTTGTACTGAAATCTGGTTTTCAATTTGGCTAACATTTTCAATGAGCGTACAGAAGCATTTATAAGCATTCTAACTATTGCTAACACTCAGGTGTTTAATGAAAGATATTCCCGGGATTTCTGAGCATATCACACACAGTGTCTTACCCTACTCTTTACTGTTTTATTTCTAATAATCACAAAAATGCAGAGCCAGCATAGCTTATAGCATTCAAGCAAGCTTGTATTTAAGTCTCACCAAAGTGCTTAAAAATTAAGTAAATGGAAGTGCTTTTCCAAATCAGGTTTTGTATTAATTAAATGTGCTGCTTCCATGTTACACAGTCCTAATTGTCCTCGATCACCACTAGGTGTCCTCTCCTTGTTGTTCTGCTTATTGCTAACTGTACAGAAATATGTATTAACAATATACGATGTTGAGCTATTGATTGCTGCCTAAAAAAGAAATTGTAAAAAGTGCTTGTGTTACCTGGTTGACAGAAGAGGATTAGTATGTGAACAGCATGCTGTTTCTGTGGTAGGTATGCAGATGACATTTGTCCCATCTACAAAATCAAACTGCTTCTTCTTTCCAGTATAGCTTGTAGAAAAGTCAAGAGTTTTTGTCTCTTCTGATCACTGACTAGGGAACTGTGTGGGAAAGGAGAGGATGAGTTAAGTGGGTACTTGGATGTGTTGGATAAAAACATATCTGTTTATTATTGGAATTATTCATTTTATATCAACCTAACAGGACTGTGCCTACAAGACATGCCTTTTTCTCTTTCATGATGGTTTTATATAGAGTTACTTATGTTTTTAATTAGCAGAAATGGGAGGTGACATAATGCTTTTTCTTTCTTTTCATTCAGTTTTAATTCCTCTCCTCTAAGGCAATAGTTTAAATTATATACTCAGGGCCCTGTAAAGTTGTGTCAATTAGTGAAGTACTGCAAATAAGGATACCAGTACAGGCTGAGAGCATTTTTAAAAATAAATTAGCATAAAGTAGGACATACTTTTTTTTTTTATTATAGATGCATCAATTAAATCTGAGTTGTCTAGCTCATAGGGAGTGGGGAGGAGGACATTTGGTTAAAAAATCTGGAGGAAAAGAAGACATAGGAGAGCCCATCTTCTCTTACTGGCAGGCACAGAGTCTGTGAAATTCACCAAAAAACAACAACAACAACAAAAAAAAACAACAAAACAAACAAAAACAAACAAACAAACAAAAAACACCTGTTCTGATATTGTCAGCCTTCCTACCATTGAAAAGACCAAAGTAGGAGAAAATTACTATTTCCTGCCAAATTTCTACAGGCAGGAAATAGAAAATCTTTTTGGAAATTTGTGCTTGAAAACTGCCTCTTATGTACAAATTAGTGAACTTGTGTCCTTCTACATAAAACCTGTGGCTGGGAGCAGGTTGTGTGGATCAGTGAGGAGTACCAAATCCCTGAGTTCAGCACTTTTTATTTATTTATTTTATTTATTCATTTTTTTTTACAAAGTGTTCCTTAGCAGAGCTATGTAAATATGCAAACCATGGTGAGTTACACATTTTGTTGTTTAGTAAGAAGATGTTTAGTTGCATATATACATCTTACGCAGTTGACTTCTACTGTGTGCAGTGCTGTATCTCAGATATCTGCCATGTCTTCTTGTGACTTCCTCCTTGTTCTGCAGTTGACCCTACCAGATGAATGCTTGACACGTGCTGAAAAGAAACATGCTATATGTTTGCAGTTTGAATAACAGTCTAAAAGTGCTTCTTGCTCAACGTGGCTATGGTAGGTCAACTCTCTAGGTTCATCGTGGCACAGGGGCCCATCCCTATCAGATGGATGTTGCTTTTATTCATTGCATGGTATGATAGAGGGCCCCACATTTTGAGGAGGAAGGGATTTGAGAAGGTTGGCGCTGTTTTTTAACCAAATGTCTGTCTTGTTCTGAAATGTGTTTATACTCTTTTTATAATGGGACAGGAACAAGTGTTGTTTCACCTGTAGGTTTGATAAAGTACTTGATAAAGTATTTATTTATTTATTTATTTATTTTGAAGATTTTCTTATTTTGGATGTGGATTTCAAGCATGCAGAAAGCATTTGTTGTTGTTGTCGTCCCTGCAATGTTCCTGATGGCAACATTTTTTGGCAAAAAAATCTTTTCTGTTTGGATGTGAACTAGCATATTATAGGCACTCAGGACTAGGCTATTGCAGTTTCTAGTTCAAGCCATTCCAGCTGATCATTTAGAAACGTTAAATAGCATGCAGCAGAGGATTGCTTGCCCAGTTCCCTTGGGGGAACATGTTCCCTTTGTGTCTGCGAGTTGCACTGGCTGTTAGGTCGTTACGGGTAGGATTTGCAGTGCTGGTATTCCTCTGTAATTTGATTGGGATGTTACCTAATGGATAGCCTGTCTCTGGCAGCAATTGAGAACAAGGTATTTTATCTGCAGACACTGATCCTATAGAGCCAGAACCCTGCCTGTTAGCCCTTTTCTCTCTCCACTTAAAATTAGAGAGTATAAAGGCTGTTTCTCTGATAGTGTTGAGGGTACTTATGCTGGTTTGACTGTCTAATTCTAGTTTACTAATTATCATTTGCTTACATGTGTAGAACTGAAGTGATGGAAAAGATGCACAAATAGTACATAAATTCCAAAATAAAGCTTTATATACTGCGGAAGAATATGTGAATTGAAACATTTTCATAATAGTAACAGTCAGTCTCATGGTGTATAGATATGCGAGCCTGAGTGCTATTAAATATTTTTTTTTCTCTGTCATGTAGCTTACAAGCCTTTTCTACGTGTTTTGCTGAACAGGGCACCTAATACAATCCATAGTGAACTAGTGGTGGTTCAAATGGGAAGTTATAGTGGCTCTCATTTCCTGGAAACCTTTATTCTTATATGGAACTATCCAAATTTTAACATTAGATGAGTATATTGTGCTTGGTTCTGCCATGCTTTTTCATGAATATATCATATTTTCATGTATATCAATGAAAATTATTTGAGAAAAGTATATACCAGTGAAGCTAAAGCACATGGATGAAATATCACTGATGTAGACAAAGGAGCATACTGAATTTTTTATTTGTTTGGTCTTTTAAATTCTGTACAACAGTAGGAAAATGTAACTGATAGTGACAATTAGAAGACATTATGATCCATGCTCTCCTAATAATAGAATACTAACTGCCAAAAAAGAACAGCGGATTTGTAGAGCAGGCAATTACTGAAATGCAAGCAAGACAGAATATTTTGTTTTTTAATTTCCTACTTTACGAACTAAGCATAATAACCTTCATAGAAAAAATAATTAATCTCCACACAGAGTAAATAGGAAGTGTTATGAGTGTGAAGTTTCTCACTTCATCTTTTTAAACTGATTTTCAGACTGTGCAAGCAGAGCTGCCTTTCTTGCGTGTGTGCACCGAGTGAATAATTGTGTGCTGCTGGTATTTTCTCTAGGAGATAAACCATGCAGAGCATGGCCTCAGATAAATCTCCCTGAACTGAAATACTGGAAGATAATTTTTTCTTCTTTGTATTGCTTTTGTATGGCTTGTATAATAACAGACCTGTTGCTGCTGGTAGTCTTGGATGTAGATGACCTTTGTCACTAAGAAGATGGGCTGACTCCTGCAGTAGCACTTCTCAGTGATTCCTGGCAATCAGTTTTGACAATGACCTGTGTCAGCCTCTTTGACACAGAAATGTAACAGAGCTTTTTTTTTTTTTTTTTTTTTAAATAAGTTTTTTTAAAGTCAAATTTGTTGTTTATTAATTCTTAAGTCATGCTTCAAATTTGGACAAGAGGCTCTCATTCTTCCATCCTAAGCTTTTAACACAGGTGAAAAGCCCTCTTGGCTTCGGCAGGGTGATATGTGTGTGCCCTGTGTTAGGAGAGAGGAGGGCAGGGGATATTCAGCTCTCAGAGCTGCTGGCTTCTCTCCAACTCATCCCCCTCCTTACCTGGACCTGAAGAGCTGTCAAAGAAGTGGCGACAGCCGAAGAGCTGTTTGGGCTGGCCCCAGCCTGGCTTGCGGTTCATGGCTGGGACGTCACGATACTGCAGGGTCCTTCTGATTGCTCTCACCACAGGCTCCCATTAGTCCCCCATGGTGGTGAGATGGGGAGTCTGTGAATTGGAGTTTTCATTTTTTTCCAGTGTATTTTAACAAGAATGACACTTTTTAGTGTTCTGTACAGACAACACAATCCGCTCCTGTATCTCTGTATTCTCAGCTCTGTATTGATTGTGAGCAGTTCAGAATGACTGTTTTCACTTGTTCACATAATACAGCAACAGTGACTTAACTAAAATATATTCTCTGCTTGACACTAATGTCTTGTAAGATCTTTCACTTCTGTTTTTGCTTGCATAATACCAATAGATTTTTGCATGTAAAGAAGTCAGTTAAATAAATACCTTAGATTTGTACCCAGGTTTTCTTGTCTTGGTGTTCTCTTTATGTAGCTGCTAGATCAAGTCATCCTATTGTTAGGGATACATTATCACTGTTTAATGATGTCTCAAATAGATGTCAATGTCGAAACTGTTCAAATAAAATTTTATAAAACAGTTGGTTTTTTTGGTTCTTTTCTAGAGAATGCAACAAGATGTCTTTACAAGGCATAGTTACTAATTGAAAGTTGAGGAAAAAATTATATAGGAAAAATAAATGATAAATGTTTACGGGTAGAAGCTGCGTATGAACAATTTTAACTTTTCCCTAACATTTGGCTTTGAAAAGCATTTCAGTTCTTAATTCAAGTAGTTAAGTACTAAAGTGTGGAAAGTTTATGTAGGTTTCAAGGTGATATGTTTGTTTTCTTCTAATGAGAAAGTTATCAGCTGCTGTCAACAGCTTTTTGAATTAAAAAGAAAAGAAAACAAAACCAACCCACCAATGTATTCTTCTCTGTTTCTCTGTGGAGAACAGTGTGCTGGTGAAACTGCAGATTTTAATTAAAATGGATTTTGTGGGATAGTATTGCCTCAGTTATCTCAGAAAGGCCTGAGACATCTAGAGAACTTCTGCTGTGTCATGCTGGATAGACTAGCAATGCCCTCTTGCATTCTTCATGCTCCCAGTCTTTTGTGTTCCTTACCTTGTCTGGGCATTTTGTCAAGTAAGAGCAGGACTGAAACAATACCAATTTCACTGCATGTCAGCAGGCTGAGGATCATGTTTTGATTTTGATCAAATTTGACTACCTTCTAACACAATAAAATACCTGGGATGATATTTGTTTAAGAAGGATGCTGCTGTTAGGACTCTCACTGAGGACAATGGAATAGGGGTTTAGTAGTTAATTAGGAGCGTGGTTCTTCTTTATAAGGAAAAAGTGGTCTAAATTAACCACTTAGGGAATAGAAGGCAACTGTGTAAACCTATTTAGAGACTACCGAGGAACTGGGTAGGCAATATAGAAATGCCTTTTCCAACTGAAATTTATATTTTATGAGTAATTTCTAACCTGAATGTTATAGAGTTTATTCCAAATAACCATTACATTATCCCATATGAGTAATATATGACTTAAATATAATTTTGACCTGAAAAGAACAGGCAAATAACCTAATTCAGAGATTGACAAAGCTGTGCTCCTTGCTGCTGAGCAGAAATTAAGGCTGTGATTGAAGTATTGTGCTCTCTTCCCTATCCTGTATGGCAAACGTGCTCTCTTTTTCACTGTTTTCATCATCCTTAACCCAGACACATGCTATGTTGTAGCCTTTCAATGCATCTAGGCTCATAGTGTTCTCCAATTTGTTACTTTTTGTACCTCCAAACAGCTCTTTTTTCCATCTTCTCTGCTCTCTAAACAGCAGCAAAATGAGCTATGCATCTGCTTACCTTGATACAGTGCCTTGTAGTTGAACTGCCTTTCTTTCCAGGAGATAACTGCAGCCGGTGTTACTGATCTGGCAGGGAGCTGCTTCCAGGAGGTGCTGGGTATCATTTCAATCTTTTTTTTTTCTCTTTTTTTTTTGTGATAAGAGGGTATGTGGTATTGAAGATTCTGCTGTGCACCCAGGTGGTGCTTGTAGGTGAGGAGCTGGAGCAGTAGAGCCCTCTGTGGCAGCTGAGTGGAAGAACCCGTCTGTAAAAAGATGAAAGTGGATGAATGGCTAATTATGATACGACTGCTGTCATCTTGCCAGAGCCTTGGGCACCATGCTTCCTGCAGAAAAGAGGAAAAGATGAAATTGTCAAAAAGAAAAAAAAAGTGGGAAAATATTGGTAATCTGAACAAATATGCATACACATGTTTATGTGAATACATCTCCAAGCGTGTGAGGCTTCTCAAGAATACATATGTTCCTCTCAATGGAAACCAAAGAAAACTGTCTCATCAACAGTTTTTATCTCTTCTGATTAATTCTTCATGCATCATATGCTCAGTTTGCCTTGCTTGACTGAACATATTCAAAGGATTATGACAGAAAAAAACCACACATTTTTAAAAACTGTAAGTTGTGCAGCGGAGTTGATTTTCAGTTCATACCATTAAGATGGTGACATACAAGATTTATAGCCAAAACCCAAAGCTGGAGAGAATATTTCTGTGCATAATTTAGAATGAGTATGTTTTTAAGACTACTCTATTGTGGGATGTCCAAAGTACATTATTCAAAAAATTTATAGTAGTTCTCTTCAAGGTGATCATTTTGTCTCTCAGCTAGAGGCATGAATTTGTGTCTTCTTCATCGGTTGCAAAACTGACTGAGCATCCCAGCTAAGAATTGTTTTCATCTTAGGAAAAGTATCGTCAGGTATGCTTTTAACAGGGAAGTGGAAAAAACAAACAAACAAAAAACAAAACAAAACAAAAAACAAACAAACAAACAAAGTACAACATCAGCAACAACAACAAAAAACAGCTCAAGTGATTTCAACAGGCAAGGAGTAATTTTTTAGAACTACTGCATTTTTTTTTTTTTGATCACCAAGAAGTTTTAAGCTATTGTCCCCAAACAAGTAACTTACATTGTCATACTTTGCTTGAATCAACACTTTAGTAGTTTGTCTGGCTGCATATACACAAGGGTGAGATACTCTTCTTGTACACAGGCTTTCTAATGAAGTAAACCAAACACTGGTTTTCTTTCAGCATTAACCATAAAAACACTCTTTGCACTGTAATTTATTTTGTCCATGGCTAAACCAGTCTAGTGTATCAAAAATGTGGCATTCTCTCTCTTGACAGGACCAGGGGGAATGGTTTTAAACTAAAAGAGGAGAGATTTAGATTAGAGGATAGGAGGAAATTCTTCACTCAGAGGGTGGTGATTTACTGGAACAGATTGCCCAGAGAGGTTTTGGATGCCCCATCTCTGGTGGTGTTCAACGCCAGGTTAGATGAGGCCCTGAGCAACCTGATCTAGTGGGTGGCATCCCTGCCTATGGCAGGGGGGTTGGAACTGGGTGATCTTTGAGGTCCCTTCCAACCCAAGCCATTCTATGATTCTATGATTCCCATGAAAGCCTGTAAAAAATAAAGCATTGGCGTTGATGATTTTCACATTTACTATCTTTTTTTTTGTTTATTAAAATAATTTATTATAGTTCTTGTTGATTCTTGTTGATCAGTTAAGTAAGCTTATACTTGAAGGAATTTGTTTTTCTTTCAGCTGGATGTTTAGAATTGGTAGCTATACTGGGTGCTTTCCTGTGGCACAGCAATTCACATTCAGTCTGCTTCAGACAATTACTATTGCTCTTAAGGGCAATAGAGTCATGTTGATAACTTTGGATTGTGTCTTTGGGAAATTCTCTCTTCCTCTTTTTAGATGTTTATGGATCCTTTCCATAAAGTGAACATGGCCTGAATAGCATAATACAGTTTAATACACAACCTCTTCATCTGCATGGTAATTTTAAACCTACATGTGTCTCTGACAGCCTAGTTAGAGCTAAGAATTGAAAATTATTGTGACAGTAAAGCAGCATAAATCTGGGGTACTATTTCATATGGAGATATGTGAGTGTTTTCTTATCTGACCTCTCAGCTATCTTTCGGTTCTTTATCTAATGAATCAGTTTTTTCTTGGTTTTGAAAGCTCAGTGAAAGAAAGATGGTCAGTTGAATATTTGGTCCACAAATTCAGCACTGAAATGCAGAAATACGTGTCTAAAATCAATTTCTTTATTCCATTGTTAATCTGAATAATGATTTTTGTTTCTTGCTTCATTTAGACAGTTTTGAAAGTTACAGTCCCAAGTGAACCATGAGCATGGTCCTGTGGATTTCCTTCCAATTTCTCTAGAATTTTTCCTCTGATGTTACGTGTATCATGGTGCTCTTTAGAAGTAATGATTATATCATTCATAATTAGAAGGATTTAGCGTAGTGTAGTAGATTACCACCTGAGCAGTGCAAAATAATTCCCCACCAATATAAAATTTTTTGATGAAATCGTGGAAGAGCTCTGGCTTGAGATATTTAAGACTCGAATTTCAGGATTATTATACGTGTTTGAGAAGTCTCATTTTTTTTATTTCTCCTTTTTTGATCTTTTGACAGTGAGCTTTTTGGAGCAGCATTGCACCTCTAGGTCTATGTTCTTGTGCTAAATATACTCAAAAATGTAATAAGATATTAATCACGTATGCTAAACCTATGGGAGAGTAGAAGAGGGGGAAGAAGGAAATCTAGAAAGAGAAGGGACAAGTAACTTCATGCCCCTAAATGACTTTTTTTGTCTATTTCTTGTTAGCTGCTGCTGTCTAGAAAACCAATACTAAATAGTTCAACTGTGGTATTTTCCTTGACTACCCTCTTTTAGCTCAAGCTGTGTTATGGCTGATGGTAACATAGACCTTTTTGAATTGAGTCTGCTGCACGGACATACAGTTTTTGTCTGGAAGCTCATTACTCTTTGCTTTTCCTCTGACTATGTTCTTGTCATTTCAAATATTTGGAAGAATCACTCTGATGAAAAAGAAAGAAGAGTGGTAGTGTCTTACAGGAAGATGTATCTCTGAATTCCTAGGAGATCAAGTATATTCAATGTAATGTCTCCTTAGCTGCTAAATAGTGTTTTTATTAATTTTATGAGTAAGTACTTTTTTGGCTTACTGTATTTTCATATTTATTGTTATGGAAAGAATAGCTGATCCTTACAGAAATCATTACTTAGAACTATGTCTGGTCAGTTTAGGCAGTTTAGGGCACTGAGGAAATTTACACTGGAAATCATAATGTCTGATATTTTCCCTCAAGACAGCCTGAAGACTAAGTAGTATTCAACTAGCCATAGCTTAGCTTTTCTTCTATATTCCTTAACAACCGCCATGTTTTAATCTGTTTTATATTTTCATACTGAAGTTTTGACTGGCATCTTCACATTTGCGGTTATATTATTATCATGCAATTATTGAATTATTTTGTAAATTACGAAGGAATATTTTTGCTGATTATCATGGCAGGCCAGTTTCTTTGTTCTAATTCTTGGATGCCTGTCAGTCTTTAGTAATTTGGGCTGCTTAGCCAGGTGTAGTTTGGGACAGATACGGAAGCAGGTATATATCTGCCTATAAGGACTTCAGTAGGATCAGGTGCATGCAGATGTCTTCAGGGTTAGACAGCAGCTGAGCAGGACTGTTGTGGTCACTGTACTGACTGCAGTCCCTCACATTCATCTGTGCCATGCTTTAATGGCTCTAATCATGAGTGTTCTACAATATTTGCAGCATTTCATCTCTCTATTTGCATGTATACAAAATTTTGTGTGTGCAGTATTCCAGTTGGCTAGCAGCAAGGGTATGTACTATTTCGGGGTATGACTCTTCTTTTTTTTTTTTTTTTCTGGGTAGTTTCTGCTTGAAAATATGATTTAGGAATACAGAGTTACAAATCTGTTGAGTATTTTTTAGCTTTTTCACATTTCTGTTGAGTAAAGTTTATTGAACCACAGTTTACTTTTAAACTGAGCTACAAATGTTCTTGAGTGATCTCTGGCTGTTTTTTCACACTAAGAAATATGCTCCCAGACATTTATTCTGCAGCATCATTTCAGTCACCCATCTTTATCTTGTTGAAGTACCTTAGGAAGACAAAAAGCCTGTACAGTGTGCTCACAGGCAGTGGCTGTGAAAGGTCAGATCTGGTGCAGAACCTGTTGCAGAATTCTAGCTTTGAGTCCATTTCCGTAGCTAAAGATAAAAAACACATGAGGTTATAGTGACAATTTTTAATTAGATTAACACATATAAGTATACCAAGCAGACATACCCTTATTTATTTATTTGTTTGTTTGTTTATTTATTCATTTATTTACAGTTTGAGGTGAAACAGAGAAAAACAGTTGTCTAAACTTGTCAGATTTGCTTAGTTAAATAGAATATTTTGTACAGGCCATTCCAGATAAACACAAGGAAATGTTAAAGTCATCAAGTTTATTCCCCATTAAACATCTTTGCCTATAACAGCACTACTTTATTTAATAAAGAAAAACAAAAATAAGAAAATCTACCATATTATCTGCTAATGTCTTGAAAGTGAACAGGAAATCTGGAGTCCATCCCTCCTCAGTCTGGTGGACTTACAGCAGGGTTGTCTTGGGATGCTTGGCATGCTGCCCTACCTGACCATACCCAATTTGTTGGACTGGTCAGACCGCCTAATGGATGGGAGCACTCACACTGAAGGAGAGGCACCATGGATATATGCAGTTGATGTGGAATGAGTGTTTCATGACACACACAGAAAGGGCAGTGCCTCAGCCTTGACATTTCCAATCGACATGCTGTCAGCAGATCCATGACATCCCTTATGACACTAAGCAGCACCATCTGAAGCATCCATCTCTTCCCCAAAATTGGGCAGGGAGCCCAGACACACATTAAGCACTGGAGGGCAAAGATATCAAAATATGCTACTGAGGGGCATTCTTAGATTTGCGTATTAGAGCTGTTCTCAAGCTCCTAGCCAGTATTAGCATTGGAAACTTGCCTATGTACAGAAGAATTAAGGTGTATGACCTGGAGAGGATGAAAAGATGAAGCTCATTTAATTTTGCCTTATAATATTTTGTATTCAGTGCTCCAGTCTATTCATCTCAATTGAGTTAAGAAAGGCTGCACTGGTGAAAATTTGAGGAGAATTTTCCATATTACTATTGGAAACTCTTGAATCTACTCAAGATTTACCTTGGTGAGCATGTCGACTGCACTGCACAAGCTGGTGTTATTGACAAACTTGCTGGTTTTTCGTTTTTTCACCAAAATGACTTTGGGTGCACCCAATTCCACTGTCCATGTCACCAACAAAGATGTTAAACAGTGCTGGTCCCAATACCGACCCCTGAGGAACACCACTCTTCAGTGGTCTCCACTTGATCATTGAGCCGTTGACCTCAACTCCTTGAGTGTGACCATCCAACCAATTCCTTACTCACTGAGTGGTCCATCTGTCAAATCCATATCCATCCAACTTAGAGACAAGGATCTCATGTGGGACAGTGTCAAATGCTTTGCACAAGTCCAGGTAGATGATGTGAGTTGCTCTTCCCCTACCCACCAATGCTGTAACCCCATTGTAGAAATCCACCAGATTTGTCAGGCACGATCTGTCCATAGTGAAACCATGTTGGCTGTTACCAATCACCTACATATTTTCCACGTGCCTCAGCAGAATTTCCAGGATGATCTGCTCCATGATCTTGCCAGGCATAGAGGTGAGACTGACTGGCCTGTAGTTCCCTGTGTCTTCCTTTTTTCCCTTTTTAAAAATGAGCATTATGTTTCCCCTCTAAGCTTAACAACTGCATCTGCCAGTTCCCTGAGGACTTGCTGATATATCTCATCAGGTCCCATGCACTTTTGCACTTTCAGGTTCCTTACATGACCTCAAAACTGATCTTCTCCTGCAGTGGGTGGTTCTTCATTATCTCAGTCCCTTTCTTTGCCTTCTGGGACCTTGGCAGTATGACTAGAGCTCTTGCTGGTGAAGACTGAGGCAAAAAAAGTAATTGAGTACCTCAGCCTTCTCCATATCCTGGGTCACCAGGTCTCCTGTTTCCTTCCAGAGAGGACCCACAATTTTCCTAGTCTTCCTTTTGTTGCCGATGTACCTATAGAACTCTTTCTTATTGCCCTTGACGTCCCTGGCCAGATTTAATTCTCTCAGGGCTTTGGCTTTCCTAACCTGATCCTTGGCTGTTCAGTCAATTTTTCTGTAGTTTTTTTCTTTGGGAGAAAGAATTAGATAAATTGCTGTAACTAGTGAAAGGAAAATTCCACAACTAAACTCATATATTTTCTTATCTATTAGTAGGGATTTTATTATTATTATTATTATTCTGTTATTTTTATGTACAGCAATTTGCATAACAGCAGTAGCAATGTATGACCTTGTGTTGTAACACATGCAAGTGGCATGCCAATCTTGCCTTAATTTTGACAGTGGTAGTTAAGACTGTAGGATAATTAGAGGTGGCATTTTATGCCAATACGAGCTTTCAGTAGAGGATGCCAATTCATGGGTGCCAAAACTAATAATAATAAAAAAGTGTCAAGGTACTAATAACAGCTCTTTAGTGACGAAAAACTTTCTCAGATCTAAATATTTTTAATGGGGGGGGAGGAAGGGAGAGAAGGAGACAGATGCCAATGAGAACGATGTTCAATAAATGAGAAAAGTCATATAGAATGCAGGAGAACCAGATGAAGTCCCCACCTGGCCTGTGCTTCCAAGTGGATGGCCCACTGTATCAGATGAGTATCTGTTTATTCAAATGAAGCAGTTCCATTTTGTTCACTAGGCAACTATTTAGGATATAATTTATCTGTTTCTTATCTCAGATATGTGGTCTGACCTGCAGGCTTCTCAATGAGAAATGTGTCACTTATTTTTTTTCTATTCTATTGCAAAAATCTTGGACCTGCTATGGTGCATGTAGAAATGTGTCTGCGTTTTGTCTGAAATTTGTATGGGATGAGGAGAACTTTCCTGCTCTTTCCTCAAGGCAAACATATAAGCAGGTCTTATGCAGGTCTTATTTCTGTATCCTATTAAAAATTTCAGCATCAAATTTAAACTAGTTTACTAGCTTACAAATTTAAACTAGTTTACTAGTTTAAATTATCAAATTTAAACTAGTATATTTATTATTTTTCTGCATTTTTCTGCATTGGCATTTCCATCTTATTTCAAATGAAAATTAACTTTTCTCTGTTAGCCTTCCTGAGCATCACATTACTCTAAGGTGTTTATAACCACCAGTGACTGAAGAGGTGAAAGCAGTTGCTTCTGAAGTGTCAGCACTGGTAGCTCATGAAAAGATACAGTGCTACAGAACAGCTGCTCATTGCTGGGAAAATGGTCAGTGTTGGTGCACTGTAATAATTCTGCTCCTCTTTGTTATTAGCAAACTCTGTGAAGTGACCATACTTCTTAATCTATGTGGTAATGGAATGTTTGCCTACCAGTAGCTGTCAGATGTAAGCAAATTGATGTCTAGATGAATTTAATCATCATATTTTCAGAAGTGTTCTGCAGATAATACACCAGTTCCAATGAGTTTGATATTTTTTGAGTGCTGGTAGAAAGGAGATACAGACGATAAATATACACAAGCAGCTTTTCATAGTCAGAAAAGAGTCCATCTGCTTTCTTCAGCCTACAGATAGAAAAAGAGGATCAGAAAACTTGCTTCAACCTTTAATATTGGGAAACATGTATTTTCTTGTAAAAATGACGGGCCATAGAACCACAATCCATACAGTAACTTTGACATTTCTATTTTCCTTTTTCTTTCTCTTTTTAATTCCCCCTGCACCCCTCTCCCCCAGCTTCTCATTATTGCTTTTTTTTTTTTTTCCTGCCATTTTTCTTGTAGGATTCAATGCAATAGACCATTTTCTTAGCTTGGAAAAATAAATTTGTGTAATTTATTTATCTTATTTATTTACAAGTATTTACAAGTAAGAGACATATATTTGTGTTGTGTGTGTATATTTCTATAGAGCTAGAGTGTAATCCAGTCATGAAGTGAGACAATATGGAAACAATTTATTTATGTCTCTTGGAAAATGATTGATTTCCCAATGAAGACTTAAGATTATTTATTAGTTCAGCACACTCTGTAGTTACTTGCATTCATTTCTCAAAGCTATTGTTTTTTTTGTATTTAGATGAGGATGGCCTTAATAAATACAGGCCTGCAATTTTCTGTATTCAGGATGTCACTTTGAGATTGCAGCTACAGTTGCATGAGTCTCTTGTTCAACAGTTCTGTTTTGTGAAAGATTTTGTGATTTTGACATTTTTCTTTGCTTCAGTAAAGAAGAAAATATGGAACTGTCAAGTTTACCAATAAGAAGAATAAAGAATATTCTTCAATGCAGCTATAATATTTTAGTTTGACAAAAACAAACAAAAACAAACAAACAAACAAACAAAAAAACCCATTTGTTTTTCATTTGCATTATTATTTATAAGGTTGTTACATATTTAGTTTTAATTGTGAGACGGGATATTTCAGCAGTGTAAACTTCCCCCTTGCTCCTCCTCCAGAAAACGCTGAAAGAAGTACTGCTCTTTCATTTCCAGAGAAATGTTTCCCAATATGAAACAATTTTGTAATTTTTCATCAGATCTACTACTGAGTCACATACGATCGTATAAACCATAACAGATTTTTATGCAGACTAAGGCAGGTGAGCATACATTTGCTGCAATACAGTGACTCATTTTCAGGAACAGCTAAAACCGTTATAATGCTTGGAACAGTTTGATGCTGTCTGGCTTTTACTTTTCAATTACAGCATACATTATTTAATACTTTTCTCATCTTGACATCTATATACCTTCTTTGCTCTTTGTAACAGGCAAAAGCTAAAAACATGGAAAATATCAAATTTACCACAGAAATGATATTTAGGGAGAACCAATGATGCCCAATATTTATGTCTTAATTGTCCAAGGATTTTGTTGCTTAGAGGTATCTGAGCATGTATAATTGTAACTTAATATGGCATTTTGCTATTTGAAGTCTGGGTGTGTAAATGAGTGTGATTAAGGAAGTATTGTTGTTTCACTTCTTTCATTATCAGAATAGATTATTCCTTTCCTAATTTCTGGAAACTTTCCATTTTTCCTGTTACTGCAGCCTCTCAGAAAAAAAAAAATAAAAAAAAAATTATCTGGGCCATTAATGTTACAAACAGGGAGATAAAATAAAGGATTTTCGTACCTAAGGCTTAACATTATCAAGTGCTACTCATTGATATTTATCTTCTAGAATCCAGAATACCTGCTTCAAGTCCCAAGTTCCATGGATGGTGGATGATGAAAATAAAGCATTTCAGAGCTGCATTTAAAGCAACCCTAAAAACTGAGCGTTCATTCACCTTGACCCAGATGCAGCTGGGTAACTAGTATAAAACACAGAGGACATAGCAGTGCAGGAATCTACCCTTCTGTGTAGTCTGTACCACAGTGTTTGAAGCTTGTGTCCTGTGAGATGGAGGCAGATCTTTCAGCCTGAAAAGAGAAGCCACCTCCATCATCATGAAGTCATGATCAATCATGAATCTACTATGCTATTATAGAAAAACCTAGGTATATACATTTTTAAAAGTATTGCCACTGACAGTCACAGATTAGTTCTGCGAGGAGTTGACTCCTGGTGGTATATATTAGACTGATTTAAGAAGACCTATGAAATTGGCCCTCAGAGAATCAGAAGAAGAAATAGATAGCATTTATTTAAAATACTCAAAATATTTCAAGTTGAAAGTCAGAATTAAGCTGTACAGGCTGTCAAAGAACCTTACATATCTTGATATTTTATTATTACCTTCAAAGAACCTAAGGAATAGGCAGATGCTTTAGTGAGACTTTATCCACCATAAGTTTATACTGCTGTTTGGCTTTTATATTTTGTTCTTAACCACACTGAATTTTATTTAATTTAAAGCAACAACAGCAGCCCTGCTACCCAATGACTGTATGATATTTCTGGGGCATATTTTCTGCTCTGCTGCTGGTTTTGAATTCACAGCAAATAACACTGGAAATGATTTCAGTTTGGAAAACTAATGTCTGTGTTTAGCTAAGGTTAAATAATGTATTTGTTAACTCGCCCCCTGTGCTGTAAATTCAGTCACTTTCCACTTTTTTGTGCTCTGCTTGACACTAGGTATTCCAACACCTAGATATTATTTTTGCATTGTCCTTTGAATTGCACAATGTTCTGTGTGGACCACAAGAATGCACTAGTGTATGAGCAAAGTATGATTGCATGGAAACAAAACTGGCTGGAGACAGAAAAAAAGCGTAGTGTAAAAAATAGTGTTTCAAAGATGTACATACATAACCAGAGGTGTTGCTCACAATCCTGTCCTGGGTCTGTCCAGGTCAGATAAATGCTGTAGGTGTAGGTAATCCTACCTTCAGACAGTCTGATCCCTTGGAGTGCTTCCAACCCAGGATTCCAGGTGGATCATGAGAACTGTGTTCTCAACCCAAGCTTTGAGTTTACAGCTATGTCTCTTTTTGCTGTTAATCCAAGGTTTACTTTGAATCTTCCTGGTTTCTACAATATTAAATTTCTTCGTTTTATTATTGCACAAAAAGAAAATTTAATATTTTATACATTTTTTTTCCCCATCTTCCTTTATTTTCTCTTCTCTGCTCCCACTTTCACTTTGTTCATTGCACTTGAAAGTAGAAGACAATGTTTGCTTGTCTTCTGTAACGTTTTGCACAAGCTCCACTGATGTAATATCTTTCTTTGCTGTAAGGCTGTAGGACAGGGTGGAAGCATATGATCTTTGGCTTACAACTGATAAGAGCCAGTAAGAGAGGCTAAACCCATTTCTCAGTGTCTGTAAAGAGTTTTTATAAAATGGACCAGTAAAATGGTTGTAAGATCTTTTTTTGGTAGTTGCGTATTCATTTAACATTGAACTCCATTCACTTCTCTATTAAGCTGCTAAACTAATCCTGAAATACAGTTAACTAAAGATTAATATATTCTAATTAATAAAATGGAAGCTATTCATGAAGATAGCAACATGAAAGCTGTGGGGAAAATGCCTTCCCCTGATTTCTCCACAGTAAGCAATTAGATATTGTTAGAAATTTTATATATATGGGCAAATGTTGTCACATCCATTACTTGAGTCATGAACTTCATCATTCATCAGTTTTCCAATAAATGGAATAAAATCTATGTGTTTTGATTTGTGGAAGAACAAGTGAAATGGATATGAATAAACTGAACACACTCATCAGTATTTTCATAGAAGTAACTAAAAATGTTACATTAGCTCATTAAGAGCCGTTGGAGAGAATCATGTTATTTGGTTTTAACATTGCGTGATTCAAATAGTTAAAGAAAATCTAACCCCCAAGAGGATGATATTATAATCTAATAATGAGCTTAAATACAGTATCACAAGACTGCAAGATGAGAAATAGCTAGCATCACAAGCAGTACAGTTAAATTGCAAAAGCAGGCAACAAAGCCTTGCTTCAATGTCTGTATTATAACGGATAATATAATCCATGCCCTTGTCTCAGCTAAGTAGGGCAAAGACATTCACATCTTATGCAATCCATTCACAAGTTCTTAAGAAATTTTGCATCAAATAGAGTTCTATATTTGTTCATTAATTGTACTATAGCGCTACCTGAAATACTTTATTTGGTATTGGAAGTCACATTGTTTCAGATGCAGTGCCACTTTGCCCATAGCTGCTAGAGAATTAAAAAGAGGGTATTCTAATGAACAATTAAGTTCACTGTAAAGGAGTTTTTCAATACATCCAAACTTAATATACTTATGATATTTCTATTTATACACAGTATTACAAGCTAGACTGAATGTATCAGGTCTATTACAAATACTAATTGTAGGCAAAACTATAAAACACAAGCATAATTATAAAACAGTACAGAACAATTAACAGAAAATGTGTCCCAGTGTACTAGCAGCTGAAATATGTGCATCCTGATAAATTTACTTGTAGAATCAATGGAATGGCACAGATAAGGCCTCGCACCTCTCAGAGGAAATAGAAAAATTATGTATTAATTGTGTGTACATTTTTAATAAGGAATAACAAGCACAAGGTCAGATTCCAGTGACATTGAAAGAACAGTGCCAGTAATTTGCTCTGTGCAAGAGTTATTTTTTTCCACCAGTATTCCATTTAGTGCTCCACTAGAGTGTCAGAAAAATGTAGACTTCTGTTTTTCTGGGCTAACAACAAAAGAGACATAAGGAATGTGACTGTGACTATTCCTTTATTTTCAAGGCAGGAACTACAATGGTTTTCTTAGAAGAAAGAGGAAAAGGGAAAAGTAGGCATCATTCTGTAGGAAAAATTATTTTGTTAGATAGACTTGTCTATCTAGCACATATCTATGACACATCAGAATTTACAAAATTAAGCTGCTGGGTTTTTTAAAACTATTCAAATAGTATACACTCCATTTGGAATACATACATAAATTTTGTCTAAGAATAATGCTGAATACTCTCACTTTTTTTTTTCAGTGTATATACAGAGTTTCCTTTTATTAAATAATATTTCAAATCATATGTGAACTTGCACTATCAATGTTTATATTGAGCTTTCTACTTCTGAGGTTTATGAAACAAAAATGTGACTCTAAAATGTACACTATTGTGTCTGGGAAAGGAAATTTGCTTTTATGATTTTGAAAGTAACCATAGATAATTTTCTAAACAATGCTGAGTGTATAATGAAAAAAAGATGAGTCAAATAACTTAGTAGGATGGCTGCATTAATTATGCTTGCAGTGGGATTCTGTACACTGTATGCTCTTGGCACAGTGAGTTTCTTCTGCAATGAACTTGCTTACTAAACAGGATGCTTGCTGACGTTTGGCTCAGTGGATAAGGCATGAAGTGTGGGGTCTGAAGACCTGCTCCTGATGCTGCTCCATCACTTGGGGAAACAAACTTCACCTTCTAAAATCTGTTTTCTTTTCTCTGCTCATTAAGGTCTTACACAGTAACCAAACCTTTCTAATATGGTAGCTCCAGCTGCCAGCCTGTGCTTTCCCTGTTTAACCTCTTCCTTGTAGTTTCAGGTTGCCTTGCTGATAGTTACATCTCAGAGGGACACTGTTGCCTTGTGATCAGTACAGGAGTGTCTTACTAGGAGTCGCTTCTGAATGATGAGAAGTTTAAATCTCTGTTGAGTGTCTAGGTTTTTGATGGCCTTGAGCTCTAGCAAAGTGGCCTTGAAGAATTAACCACAAAAAAACTTCTCTTGACACAGCGTTTATGTGAACAGGTAAAGGTGAGGGAACAATACAAGTTCTTGGCTGAACTTCCGACATCGGGGCGAAATATGCATTATGAAGTCGCATTTCCCTTCTCCTGCTTGGTGTCATGGCAATGGGTCGTGACTTCCATGGTCTGTCCCTCAGAAGCTCCTTTTGCTCTTCTTCACACTGTCATCTTGTACAGTGCCCAGGATGCAGCTAAGCCCTTGCTTAGACCAATGCATGGCCCAAATTCAGACTTTCTCTGAGCTTATGGAAATGGGAAAAAGCTGTTTAAGATTCAAAAATAACCTAGGGGTTGAGAATCTGCTTTTCTCTGCCTGACTGAGGACAAAGCTCTTCTTCTTCAGATGTTCTTACTTCACTCATCGTGTCTTAATAACAGCAGCATGGATTTCCAAGTTACAGAGCTAGATATTACTTTTCACCCCTACTGTTGCGTTGTTATATTGTAGTCTGTTATTACCTCAGATGCATTTTATTAGAAACTCGTTTTTTATGTAGAATAATTCAAGGGTTCTTTATTGCTTCCTCAAGTACATGTAAATGAGAATAGAAATACTAATTTCCTCATTTATAAATGATTGCAGAAATGCTAGTTTCCTTATTTAATGCCTGACTGTGCTTAGTTACACTACAGTGCAAATTTTGAGTTACTGAGATATACAACTAATAGATAAGAACTGCTGATATTTGAAGAACAGTCTTGTTACAGTGTAAGCACGTTTACTTAATGATTCTGACAAATGATTAGTCCATTCTTCCTAGATTAAGATTATGAGTCAAAATTCATTTTTCGTTTTCACTATTTACATAGCATGTTTCCAGATTTATTGAGTTGAAACTCTTTGGTGGATTATTTCTGAAAGCAATTATTCATCTACAAGAACTGAAAGTGAAGTTGGTCTTCAAATTTCAGCTGATTTTGACTGAACGAATGGGTCGCATGCTCTTGTGTTCCCTGGCCAGTCATATTTTGGGTACAAGTATTCAGAGCTGTAAATAACAATTCTGTTTTCCCATGTTCTCTAGTATGAATTTAAAAAGTCGTGCTGTGGAAAATTATCTCTGCAGTGAAAAAAGATGATTGTGAATAGAAGTGAAATGGATTTTATGGAAAAGCAACATTAATATTCACTGCATTTATTTGTCAGTATTCACCTGCTTGTAGATATAATGTTTTTCCTCCAACCACCCATTTGTACTTGTCTTTTGAATCTCGGTGACACCACATTAGCGTGGTCTCTTCACACTTTTTGAAATGGTGAATGAAAAATAAAAACTACTTCCAGTATCCATACACTGATGCCTCCTTCCAAAGACAACCTTTGAGAAGGGTCCTTAGAGAAATGGTCTCGTAATCCATGTTTCTCTTGCTGCAACATTGTACCCTCAAAGACTTTAGGTGGTAGAGCTGAGGAGGTTACCTGAAGAATTTTTTAAGGCATTTGGGGAAAAACAAAGGCAGTCTGTCCATAGGAGAGTGTTGGAACTACCTGAGAGTACTGGGGTTTTCAGGAACAGGATAATTCTCTCTCTCTCTCTCTCTCTCTTTAGATATATATATAGATATAGATGATATAGATAGATATAGATATAGATATAGATAATCTTTTGACTTCTTTTGACTCCATCCTAAACATTTTTTTTTTTTTAATGAAAGTAGAAATATAAGTTTCCAACTACTCTGCTGAACCCTGTGGTTTATTGTGGACTCATCATTTGGGCTCACCTTTGATGTCCAGCATTTTGATCTGTTTAGTTTTCCGTCTGTCTTGCCTAAATTTTGGACCTTGAATTCTATGGAGCAGGGACTGTTTTATTTTTTGTCTGCAAAATACTAGCACAGTTGAGTATTGACATTCAGCTGGGGTTTGCAGAGACTATCGTAATACAATTAGTAACTGCTATTAATAACTTGATCTGCATTCCAATAGCTTGCTCACTGAGATATCACTGTAACCTCTAGGGTTAATAGTTGTTACTATTTATTTTCTATTCCTCTTAGTGCTTGGAGTCTCACGCCAAGAACAGAGTTGTATGGACATGTGGGATAAAATTCATCTGATTACATGTAAATGTCAACTTCTGGGAAACATTCAGACTGATGTGTTCAAATTATCATAGGAAAATAGCGGAGATTTTGCTGTTTGTCCCTTGTCAAACCCAATACCGTTCATGTATGTCAAACCCAATACCGTTCATGTATTGATATTTTTTTTTAAGCCTGACTTCTATTTGCTTTTCATAACTACATTTGCTTTAATTTAGTTATTTATAAAGGAAAATAAATGAAGTTGCAAATTGTAATGGAAAAAATATGAGAAATATGATTACTGAGTTTTTAAGGTAAAGATATTGTTTCAAAACAATTTTGGATTGAGCGTCTCATAGGTGATTTTTTTTTTTCTTCTGTGCTGCTAATAGCAATCCAGTATTTTATTTAGCAAGTCTGACTCTTCTGATAATGAATAGCAGTGGACAGCAGATGTTAGGAAGTGATTCCTGCTAAGTGCTGAGTACTCCATCTCCAGTTTAGGCAAAAAGATGCATGTAACCTGCCAGAAATCCACAAGTTATACCACAGCACAATAAAATTTATTTTGGTTTCCATTTCCTTCTCAATAACTTCCAATGTATGATTTGCTTTTTTGACCAGAACTGATCTTCAAGCTGTACTTTTCATCAGACTATCATCACCCAAGATCTTGCTCCAGAGATATCATAGTTCTGCTCATCATTTTGGATATATGAAGTTAAGATTTTATTTTTTTCCTTGTGTGTATCTTTACCCTGAAATAGAAGTTCTCACAGAAAGGTCTGATGCTGTCTTTAGCCCCTTCCCAACCCAGGGCTTAACTTCAAGCATGTGAATTAGTTCTATCCAGTTTGAAGGCATTGAAGCAAAGGCTAGGCGTGCATGGTAAGTTTTAGGTTACTTACATGTTAAGTTTGGGCTTGATTTTGAAAAAAAAAAAAAAAAAGTTGTGTTTTGTCAAGACAAGACTGTATAGCACTTTGCAAAACAGAGCTGAATGTTAAAAGCCTGGCATAAATTACCATCTTGTTTTTCATACTGTATTTTTTTTTTCCTGTTTAAAGATTTGAAACATAAAAACCATAGAATTAAGCTGCAGTAGCGTTTAGCAAGTACATATTTCTTTGCATAAGCAGTTCTTCAGTATTGCTTAATTTTGATCTTATAAGTTTAGTGCACATTTAAATTTAGCCAATAGCAGTTAGAATTAAGTTGTTTGTCTTCTAACATTGCCTTAGGATCTATGAAGAAGAAACATAATACTGTAGTTACACATGCATTAATGTTTGACAAGACAAGACATTAATGGCATACTTTGGAAAGTGCATTTTAAAACACAACCAATATTTTTTACAGTACAAGTAAAGAGATTTGCTTAATCTGTCCTATTTTTAAAGTGATATTGCCGTGTGACATAGGGTATTACTGCTAGAGAACTAGATAAACACATTATAGTAATTAACCTTCCTGGAAAGAGCTAGCTTCTGAAACTTACTGTTCTGAAAAACAGTCACTGTTGAATTATCAACATCTGCTAGATAAAGGCTAATGATCTCATTATGATTTCATTTAAGAATATTGGACTGTTTTCATTTGGAGGCAAGTGAATTGAACTCAAATGAAATCAAGGGAGCTGAGTCAGTCTTTTTACCCCAGGACTGAACTTGGCACACTTTTTTCCTCCTATGCTTTTTATTAGCTCCCTTACTAAGCAACAATTGCAAACAACTGAGCATCAGAATTCAGTTTCAGACCTCTTAGCAAAAGGAGAACATTGTGCAATTCTTTAGTATGTGATATTTCCAGTCTGACATTTCTGCTTTTTGATTTAGTATAATAATACAACTCTTTACAGCTTTTCCAGCTCAACAGAAGCTTGACATGAAGGGGTTGACATTTTCAAATGTATTCCTGGTCAACATTTTTGTGACATTTGTGATGAACCAGCTGAAGTCTTACCTTGTGTAGTTTTTTGACATATGATAGCAAAGTTTTTAAAATTCCTTGTATTGTTTCACTTTTCTCTGCCTCTTAACAACAACTCCCTTATTTGTTTCTCCCTTTCCTAAGGCTTAAATTGTGTAAAAACTCTCTTGCTGCCTTTGTATTTGTTCTGGTGGCACCTCTTCCCACACTGATCGATTTGAAGCAACACTGTTCTGGATGCCTATCAAAAGAATAAATACTGTGCTGCATGTGAGTGTATTTTAATTGGAATGTGACACAGTAACAACTACTTCAATAACTAGACAGCAGCATAATCTCTCAGTGATTCCTGCTTTTCCTCTGACTTTTAGAGTGTGCTCCACTCAGAATATTTTACCAGAATCAAAGAAGGTTTAAAATCTTCTCTCCCAACGCACTCAACAGTTCCTTAGAAAGTTGCTTGGCGGCTACAGAAATTTTGCAGCTTCGGTGTCTCATTAATAGAGATTTCTGTCGAGGCTAAGTGAACACCTGATGAAAACTGAAATTGAAACATGCTAATGTGACCAAACTGCTGCTTACCTGGGTGTGAATGCCACATTTCTGTTAAAGCTGTGCCCATGAAAACTATATATATATGTATATACATATATATTTCAAAATAAAATAAACAATGCTTTACTTGTTTTATTAATTCAGTTTGGGAGGGTTCTTTGGTGATTTTTTTTAAGATAAATTATAATGCCATGGCCTTATTTTAAGCTTAAGGCACCGCTCTAGATTTTTTAGAGGTGAGATGTAATTCTGTGCACTATTGATAAGTCAAAATGACCTTTTTCTTTTAAGCTATTAGCACAGCATGACAGTTAGATGCTCTTAAAAATGCATCATTACTGCTAAATATTAATTGCTAAGATTTCTAATATTGGCAATACTCTGGGCATTTTAGTCTTGGAAACACCTGATAACTTCAGTTTCAGGTTCATCATGAACCTGAGTTATCCAGTATATACACAAACACTCTCCTTACTTACCCTATTCTTAGGTGGAAAATAAAGATTCAAAGGGAGTCCATAAATAAAAAAGTAAGTCTTCCTGTCCAAATCATATGTCTAAAGACTTTGTTCATATTTATTCCACATACGTAAATATATTAGAATAGACAAAGGCAGATTTTAATCATCCCTGCTCTGAATCTATCAAATGAATGATACCTTCAGATGCAAAGCAAATTCAAGAATTTAATTGTAATGAATTAGTTTTTGGCTACATGATTTATAAATACAGTAATAAGCATGAGGAAGGTACCAAGTATGAGCTTCTGTGTTTCTTAACAATGTGTTAAAGATGCCACTGTTAGACTTAAAGCAGATTCCAGACAGTGATTACAGCTGATTCTTTTTGATAATGAACTGATTTGAGATTCAGGCTTGACAGGAAAATATCTAAAGCTTTTCACCTAACATGTAGCACACTCTGTTCTGTCTCTGTTACCATGGGGAAAATAAATGCAAAAAGTAAATATCCCTTTAGGCATGTTTAGAAGTAAATTTGCCATCCTTTGCTAAAGAAATATATCTAGAGTGTTTTGTCTTAGTAGGATAGGCTGGAACTTTTCTTTAATAGGGCACAGAGCGATGCTTTTCTACTTCCAGTTCAAAGTTAGCATTAAGACAAATTTTGTATCTGTTCCAAATCAAGGTGTTGTTCTAAATGTATGCAAAGCCATTTCTCTCTGGCTACCTGGCAGCTTGCCTCTGAACACGATCTTGGAGACGCACAGCAAGCTCTAAAGAGTCATTTGCCTACTGGGTCTCATAACAGCTGGTACATTCTGAATAGTTAACACATAAATGTTTTGCTAATGCAAAAGTAAAGGATGCCAGGAATAAAGGATGTACTCCCTAGATGTGTTTATTGCAGTAAACAAACCTGAAAACAAGAAACCCTCAGCCATTCTGCTGAGTTTCTTCCTTATCAGGTTCTTCTCCCAACCTAATGCTGAGGATCTCAGCTGGTGATCATGGATTCAAGAGTGTTATCTGTAAAAGGGGTTAAATGAGCATAAATGTTTTCTCTGTTTAACTCTTGGCACTTGCTTCATCAGCTCAGAAGAGTAAATATTTGCTCTCCCCATTTATTGATCTTTGCTTTACTTCTCTCCAAGAAGGTGCTTTTTTATTTGGGTCTATCCATAAGCTATGGTTTCACCTCTAATATTTTTAGTTACCAATGTTGATACAGTTTTGATCTTTCAACTGCTGAATATGTTAATTCTGAAGTGTGGTTCTCCTCTTCTGACAGAGTCTTTGTGCATTGCAAGATGTACTTAAACTTTCCCCTCAGCTATTTAACTTTACCATTTAAAAGACACATGTTGCTGCTATGATACCTTGCCGCGCTGCTGCCATGACCAGTCCAGGCTGGATGCTGCTGCTCTACACAAAAGTCCTCGTGGGCCTTGGGGGACAGCAAGGTGCACAGAAGCCTCCCTGGGACTGGCAGCAGTGAAGATTAGCAGCATCCAGTGCTGCTGGAACCCGAGCACAGCAGGAGGTGGAGGGAAATAATCCTTCCCCTCTATTCAGCACTTGTGAGAGCACATCTGGAGTACTGTCTCCAGTTTTGGGCTCCCTAGTACCAGGCAGACATTTATGTACTAGAGTAAGTCCAGAGGATTGCTATCAAGATATTTGAAGGGCTGGAGCACAAGTTGTACAAGAAAAAGCGAAGGGATTTTATTTAAGCTTTGGGGGCCATTATTGCTGTCTACAACTGCCTAATGCAAGTAGGAAGATGAAGCTTTAGGTGCACAAGTATAAAATGAAGGTTAGTGGATGAAAATTGTAATAACAAAGTTGGGTTATATGATTATATATTCGTGTTGTTCTGGTGTTTTTTTGTTGTTGTTGGTGTTTTGTTGTTGTTGTTGCTGTTGTTTTGTTGTTGCTGTTTTATTTTTAAACCACAAGCCTGATGAAACATTGGAACAGGGACCCAGGGAATTTGTGGTGTGTCCATCTCTGGAGATATTCAGAACTTGACTGGATGTGGGCCTAAGCAACCGGCTGGAAGGATGTGATCAAGGAGTTGGACCAGATGGCCTTTAGAAGTACCTTCCAACTGACGTGATTTTATGAATATTGTTTTTTTAGATTGTTTTTCACTCGCACGCCTTATAATTAATTCCCAGAATTTCAGCTATTTACTCTCTTAATATCAGTTAAATTTCTCTTGGCAAAATACTTGCTTATACATTGCTGTCCAATTAAAAAAAAAAGTTTTTTTTTTTTTTTTTTTTTTTTTTTTAGGCTGATAGCAATTTGTCTTCACTAATGCAACAGACATTATGGCAGATGATGTAATTTGGACTTCTTGTTCCTGCTTACAAACTCAACAAAGCATTATTGTTTGTTCCCTTTCTCGCATTTTTCTTTTAAGATAAGCGTCATCTTTTATTCTGCGTTGGTTTCCACAATTGTGTATGCAGTTGTGTGGTTTTGGGTAGATTTCAATTTTGGATTCCAGAGCCCTTTCTTTCTTATTATTTTGGATTCTTTAAAATGTCTGTTGTGTCAGAACACTGCCCACACATCATAAGCCTTCTCTCCTCCTACTCGTTCAAAAATATGCTAGACTCCTTCTTCGGTTTTTAACCAGTCATAAACTCTTCTATGTTTCCATTCTTTTGCTTTTCTTGTTTTTAAAAATATATTGATCACATTTTTTTTTCTGAGTGTAGTATATATCAAATGTTTCCTGTACAGTTTTCTACTGACCAATTCTTCGTGAGTTAAGTTAAAATTATTAAAAAGTTTTATCATGTTCATAAACGTTTATTGAGAAATATTTTTTCCATGTCATCCCTTCTGCTGGTATCTATTGCAGTGGATTGTACTTTAAAAAATAAATTGGATAACTTTCTGAATTCAGTATTGAGATGGATACAGCTTGACATGGCTAACTCACCTGATCACAGTATCCATCTGCATGGATATTCATGACCTTCATGGACTCAGTTCTTCTGTCATCACACAACAGATACGAGAAGGATAGTCCTTGCATATTAGAACACTTCCTTAGCATGAAGAAACATCAGACAACAAATAAATTAAAAGCAACACATACTTAAACAGAACTGTAAAGTAAATTTTATTGTTTGGGTTTGTAAGCTTCATCTTAAAACCAAATTACACCACTTAAAATCACTCCTAATTGAGCAATCTGATACTGGGCTGTTAATATTCCAGCCTCACCTATTCTGTCTTGTTGAATGTTCTTTTCATTTTTTTTTCTTTTCTTTTTTTTTAATGGAATAATTTTTCTTAGAATCCAAAATTTAAAAATATATTTTTTAAAATCTCAATGTTTTTGAGGATATCTGATACTTCTGGCAATGTTTTCTGGCCAGACCAGATCTTTGCTATTCTCTGCAATATCTTCTATTCAAGAATGGTCACTCAATACAGTTTATTGTAACTTTTCTTGAGACTTCCTATTTTTGAGAGGATTGTACCAGATCTGAACTCATGCATCAATTCGTATCCAGTGAAGTGAATGATTTCTGTTTTCTCTTCTTTTTCTTCCTTTCTTTTTTTTTGTCTTTTTTTCTTTTTTTTTCGTTGGGCTTAGTAATATAAGAGAATTTGTAAAGTTAAGTTCTGTTACATTGTGGAGTCATGTCCCTTGAGCAAAATGACAGATGTGACAATGTCAATGTCATTTCAATAGCCTATACCAAATACAACCAAAATACATCAAGTCAGCATATGCCCATTAACAAAGAAAAAGTCTATGCAACTTTAGTGCATTTTCTTCCTCCAGATTTCAAGCTTTTATTTCAAGGTGTTAATATGAGAAGACAGAAAGCAAGCTTGAAACTTATGATGATATGATGAAAGTTATCAATAAACAGTAGTGTTCATTAAAAAGAATATTTCTTTTTCCTAAGCATTATAAAAAAATTATATGTGTTGGATTCATGTTGCAATAAAGAGTAGACAACTATAAATAACTGGTTACTTGAGACCAGAACATGTGTAGCAAAGAAGAGTGTACACATTACATGATAGGCCACTTTTGCACATTTCCAGTGTTTGGATACCTTCATTATATATCATTCTAAGCAGTGGAAAAAGATAACAATTGCGTAGTGATACCTGTAAAATATTCCTACAACAGCAATTTAGCAATGGTATTCTGAACAGTCTTTAATCCTGCTTTTTATGAGTTAGGCTTTGTTACCCTGGTGATATTGCAGCACTACTTTTGACTAAAACTAGAACTGATTAGACTGCATTATATTACCCATTCACTTTTTACAGTCCTCAAGCAATATATTTCTTGAGTTTCAGCTGCCACAAATCTTGATATTTAATGGGACAAATTCTCTATAAAGGCTGGCTGAAGAAAAAAGAGAAACCAGTCTATGTCAATTTTTCTTTTTGCTCTCTAACTTCTTTTTTTTTTTTCTCTATTTTTAAACTTATGCTTTTCTAAATTAATTCAGTATTGCATCTTTGTTGTTCATTTTGGCTGCTCAAATAGATAAGCAATTGTCACCTTTGGCAGTTTGCCCTCTGTCTCTCATTCTCCATCCTGTTTTCTCTGCTGAATTAGCTTACACAAATCATAGCAATTCTGAATTACCTTGTATTCACTGTATGTATCTAGGCATCCACCCACTCCATGTGCTTTCTGCAGTGAGATGTGTTAGAGAAAGGTACGCATATTCTAACCATACCTCAGTTGATCAGCCTGTGGCTCAGCATTTCTTAACTTTGTGGACACAGGGATTTAAGGAAGTAAAGATTCATTCTGAATGTAGGTTTTATACAGCAAAATGCAGACCTGCTAAAGTTATGTTATTGAATTCTATACAGAATCCTCTCTTTAAGACAATTTTCAACCACATCAACTCAGTGCTAATCAGGATACAGTTTAGTCTTAATTAGTATTGCAACTATGAAGCACTTGTCCAGATGTAGAAAAACAGAGAATGTAAAAACTGAAAATGATCTGCAAGCTCTACAATCAAGATAATGTGATTTAAAAAAAAAAATGTTTTCAAGTGTTATTCCACTGTTATTCTTTACCCAATAATATTTTTGGGGAAAATAAGCATTATTTGCCTAAGAAACATTATTTCTGCTGTCTCCATTAATTTTCATCTATATATATATTTATTGCACTTCATCGTTTTAGAGTTTGCCTAGTTTATAGATTGTATGCTTTTCTAAAATTATTATTATTATTATTATTTTATTTATAATATAAAATGTTCTTGAAGCCTTGTGGTGCTACTTTGACCATTTTAAATGAAATATATTTAGAAACCTGCAATAACACTTCCAGTTGACAGTTGAAGGAAGTACCTAAACATCAAAGCACTGCAGTTTTGTGATGAGACTTCAATTAGAGAACCAGCTTTTCATAACACTTTTTCTGTAACAGATGCTAATGCTATAATCATTAAAATCAGTTCAGTAATTTCTTTCCTAATATGAGGCTTTCCCTGAGTCCAAAAAGCTCCCTTCACTTTATAAAAGCACATAAAGAACAGTGCTGCAGAACTGAGAATTATTATAGTCTCAGTGTTTATGAAGTAAAAAGTTAATTATCGGAAAGGTATTCTTTCAGATTTGACGCTACTAGAAAAGCAAATGTATTATCTCTCATGAGATAAGCTTGGAGAAAGATTTTAAGGCTTCTCTTTGATCTCAATATTGCTGCAAGCCATGGAATCCAAAGGAGTGAGCAGAATTTTGCATATGCTCCTGTTTTTTCGATCTGTGAGTTTCGACCTGTGGTTTTTCGACCTTTTTAGTTGATGTCAACATCAAGGTGAGGTAGCACATCTCCTAAAATCCCTGCTGCTTACATGAATGACCAGCCTCATGTAGGTACAGCAATTGCATGTTTGCTTGAAGACTGAAGCAATGGGAAATATCAAATAAATGCCTGCCCTTAGTTGGATTTTTCAGAACAGTGAAATTCCTTTTTCCTCTTCCCTTTTCCATCTGCTGTTCTAGGAAAGAAGTAGTGGAAGAAGTGGAAACACAGTCCATGAACATTTTCTTTGCACCCTGTGAATAGTTGCTTCAGAGATTTCTAATTCAAGACACTTGTCTCCCCTCTATTTCACACTGTGTTTCAGGGGTATTGGAGACAAGACGTCGTTCAAGAAGAGACAGGTGATATAGCTGGGGAGTTTTAGCTCAAAATGGCACTTTGAATTTCAGAGATGGTCTTAGAAGGGTTCCCATGCTGTACACAACAGTCATGGATCCGTATGGCTTTCTAATTTTTCTTGCCATTCAGTTTAAAGAAGGGTCATTGAATAAGGGGAACTTTTCGCACTTCATAACTATTGCAACTGCTTTTTTTTTTTTTTCCCTTACATATCACAGACTCTATTTCCTTCAACTTTCTTATGTGTAAAATATTGCTCAAGGGAAGGAGTATGTATGAACTAATGCCTGCAGCCCTGAGATGCATTATCATATTCATTATCATATTGCTATTAATATGCTAAAGATTAGGTCTTAGTACTACCTATATATCTTTGCAACACATGGGAGTCGATATTTAGATCTCAACTGCTTATCCTGTGCATATTCATACTACTCTGTCATAAGTGCTGAAAGTTTTTTTCTTTTTTTAATGTAATTAATCAAGGGTTTGCATTCAGACCTACTGCGGATGAACTATGATCTTTACCTGAACTCTCAGAATGAAATAACCAAGATAAATTATTCCTCAAAGATAAAGCAGCACACACAGAATTGTAATATTATTTTACCTTGTAGAAAATATTAAACATTCTACTTATTTTCTTATGATCTTATGACCTCTAAATTTGCATTTGAAGTAAAATTGCATGTAAAATGTCTTGTAGCTGCAATGCACATTGAAGTTAACAGAAGCTGAACTGCTGATTTCAATGAACCCAGAAGCAAACTGTATTGTTTACTGAAGGTTAATGAGAGCAGAAAATTGTTGGTTTGTCTGACAGTAGAGCTCTTGCTGCTTCCTTTGTACTTTAGATTTTTCTGTCTAGATCAGATATAGAATAAAAGAGTTTGAGAAATTAGAATAATAGCTGTATGGAATGATCCAGCCTCACTATCTGACACCGTAGAGGAGATATAGGAAATGTGTCAAATTAGCATACTGGGTAGCGTATTCTGAACAAAGATAGATGGAAATGAGAAAGAAATCTGTACTTTTATCTGGTAACAAATAGCAGATAATGCATGTCCAAAATCTGAGTATCCAAAAAATAAGTGCTTGTATTGTGAATGTAAAAAGTTGAAGGAAATATTTTTTTCTTTAATATTGTATTTTAACACTGAATCATGATGGCTTGAAACTTCCTAATGGCTACAATGAAAATGATGAGAACCCTGCTTCCTCATTCTTTGGCTAAACTCTGGTTGGGTAAGGAAGGGTATATTGAACTTCTCCATATTCTTCTCTGTGTCGTGTTAATATATGTGTTCTCATAAATCTATGCCAGATGGGGGTTTGATATTCTCCTGAAGTTCATGATCTAAGTTGTTTCTTTCAAAATGAGAATAGAGCTCACTATTTTCTCTTAAATTGTAGCCAGCAGAGACTGTGGTGCCAGAACTTTTCAGCAATAGCCTAGGGCTAGGACGTCTTACCTGGGATCAAGAAGACATAACTGATGGTCTAAGGATCTTTATGTTGGTGACTATCACTTCTCAAAATGGTATTCTCCTGGTTTATGAATGATTCTGTCATGACATACAGAGAGGTATCAGTTCTGCCTAATGTTCAGATTGATATATTCTTCTTTAACTGATTAGCTTTTGGAATTCAAATCTGAAATCGTGATTTCTATGGCTGTTCTCTCTAAAGAATAGCATGGGGACACTGTAAGTTTATGAAAAATTACTAAATTCTCTGAGACTCTATCTAGATTATTAGGTCTTCAGTACCAAAGTATGCAAGAGCTATTCATATGCGTAGTTGTGGTTGACTAGGGTGAGGTTGTTTTTCTCAAGAATCAATTAATCCTATTCACCTTTAAATAAGCCAGTCCTGGTTAATTAAGTTTATATTTAGTTACTAACTTGTGAATACTTAAGTCAGGAGTAAGCATATGTCAAAATGCCATGAAATTTTTTCTTCATCCTTTCAGGACTATAATTTTTTTAGTTGGAGCTGATAAAGAACTGCAAGACACTAAAATTTCACGTTATCTTGCTGTTTATACATTATATTCCAGCCAGGACTAACAGCAACATACTGTGCTATTGAAATCCTCAGAATTTCTACAAAATTCATCCTTTGCTCAGATCCTTGGTTAGCAGGCAGTGTAAAAAGGTATATGTTAAGGGTATCTGAGTAATTAAAAACGTCAATATGCAGTACATGAAGACTATTTGAAATGAAGGATAAAAGTGATAAGCAAAATGATTCTGAATTAGGGTAAGGCAAAACTATTAGGAAATAATTAGCAAACAGAGTAACTGTTAGGGTGCCTTAGGATCTCTGCTTTGGTGTTTACATGGGATCTAACATTTGTGCTAATTAGCAGGTCGAATGTCTTTGTAGAGATATCTCTGGTCAGGATAAGACTTTTCACAAGCTTCTGTCTGCATATTGCCACCACATAACTCAAGCCCACTGGTAATTACTTCTTTCCGATATACAGTATTTAAGCTCATCTTACAAAAAGCTTTAAACAGTTTTGAAAATATATCATAAATAAATAAGATGGGATTGAAAGAGTAGCTGATCTTTGCTGATCCGATATAGCTGCTGAAATACGTGAAAGTAGAGCTGACTTAAATAGTATTTATTACAAAACAAGAACTAATTTATTAGTTGCATTCTTCTCAGGCTGCTGTCTGTAATTGTGCTCCTGCTATTATCTTTCACACATCACTCCTAGAGTTTCCTTGACACAAGTATCCACAGGGGCTGCTGAAGATAGTAATTTGCTATTGGTATTAATCAAGATCGTTAGTTGCAAGATAGACTTTTTTCTACTTTTCAGGCTTCTGCTTCCTGCAAACCCCTGCCCTTTTCTCAGCACAGAAACAGCTTCTCCCAGCAGCCTGGAAAGCCTTCTCTCCAGCCATTTGACTCATGCTGGTGTCCTACACACCTGTCGTAGAAAAGAGCAGACACCTTCAGTTTCTTTGGTCAGCCATCACAGCCATGCCTTTAAATGCATTCGGCCATGTGCAAGTGCCCTCTACTTGAATGCCTGTTTCTCAGTTGTATCAGTGCTACTTCTCCCACTAGGAGGGCCTTATATTAAATAGAAACATCCTCTAATTATGGCTTAATTTTTTTCTTAATTTATTTATTTATTTATATTATTTTTTAAGCTATGCCATCTAAAAATTGACAAGTTCTGAAACTACAAAATGTCCTTGAATATTGGGAATCTTTTGCCGCTTCAGTTTGTGGGCTGTTTATTGTTTGATGGAAGTCCATTGAAAAAAGCACCAACCTTCCTTTGACTTTTGAAAGCTTTTCGTACTGATAGGGTCTGATAGGTTTGACCCCACCGATACCACCTTTTCAGTGTGTTATTTATTTATTTTCATATTAATGAAAATTAATGAAAACATATTTTCATGTTAATGATGGTAATATAAGAGCTCCTTTTTATACAATAAATTTTCTTAGGTAATTTGACAAAGTGCGTGTATGTATGTGGTTGACACAGAAGAGTTTATACTGAGAGGGTTGCACCTATTTGATGCCTGACTGAGAGTTTTATTTCATTTTGAATCAGATTTTCTATCTCGATTACAAAATGATGAATGGAAAGCAGCAAATATATTTTGTGTTCAGAAAAAAATGTCTCAACAAGTAAGGATAATTTTTCCCTCTTCTGTCTTCCTATGCAAAACAATTTCAAAATAAGAAAGTATTCTAGAATAAAATATTACTTTCTAATCTATCCTGCTCATCTAATTATAGTGGAATTGAGATACAATCACAATAGATTGAAACTCCTCTAGACTTGTTATAGTAAAGTGATGTATTTGTTGATATATACTGCCTTCCATGAAAGAGTACATTTGAAAATGACCACTATAATTTTGATCACTGCATTTAAGAGAAAGCAGGAACAGGCAGAAGTGGTCACTCGGTGAGTCCTGAGCAGAAACAGAACTTTGTAGATAGTGCCCACCGGTCTGTTAGTTATAAGAGAAAGCTTGTTCAATATTGCAAGGATTAAAATTGTATGCATATATTGTACAATTATTATGCCCAGTTATATTAAAACATAGTTCTACTGGTAGAATAAGGAGAGCATGTTTCAGCTTTTTGAATAAATTCTGCAGTTCTTCAATATTCTCAAAGCAAAAGTAAATTTTTATTTATTTATTTATTTATTTATTAGTATGACATGAAGGATTTTTGTGGTGCCTTTATAATTTCAAGACTCTTTCAATGCCAAAGGTGCAAATCTGGAAGATGTAACAGTGAGGATATTTTAGCGAATATTCTAAGTAGCATAAATCAAACATCATTTAAGAAAGACAATGGAAATTGTATTGGAGCAGTGATGGTACGTTAGAAATTCTAGAAAAACCACCTGAGATATAAGAACATATAACGTAGCCTGCATTGGAAAGTATACTGATTTCAGTAAAGTAAACCGAAATTTTGTTTTCTATGACAATTGTGATGGAAAAATAGGCAACATATCCCCAGCTTGCATTTAGGCTGACACTCAGCTAAGTTTGGAAAATGAGACTTCACAACTAGGACAGATAGTGTAATGGTGATCAAGTACATGATACTGTATAAGCAACTTTTTTTTGTGCCAGCATCATCTGTAAAGGAAGTAAGGTTTTTTTGCTGTGGATTGTATCTTACTTGATAAGGTAATTCTAGCTGCAATGGGAACTCAGCTATTTAACATCTAGCTCCCTTTTGGTATGCCATTTCCTTCCCTTGTATTTTCAGTAATGACTCCAACAGACAGGCTACTCTGTGGTCAATATTGGGGACCGGGGGAGGAAGGGAGGGGAAAGTTTACAGTAATTGTCTGGGCTACATTTAAAAGGTATGGGTATAAAGGTATTAAAAAGGCAGTTAACAGTTTATTTAACAAAGGGGAAAAAATAATTATAAAGGCTTTTTAAAAATTCCTCTGTTCTCCACAAATCCATATAACTCCCTCCACTGTAGGTGTTTTTTTTTTCTTTTCTTTTCTTTTTTTTTTTTTCTACAAGACAGCCTAATTGCAACTTTAAGTGGACCTGCCACCTGTTCCATGTTTATTCAATACCAGATCATCCTTTATTTCTTCTCATATGTTCCTTGCACCCAGTAATGTCTTGTGTTTCTTACTTTGAAATGGTCTTTGTACCCATAGTACAATGCACATTAATTTTCTTTAGTCTTTTTGCAGCATATCATGCTGCATTTTATGAGAACTGGAAAAGATCAAACAATTTTGATTTATTTTTAGATTGTCACTCAGTATTGCAGACTATCAATTCATCATACCACTGTAATTTGATTAGAAATTGCTTTGTTTTCTGTTCATTTAAAATGTTTTTAATCTTTGTGTAAATTGCCTCTTTTTTTGGATTTAGGATCTTTTTGACTAGTGCTTATGGATATATGCATATTCATTCATATAGAGAAAAAATAGCATATTCTAGTAATAAATGTTTATTTGAAACTCATTCTCTTTAAAAATCTCTACTTTTAAAGGCTTCATACTGAGGTTAATTAATTCTCAAATATTTCTTACTGTGTGTTGACAGAATATAATTAACTACATAAAGTTCAAGCACCGCGAATCACTTGATGAATTCTTTACTCTTTTTTATGTTCTAATGTGAGATGGTTACAGTCTAAACTGAAAAAAAAAAAGCTAGCATTTTCCTGCTTGCTTGAGTGCCCTTGTTACAATTGTCACCTCAGTTTTAAATTTTTATTCCTGCAGTGAAAGGTTGGTCGTGCTGGAGCCAGTGGGTATTCTGCCATCGACTTTGATGAAGCCATGAGGCAGCCTCTTTTCTCCTGGGCCAGAATTCAATCCCTCCTCAGGCTTCCAATGCTATAAAATGATCTTCTGTTAATTAGTTGTTATGTGCCTTTACTCAATGTCAACATAAACCAGTTGCTAAGCATGCAACTGTATTGTATAAAGTTTTTTAACACAGCATGAACTAAAATAATACACTTCTCACTTGATACAGGGTTTCGTTTTGAGTAATATTTATTGAAGCATCTTTAAATAGTCAGTGTTTGGATAAAATGCTAATTTGATATCAAACACTGTAGTCTAGCAATTCCATTAATAACTATTTACAAAATAGCATTCACACTCCTCCTACCTAATGCCAAGTATTTTACTTGGATTTATTTTTTGATATATGTCAAAGTTAATAAAAAGAAATTTTGTCAGAGAAATACATTGCATTGTTGGAATTTCCAGATTTAAAGCCCTGATCCTGTCAGACTGAGACATGTACAGCTTGAGTATGCATTTGTTTTTTAGATTCAACCTTTTTTATATATAATAGGAAGAATAAGAGCAGCAGTTTAGCACTGAAGATGTGATATTGTCCTAAACTCTTTCACAAATGAAGCATATGTTTCTTAGTAGATTTAATGGAGCTTAATATGCCAACAAACTTACTAATTTAGCACTTACATGAAGAATAACATCACAGCTCCACAGATGTTGCTAGCGACTTTGCTAATGATTTCAGTGAGGTCAGAATGTAGTTCAAGATTGAGAAGTGAAACAAGCACCATTTGACATCGTAAATTTACAGATTTAAAAAATGGCAAATTTGCTTAAGCAAGATTAAGGAAAAATTATAGTCTACATTTCTTGGAAGCTCAAAAATAAGAAATCAGCATCGAAAGGATGCTAAAATATTTTTCAGCTGAGAAGCATCCCCCCCCACCTATATCTACCCATTTTATTCCTGCTTGAATCATCTACAGTCATAAGCTTTGTTCTCTAGAAGCTAGGAAAATGAAGGAGGCATACTGGGATTCATATCAGAAGACATGTAAAAACAGTACTTTTCTCCTGCTATGCATTGGAGTAAGGTGTGTCATGGAATTTCCTGTCATTCTTATTCTTTCATGGTTTGCTTATTCAAAGACGAAATGTTCAGGAATTAGCAATTGTTCATGCCCTGAAGAAAGTAAAAGTAATAATCTCTGTCAGGTGGGTTCATATCCTTATTTTAAATTCCCTAGAAATACAATGTTTTGGAACAACTGGAGTTAGGATGGATTTTTTTTTGATCCAACTGTCCAGTTTAAATCATTTTAAGTTAGTGTTCAAATCTCTCAAACTTTATGGTTGTCATACCTAGAGTTTGTTCTGAGCACTGTACATATGTGGTACATGTGTAATACCTTAACAGCATAGGATATTGGTTTGATGATTTAAAAGGAAGTTAACTGTCTGAAAGGCATTTTTAAAATACTTATTTGGTAGGCAGTTAATAACCTTTAAAGAGGATTTGTAGGATTTAAGAACAACTAGTATAAAATTTTTGTAACTTGAGTAGTTTGGTGAGAATCAGAATTATTTAATGTTTTGGTGGTAAGAATTGTTCCACCAGAGCATTATTTGTGATTTCAGGTGTGGTTGGAGTACATTTCAATACCGATTAAAAACCTACCAGAAAATAATACTGTAGCTTAGCTGTGTTGGTGAAATATCCAGATAGATACCTTTGGCTGAGGACGTTTTTTTTTTTTTTCTGTACGCCATCTTCATCCTGCCTTACACACACACAAAAATTCTAATAGACTAAATCTTTTTTGTGCTTTTCAAACACAAATCTGCAAGATCTGGAATTTCCTGAGCACTCAGTGAAAAATATTTTCATCTCCAAAACCATAATAAAAGGAGCTGTCTATGTAGCCACTCCTGTAACAAATAAAAAACTAAGAAAAAGGCCTCTCAGCCACTCTATAAGCTAATTTACATAACTTTGAAGCAAACCCAGTACTGATACAGGACAGAGAAGTTAGCATATGAAACTGTCACTGACAGAACTTGAAAAGTGTGGATGAAAAAAATCTATGCTAAAATTGTATAAAATGGCATAAAAATTACAAAGCAGTTAGTGAAGACAAGATAGGGAAGGCAAGGGAAACAGCCTTCATATCACATGTGGCGGATCTGGGCAACTCAACTTTCTGAGAACTTGAACTTGCATATCAAAGACAACTTTATCAGTGGTTCTGTCAGTTTTGGAGATGAAAATATTGTAGTTCACTGAGGAGGAAAAAAGTGCTCAGGAAATTCCAAGTCTTGCAGTGGTTCTTGCTGATGACTTATCATCTCAGCAGTAGCACATGGCCATGCCAGTCCAAGAAATCTGCCACTGACAGTAGTGAGGAAGCCTATCCAGGACCCTCAGACTTTTCAGCTTGCAAATTAAAAACTAGAAATGAAGGGCAAAGACGTAACAAATATTTCCATATACTGAGCATCTTAAACATTGCTGAAAATGCTACTCGAGAAAAAAAAATTCAGACAACTTAGTGATAACTAACCATAACCTAAAGGATACATGGCCTGACCATGCTGCTGCCTGCTGATCTGAGATACTGTTGCCAGCTTACGTAGGAAGGGATAAAGCATGAAGAAGAAAAGCAGATAAAAGCTGAAAAGAAGCAAAGATTATCATTTTAGCCTGATGTCTGTATAGTGGTGAAAAACAGAGAGAGGCAGTTGGTAGAACTGAAATAAAATCCATTTTTGCTGACACATGGGCCAAAAGTGTGATTTTATGTCTCACTAAGATGTGTGTTGACCTATACATTATAGTAAAGCTTTTATAGTGTTGGGATTCTGAGTCAGCTTAAGTCTCCTGGAGAAAGTGAGCAAAACAGAGAATAAAACCATGGAAGATTAAAGGAAGATGGAAGTTTAAACTTCAGTTTCATCTCAAAGCATCTGTTCACTGCAGGAGAATCTACTTGAGATGTCTGAAGTTTTTTTTTTTTTTTTATGCTATAGAACAGGACAGTTACTTCTCAGTGTGTAATGCCAGGACAATTATGTAAACATCTTTTTTTCTGTACTTTGTTCACAAGACAGTAAGTCAAGGTCAGTTTGGAAATCAACTCACTGTTCCTTTAATGTAGGGTTATTTATTTGAAACCACAGTGGTGTTTTTTTTTTTTTTTCTGTGTTTTTTTTTTTTTCTGTGCACATTGGTAACATTGTCTGAATATATTCTTTATGTACTTGTATTTGTAAATATTTGGAAATACTAAGAAAAAAAGAAATTCCTCCTAAAATCAGCTAGGGCTCTGAAATGATAAATTTAATGGACTATGCTTTATATAGGTTGTGCATAGAGAGAAATATTTTTGTTTACAAATACCTGGGACCAGCTCAGCTATTCTAACGATAATGCCAAGAAAGTAGATAGATTTCTATATGTCCACTTTGTTCTTTCTGCTGACAGTTGTAGACTGTTAAAATGCAAATCAATAAGAACAATGCTATGGAAAGCTATTAGCATTAAATTCTGATCTTGAAATGCAAAGATTGCACATCAGAATTATTAACAGAAGCATGTAGCAAGATGGATGGTTTCTCCTGCTTCTGGCTGAGTATCATAATAGCACTGAAAAAAATCCTTGAACCTGTGTTCTTTTCCTGAATGATTTTGGTCCTTGTAGGGTAGAGTACTTGATGGGAATACAGATTTACCCCTGCCACTAAATGCCTTCTGCTTTGGGACTGAAGAAGGGAGCTGCTGTAAGCATCTTCTCACATCTGACTTGAACCCAAATAATCCAGCATGGATTGTGATTTGGAGACCCTCTCTGTATAGCAATGGTTGACCAGTCTATAGGTGTATAGCTGTGGTGGGAGATGTAGGAATTTGTTCATTATTTTTACTGGAGCTACCATATTTCTCCCACAGAGAAATGAATGAGTCTGATTAGTATGGACGAGGATCAGGCAAAAAGGAAAGTTCTGTGAGCAATTTAAGAGCAGGTCCAGAGAGGAACAGATAACTGGGTCATGATATAATGGACTTTTAGAAAAAATGCCTGAAGTGATAGGATGTCTTCTTGATAAACTGCTGTAATACCAAAAGCCTTAGCTTCCATGGAAGATGAACACATTAAGAGAGCTTTGTAATTATAATTGCAAGTATTTTGTGTACTTTGGAAAGAGTGGAGTAAGAGAGAATTAGCTTTTATTTTTATTTTCATTTTTATTTTTATTTTTTTTATTATTTTTTTATTTTTTTTTTCTGTAAGAAAAGTGGAAAGATCATTTACGGATACAGATTCTTCCATTTCTGGTTTGGCGTGAGAAATTGTAGTCTGTTCTTTTGCAGATGTGATGAAGAAAAACTGAGTATTTTTCTTTTGTTTCTTTAAGGCAGAAGAACTTATTTGTTCATTGTTGCTAAGGATGAGCACTATTACACATTCTTCATGGAGGGAAAGTGAGAAATAAAGAAAGTAACACCGTATTTGTAAGTGCATAGCACAGAAGAATGTAGGGCAAAAAAAGCTTAATAACATAGCCACATTTATAAGCTGGTGATCAGAAGTAAAAGTGCATTTAAAAATGATTGCAAGTAAACAGGTCCTGAAGCAGACAGCTGGATACAGCAATGTGAGCAAAACAACATCCAGATTTTAGAAGCAGAAACAAAGCTTTACATCTGGTTATTTTTGTAAAACTGAGACAATTCATAGCAATAATAACTGTTCTGTATTTCACTCTTTTTATCTTTGATATCTGACCTCAGGGGCTGAGTTTATAAATCCTTCTATACCCCATGGGAGCATCTCATTGAAGCCAATATGACTGCATGGCATTTCCCTCATGACACTTCCCTTAGGAATAAATGGTGTCATTTATAGTTTGAGCCTCTGAAATTAGTATTTTTCAAGATTTTCCTAATCTCTCTAGAAACTGAGACACTAGAAATGAGACACTTCCAGTGTACGCTATTAGGATATGAGGATTAAAAGGACATGGACCATTAGACTCATGATGACTTTGTGACTTCTGGGAATGCAAATGATTGCTGGGAGAAGGTCATTGGAATCAGGCTGCTAACAAGCTCGATAAACTTCACTGCTCTTCTATTCTACAGAAGAGTACTAAGCTGCTTATGTAACATCCTAGCATTATTTTTAATATAATAAATTTAAACTTTTAATTGAAATTCTATCCCTTCATTAAAACAAAATCTGTTGTGCTGAAAATTTGTGCTAGGGAAACCTAGGATATTCTTGTAGACTTTGTCAGATTTGTTAAATCTGAGCTGAACTTAGTATTCATGTAAGTCTCCCATAGGAAATGCTAGCCACCAACTGCCACACTGTTTCTGTTGTCTGCAAGGTAAAGTAGAAGATCTCAGATAGAAGAGAGTAATTGTGCCACAGCTGGATATAATGGAGATGTCAGGTTTAATAATTTGACTTTGCAGGCTGAGAATGTGATTGATTTCACTGAGGCTATTTATAGAATTCAGTATCACTGATACAGAGTTGTAAGAGTTTTGGACATATTTTCCTTGGCAAGCAAGTTTTCTTTTGCATAGAATAACTGCTAAGAGCCTCAGGAGCGACTAATTAAATTGAGGAAGAAATGTCAAAGAAAGGGGAGTTAGAACTCATAATGAATGTCTTCTTATTTGGTTTGGTAATCACTTTTTCTTCCTTGCAGTCTCCCTTCTAGCAATGTCACCTGCTTTATAGTTTTATACGCAATCCTTTGAGTACTGTCAATTTTAGGAAAAAAGTGTGGAGAGAAGACAAATTCAGCAAGTCTCCATATTAAATATTGGTTTGGTTTTTCATTTGAAATCTAAACTACAAACAGCTGTTAGCAAGCTTTTCAGAGTAAGCCTGAAGAGACTTTTGTTACAGCCTAAGTCTGTAGTGGTCAGCTTTTCTAATCATCTTTGAGTAACTGAATGGTACCAAAAGAAAACATAATTGTCAATAATGTACATATGACACAGAATTATGCCATCAGAGCAAGAGGAATTGTCCTTTAGTAATCAGACAATGTTTCCTCATTACTTACAGTACATATAAATATCCATATTCTTTTAACAAACAAGAGCTATGAGACTTAGTTACTTTCTTAAGTACAGAGGCTATATTTGCCTATTCTAGTTGAAAATAGTGATTTTTTTGAAGTTTTGTTGAACAAAACATAATTCATTGTTATCTGTTGTGGATGATTGAGGTTACACAGCACTAAGTTTGAACACCCTGACTAAGCAAGTTCAACACTGAAGTTTAGATCTTCATTTTTGCAGTCAATTGCAATCCCAGTTTAAGTACCAAGGATTATCACCTGTTGAAACGAGCAAGTAGGGATGAGTTATTTTTAAAAAACTGGATGGTCACTGGACTGAAATTCCACATTCTCTTAGGGTCCAAACACCTGAAATAGCAGCAATTTTCTAGCTGGGTACTTGTTACTGAAGAACTGCTTTATACTATTCTCATCAAAATGCCAAATGAAATTTCAGAAAACAAATGTTTTCTAACTCATTGTTGGCAATAAAAAAGGAAAGCTCCATATGTACGTAGGTGCTGCAGAGATCCGAAACGTAACTTAATAATTCCTAGTTCAGTAGTTTAATCTAGAGTAAACAGAATATATTAATCTGCAATTAATTGGTGATGTTAATCTATAATCAAAATATCAGGTTGCCCAGAGAGTCAGTGGAGTCTTCATCTTTGGAAATACTCAATACCTGACTGGACACAGCCTTGAGCAACATGCTGTAGGTTACCCTGCTTTGGGCATGGAGTTGAGCTGGGCAATCTCCAGAGGTGCCATCCAACCTCAGTGATTCTCTGATAAATACATAACCTAAGAAAACTTCCTTGGAGTTTCTCAGAAGTTAGATCAACTGTCTCAGAGCATGAAGTTCTATGTGAAAAGGCAGATCTAACTCAGTATTTGATGTGGTTCTGAAAAGTTAAGTGTGTAGTCTCAAGACAGCTACTGTGCAGATTTCAGTGGTTATAATTTATCTTTATTTTCCAAATGCAAACAATGTGATTCAAATTTAGGCCTGCATGAGGTTAGTTTTCGAAAATGCATGTTTGTCACTATAGGCTAAATCTTTAGAAAAGACAAAAATCTGTTCAGGGACATCTTTCTGAATGCCTAGAAAGCCACACTTATTCAGACCTGAACTGGTCAGAGAATATCCAAATCAAAAAAAGTTATGAAATCAGTGATACATATATATTTCTAATAAGTATTTAAATGAAGGGAAAAAAAGGATAGGATGTTGAATAAAAAATGTCAGATAAGATAGTTGTGAACTGATAAGAAGCCTAAACAAACCAGGGCAAATAGTATTAAACATATTCCATATACATTGAAAAATAAGAAAAAGAAAACCAATGCAACTCAGTAAATTATCAGGGTATTAGAAATATCAGCTCTTTGCCCGGTACTCCTTCATATATTTATTAGCAGGTTATTAGAAGTATCATCTCTTTGCCCAGTGTTCCTTCATATATTTATCAGCAGTTTGAATGAAGATATAAAACTTCTGTTCATAAAACTTGATCTTGAAAGGAAGCTGATCGGTGCTATAAAGTTCATTTTAATACAACAGTAAGAAACATAATGGACCTGGAGACAAAGAGCACAGGTTTTCACCCAGCAGTATGGAAGGACTTGTTCTCAAAAGGCGGAGCTGATGGGGTCATTCTGAGAATACAGTTTGTTGGAAAAACTAGTTTGAAGTGCCTGTCTTGACCTCTTTTACCTGAATTCACCCCTTCAGTTGTGCCAATGTGGGTGTTTGTCAGGTCACTCTGTAAAGGAGATCAGGGAAAAGATCTAAGCTCAAAACCAAAATAGACTTTTTATCTTTTTTTTTTTTTTACCCAGTCATTTCCTCTGTCCACTTTATGGCAATGCCTACCACTTCTCTTGAAAGAAACAGTGGGAATATGTAAGTACTGTAAAAAATCCTCCACTTACTGTGTACAGTCCAGGACAAGAGAGGACAGGAAGATTTCTTGAGCTTTTTGGAAGTCTTTGGTTAATAGCGTACCTTTGCAATTATGTATTTCTCGAATTTTTTATCAAAAGCATTGTGTTCAGAGGCAAAATATCTGTAATGTGTCTTTCTGACTTTTTTTTTTTCCTGAACCTAAGGTAAGGTTCACAATTTGTTATGATAGATCGGTAATCTGTTGAATTCAGTCTCATTTGTAGATAGCTGTGTCATCTGTAATTTTTGGTTTATACCATTATTTATGAACCACATAAATAAAATTTCAGGACTCCAGGATCGATCTCTCATTTAATTATTGTATTTTTCTCTCCTTAGACTTGGGAATTTAGAATAATGTGGTCATGAGTTTCTTTGTGCATATATACAATAACACAGAAATTATTTATAAGTAGAACAATCACAAAGACAGCAAGTTGTGCGAATTGAAAGTGCAAGGAAGTCTCAGAATAGAAACAAGATGCTGCAGCCCTTTTTCAAGGAACATGAGAAAGTGCTGTCAATTAGGTCTAACAAGGAAATACTTGTAACTAGCAGCAGGGGAAAATGATAAACAGAATTAACATGGGCTATATCTTCTGCACAAAAAAAGGAAAAAAAAAAGAAGAGAAAACAAAACAACACGCACACAAAAAAAAACCAACACATAACTGCCACCTCCACTCCCACCACTGTTAATCTGAATGGATGCACTGCTTTGTCCTGAGCTACTGAGATGCACTTTTCCTGGCACAATGCAATGATATATATGTTTTGTACTCTTCTGGAAAGATTTCTGTATGTTCATGGACACTTAGTTCTGCTTCAGTGCAAGTCAGCAAGCTGTCTAAGCAGTTTGTATTTCAGTAGAGTCTCAAAGTGGTAACAGACTGCAGCTTCCCCAGCGCTCCTGCCATTTACGTTTCTTTACACATTAGCTTTTTGTGCAGCATGTTCTGTGTCTCAGTGAAACGTCTTTCCCTATATGAACAGGCTGTGTCCAATCGCATGATATTCAACATCGCTAAGTGCCGGGTCCTGCACTTGGGGCACAAAAATCCCATGAAATGTTACAGGCTGGGGGTGGGGGTTGGGGTGGAGTGGCTGAAAGGCTGCCTGGTGGACAGGGACCTGGAGGTATTGGTCAATAGCTAGGCTGAATACGAGCCAGCAGTGTGCTCAGGTGGCCAAGAAGGCCAACGGCATCCTGGCTGGTATCAGGAATAGTGTGGCCAGCAGCATTAGGGAAGTGAATGACACCCTGTACTTGGCTCTGGGGAGGCCGCACCTTGAGTGCTGTGTTCAGTTTTGGGCCCTTCGCTACAGGAAGGACACTGAGTTGTTCAAACTTGTGAAAAGAAGAGCCACAAAGCTGGTAAAGGGACTAGAAAACAAGTCCTGTGAGGAGCTTCCAAGGGAACCGGGACTTTTTAGTTTGGAGGAGGTGGAGGAGAGACTTCATTACTCTCTACAGCTACCTGAAAGCAGATTGCAGCAGGGTGGATGCCAGTCTCTTTCCTCAGATGACAAGTGAAGGGACACAAGGACATGGTCTCAAGTTGTGCCAGAAAAGGTTTAGATTGGTCTTAGGAACTAATCTGCAAAATTTTTGTATAGCTTCAGACTGAAATAGTGCATGGTATATACACACCCATGGATTCTAAGCTATTTTATTTGCAATTGAACTTAAGTTATTTTGAAGACAGTCTCATGTTAGCTTTTGACTGTCAGTTCTGCTTAGCTCAGCAATATGTACATCTATTTGGTATTTTTCTTCTTTAAGATAACTTTTTATACCTTCCAGCTATTCACAAGTATTGAAAACTTCATGTTCTGTATTTGCAGATCAACTTTAAACATTTCTGCCTTTTCACTTTTTCATCTCTTGCATCTAAGAACTCTTTAGAAAGTTTGAATGAATTAAAGAAGTGAGCACCTGTTGTAGTTTAACTCAGCAGGCAACTAAGTACCAAATCACCACATAGCCATTTGCTCATTCCCCCTGAGTGGGATGGGGGAAAGAAGTGGGAAAAAAGAAGTAAAATTCGTAGGTTGAGATAACAACAGTTTAATAGGAAAGAAAATGGAAGGAAAAAAAAAAAAGAGCAAAACAAACACACAAACAAAAAAGTTGTCCTGGTTCTGTCTCCTGCCAGCTCCTCGTGCACCCCCAGTCTCCTCACTGGCAGGGCAGCATGAGAAGCTGAAAAGTCTTTGGCTCTGTGTAAGCACTTCTCTGCAACAACTAAAATATCTGTGTGTTATCAGCATTATTTTCCTCCTAAATCCAAAACATGGCACCATGGTTAGACCAGATGATCTTGGAGGCCTTTTCTAGCCTTAATGATTCTATGATTCTATGATTTCTTCATGGAGAGGGTGGTCAAGCATTGGAATGGGTTGTCCAGGGAAGTGTTGGAGTCCCATTTCCTGGAGGTATTTACTCCCTGGAATCCCACATCTCTGGGGGGATGTGTGAACCAGGCAGTAAGGGATATGTAGACCTGTGTGGTGCCAGGGGTTGGACTCGATAACCCTTGTGGGTCCATTCCAACTCAGGATATTCTATGACTCTATGATATGGTTTAAATGTGGGACTCAATAGGTCAGGCTGATGGTTAGACTTGATGATCTTGAAGGTTTTTTCCAACCTAAATGATTCTGATTCTGTGGCAGAAGGGAAGATTCTCTGGCAGGCTTTAACTTGGATAGAACAGAAAATCAGAGCATTACAAGGAGAAGTAGGGATTAAGGTTGCAGAAGCTCCCTTGCCCTTTCTGAAACTGCCTATTATGGCATGAATTCAATGTACCTGGACCTGGGAGTCAATCAGTTTGCCAGCACAGATCTCTAGGTCTGCCATGATCATTCACAATGAAGTTGCACCCATCTTTCAAACACTCTTTAACGTGTCTCTGAGGTATAATTCCATTTTGAGACCTTAATGAGACCTCCAAATTGAGAGACGTCTCCTAACTGAGACCTCCAAATCAGAGTTATGGGGTCACAAGACAGCTTTTGGCTGCTGCTTCTCTGTTACTGACATCCATGCCAAAACACCTCTGTAAAAGAGCAGCAGTACCCGTGCAAGCTGCCAACTTAAAACAGCCTCATTGCTGAACACCCTCCTTTTTCTCAGTTTACATGGCTTGTTTGTTGCAAAGTCATTAAGCTTCAGCAAAATTGTGATGAAGAAAAAAATGTTATAGGAAATTTGCTTATATATATATATATAAGCATTATATATATATATATAATTGTGAAAAGAGAAGGCACTATAATATTCATGTCTAATGGCCAGGAAAAAAAGGAGTTTTGTTATGAGCATCTCCATGATGTGAGGATGAGAGAGGAGTGATGAAGATTACTTGTCCAAGTCCCTGATGAATAAAGACATATGTATCATGCTTTGATGCTCCTGTCAATGCAGTTCAGGAGCTAAAGGAGTGGTTGGTAATTTCTGTACAGACAGAGTTTGTATTTACACACTTTTGTGTGCAAGTTCTTGCTGTGACCTCATCCCTAGCAGCTATTTTCCTACCTGCCTCATCTATCTGGATTGCAAAGCTACCAAATGACACAGAGTCACGCTGGAAATTGATAAGTGAGGATAGTGATACAGAGTTGTCTGAGCTGGCTTTTCCCCTGCACCTCACCATGTGTCCTGTACCCTCTAGGAATCAACCTCCTCAGTCCAAAAGATGTGGTAATGTTGATTTGTCTCCACTGGGTTCAAGCCTCGATGGGGGCTGACTGTCCTGCAGCAGCCCTGGGACAGCAGCTTGGGAGCAGTTGGGCCAGGTGTTATGTCGGCTTCTCCCCGCAGCCCTCGTATCTCTGTGTTCCTTTGTGGTTGTGCTTTTCTTGTGTAGCCTAGCAGATAAGCACTATAGAGATGTATTATGTTGGGTGCAGCTGCGCACAAAAGCTGTGTAAGCTTTTGTATTTACACAATGCAGCTCAGGGTTGTGTGAATGCATGGGCTAGAGTCAGTGCTGCTTTGGAGATCTGTGCCCCTGTGCATTTATTGAGGCCTGTAAAGTGTACCTTTAGTGAAATGGAAACTTTAAGGACAGTATTTTGCTTTGCAGGATGTAAATTATGGTATTTATCTGTCTCTGAAATGGTACATAAAATTCACTTGTGTGTGGTCTGTAATTCCATACAATTATGATGTTTAAAAATGAATTTCTTGCCTCACGTTCATGCAATTTATGCCTTTTTTTCCCCCTTGGACCTAGTTCTGTTGAATAAAGGAGCAAATTTCTTCCAGCTCAGCAAAGTATACATTTGCAACTCGCTGTCATTAAACAGATAAAGCTGAAGCATCATGGGGACTTTGCTGTCCCAATCCCTGTCACTATCCTCTTATTCTGCAGCTACAAAGAACATGTTGTTACATAACTAACATAATTTTTACTGTCACAGCAGGCAGCTAGCGAAATGGAAAGCAAGAACTGGGTTATTTTAGTTAGGAAAGAAAAATATATGCAATTATTCAGATTTACTTTATTAACAAATATCAGTGCTGTAATTTGAAGAGCTTTGAAGAGAATTTGTTCTCATCAGCAAAATTCTCATCAGTTCAATTTGGACAATAGTGCAATGGCTCAGGTGTCTCTGTTTCAACTCTTTGGTTTCTGTGAGTTTGTTTACAGTCTTTGTCTAAAGATTGTGGTAGAAGTTTTGGCTATTGTTTTTAAACACAGATGCTTAAAGTAGTTCTGCTATATTCACGTACAGCTTCCTAAATAGAAATGCCCTGATTTACAAAGGTGTGATCAATTCTAAGTCCTATTGAAATCAATGGGAACTGATGAGTGCTCAGTTCTTTTGAAAACCAGGCCATTTATATATAGGTGCCTAAATATGGCACCCAATTTTGAAAAGCCTGGCTTTAAGATCATATACCATCTTCCTTCTTTTGATATCTGGGTCCCTGCTGCAAGAAAGGGTAAGAAGGGCAATGACAAAACAATTGCAATGAAAAGAAGCAGAGCACCCTTGAATATTTCTCTGCAGTCTGTACCCTGTGATTATAAAAAGAATTTTTAAAATCACTAAAATCAAGTTTCCACAAGTAAAAATTCCTCTCCTGTATTTCCTCTCCTTTGTATTGAGAAGGCAAAGCAAAGTACATGGCTACTCCTGTGCATCAATGTCTGGTAATTACGTTCATAACAAAATACAATTTAGATAGAAGATATAGACAAAAGAAAACAACTGCTGCCAGAACATTACTTCTGTACAGATTTCCTTTTTTGCTTTTCATTTCTAACAGAAAAATAGCTGCAGGAGATACAGTTGTGTATAAGCATTCACTTGCTGATTCTTCTGCTTTCACCACTATCATAACAACAACTTTCCTTAAAAAATACTTCAAATTTTCACCAATTTTTGCATTATTCACTCAATATGCTGCAAAACAGCAAAGAATTATGGTCTGTTATCACAATAAAAACTCTGCCAGATAATATGGTTAGAGGCTTTGTGAAGCTCGCAGCATCCTGAGGAACTCATTTCAGTGGTTCCATTAGCATCCTCCTGAGTAAAGCATCCATAGCCTTAAGGCTAGATTCTACTCGTGGTTACACAACTGTCTGAAAAAGCATATAACTGATTCAAGAAATTGATCTCCAGCTGAAGCATTAGAAACAATTATTTTTCATGTTGTGATCATCAGGTTCCAAAAAGAACACACTTGGGATTTATGTCAGGTTTATGAGCCTCCAGGGTTTGTGTTTTTAGGCTTTTCAGTGCAACCATGAAAGTGAGTAACTTGTGTTTTTCAAGTTGCAGCTTGGGAAATGGTGGCATTTATAAAACTAGTTTTCCTGTGGCTTTTTCCATGTGTATAGCTATATTTATTTAATAAGGTGTGATCTCTGAACTTTTGGGGGGTGGTGGCTTATCCTTTAAGGATTTAGAATCACACAGAACCACAGAGTGGTTTGGGTTGGAAGGGACCTTAAAGATCATTTGGTCCCAGCCTCCCTGCCATGGGCAGGGACACCTCCCACCAGACCAGGTTGCCCAAAGCTCCACCCAGCCTGGCCTTGAGCACTTCCAGGGATGGGGCATCCACAGCTTCTCTGGGCAACCTGTGCCAGTGCCCCACCTCCCTCAGAGTAAAGAACATCTTCCTAAATTTGCAATATTAAATGATGTTTGGGCTGACTTTGTGTTTTTCCTCTTGGTTAAGGAAGAGACAGGAAAAAAGAAGGTGAACTCTCTTCTCTTTCCAGCTAGCTATTTTCCAGAAAGTTGTAGGAAATGGATATACTAAGATCTTCTCTTTTATTCCTTTTTTTTTTTTTTGATTTCATTTAAAAGTTCAGTGGCAAAGGGGCACTAAACAATTCACAGAAAAAACAAATATCTCTTTTTTTTTTTTCTGCCTAAGATAAAGTAAAATCTGATTATATTATTAGCAAGTGATTCTGGAAGTTGTTGTTTTGAGAAAAAATGTTACGTTTAATGAAGTTTTGGACAAGGACAGAGAGTGCTTCTTTCAAATGGAGAAGCACTTTTTTTTTTTTTTTTTCTTTATGGTAGAAGACAAATTTTGAGTCTGAATTACAAACCTTTCATGGGCAGAACCAGTAAAATATGTTTAAAATTGAGACTATCTGCAGATCAGGTTTACATGGGCTTAAAGCTTGTAACGTTGATGTTGGATCATTGCATTGTGAAGTGCACTCAGGTTTGAAACAAAACCTTTTCTCAATTTGAACAGCATTTTGAAGTAGAGCACGGAAGGTGGAACTGAGTTTCACCTTAGTTTAAGGTGACAAATGTTTCACTTCTGTCAGTGCTTGTGTAGTAATGTAAATGTATTTGAACCATTGCATCCATTCCTGAACTTGTGTAAATTTATGAACTTCAATGAAGTACATGTAATCTCTCTGATTTAGAAGATGTGGAGACATGGTTTTGGTGTCCTTGGATGTACTTTGGAGCCCTAGTAAATTCAGACAATCCTTTAGGTTCTTTTAATGGGTTACATGTTTTACTGGGTAAAATATGGAATACTTTCTGGAAAAAAAGTAAAGTCAAGAGAGATAAGTAATGTAAATTACAAATAATGAAACAATTAAGGTAATACATTTCACATAACCACTTGCACTTTATTCAAAGACCTCAACAGCTTCAAAGAATCTGGCCTTCCCAGTTCCAGAGGGCTGGTTGTGGAAGATGAGTTGGTACCCAACAAATTCTCTGCTTTTCCAGGACACATTTTCCCTTCCTCCTCCCCATTCTCTTACTGTTTTGGGCAAATGCTCCTTTGCTTGTCCAGAACAGTAAGTGACCTTGTTGTTCCCATGATGAGGAGCTCTGATCTCCTCTGAGAATTGCTGAGCAGATCAGGGGGAGCTGCGGGAGGTGGCCAGAGCCAACGGCTGGAGGGGCAGCCAGTGGGACACTGCCCCGGTGGGTGACATTGAGCAGCCTGAGAAACTCAGCCAATGCACTTGGGGAAGCCAGGCACCTCTTAGAAATGCAGTTGATTCAAAACTGTCAGCCCTGCCTCTTACATAAAAAGATCTTTTAGTTGGCTGTTTGACTTATTTTTGTGGATTTTTTTTTTTCACCGAGGTCAAGCAGGAGATTCCCTGGTGTAATACTAAATGGAGTCTGGGGGTACGGGCACTGCCGCTTTTGCACTTTTAATGTCGTTTCACTTACCTGCTATGATACACATTGTGATGTGAGTCATGTAAAAGCAAAGTTACAATACCAACCATCCCAAATGCTTTTTTGTGGGGTTAACTGAGAGAAAGGGAAGTATCTGCACATTTGAGAAACCCTGGCAGTGTAGATTAATCTTAGGACATGTAACCATTTTAAGATTTAGTGATTGTCCATGAGGTTTTATTGACATTCTATAACATCTTTCCAGACCACACAGATGCTTGGTTCCTGTTGGCTTTCTCACAGAAAATCTGTTCTCTGTGCTTAGCCTCTCTAAGCCTCTCTGTTGTCATTGTCTTCAGCTGTAAGACTGGCCTCGCAGCTCAATTAGTTTCAGTGTCACATTGACAGCTTTACACATTTCTGATATGCATTACTTGGAGAAACAGGTTCTCTCTGCAGATAATATTGTTGTTTTAAGAATTATAAAAATATTTAATGACAGGACTGCATGTCCAAAAGCTTGTGCACCTTTCCAGCTACATCAGCTGCAAGCCCTGCATAAATTGTAGCATAGCAGCAGACATGTTAAGCTATTTTAATTCAATTGGAATAGTGCATAATGCTATTTTTTTTTGGAATCCATATTTGTGTCAGTGATGTTTGTTAGAAGTTGCCAAATCTGGTAGGCCAAAAAAGGTCAAGGCTGCTGAAGGTCCAGGTACCCAGGTCCAGCCAGTGGTGAGGCTGGGCATGTATTCCCAGTAGGTACACATGCACACAGTACTTAAATATATATATACATGTACATACACATACATAAATGCATAGACACACACATATACATACATATACATACAGGCAACAGCTACACAGATCAGTCCAGGCAGAAAACAGTACTCAGTCAAACACAGAATGGCACTAATGGGCTCATCCTGTTCCTGTCTCTTGGAATCTATCTATTGATATCTCCAGCTACTGGGCTCAGATGCCCATTCTGCCCTTTAGCTACCTCTGGATCCTTGGTCTCCCCCTTTTCTGGCACCTGGGCATGCAGACCCTGAGCCCCAGAGCCCTACTCACTCACACACAGACACACACGGACACATGCACACACACGATGGATCCCTGCAATAACTGGGCTTAGAAATCCAGTCTGCCCAGTAGCTGCCCCTGGGTCTCGATCTCTGTTAGCTTGCACCCAAACACAAAGATGCGTACAGGCATGTTTCCGCAGTAGCTGGTCCAGGCTTATCGCACTACCAGTAGTCAAAGCCCTTCCCCAGTCTCTCCTGTAGCTGTCTGGACCCCTTGGACCTCCAGGAGCCAACTCACAGACCACACGTTCTCTCCAGTATCCAGCACAGACTTAAAGCCTCATTGACATACTTGGTTCTCCAGCCTCCTGTCCTGGTCACCAGCTAGTCCAGCTGGGTGTTTGACAGTAGTATACACCAACATTCACACCCATGAGATGTCTACAACAACTGCGGTTGCTGGCACCATGGACCATGGACATACCTGTGCTCCCACTCCAGCTGCAGGCCCTTAGACCTCCATGCACACATGTGCACATAGATGGCTCTGAAGCCACTTAGAAAAATTAGACATGTAATTTAAAGAAATGGGTAGCTGGTTGTTGATGGTGATTCCTTCTTTCATAAAACTGCCACCACTTCCAGAAAAAATATATTTGGAAATCACAGTACTAGTGGGAGAATTGTACTTGCTTTCTCTATTGGCCTCTGGAGAAGAGAAGTGACATTGCAAATGGATTTTTCTACACTCTTCACTTTCCGTGATGGCCACTGAACTGTGAGGATGATGCCTTCTTTCTCTCATTTTAGCCTGAATGCAATTTTCTACAAATCAAAATTAAATGCACCTGAAAGTGTCTTCTTCATCATGTTGTCCTCTGCAGCTGGATGGTCGTGAATGGTGTGTCAGTTGGGGTCTTCTTATCCTCTGCTATGATGACTGAAAATAGTAAGCAAGAGGTTGTGTAAATAAAGTGGAAAATGCCAAATATTCACAGAAAAAAACAACAAACCAAATCAAAAACAAAAACAGCAAAAACATTAAAATAATAAGCAATGCTGTATATATGTGCAAAATAGGATTTTGGTAAATAACACTTAAAATGAATGATTGCAACATTATTCATGACTGTTCTTGAGAAATTGGATTTTATTAGTTAATACCTTAATGTCAAGCATGAATAAATTACAGTCAAACCTTAGTGCAAAATCATCTCTCATGCATAGAAAGATGATAGCAATGTTACCATCTTGTTACCTTAAGCTGATTGTGAATTCAAACAATGAGACATGATAAAAAGTATCATTTTCAAGTTTTGTTGGGAACTTAGAACAAGACAGAACATAAAATATCAGGCAATGATTTATCAAGTGAGAGTAATGGTGTATGTGATCTTGGATGCCATATGAGATTAGACATATTTTATTATTATTATTATTATTATTATTATTATTATTATATTTTTAAATCTAAGTTCCATTGTCCTAACAGTCTTAATTTTTATAGATTAGGATGCATATTCTTCTGTCCTAGATATGAAATTCACCCCATAACTACAAGTTTTGAAATATAAAATAGAGTTCTAAGACGTAGAAGCTAATGCAGTGTCACAACGATGAGTGATGGCAAATATGTCCAGAGGTCATTTTGTGTATATCCCTGCCTGCAAAGCATTTTCCAGCATCTGGCAGTCATAGTGCATCATGTGGGCAGACAGAGGTGTGCACGCATACCCTGAGCTGTGGGGCTGTGCTGTGTTTTGATGACTGTGGGTGATGTGCACCCATGGCAGCAGTCATCAGGAGGACAAGTTGTGTAATGCATCATGGGGGGTCTGGCTGCTGCCTACCCTGGTTTGCTCTTCTCCTCTCCCCTTTTTGTTTTGTTGGCTTGCAGGAGAACCATGAGCAGCACTGCTGCCCACACGACTTGGCTGTGGGTAGATATGAGGAATTCTCTTGCTGTCAGCTGTTTCCTTGCTTGATAAGATTTATCTCTATCCTCCACTCTAACAATATTATTTGTCCTGTCAATGTGTAAACCTTCTGGATGAGGAGTTTATTCTGATTATTAAATCACAGTGAGATTCCATGATAATACAGATTATAATAATGTCCTGTTTCAGTGAGACAGACTGCTGATATCTTGTTTTCCGTATTACCAAAGGGACAGCAAGGAGAGAATGAAGTATGTTATGAGCAACTTAGTAGGGTAATTTAGAATCTTATTGTGTTCTGTGCAAAATGATATGTTTCTAAGTGCAAACTAAAAGTCTATTTGAGATTTGTGCTAGGGTTACAGCTGGGAAATATCCTTTTCTTTTTAGCTGCGTGTCTTGCAGCTGGATGTTGAATTGCTTGGAGTCTACTAATTGGCTTTGGTGGTAGACCTGCTGAGAAAGCATTACAGTCGTCCAGGCGAGACATAAAGAAGAAATGTATGGATTAGATTTCTGAATAATTTTTCGACATTGGCAGTATGAATTTGTGACAAACATTTCATAAGCGTTGACAGGCCAGTTTGACTGTAGCAGTAATAAGCTAAGAAACCAAAGAAGCCAATTTTCCCTTTCCCATTTATTCTGAGATTTGCATTTTTATTTTGTTAATTTTCTTAGGCCACGATAGGAGGATGTCAGTATGATCTTCCACTGTCTGATATCAGTGGTAGATATGTGAACTTAGCTGTGTTTTCTATTTCCACATCAAAACTTGCCAGTCTGCACTACATGGCTTTATATAGGAATATTTACCTGAGTGTGTTTGAGACCATTTTGTTAAAACCCTCGTGAGACCTGTGAGTCCAAATTCAAGCATCAAAACTGATTTAGATACTGGATTCTAAATATAATGTACTCACATATAATGTACAGCATTTGGACTGGTTTTATTTTATTTTATTTTATTTTTTATGTTATTTTATTTTATTTTATTTTATTATTTTAATTTTATTTTTTTTCACCATATTTTGTAGATGTGCTAAGGACTTCAGCATAAGAGAATGGAGATGAGGTGCAGGTATGCAACCCCATTTTCTCTCCATCTGCAGCTGTTTGAACTGATGGCAGGAAGAAGGGATCTGCCTTCTGCCACCTGAGACAGTCGGCAGCTTTCTGCCATCCATGCGGAAGGGGGGGACTCCTTGTAGCTTCCTGTGAGAAGCTGTAAGTGCAAGAAGTCCTTATGCTGCTTTGTGGTTGGTCAGGGACAGGCTGCATCTCTCCATGAGAGAAAAGCAGTCCAGGGCTGAAACTTGGTGGTAAAGCTCTCATTTCAGCCAGAGAATCCTGAAATTGGTACAGCACGAGAGCAGCTGTTTTCTTGAAATAACAAAATTGTCCTTTAGCCACATACCAGTCATCGTGTATCTTCACTGACTCTGCCGTCATCTTAGCAGATTGCTGGTTATACTCAAAGCATAGTCTGTAGGTCTGAGACATTTGCTGGTCTCTGGAGAGAGCTTGCTCAGAGACTCCTCATGTATTTTGCAGGATGAATTAAGAAAAGCTATGTTTATTTTTGTCCTCCGATATTCCTTTTCCCAATCAGAAAGCATATTGATACTCCTAAATGCCTTACTACCACCAACATGTCATGTAGAGTAATCTACCAATCCTTGAAAATTTTATTTGGAGAGGCTTATCTTGACTCCTTGCATGTTTTATCTCATCCTGCCTATTATTGTACAAATGTTTTTGCTAGGCTGTCCACAGTTGTTATTTATAGACATTTGTTGTTTGGTCCCTGCTGATTTGCAAGATTCACTGGCTAACTTTTGCATTGCCTTCTACTGCTTCTCAGTTTGGTCTGAGTGTGTGTCCCACCGAGAGTGATAACAAAGAGTTTATAAATAACAAAACTCACAAAGCTTTTAGCAGAGTCTTTTCTATGTTGTATGTGGAAGGAGAAACTTGGTTCTGAATTTCTGGTATAATCACTGCCATGGAGTGTCAGAGAACAGGCTCTGAAGAAATAAACAAATAAATGTGTAAAATGCTTCTAATAATCAAAGTAGTCAAAAAGGAAGTGGAGGTGATGAAGAACACTGCTTCTGAAACTGTTTTTCGGTGTGATTGCTGTGCTATGCTACCTTTGCAGAACAGAAGAAGGGGCAAACAGGATGCTAAGCAGATCTACATTGTTTTATTTATTTTATTTTATTTTATTTTATTTTATTATTTTATTTTATTTTATTTATTTTATTTTAATTTTATTGTATTTTAAAGAAAGTCTAAAAGCAATGTTTCAAGGATGGGTACTTATTTAGTTCGAATTTTTAGGTGTTTGTATAACGCCAAAAGATTAGCTCAAGAACATATTTTCCAATATAGTTTTCCCTTTGTCATGTAGGGTAATTTTAGTTGTCCTTAGCTGTTTTCTTCCCGTGCAGGGGCAAAGCTGCCTAGAGTACAGCAGAGAAAGGTTATTTCAGAATAATTGATTAAACCATTCCACTGGAAAATCAAACTAGTTTAGAATGAAATTCAGCTATGGAAATGCCATTACTTTGGTGAATTATTTGGTGATTTGCAGGATCTAGGTGCAAAAGTACTGACTAACTTCAGAGAAGAGAAGTAATGTAATTGAGCAGGCTCTCTGCACTGGTAGGTGATGTAGAACTGAGTCCTCCCCTGAGATGTAACAGTGAACCACAGACAGAATGGATCTACATTCTGAGAGGTGACAAAAAAAACTTTCCAGTGATGCTAACCTGACTAAACATGGTTAAAATGATGGAGAGACCCCTCTTTGTTTTGGCTTTTTCCCACTGAGTTGAGACAACTGCTATTATGCTTAAAATAAGGTGCTTAGGTGCTTGCTAAGTGCTTTCCTGGATTAGGATCAAGGAACCCACACAGCATTTCCAGGATTGGTCTCCAATATAGTCTGTGAAAAACCCAGTATTGCCAGGGACTCTCAGTTAACTAGTCTTTCTTTCTTTCTTCCTTTCCTTGTTTCTTCCTTTCTTCCTTCCTTCCTTCCTTCCTTCCTTCCTTCCTTCCTTCCTTCCTTCCTTCCTTCCTTTCTTTTCTTCCTTTCTTCCTTTCTTCCTTTCTTTTCTTCCTTTCTTCCTTTCTTCCTTTCTTTCATTTATTTTTATTTTTTATTTTTAGTGGTATCATGGTTAATGGGATTTTATTGCATTAATATTGCTGTATCATCTTTATGCTTAATAACATAGTATAACAATATGAACACTCTTATAAATGTCTCTGCAGTCCACACTAGCATTGACATTAGTACTTGAAAATAAGATTTAAATCCCCCGTCTCGTATTTATGTTACTGGTTCTTGCAGATTTCTAAGGGAAATGTTGAATAAATTCTTTGGAGAAATCCATTATAATACACTGTTTCTGAACAGTGCTTCTGCTTTCTAGATAATTTCACTGATTCCTCCAACCTCACAGACATTCTGGTAGCATCTTCAAATTACTTGAGTGTGGAGATGAGTGGGTGAGCTTGATAGTGAGGAGGAAGCTGAGAAAAAAATACCTGCTATGTGGAATATAGATCGTTTTTTAAATTACTTGCCTTGTTTTCTTGTAGTTAGCACTGAAGAGGCTGCCACTCCTGCATATGGAAGGTGGTGTGCTTTTTTTTTTTTTTTTAAGGTTGTATCCAATAGAACTGAATGATTACTATGATTACTGTGATCCAATATGATTGAAGCATCAAGTAAAATGATAATCTAGGATAAAATCATTTGTGATGGTCATTCAGGATTTGCAGTGAAAAACAATAGAAAGAAATAGACCTGGACATGTATTATATTCGCTATAGTATTTTCTATACAAAATCTGCCTAAGAAATGAACCAATCCTTATCTGTAATCAGAGATGTATGGTACATGGCTTCTTTTGGTAGCAGTGCACTTTTCATGAATTCTTTGTGTCTGAAAGTAGCTTTAAATAGATTAATCAATTTTTCTATCCACAGTCTTTCCAGAGTAATGCCAAATTATCCCTTATTGACAAAAAAGAATAAGGAAGAGGAAAAACAAAACAAAAGAAAACAAAACAGGCCAAGAATGAAAAACTGATACAGAGTGAGTAAATGCTGTGCTTGACTACCACTTTGGTTGCACGCCACTATTGAGGGGACCTCCCATCTAGTCCATCTAATGTTGGACTGGAGGACATTAAATGCAGACTCAAGCATCAGAAATTAAGTTTCACACGTCAGATAGACCCAGTTAAAATAACGCTTAGTTATTTAGGTTTTTTGTTTTGTTTTGTTTTGGTAAGGTGGGAGTTCAGATGCAGGAGAAGGTGCTTTATTTCCTTCTATTATACTTTTTTTTTTTTTTTTTTTTTTTTTTAATATTCTGTGAGAGCAAGTTTCTTGAGAGTTACTGGCTGAAACAGAAAGAAGTTAATTTCACAGTGTTCCTGGAATTAGCTTACGCTGCACAGTCCAGCTGATAAAACTGAATTGTATAAGCCTCCTTTAAGACAGATTGTTATTCCAAGGCACTCAGTGAGGAAAAATAAACATAATTCAGGATATTTGAGCTGTCAAAAATTCAAATTCACAAGCTTATGAATACCCCTAGGTGGCACCACATGCTTTTTTTGTTCAAAAGTAAATCAGATAATTCATATGTAAATAAAAGAAAATCATAGCAGCTTAATACACATGATTGTTGACATAAGATGCCATATTTTCTCAAATAAACATGTCTAAAAAGTTTTTTTATATATATATAATAACTCATGGAATAAAGATGAAGTTTGCCTGATATTATACTAGAACTTGGAATTTTGTTATGAAATATATTTACAAGGACTTGAGTTTTTTTTTTTTCTTTTAAAAAGTATAAACGCTTCTGTAAAATATACTTGTATTTTTCATTTATATTTTAATGCTTTTTAAAACTTCTCTGGAACATCTGTGCCAATAGGGAGAGAAGAGACAAACAGGGCCAGGCTGGTCATGAACACAGGCTCTTACAATAAAACTCAGATATAACAAATTTAAAACATTATAGAGAAATGGTGCTCTTTTTCTACATCAGGTGTCCTAAGATACTAATGAGTTAACACATTCAGTAGGATTTGAAGAAATGTAGATTTTTAAAGGTAGATTACAAGAGTTACATAAGACAAGGTTAGTCGTACTATAAAAATCAATGGGGTATAAACAAACTTAAATTGTTAATCTAGAATAAAGCTAGAATAAATTATCCCAGTTTTAGTTTTACTTATATATTTCTATACATCTATATGTAAGCTCTTTTAATGGTCATTGGCATATCATGAGTGGATTAATTCTTTCTGTCACTGTTGGTGACTGGCTAGGGTTTCACTGTGTTAATTTCTATGTTCTTGTGTTTCCTCTGTTGGCTAGCTTTAACGATGAGCTATCCTAAAAAATAAAATCTAGTCAAGACTGTCCTGTGGGTTTGTGCAAAGACAGACGACCCCTATAAGCCTCTGTCATCTTTGCACACAATGTGAGCACCAGCAATGCAACACCAAGGCATGAAGTACTCAGAAAGATTCATTGCCAGCATCTGTGTGGCATGGGTCCAGGTGTCCAAACAGAGTCTGTCAACAGAGCAGAGGAACTAAGCATGTTATTCCTGCCCTCTCAGTTGCCCACAGCCAGAGGCAATCCCCATGTAGGTTAGTGCCAGCGCTCCTTTGGGCCTCTTGGTGCATGGCAGTAAGAGCCTGATTGCAAGTAGAGAGCAGACAGCAACCAACTCAACTGCTTTAGTAAAACAACCTAGAAAAACCTCTGTAAGAGTATTGAGGTGCTTAGACTAGAACATGTCTTCCCAGGTGTCTTTTAAATTGAGTGGAAAAGGGAGACTCCTCTTGCTCTAGCAACACGAGAGGACTTTTCCATAGTGTGTACCCTGGTTCTTTTTTTTTTTTGAACAGAGTTCTCCTCAGTATGAGCAACCATTATCACTGCACTCTAATTGGTATATTATGTGTACAGGTATACATATATGTCTGTATTTACGTGAAGGCTTTACAAGATGAGCACAAATATCTACTGAATTAATAAGCTTCACCATGTAAAGCAAGACAGCTGAGCTGCTAGTGAAACCAAAGCGCAATCTCTGTGGTAGCATCTCTTAATGGTTATTAGTAGTGGTGATACTGGGCTATTGCTGAAGTAGCACTGGGGAAGGTGGCATGCCCTTCAGTCCTCTTGGCTTGGGTATAAACATTTCTGTGACATTTGGAGTAGAAGAATTGAAATAACTAATGCTGAAAAACACAGAGGGTCTTTCACTGTGTCCTGAAATGGTTAATATTAGTCACAAGCCACTTTTACGTCCAGTGGAGTCTTTCAAAACAGTGTATGTAGGACCTTTGTCACAGCAAAAGCAGTAAAAGAAAAAAATTCTAAAAGCTGATGTGGCTGGAAAAAATAATAATTAAAAAATCACCCAAAAGGCTACTGGATTAAAATGAATTAGACTATGTTGGAAGACTATTTAGTCTTAGATTATTTAGACTATGTATGGAAGAGAACAAAATGTTCAGACATCCTGTGTGTTCATTTTATGCATTAAGCTTCATGGTATTTTTTCTGAATCTTTAATTAGCCAGGTCTAGGTGATGTTGCAACTTGCTTAGCAGGGCAGTTTCTATACTTTTGTTAAAATTAGTGTAAAACAAGTAATAAAAATACAAGAAAACTTTGTAATGGGATTGTGCATGCTCTCTATACTGCCTTTCTGTACTCAGCATTTTAGTCTGTAAACTCTGATGTGTATCCAGAAATTTAACTGACAGCAGTGTCCCTTTCCTCTCATTTTCCTTCTAAACAGTGTCTAAGTCCACAGCACATATGAAACAGCATCTGCATATTTTCTCTTAGGTCATCATGTAAGGACCGAGGAGTAATAAATACCCACATGATGATAATCTTTAACTGTTTAGATAAAATTGAGTCTCCCTGTTAATCCTATGTAAACTGCAAAGGTTGCAAAATCTGCTATGTCCCTAGCTTGGTTTTCAAGAAATGACATGTTCCCTGCCATGGTCAATTTTTCTGTCACCGATACAATAAACACAAGATGAACATCCAATACAGACTGGTGTAGTGTTGCTGTCAGGTGGTAACAAAGAGGTGTGTGTTACGTGCCAGTAGTAGAGACACAGAAATAAAACTTGAACTTACTTTTATTTTGATGTAGAAGATATATGAGGAAATGTTGATGGATCCTTTTGCCATTTCAGACATAAATAAAGTGTGTGATGTGATAAAATGGCAAATAATACTAACAAATTAAAGTCCATATGAACTACAGCTCTTATGTTTCTGCTGCCTGTCTGGATACTTTCTGGCATCTTACCATACAGTTGTCTCTCCCCCTTGGCTGTCTGTCAGATTCATCCCTCCCAAATCCTTTCTCCTGTAATGGCTGGGATATACTAACAACCACTTAATTTAATTCAGCCATGAGAGGACAGGGAAAATACAGTAAATCTAGGATTCACTGAAGGCAATATCAAACTCTAGGAGCCAAGGGTTTCCCTAGGAGACATGGAGGTATATACATCCTCCAAAGGAGCTCTGTAGATTCTTCTGTAAAAGGCTTTTTGAAAGGGAAGAAAAAGCAGGGTGGGGGGAAAGAACTGTATCCGTGCATGGAATCAGTACTGCCTTTGTACATAGAAATGGTGCTTTGGTGGTGAAACCTTGTTGAGATTGTGATAAAGGTAGAAGATGGGGCTGAAGAGCATAAGGGGTGCGTAAAAACCCTGGTGTTAGTTCTGGCAAACATCACCGTCATAACTCACCTGTATATAATTATGTATATCTATATATACATATATATGTCTCTCTCTATATATGTGTATCTCCAGATGATATATGATATCACAAACATGTTAGTACGTTATATCCAGCATCAGAAAACAAATTGTACACTCTTCTCCCATTTTAACGATTATGCTTGAATGAAATGAAAAGATCTAACTGTACACTAATGGAGTACCGTTTTGCTTGTATCTGGCAGGGAAATACTGAGAGAGCAGATAATTGTTTTATAATTGTGCTTCCTCTGAAAGGAAGAATCAATAATCACTGAAGTGTAAAGAGAAGACAATTCAATTGAAAGGAAAACTAAAAAGTTTGAAGGGAAGATGTTGCAGAGATCTGACTGTGGTATAAGAGGATTTTTAGTCTGTGATTACAAATCCTTTTTCATCTTTTGAGAATAATGATGCATTTAGTTGGTTTATTATTTTGTTTTGACTTCCAGAGCTAACATTCATTTTACCGTTAGCCTGATGGAATGAATTCTTTGGTTCCTGGGGAAAAAAAAAATAATTAATTATTATGGTCTTTTATATAAATAATACTTATCTCCATTTTCTAAGACCTCATTCAGTTCTCCACATAACTGTCATGACACCACCACTACCACTCCATACAAGAGTAAAGGAGATGGATGAGCATTAAATGTGCCACCTCCTTGTGCTGAATGCACAGGACAGGGTATAGCATGTATCCCCTCCATAGGGATGCTCTGCCTGCTGCGCAGCTCCTCTGCCCTCAGAGAATCAGCAAGTGCTGTGGTGCTCCTGCCTCCTGCTTCTCAACAGCAAGCAGTTCTGCAATTAGTCTTGTATGGGTATGTGACTGAGCAGGGTAAGTGGAGGTCTTAATTGTAATGTGCAGTATATCACAGGGTGTCCGTTAAAAAAGACAACCTCTTCATTTATTTTTAAGGTGTTTATTCCAGAAATAGAAATCAGATGGTAGCGGTCAAACCATAAAGGTTTTCCCAGAATGATCATGACGTTTCTTTTTTTTTTTTTTTTTTTTCTATTTAGCAGTGGACGTTATGACATTTTAATACCTAGAAAACATGTGGGTGACCCAGGATTGATGGCTATTTGTTCTGGGCATCAAACAGGGAATGCTTATAGGAAGAAAGAAAAAAATATATATTTGGCAGGTTGATTTATAAAAAAACGGCAGTTGTTTATTGCTTTTTCTGAGGCTGGGAGTATTAGAGTAAGTTCCAGGCTGATGGACTAGCCAAGTGACAGGGTCATTTAGGCAGGTGATAAATTGTCCAGAGTAATTTCAAAATTGTACTTCAGGGAATAATGCCTGATAGAGTAAGTGCTACTACACATCCAGAAGTATTTCAGAAAACTCCCTGCAGCCTGTTTGTATTTCTCAAAGCCTGTCTCTGCAGAACTTGGTAGGCAAAGAGTTTTCTCAGCTCTGTAAAATCATGGCTTCTCCTCTCTTCTCTTTTGCCCTTTTGTCTTATTCTAGTGGTCCCGTGCACATGCAGACCCCCAGCTCTAGAGTTTTTGAAATGTTTGAAGCACCTAGTGGTTAGCTGTTTCTGCCAAACTCAATGGTAAAAATAGCTCTCTGTTTCACTGTCACTCTGCAATTGCGTAAATGCTGTTCTTGCTACTCAGCCTCCGTCACAGCACTGTCCCAGTGATGCGAATTACAGCTCTGAGAGCACACAGGATAAATATTTCCAGGATTTTGCCTTCTGGAAACAAAGTATTTCTGTAATTTAGGACTGAGGTAGTAAAGGTGAAATGATTTAAATGCCATTGCAAATTTTGCAAACTCTTCCAACTTTATTGTAGACCTTACAATATTAAATAGCCTTACAATATTAAATATTTTTAATATATTAAATAGACTTACAGGCTTTTCTCCCTGAGTCTCAGTTCCTGGAGTTGTGGGACCTTGTAAACATCTCAAATTTATTACTGTTTTCTTTTCTTATATCTATTTTTAGTCTTCCACCAATTTCTGGGAGAATTTCAATAGGCATGCAAATATAACTACCCAAAGCATATTCAAAGCGTATTTTTAAATTATTCTCAATGTTTATGGCGTTGCCTAAATCACAATTGTATTTACTTGGAGTTGGCAATATTGCCATGATATGGTAATTGATATGAAATATTGACCTTTTAATGTCAGCCATTGAATGCAATCATTCTGAAGAAGGGTGGACAGAGTTGCCTTCTCTAAATTTGAAAACCTTTTCTGGATTTCTTTTGGATGTAATGTTTATGTCTTCTGTGGGAGCATAAAAAAAAAAAAAGAATAGAGAGGATATGGCACAGGGACAGGGTTTAGGAAAATAAGAACATTTGGAGTGGACTGAAAATGTACTGTGGGGATACTCTGAGGAACGAGAATAAGAAAGCACAGAAACGAGAGGGAAATTTTGGTCTTCTTACTGAAAGTAAATCCTTTTCCTCCAGACATTTAGTCACAGAAGAATTTGCCTTTAAAAATGGAAGTGAGTGAGAATCTCACCATCAGTTCGGGATTGCTTATAAATCCATGCAGAGAAAGTAAGGATGCAATTTTCTTCTTAAAAATTTTTACATGATCCTGCTTTAGCAGTTTTTTCTTGTTTTAAATTCTAAATATGAAAAGCAGAAGGTGAGATGTAGGGAGGTTATAACTGTACGAAGTATGGGTGAGACAGAAACAGACTGACAGTGAAAGCAATAGATTGCAACCTGTGTTGTAGAGGAAAGCACTCAAACAGCAACAAGTATAATCTCCATCTTTTAACAGCAATATAAAGGGACTGGAAACTAAAACTATTAAATGTCCCAGAGGATTTTCCCCAAATTTTCCTGCTGTTGAAGGAAGAATAAAAAAAAGAATTAAAAAAAAAAAAAAGGAAAAAAAAAGAAAAGGGCTACATGGGATAACTGGGACTTTCAGTGAATAAGAGCATGTTTGCCTCAAGTTCTTAGGCACAACTTTTGCTTTGTTATGAACCCTCTTCAGTGTCTGCTTGTCATATAGCTGTCATCTGTGAGCTATGCTTTAGCTCAATATTCAGTCTGATTCCAGCTGCTCCAGGGAGTCAGCTTCATTGTCAGCAGACCGACAAGGCAGAAACATGGGACTGGAAAAAGGCTGCATAGGGGCTACGGTATGCTATATCAATCAGAAACCAACAGGCAAATGTGGCCTGCTCTTAGAAAATATGAAGCAAAATATGGTTTTGCTTTTTGAAGTTGACAAACACAAGTATTGCTCAGTGTTGCACAGCAAGGCTGTGTGCTTGATCTCAGTACAATACTGAACATCCCTGAGGTGAAGAGAGGAGACTCGAGGAGAGGAGAGTCGAGGAGAGTCGAGGAGAATCGAGGAGAGGAGAGGAGGGGAAAAACTCTGAAGAAGGAGAACTAAAAAGAAGAAATTATTAGGCCTGTAATGAAGAGTCCATGTTTTACATCTTGGAAAGAGCAAGGGTTATCATTATACAGTAGAGAGAAGAAAACCAAGCTGCTGACCACAGCATTGAATTGCAGTCTGTGATATCAAGGAAGAGGTAGTGCTAGCACCAGCCTGCTCTACCTACCATGCTGCAGAAGTGCTTTAATTGCCTAGTATAATTTAACCATGTACAATGTGGAGTTGGGTTTATTCATTAAAAGGCTATGTGAAATGCCATTCACAGACAAAATTCCATCACTTTTCCTGTTGTAGATAATAAGACTTAAGAAAGCATAATAAGGTAACCATAGGTCATCTATGTGACTACAACCTAAGTTACTGAGCCTTCAGCAACATGTTGTGAGAGTAGGACGTACCCAAAGAAGGCTCGCTGCTGGTGGGCTAACATTGAAGGCCCTTTGCAGAACACTACATGGTATATCTGTATGGGGCAACGTGCAGCTGATTTTTTTAATGTGCATTTCCATTTGTAGCGAAAGGCTGCAGGCAAACTGACAGACAAACCTCTGTCAGTAAAATAATCCAAGATTGCAAAGAATGAGTGCACAGAAAGTTTTTCCTGGTGCCGAGTGAAGGATGGAATGAATACTGTTCTGCAGGAGTGCTGGCAATAGCATTAGTTATCAGAAATGTTGATATACAAAATCAAAATACATAAGAGGACAGAGGTATTCCTGGGATGAATGAGGAGGTATGTTGTCTACCACAACCATGGCCAATGGAAGGCATACCCAGAAATTAGTGGAAGACATACCTAGAATTAGCAGTAAACATGTAGACGGTGTTTGCTTGTACTGTGCCCAACATATCTCTAAGGAATCAGTAGCCTTAGAAAATTTGAGTACAAAGATTAAAGGTTCAGCTCAAGACTCTTATGGCTGACAGTCAACAGCTGGGGTGACCGTGATTTCAATGAGCTGTAGCAGGGAACCTAAGGCAGCCTATGGTGGCCTAGTGGGGGATTGTGTACTGAAAATGGGGTAAAATATTCTGCAGTAAAGCCTAAGTTTTGATCTTCATCAGATCAGCTAGAAAACAGCAGGAAGCCACTGTTAGCAGCTAGGTCAGCCAAGAAAGACAAGTGCAGATCCATATCTGGAAGTGAAAGCCATCACAGTGCACCCGCAGTGGTCATAAACCTAAGGTGGTGATTGCAAGGTTGGAGCCAACCCTGCCGGGGAGATGGTGAGCGGTGAGTTGTCAGTGGAACTCTCAACAGGCTCATCCCATTGCTGTGGTTTATGGTGTGCTGATGATGAGGTTCAGTAAGTGATTTTTCCAGTTGTATTACTGACATTTAGTATACATTTCAGTATAGGCTGATGTCTTGTGCCATTTATAGGGCAATCTGTCTCGTTTCATTATTTGTATGGAAAACTGAAGATAGACAATGAGGTATACGTTAAAAATGTATATTACGAATGGTAAACTCAAAAAATAATTTGAAAGAAATCAATCAGGGGGTGAAGACCACATTTCAGCTCTTCATCATTATAACCAACAGCAGTAAAACATTGTCTGAGATGATTGTGCATTAAATCCTGAACAATTTTACACATCAGAAGTATGTATTATTTTAATTGTTATTGGAAACAGACAAAAATCAAAGAAGCCAGATAGGACCATAAATTGTACTTCTTTCTTCATACCGTAGTTCCTCTTTTCTGATCATATTTGTATGCATTTTTTGTCTCTCTCTCTCTCTCTCTCTCTTTTTTTTTTTTTTTTTACATAGACTTTCAATCTGGAGAGACTTTTGAGTGTTCAGACCTGCGTGCAAATTATGTTTTTAGATATGGTTGTATAGACTCACTTTTCTTAATAATAACAGTCATATATTTATTAAAGTTGAACACAGCTATGAAAATAGAATAATTTAGCATCTGAAATTTCTGATCAAGGTAGTATATTGTAAAATAAGAGTATATTGTATGCAAATCTTCAAACTAATTTGTTTAAACTGGTGATATACTTCTGACAACCTGAAGTTTTTAACAGGCAACCGAGTTCTTAATTTCTACTGACAAATTTTGATACGATTGTAAAGACTACGATTCTGGTATGCTTTTTCTACTTTCTCAGGCATTAGGATTTTTTGTTTGTTTTGTTGTTCTTTTTTTTAATTAATATTTTTTATTTAACCTTTAAAATTGCAAAAGAGGTCCTCTATGTGATTTTGAGTAACATCTATGTGATTTGTGATTGTAACTGCAGGCTTTATTTGCACTTCCAGGGAAAAAAAAAAAAAAAGTTTTTTTATAATGCAGTTCAATTAGCCACATAATTTTAAGACAATTAATCAATACTGTGAAACATTGACTCACAAGTTAATTTGTTGATATTAGAATAATTATTAATTCATATGTATATCTTTAGATGTTATTCTTTCGATTTTTGTGTGTGCATGTGTGTGAGTATGATATATGAGTGGTTTAATCGTGTTTGCTTTTAGCAAGATTACCAAAATTTTCAAAGGAATAAATGGATTTTCTGTGTTTTGGGTTTTAAGCATCTATCTGAAGAGTTCTGATTTTTGCAAAGTATCATGCACTAATCTTCTGAGTTTATTATACTGAAAATTCTAGATATAACCAGTCTTTCCAGTCTTTTTTTTTTTTTTTTTTTAATAAGGATTGGCCTTCTAGGTCACTATAAAAAAAGTTTCCAATACATTATGGAATTTCAAATATTTTATTCACAGTTTATATTTAATCTTAATAACCCAAATATATCAACATTAAAATGTGACAGCTGTGCCTCATAAAACAACATTCTGGGGCTTTTTTAAAATCAAGGTATTTCCTGCTATTAAAATGAAGCATTCTTAATCAAATTGGTTTCAGAACTCTTATTCCACAAGAAATTTAACATAACAGCTTTTATTTTCAACTCCTTGCCCATTATTTCCATGTTTGGAAGATTAACCCCAATAGCTTCAGTGAGACACCAATTTAAAATCCTCTGGAGAAATATTCCTCATTATTTCAGTTGTTTGCTATTAGATCATTTTGTTGCTGTATTATAATTAGGAAAATAAGTTAGAAGCTCAAAAATGCAGCAGTGTGGTTTAAGGGGTAAGCATCATGTAAAAAGAACTCATGATTTAGGAACTTCAATGAACCATCACCTTTAATCTCAAATGGATCCTTTTGGGGTTTATGATGATGGTGCTTCTCCTATTTTCAGAAGAAATGTGTTTTCATCCTGTTTGCACAGAGCCTGGAAACCTTTATAAAAAGTGAATGATGCTGAGGAAAATGCTGAGGTTGAAAGAGGTGTGTTATAGGTGTCCCATTTATACGATGTCAGTTGTAAAACCATACTATTCTGGGATATGCTGTTACTTTGTTTGTATTTATAAGTTCTCTCTGCAGTCTATCATTTTTGTGCCTATTCATTTTTATTGAATTTCAGTAGAAGGCTTTCTTCTGTTACGGTTATCCCAGACAAACCTAAAACCATGTGATTCTATAAATGCTTTATGTACCTGACTCCGTACATGGATATATACTGGGATGTTTTTAATATTCAGGTAACTCAACAGACAGAAGAAAGAAGCCTGAGTGAGATCACGGGAAGCAGTTTGTGCACTGTTTTGTTGTTGGATCTGTGAATCTGAGAGTCCAGTTTGTGTTCCACCTGTTTTGATGGTGGGTCCAGCTGGCACACTATCCCATAACTCTACTGTAAATACATATCTGAAAGGAAAAGACTTCAGCTTGTTGGGGGTAGGATGCGATTGGCTCTGAAGTTACACTTCAAAAATCGAAATCATAAGGGTCCAGGATTTGTGAGACTTGAATAATCAAATATGGTATAAAACAATTTTATTGAACATGGCAATTTTTGTGAAGATCATGGTTCATCCAAAGGGTATCCTGAATTTGTCTCAGCATTTATGATACATTTTGTGGTAAACTTCATTATAAAATACATTTCTGATATTTATTGTTTAATTTCACATTTAATAAGGATGACAACAGCTTGTGTAAGCATATTAAAACTAGAGAACTTAGGCTTCAGAAACTCATACTAATTTCAGAAAAATGGAATCAGGTACCTAACTTCATTCCCTTGTATTTGAAATGCTGCAGGCAGTGATAATTTTTAAGATTCATGTTGGTCATTCCATTGCCCTTTTGAGTGCTGTGGGAGTCCTGCTGATGGTGAATAACTTACTTCTCTAGTTCACACCGGAGTACATCTTCACATTTATATGAGAAACAGTACCTCTCACTCAGCTGGGAAGATAAATCATAAATAATATTTCGGGCCATTTAGATACTGGCTGTATCTTACAGCTGCCTTCTTTGTAAGATATGACTAATTATAAAAGATAATACATGAAACATTCCTTCTAGCTCAGCTCCACTCACAGAGGTTGAGTTCAGTGGGGCTGTCACTTGAGATACTTTGCCCATCAAGAAGCTTGAGCTGAATGTCAGGCGATGCTGATGCTTGAATTATTGCTGGGAACTGAGCCATACTTCAAGCCAGCCAGCAAAACTCACAATCTCTGCTCATGAACGATTCAAGTATTTTTTGCCATACAGTCACTCTCAATTTTGTACTATAACTTAAGGAGAATAGCTTCAGCAAACTTTTGCAATGGAGATAGCTGTTAATACGGTATATTTGTGTCTTTCTCACAGCTATGATGATATTATTATTTATTATTGTTGCAGTTATGTTTTGCTTCTGTTTTTTTGCTTTGCTTCACTTAATGAAGGTAGAGGTTTAGTCTAACAAGGTATATCATCAAAATAACTGCTGAAAGAGACCCACATCTGTGTAAAAACACAGTGAAAATTAACACTGTATTTTTTGTTTCAGGATCATGAGATTTGTCAGTCTTGGCATGTTTTCTTAATTGTAGATCTCAAGTCCTCTCTATTTTGATGTCAAAACAGGCTGCACACATTAATCACAACAGGATAATAAAAATACACATTTTGACAGTGAAGTTATGCCCTCTGTATGAGAGGTAATATATTAATATGGCATTGGCAAATTTATAGTAGAAAATGTGTATTGCAGAATTTATATGGAGTAAATAAATTTTGCTTCCTGGTTATATGTGACCTTTCCAAGACTTGCCTAATTCTTTCAGCAAAGCAGTTTTGCTAATGCTTTCAGGTTTAACCTGGACTCAGCACAATGTCACATTTCTATATTGTTGTGCTGGTTTTTTTGCTCCATGGAAGCTGGCTGCCATTTGTACATGCCTTGAAGAGGAATAAATTGGAACGTTATTATAAAACCTAATGTCAGATTGACTCCATCTAGAAAATAACAGTTTTAAAGGTCACATAAAATAGGCCATTCTCAGCTCTTTTTTTTTTTTTTTTCTGGATATGTTTGATTAAAAATAGTTTGTTCTGTTTATTAAATCGCTGGTGTTTTCCCTCCAGGGCCAAGTAAAGCAGAATTAGATCTTTGCATTTGTCAGCTTAAGGTCACAAATACAACTAGACTAAATAGTGCTATATACCTTTCCCCACTACTGAATTACCAGTGTTGAATTATTTATTATAAAATTAAGCACAAGCATCAAGAGTCAGTTGAGTGTAAAACATAACCCCAAGGGCATAGCCTGGCATTTCAATCAATGGGCCTTTACATCTACTTTTGCAGATATATTTTCCATATAGATTGTAGAAATGGCCTTTAGTCAGAGTTGGATCAAGCACATAGCGTCCCAAATGATATTTACAAAGAATGTCTTTTGAAATCAATTTGTTGAATATAACGTGTCTAAAAAGTCATAATTGGATTTCGTTGTTTGAAGTGTATGGAGAGACAGATGCACCAAAAGAGGCATTGTGCACTGTCTTAAAAGTGAAAATTTAGCTCAGGTAGGAAAATTTGGATCCTACAGTTCATAATCTTTGTTTAGTTGCTGCTCTGAGGCATAAACCTAATAATTTTGGACTGACCTAGAGAATGAACCTAAAAAACCCTTGTCATTTTTATAACTGTTATTTTGCCCTGCAGTCTAGCCTGAACTTCCACTGTTGTGCTGAATGCTGCTTTCAGTCTGCTTTCAGTGATTGCCATACACGTGCTGCTATTTCAGTCTCCCTACGGTGGTTGTTAAATATTCCAGGCTCCACACAGCTCGCTTAGTACAAGTGTCATTTCATATAGCCCAAGGCATGATGCAAATCAGAATTTGAAGATTAAACTCAAACTAGCTGTATGATAACAAGCACTTCTAGTGCTTGAGGTGCAAAAGAAGAAGTATCTGGATCAACTCAGTGATGAAAGATTTTAATATTTTTTTCAGGACATCCGAAGAATTTTTTTTCCCCTCCTGTGGTGGTTAAATTCTGGTAATTTTTAAAAGTTCATTTTTATGTAAGCTGAACCTAGAAGTCAAGTTGAACTAAAAATCACAGCTGAAGGAGTATTACATCCCAATTACCAGAAGGCAGAAGAGATAACTTAGTATGCTCCATGACAGCAGTTCAACAGATTTTTTATTCATTTAGTTAAACTATGTATGCACTATTAACTTAATACGACAGGCCTCAAATACTATTAAACAAGTGTGTTGGTTAGACTGGAACAGTTTTTCTGTCTCAGACTCAGAAATCAGAGCCAGCAAGATCAATTTAAAGCATACACTCCATTATAAGTGTGAGGAAAGAATAGGCAGCTTCCTGCTTCACACATGGGAATCAAGAGACTCATTAATAAAGTGTGAGTAAAAACTGAGATAAAACATGTGAACTCAAACTTCTTGAGCAATTTCTTATTCTTTGTGAGCAAAATTTTGTTAAAATATTAAAGCCAGTTAATCTGTGGTTACATTTCAGCCACTGTCAGGGACATTGTCAGTTCTTTAGGGAAAAATTCAATGTTTCCATGGTATTGAGAAAAGGCTATAAAAATAATATAGGAAGAAATTATGAGTTTTCAGAAGTGAACCAGAATTTATTATTAAGCATATTTTTGAAATGTGTGGAAATTATGAGCAGTATTACTAAAAAAAAAAAAAAAAAGATAAAAAGTATAATCTGAAACTGAAATTAAACTGAGTAGTAAACAAAAAGTGTTACCTATAAAATATTTCCTGATTTCCTGTTATGTGGAATAATAATATAGAAAAGGTTAGTCCTCAAAGGATTTTTTTGTTTCTCCTTTGCAGTAATCTCATGTCTCTCAAGTCATTTTTTGGAAATCTTTTGTCTAAAGTTTGCACGTCTTGGTGGTTCTGCCAAATATTCAGGTACATACTTAGGAGTCTAAACAAAGTGACCAGATATCCAAATGTGTTTTATAGCTGCAAATCCTGCTCGTTTATGGATGGTGAATGTTTAGTGATAACCAGGCTACTAATATTTAGACACTTGAGTAATGTGTTTAAAAGCCTAACTTTTAAACGCTTGCAAGTGTTTGAATACATTTGTTATGAACATTGTCTTAGTAAGGCATCCATTCAGACAGTCAGATATGACTGAGATGTATAGCACACCTGTGCTGTGAAACCAAGCTGAATCCATCTGAGGTCTTTACTTCTTCTGCCCTGCTGGACGATATGCAGATGGGCAAATAGGTGGTGTTACCTTTCTGTGCTCCAGTTCCTTTCTTAAAAAAAAAAAACACATTTTCCACATCTCATAAGACTTTTAGGAAGGATTAAATCATTAATGTAGGCACTGTACTTTTTGATTACAAAAAGAAATTGTGTTAAAAATATCACAGAATACAGAATCATCTAGGTTGCAAGAGACCTCCAAGATCATCTAGTCCAACCTCCATCCTAACACTAACAAGACCTCCACTAAACCATATCACTAAGGACTACATCTAAACGTCTTTTAAAGACCTCCAGGGATGGCGACTCTACCACTTCCCTGGGCAGTCCATTCCAATGCCTAACAACCCTTTCAGTAAAGAAGTTCTTCCTAATATCCAACCTAAACCTCCCCTGGCGCAACTTTAGCCCATTCCCCCTCGTCCTGTCACCAGGCACATGGGAGAATAGACCAACCCACACCTTGCTACAGCCTCCTTTAAGGTACCTGTAGAGAGCGATGAGGTCTCCCCTGAGCCTCCTCTTCTCCAGGCTAAACAACCCCAGCTCCCTCAGCCACTCCTCGTAAGACTTGTTCTCCAGACCCCACACCAGCTTCGTTGCCCTTCTCTGGACTCTCTCGAGCACCTCGCTGTCCTTCTTGTAGCAAGGGGCCCAAAACTGAACACAGTACTCAAGGTGCGGCCTCACCAGAGCTGAGTACAGGGGAACAATCACCTCCCTAGACCTGCTGGCCACACTGCTTCTTATACAAGCCAGGATGCTGTTGGCCTTCTTGGCCACCTGCGCACACTGCTGGCTCATATTCAGCTGCCTATCAACCAGTATTCCCAGGTCCTTCTCTGCCAGGCAGCTTTCCAACCACTCATCTCCCAGCCTGTAGCACTGCTTGGGGTTGTTGCGCCCCAGATTCAGGACCCGGCACTTGGCCTTGTTGAACCTCATACAGTTAAACATATGTTTATACATATGTTATGTATATGCATATATACATATGTTATATGCATATATATATTATATATGTTATGCATATATACATATGTTATGTATATGTACATATACATATACATATAGTTATGCATATGACTTACTACTTGTTGTTTCCATGTATCATGATCAGTTCCTCATGGAAAAATATAAAACAGTAAGTATCACTTCAGTCCAGAGGTTAGTTTAACTATTAGTTTTAACAAAGAGCCCTCCCCCTTCAAATGTAGAGATGTCAATACATTACCATGAACAAATGTTACTGTTTACTTACAGTGTAGGCTTTAGGTATTTAAATTTTTTAAAATTTATTTATTTTTTTAACCAAACACATTTCCATGGTAATTTTCTTTCCAAAAAAGAAAACAGGTTTTATTTACTGAAGATTGATTAGAATATGAAGAGCTATTGAAAGGTTATTTCAACACACACAAGGTTTTTTCTTAGGATTTTTTTTTTTTTCTCTGTAATACAGAATTATCACAGTTATTAGAATGGGCTACCTAACTATTAGACTATATAAGCAATAACTATTGGGCTATATAAGCAAAAGAAGAGCTATAAAATGCCACAATTAATTGTTGGTATGATGGAAATGCTAATATCATGTTACCACATTAAGCAATCCAGATAATATCCATAACATGTTCCTGCACTTTTAATAATACCTACTGATCCTCATGCTAAGCTGCAGAGGAGATATTACTTGAGTGAAAAGGTGTCAGAAGTGTTGGAAGATGTTGGTGTCAGATGCTGACTGTTACAAACATTTCCCTTACTAGATGTGGTTTCTCATACAATTTTCAAGAAGTTATTGTTCTTACACTGTGTGATCATTACTGCAAAGGCATTCTAATAACAAAGAGGCAGATGCTGCTTACTTTGAAGGAAAAATGAGTTTGTCAATAATAGACTGCAAGATAGCATAGTCCTTGCAAAACCCAAACCCATCAGAAGACCTCATTGATTCATCAAGGCACTTTAGATTGAACTCAGTGCTCCAGCTACTTTGTTTGAATTTTAGTCTTCCTTTGTCTTCCTTTAGTCTTTGTTTCTTTCTGTATCCTCATTCTAATGGCTCATTTGGGAAGCTTTACTGAGTCATCACACAGTTTCACAGGGTAGGCAGGAAGTAATATATCCATAACAGATAGGCAAGATCCCTGAAATTCTGGAATAAATACATATACAAATCCATTCACCCGCATATTATTTTTTCAGTACACATTACCCAATTAAATGGTGTGAAGCTTCTAAAATTTGAAATAAAAATGTAGCAGCACAAAATGCCTTAAAATCATGAAAATTCTATATGAAGATAGGCGCTTCACAGATCATACCATCTCTGCAATCTGAATTGATGCCAAAAACTGGGCTTCATACAAGACACAGAGTGATCATTTTTATGCAGCTATGATCACAGGATACTTGCGCAATCTGTCATCTTGCCTAAGCGTAGGCAAGTTACAAGTAGTTACAGAGGTAGGAGAAGGATGCAGGAGTCTTTAAGTCTGTGCAAGTGCTATTTCATGGACTTTGGGCAGTTTCACAGAACCAGATCTTTCCCTGCTTATCACAAACACTTAGGTGCATGTTTTCAGAAAAGTCCTCTAGCTAAACATAGAAATGAAGTTGTTTATGCTCAGCTTAGCTCTGGTTGTGACCCATTTTTATAAAGCACTCGGTATCCTCTTTCAGTACAGTTAAGTGGGAAGCTTGAGGCAGTATGAGAATGCTATGGGGGGACACTGAGATGGCCTTTGATTTTCACCCAGCCATAAAGTACAGGTAGTATAACTTGCTTTTCTGGAGCAACAGAAAATTCCTGGTGAAGTTATGCTTTCTGTGGGAAATATGTATTATTTCTGTCTTGTCTTCTAGAGTTTTGCAGAAAAATATTCAGAAAAAAGCAGGGGAAATCCTGCTTTGCCTGACAAAACCTCTGTGGCTTTTCATGTGATCAGGACTTTATCTGCTCTTTAAACATTTAATAAAATAACCATGTGAGAATAGTGTAACCTGAAAGAAACTCAGAGTTAGTTAGTGTTCCAAATCAGCAATACTCCCTGTTATTTGTTTCAGTTCTTCTGAATAAAATTACTTCAGTCCCACCACCGTACTCTCTTGATTGGTATCTTGCTTTTGAAAGTATAGCTATTAAAATAGCTGTAACATAAATACTTTTTGAAACAATACAAATTTGTAATGGTGACACTTTTCTGTTTATTCCTGTTTACATGTTCTCCTAAATATCAGTTTAATCTTCTCAGCTATGACAGGAACTAGATGGTGTTTGGATAAGACATAGTATTTTAAATAATGCTAGAAGCATGTGTTTCCAAAGTGTATCAAGCTGGGGTTTGAAATATTTTCTCTTAAAATGCCCTAGCTTGAAACAACGTTTTGCACACAAATTTAATGCCTGATCTATGTTTCTACTATGTAAGTTTTGCATTTGGGGATGCAAAAATGTGCAATCATTTTCAAAAAAAGACAAACTCCCACTAACAGAAAATGACCTTAACGTGCTCTCCGTATTTGTACTTGCACTTATGTGCAGTGTGGGTACTTAATTGCTGCTTTCATTTTAGCTATACAGAAGGATACAATAATTCCCTCTTAAATACATGAATTTTTGTGGAGTTTCAGTTTTGACGATGCGTGGTTTGTAAAGGCAGAGAGGAGGGTCATGATTATACAAGCTGATCTCAAACTGCAGTGCCTGGGGGTGCATTGCTGTGTCATCAATGAGATGAGAGACTGAGATGGTGAAAGAAGAGGATCGTTTACATTGTGAAAACAGACAGGAAGCCTAACTGGAACAGCCAGTGTTGCTGCTGATCTGCAGTTTTATTATTTGATCCAATAATAACATCTAATAATTTGTGCAGCCCATCAGTGTTGCTGGTGATGTCTCTTCACATACCTGGGGAATACCAATTGGTCTTCATCCTTTGGGTTGTTTTGCTGCCTTTTCTTCACACATACAATGGTTCAGGCTGTCTGCCTCTAGCAATCTGATGTTTTTAGCACTACAGGCTCTGATTTCATTTGTCTATCTATACAGTTAAATGATCATTTCTGCTTAAAATTCCATGAAATACCAACAGAACATTCTTCATCTTCTAAACTAAACACCTGAATGGTGACATTTTATGTTTATTGAAATAAATCATATTTACTCTAAGTTAACTGACTTCTGGAATAAGTAAAGAATATGCCTGTATTTCTAATTTGGAAGTGCTTCAAAAGCAGTGCAGAAGAAAAGTGCTAAATACAATGTTTTTTCTCCATTCTATTTGGAAACAGATTGTTGCTGTTCATGCCAGTCCTGTACAACAAACATGCCCATGACAAACTTGAAAATGTCTGTGTAGTTTTTAAAAGTCTATATACATATATTAGTTTTTACTGTAAGAGACCATGCAGATGCATCTTTTTTCAAGAATGGAAAAATCCAAATATTAGTTTGATCTAATGTTAGCTACTACACGTGTTTCAGGATTCTCTGTATTTTAGGAAAATTGCCTGTGATTAGGAGCAATGAGATACTTCTATGTCATTTTGCATGGCAAACTGGTATTTACAGTGCAGAAGTCCAAACAGATGTAAAATTATTTATATTGCTTCTTCACACAGATTGTGTTGGTTTTAAGAAAACAAGAAGTGCGGAAGTGAAGCTATTCTGAATGGGTCATTGAGTTGATATCTCCCACAACTTTGTGAATATTTAGACACGCAATTAGTAGACATGCAATGGTTTCACTACCTTTACCAAGCTTCCCATCATTTATTTATTTATTTATTTATTTATATGTGTGTGTGTGACATTTGCTCAACTGAAGGAAGTTACGGGCTTCAAGAAAGTACTTTAGTTGGTGACTACTAATCCAAATTAAGCACTTTTTACCAGCTTATGTAACCATGGCATGCAGCCAAGTGTCACGTGTGTCAGTACAACTCTGTGCCCAAAATTCATGTCCCCAAATTAGTGGGCCTTACTGAAAGTTCTCTACCTCCTTAAAAGTTCAGGATGATGCTTCTTTGTGTTGATGAGAAGTGAATAATTTGCATTTCTGATTTGCATCACATCAATCATTTGTAATTTTTGTCTACAGATTTTCCATATGACATACGATCTGGCCAGTGCTGTGGTGAGAATCTTTAATCTGATTGGAATGATGTTACTGCTTTGCCACTGGGATGGTTGTCTTCAGTTTTTAGTACCATTGCTCCAGGATTTCCCACCAGATTGCTGGGTGTCCCTAAACGGTATGGTTGTAAGTATTGTTCATTTTTCATTGTGCTTTCTAAACTTTATTTATCTAAATAGTTAACATCAGGCTTAAGTGTAAAAATACATGCCCAATAATACACTGCTATGCAACTTATTCAAAGTTATTTTATTGGTTTGCTTGCTAGTTGATGAAGGTTAGTTTTGTAGCCCTCATCACTGACAAAATTATGCTGACTCCTTGTCAGTAAATGAAACAGAAAATATTTTCAGTTTTGAGGGCATTTAATTTATTAATCCTCAATCCTCAAAAAAGCCACCAAAAGAGATTTAGTAACACTCAGTTCACCAGTGCTTTCAGCTTAGGTTCTAGTTTCATAATACTCCAGAAAGTATATTGTCTATTTTGATTTCATCTAAAGGTGTTCTCAGTTTGTTTTGTAAATAACTTCTGGGTCATGTTATTAAACCCATTACCAAGTTGTTCCAAATGTAAACATGATTTTTTGCGAAGTAAAATAAAGGAAATACAGATTTACTTCTGTGGTACTTTTGTGTGTGTGGAACAGACAGTTGAAGATGTGGAATTTGTCCATGAGAATTTATAAGGAAGGGTAATGATATTTTGCTTGTTTGACTTGTGCCATAAAGATCAGTGGCTATGAAGAATTAAATGTTTTTTATTAAGTCAGGTGAAGAATCAGGTAGACCTTTTTCTTTGGAGGTACACTGAATAACTTGTTGAAATGTGCCTGTAACAAACAGGAAAAGTCCTAAGCAACTGTCTCATTTACCTGCTGAAAACATGCATCTCTCCACTTACTACAACTTTATAATACATAAAAAGACATCTTTACTGTAGATGGGCAACTTGCCCGGTGCCACGTATTTCTATTGTAGAAACATAACGGTATTTATTCCTTTAGGAAAGCGATACTGCACATTACTGTGGGAGCTTGGTGACTAACATTGTCAATCATACAGACAAGCATTTGCAGTCATTGAATGACAATCTTTAATGATAAGCAGCATGTTTGCTGACACCTCATTGTGCAGCTTTTCTAAAAAAAAAAAAAAATATGGAATTGCTACAATAAAAGTAGGTCACCAGGATGCTGACTGGCATGTCTTTGCATTCTGCTGCATCCTGGGTTCTGCTTCATAACATCTTTCATTCAGTTTCAGAAAGGGTACATTTTCTACCAGCTTGCTAAAAATCTAGATAAAAATCATGCTAGAGAGTGAAAGGGAGTAAGCCTTGGATTATGGTTAATTGAAGTATTTACTTTTTAAAGGTACACTTGCAGGAACAGTTAGCTATTAAATTCTCACTCTTACGTAAGAGCTACATTTCACCTTAGAAAGCTGTGCACGTGCTTAGGGAGATCTTTCTGCCTGCCCACACTCTTTTCTTATAGAAACAATATGGTCTCCTTACTGGCCACATATTCTCGGAAAGATCTTTTTTGAAAGTTGCACTTTTTTTTTTTCTCCCCCTGCCCCCAGCAACTGAATCTGTTGCTATTAATGAATACTGTGGTTCAATCTGAACTGGTGGTGATGGCCACGAAGAGCCAATATTGTCAGGAAGAAGGAGTCATTAGCTAGCTCCATCTAATACACCTTTCTGTCAATACATTCTCTTTTACTCACAGATTTTACTCAGAGATTTCAGCAGAGTAGTTTGTAAAGAAAACTGTAAATGCATTTGGAGTTTGGTTCAAACTTCTGATTGAAAGAACTCTGAAATGCAACTGCTCAGAAAAAGGCAAAATTGCCCGTCTTTGAGTTTCGATATTCATTTGAGTAAGTGAAGTTTTGTGTGGGAAATTCCAGGGGTTCACACTGTTGCTCCACTATATGTTCCTCAAAATAATATCACATGGGCTAATCTGAGGCTAATGTACCAATTTAGCTCTGAAGTAGAATTTTAATGGTTACCAGTGCTGATTATTGGCTTGAAGACTAACTCAGGAATGCATTTAGTCAGAAGTCCACTTAGCCAGAAGATGTTAGGTTTCCAATATACAGCACAACCAGCGGTCAGTTGTAACCCAAAGCATTTACAGATAACTGGATGATAAAGGAAGTAAGGATGCCACGAGGATGACATGCTGTTTCCTCAATCTACACAGCCCAGCATACTCTTCCAGCTCACAGTTGCTTCAGGTTGCAGAATACAAGAACTTCTAAAAGCTTTCCTCTGAAATTATTCTCTTCTGTAAGAGCTGATATATGAAAGGTTCAAATTCTACAGCAAGCTCACATTTTACTTTGGAAATACCAGAAAGTGAACATGGGTTAAATTTAATGTCAGAAAGCACTAGGATGTTGAAATCAAGCTACATGTTGCTTACTGTTGCCCTGAACAATGAGACTGGACAAAATAAAAGAAAAACAAGCCAGTAGACTATGAAATGAAGTGGAAAGCCCCCTCTGTAAAAGGGAAGAAGGTGGTCATTGGCTGGTACTGCACCAACCTGCACCCGAAGTAGTTCATATCAAATTGGGATGTTATCCTCACTAATAATCATGAACTCAGATTAGGTGTTTACACTTAAATTGGCCTTCTTGGCCACTTCTTAACATTGGTGTTCCTGTTGTTATGAAAAGAAAGCGTGAGCTGCTATCTTCCTTTAATTTTTCCAAATGTGATCCCACTTGCCCACTTTCACATCTTCACTGGCATTTCATTGCACTTTGTAATGCTTAGTTACTGTTGGCCAGCAGGATCTTATGTTCTTCCACAATATTTATGTATTTCTCACCAAAAATAAGAAAAATGGTAAATACAATATAAAGGTGAACAGGTGCTCTTTTTTCCTCATCACTATAAGTAATTTTCCAGGCAATCCGTTCTGGAAAATGTAACAGTCAGTTATTTCTGCAAGGCTCTATGGTTCTCTAAGGTAGTTCCTAGATTTTTTTACACTAGTGCTGTGTGTTTCATGCCTAAACAACGTCTTCTCTGAAGAAGTTTCACAAAGCTTCCTCATGGTACTGCTTAATTTTGCGTTGGCTCAGAAAACCTATTATCTGTATTTCCTTGTGTTATTTATCCTCAGCTTTGTGATCTGCATTGCCTCAGACTAGTGTACTTCCATAATGACTCATAGACCAAACAGACTTATCATACCTCAGAGTCAGAGCCAGTAGTTCTGTAGAGAATTAGGAGTAAAACTTTCAACAGAGTCCATGGGAGGCACAAAAACAGAAAGCTGCAAAGATCCTCTCCTATAATCAGTCTGTAAAACCCACGATTCTTCATTTTGTATTTGCTTTTACCTGAAGTGAATTACAAAAAAAACTGTGTAAAAGTCCCAAATGATGAGCAGTTATGGCCAGGTTTTATATGGGACAGAGTTTCTAAGCAAGTAGACATAAGAGATGATGTTTTTGCCACTGATGCCATCTGGCCATTTAAACATGACATGCCTGCAATAAAGCATCCCTTGCAGTATATGAGTTTTTGTTTTATTGAAAGTTTGCTCTTGCTTTTCCTATCACCTATGGCAAAATCTGAAAGGCATGTTAGTCCTTGAGTAACAGTGTCTGAAGGTCCACAACCTCTGTTTACTTGTCTATATTTGCAATAATCAGATGTATGGTTAGGACATGTAGTCCTTTAAACAAGGTATTTACATGAGATTGCCAGATTTTTCATGTATAAAGTTGGTTTAGTCAAATAAAAATCTATCAGAGAAGTATAGAATTTCCCTTGAAGGCTGAATGTTTTAAAAGCCAAAAGTAACTGTAAAGTTTTTGGAAAGGGCTTGCTTTGCTGGCATTTCTCATGGCAGTCAGCCAAGTTTGCTCAGCAAGAATGCTTCAGGTACTCTGGTTTCTTTGTTTTGGCATCTTCTTACTGTCCTTGCCATTGAATTGCTTTGAACTTGGTTGTTGTCTTTTTAGGTTTTAGATTTGGAGAAGAGGGGTTTTGCATTATATTAACCCCCCCTTGTGTTGTATCATTTGCTCAGGGGCAAGGAAAATCAGAAGTTAAACTTAAGATCCTCATCTCTGGTAGTATTACCATTGAAGTGAAAAGAATTTGGAAATTTCTTCTGTAGAGTCTGTAGGTCCTTCCCATTACAAAATGAATGGTTTAAATGAATGCTTAATAGGGAAATTCATAAATGCAGGAAATGGTCGTGAATTCTAATGCTCTGAGAATTATTCTAACATATATATATATAATATACACAAAAACTATTTAGTAATAACACATAGAACTAATTATCATCATTTCTTATTAATTAACACCATTTTCAATTATTTAGTTTTCAGTAATACTTCAGTAAGATCTCTGTTTTACTTAGTGGAGCTTAAGGAATGGATTGCAGTCACTTGATGAGCGACTGTATTCAGCATTCAGTTTTCCTCTTTTTGATAATGTATCAGTTTATCACCTTCAGCCCTGTGGTTAGCCATTAGGAGAGATAATTTTCTCATGATTTTTTTCTGCATTTGATCGTTATGTGGTAATTATCATTTAGTGCTTCAAAAATATTTTGAGTAACTTTTTATTGTGTGCCAAGATGTTGTGGAACCATGTTCAAAGCACAGATTCCTCTGACTTCATTTGCAGTGACAAGAAATAAATACATATATAAATCAAATCCCACGATCTTAACTTGGGTGCCTAGTAAACATGGAAGATATGGGAATCATCTGATTACTGGAGGCACTTAGGATCTCATGAGGTATAATACTACACTAATGTATTTTATAGTTATATATTTATGTATGTCTATTGATTTAGTTATAGCAAATGCTTCTAGGAACAGTTAAAAGATCAAAATTACCGTTCTGAGATTTACTCTGATTAAAATATTAATGAATCAGGAATTGCCCAATTCAGATAAATTCTCTATTTACAATATAATTTGGAAATATGATAATACTAATAGTAACATTATGTAACTGACATTCTAAGGACTAAGTTACCCATGTTTTGGGAACGTACATTGAATAATAATACTCTTCCAGCATGTGCCATTGTTCAGTACTCAGTCATTGCTCTCTCTTACACACAGCCCTGACCCAGTTTTTGAGGTCAGCCCACTTCTTGCCTTCTTGCCATATCAAGATGACGGGATAATGCTACTGCTTGTATCCTGTGCCAGTGGGTGAAACAGGTCATAAAATCCAGCGTTAGGCCTAAAAATATATTAACTCAGGAGAATACATTAGTTAATGTGATGTGACTCTATCAGAAACTACAGAGGAAAATGTTGTAGACATGCAGTGCTAAATGACAAGGTATGCTTAATGTAGACTGAAGCCATGTGTTAACTGCAGTACCAAAGTTTTACACCAAGCTAGAAAGTACTGGAGAAATGGGGTAGCTGAGGACACTGTTGATTTAACTTAGTGTGCCACGATCAATGAAGAGGAAAGCAAATCACATTCTCATTTTAATAACAATGGCTGAGGCTTTAGGAAGATCACTTATGTTTTAGAATATGTTTTTTTTTTTTTTTTTTAATGTTGTCTAATAGGTTAGGAGGTCATCCATCTTTGCTGGGTTAGAACACCCATACTAAAGGAAGTAATAATAACTTTTTGTTCTTACCTTCTTGCCTTGGTGTAAAATCTATAATTTTGCTTATGTCTTTAGTACTTTTGGACTGTGTATTTTTGACAGTAGATTTCTGTCAAAAAAAAAAAAAGTTTTCCTGTTGCCTCGTATTTGTTTAAAATATTTCATTATTTCTATTTTGTTCATTGTCTTAGTTCCTGCTGACAGTAAATTGATTCTGAGTAATAGGCTGTGGTCCAACCCAGCATCTGCACTATACACTTTAAAAGTTATTTCCATCATGGCTGCTGTTTTTTGACCCAAAAATTGTACTCATTTGTTCCACTACTTCCTCCTTTTTTTTTTTTTTTTGTTTTTATCTTCTCATTCAAGTTATATTATCTTCATCTTTCAAGTGGTGTTTGTTTGTAGCAGAAGTGCACTGGTTTACAATTTCAGATTCTGTGAAACTGAAGCCTCACTGGTTTGCTAACCTAAAATAACTTACGACATTGATGGGTTCCCAGGTTACCACCTGGAGCTCATTGTGGTAATATCATGAGCTAATTGAAAAGTAAAACCTTCACATTTTGAAAATAAAGGTGCAAAATCATTTACAGGGTGGCCTACAGCTTCATAAAAATTTAATACTAATGCAAGTATGCATATTATCCATGAATACTTGGATTGTAACTGAGACAAAACTAAGAGTAGTCCTTCAGAAGAGGTTCCCCGAGCAACCCCCCCTCTTCCCCCCCATCTTTGGAAATTGTTTAGCATTATGAACTCAAGTACTGTCATAAGCTCTTCTACTGTACTTTTTTGTCACTGAAATACTTTAAACTCAATGTTGAGGTATGGTAGTGATAGTTATTTTAGTAGATACTGAAATTCAGTGCTACAGAGCAAGGATCTAAATTAGGACCTATGTTTTTAGGTGCTAACAATGTGCTACTGATGTATTAACAGGTTCTAAAGAGGATGACTTCTGTAATGATTTAGTTGGCTACCTAATGTGCTTCTGTTTCATTCAGATAGAAAGCTGGTCTTTCTTATACAGGGTAAGAATAATGAAACAGTTAGTTAAAAGAAGCATGCAAAGTCAAATTGATGAACCTAATAGATACCAACTTATTTCCACACTTTTTCTTCATTGTTATGAAAGCTAGTAGGAAGTTATCCAGATGAGGATTCAAGGACAGATTTACCCATTTATCATCAAGATTTAAGTCCCATGTTTTCCCCTATGAAAATCAGCCCAACTCATGAGTGTTAATTCTGTTGTATATTGTAATGGGATTTGTGATAAATTGTATATTAGGAAATATTTTATTGAAGCCTTCATTTTGAAAAAATACATGAAACAGCATGCAATATGGTTAACTCTATTGTTGCATTCAGTAGACATTCTAGGGAAAAATAATAAACATCAAAATGCATGCTTTAGCCATTTCTTTTTTTCTTTAAAAAAATAAAAATAAAAATAAATGAACTAAAGCAGAAATGTAAGTTGAACCTGTCATATTTTAGAACCTTGTACCTGACATGTGCCCCAGAATAAATATTCAGGCAGAATTATATGCACCTTGTAGTCAAATGCAGCTTCTATGTTGTAAAAGAGTGCACTCCCTTTGTTTCAGGGTGGCAGGATCAGGCTATTTTGCCTTGTCTGTATAAATTTGACAATAAGTGTTTATCTCCATGTGGTAGTATTCCAGGCTGAACAAACATATCATTGTGTAAAGGTTATTCTGAAGTAGCTCTTCATGGGTTGCTGGAATATCCAAACCCTGAACACTTGGAATATCTATGCCAGAGAAGTTTTCCCAGAATAAATCCAGATGTAGATAAAACCAGATGAATATTATTTATATACATCTGCTCTTCAGCATTTTTTTCCATGTAAATCTATGTTAATATGCACACTGTAACTTCTTGATCTTTGTGTTTTAAGATTGTGTAAAGATAATTGGCTTTGCGCAAGCTTCGTATTATTGCCCAGGGGTCATTTTCAGATGTATTACAATCAGGTTTTCTCAAGAGTACTAATTTTACTGCTTCTAACTGAGCATTTTTTCCATATCAAATTTAAACTTCCTATACATGACTATTCAGCACTTGACTTATTCTGATAACAAAAGTACATCTGGACAGAAGTGCCCACTGAGATGCAATTAGAGAGAAATAAAAATTGGCCACCTGAAATTGTGGCATTTAGAATGCCTACATTTTACTTATTTAGAAAAGTCAAACTGCTCTAATGTTCTAGCTCATGTAATTCTGAACTAAAGCACTTTCATGCATCAGACACTTGAGATTTTGTCACTTGTCCACATATCACTTTTTATAATTTTTGTAATTTAGAGTTTTTTTGTTTTGTTTTGTTTTTTTCTCTCTCTTGTGTAGGAAGAACAACAATCTTAGTATTAAAAAATTGCTGAGTATTACTCAGCACAGTATAACTGCTTTAAGGAACTACTATAAAACTGCCAGAAAGTATTATTGAAATTACCTTGGTATCTTCTTTCTCTTTGTTTTGAATGGCTGGATTTTATTTTAAAAGTTTATGACCATCTCATGTGTGTAGTATTGGAGCAGAGAGAGATGGATACTGTCAGGTCTACTTCATTATCACAATTTTACCTAAGTTTTGCAATACTGCTAATACAGTACTGTCAGATAAATGCTTTGAAGCAATCTCTTCGGTAAACATCAAGCTAAGATATTCTTTGTCATTTGAATGAGACAAGAAAATTGTTTCCATGTTCTTCACAGATGACTCATGTACCTTTTCCAGTTCATCTCATGTATCATTTGAATCTAAGGTGCCTTAATCTGTAATAAAGTAAGAGAATGTAATTTTTGTATTGGATTTCCATAAAATATTTTTGTCATTTTCAGTATTTTTGAGCAAAAACCCAATATGGTGTGTTATTTCATCTTTTGTATTTGGAGGAGGATGAACTTAGCTTGTGTTTGAGGGTAGCCTAGCACTTTGACAGTAGTATATATTATCAAAAAGTATTATCTAGATTGATATAGGCAGAAAGAACTTTGCATGATACTTTTTCAACAACTTTCTGTTTGAAAGTGTTATTTCTGAGCAGGGTCTATTCAGACTAGTAGTTCAGTTTTACAGAAAGTGCCTGAGTAGTGGTCAGGAGTAAAGACGTCACCAATTTTTCATCATCCTTGGCAGTAATCCCCAGTATCTCTCTGCTTATCCCTAATGGTTAGATAGTAAAAATAGGAAAGTTATGCCAAATTTAAACTCCATTCAATGTTGCTTTTAAAACATTGACAGAATGATATATGTGGGAGTTTGTGATATAATTTGAACAGCCTTTTCCAGATGTTCAGAAATAAATTTTATACTGTATGATGGAAATCTTCAGTGGGAATGAAATATGAGTTTAATTCAGATTCATGAGAAGAGAAGATCACACTGGAATGGTTCACTCATGGGCAATAAGCACAAATGCTAGATTTTCACTAGGTAAGAATGGATTTGGCTCAAGAATTTTTGGACCTATTTAAGCATCTCTTTGTAAGCTCTCATGACCCATACAATTCACCTGTCTTTCTGTCCCTTACCCTCTGTATATTAACCGCAGATACAGCACAGAATATGTTAAATGTGCTTTTACTTGTTTTTCTCTAATATTGATTACTGTGGTTTTACCACTGCAACAATACCTTCCTGCTGCTGCATATTCTTTCACATCTAACTAAAGTAGTGAAAGACCTATTCTGACAGACATGAGTTTATGAATATGCATGGATGAGGTCCCCTTAGGCTTTTGGAATCAGTATCTTTGCAAACCAGCTGTTTATAGAAAGGATAACATAAATGCTGATGAGGAATTGCATCCTGGAAATGACACGTGTCTTCAGATATAACAGTGTAACTGCTCATAACTGAATATATTTTGCAGATCAATAAATATACTGACCCTAAACCACAATAGTTGAATGGAGAAGGCAAAATAATAATAATAAAAAAAAAAAGTGGGAAGGAGAAAGAGAATGAGACAGTTTTAATAGAAATACAATAACTGAAACAGAAGTGTTTATTTATTTATTTATTTTTTAAACTATGACCCAGCACATCAATCTCAACATGATTTGAAGAAATATAAAGTTGATATATACTTGATGTATACAAAGTTGATGTGAATAAAAGTTGAAGGATTTCTCTGGTGTATCAAAGCTTGCTGTTTTCTTACTTTTAAAATTCCTCTAATATAATTCCTTGCATAGACTGGTTTTGTTCCTTAATTCTAAAGGTTGGATCTGAAAAACACAATTATACATATATAAAGAATTGTGTTCTTTGCATCTGGGTGTTTCCAGCTGGTGTTTATATTATATTTCTAAGGAAGACTTGCATGTCAGCTTCAAGAAATTCACAAAAAGGCTGTGCTGAAACTCAAAAGTAGTCTGTGTTTTTTTTTTTTTTTCCAGCACTGCAATCACTAATGCACCTATTAGTTTCTTTAATTACAAAGAACAGAAATAAAACTTGCCCTCTTAAAAATAAATATTAAGGAACTTCAAGTGTAAAGTTCAGAAGGAGAAAAAAAAACGTTATATGAAAGTGGATTCAATTTAATTCCATTTTAAAACTAATTTCAGTGAAATAAGAACTTCAATCTTTGTAAGATTTTGGTTGGAATTATGCAACTGTTTCTGTATGAAGGTAAGCTAAAACTTGTCTGTATCTATGCACTTGGAGCATGCAGAATATGCTGCAGTAGAAATAAATTATTGCTTATCACTATTAATACCTTGTGCCATACATAATGCTTTTCTTTTTCTGAGAGGGATGTGGCTGCCTAGATTTATTAACACAAATATTAAAATCAAATATTGACATGGTATTGGGGTCAAGGCAAACTGAACTGAATTTCTCTTAAGCGAATTGTTTGATTATTTTGTTTCAATGGAATAAGAGTAATAAAGACTTCATTTGATCATAAATAAATGTACAGTAGATATGCAGACTGTGATCAGATTTTTCAGATAAAGATTTTTTCAGATTTAGCAGGTGTCCAGCAAATATGAAGCTTCCAGTTAAGAAATGTTTCCAATCATGTGCAAGTGTTTAAGTTATTTCCAATTTAACATCCTTCTCAACATTTTTAGGCAGAGTAATTGCCATGCCTTCAAGATGCGAATACTATGGCCCGAGTCCAAGAAATCTTATTGTGTGTTGTATGTTGTGTAATGCCATAATCCCTATAGTGGAGCAATTTTTAAGTTTGTGTTTTGAGCACTCTTGTGTTCTCATTAGATGCCTTTTTTGTCTTGCTCCTGTATGTGGTTTATTATACCGTCTGATTATAATATGCTTACATTAAAGCCACTGTGCTAGAACTGAATTCACCTAGACAAATTTCCAGCCAACCCCACAGAGCCCAGCCGACATCTCTGAGCCATTACCCATACTGGCAAACTTGATTCCCAATCCAAACGTCAGATTCAATTTTAAGAGCAAAAACAAAGTTTATAAAATAAAATCATAGCTTGAGAGAGAAGAGTGTTTTGAGGAATTTTAGTTTCTCCACTGGGTAGGAGCAAGGAATAGATGTGGGACATCTCCGTCCATGAAAACAAAGGCACACTCAACAGGGGAGCTCAGGGAGCTAATGGAGGTGGTTTTAGCTGAATAGGTTCCTGATACAGTTGGCTGAGAGAGAAAAAATCTCCCCTGGAGGTGAAAAACAGCACCTGCATTAACCTCCTACTCTGAATCACCATCTATAGGAGTCTAATTTTTTTTGCTGTTTAGGGAGCCTAGGCAGACTCAACAACTGACTTAGCCATTGATGTTAAGTAACCGAAATCAGGTGATGTTAAATTTTATTATGCTTTCTTCTGTTACTGTTCATTCTCTCTAGAAAGACTCAGGACAAATGGGCCACAGGTCACTGTAGATACTTGAATATAAATAACAGTCAATGAAATGCACCATTACTAAGCCTGTTCATCGTCCATTGCTCAGGATCATGGTGTTCTTCCTGTTCTTCTCTCCCTCAAATATCAATCACAGCCTCCCATGACTGACCTCTTCCCAGGCTTTCTCCTTTGGGCTGGGTCATCTGCTTCGTTGTTGCCCATCTGAGTCAGAGCATTTTCATCCCCAGAGCAGATGTCTGGGGAAGATCAAACCAATGCAAGCACAGAGCAGAGTTTCCTTTAGCATCTTACCAGCTTTTTTTTACCAGCTTTTACCAGGAATTTGCAGCTAAGAGACTTCTGGAGCCAGAGCTGGTATTTAACAGCCATCAATGTGTATTTCTTCTGATTTGACCAAGCGCTTTGATGTTAGGCCAGAAGTTGGGGGACAGTGTCATCATGTTGTGACTTTGCTATACTGCTGTAGTTTCAGAGCCTGCCTCACTGCCCACAGTTTGGAGTCCCTCCTGCCGTGCCCTGCACTGAGAGTGAGTTTACCAGAGAGTGCCCCAAAGTGCTTTCATGGGCATGGGCTGCCAGCTCTATGGAGACACAGTAGCCACACTCCCTCCCCAGGGCATGATTTCTCATGTCTTAAAGCGAGCTCTTAAAGTGAGCTGAGAGGCAGCTATAGAGCTATACCTTGAAACAGAAAAAGGAAGCTACCCAGACATTGGACAGAGTGAAAAGGAAATAGAGCTTTCTCCAGAATTTAATTCACTGTACTGGGTATTCAAACTCAAAAGTTTGTGAGTTTTGGTCTTCAGTGTTGTGACAGGGAAGGCAAAAGAGAATGAACATCACTGGCCTACTTATTAAGGCTCCCAGTGGATTTCAACTCATGATTGTCTCAGAAAACAGACAAAAACTGTTTTTAGAGGCAGGACTGGGGCATGGAAACTCAGCACATCTTAGGAGAATGCTATAAGGTCACTTGGGTGCTCTAAAAGTCCTTCAAGTGCTACGGAAGAGCTTTAAAAGACGAGGAATGTTTCCCTTCCTTCAAAGTATGAATACTTGGTACCCCAAAGGTAGGATTTTTTTTTTTTTTTTGTTATGACTCAAGTTTACCTCCCTCTTGTAGAGGAAATGAATTATTTTTAATGAGTCACTAAATCTTTTTTTTTTTTTTCCAATAGATCAATAGACATCATTTTGTGTGTTGTTATAGGCTGCTAAATCATTTTTTCTTCAAGTTTTTTTATTATCTTAAAAACCTTGCAAACACCAGTAAGCACCTGCAGTTTTAGGGTATTTGAATTTAAGAACAGGTCATCAGTGAAACCCATCAGAGTTCTCAGAAAAAGAAAAACATCTGACCTAGATCCTCCCTGTTTACTTTGACACCAAGGTTTGTTCTCTTCATAAAGACAGAGTAAGATATCAGCTGCAAAACTCCTTTGCTTCCTGCTTTCACTCCCTAACAAAATAATGCAAAGCTATTTGTTGGAGATAGTACTTGTTGTAGGACTGTGATTTACCAAACGCACAGACCAGCCCCTCAAGGGATCAGATATTTAATAACTTAATTTTCTGAAGAACTGTAAACTAACGAGATGTAACCTAAAGTCTCAAAGGTATCAGATTAGGAAATAAATTGAAAACTGTCAGGAAAAGTGCTGTTTTCAACACCAGCTAAGTATAGAAAAATGCTTAAAAACACTGCATCTCTACCTTAAAAACTATGTTACTTAAACAGAAAAGAATTTATGATAAAAGCTGTAGACTAAGGAGAAAAATATTTGAATTCTCCCATGTGGAACTGAATTCTTTGCCATGGAAAGGCTATTCTTCAAAGCACTGGAACTCCTGAATCCTAGTACCAACTCTTATGCTGAATCTCAGAATGAAATAAGCATTGATTCACCTTGATTAATTTTTAAGCAGATTAAAACACTCAGGCCACATGTAGACACATTTGCCTTTGTGAGTAGATTATATCAGTGTCTTTCATTCTACTGTAATCTGCAATTATATATACATATATATTTAATTTTTCTAAGGTCACATTCCTTAAATACTTACAAAGGGAAAATATTTTGCTAGAGCATGCATGTATATAGAACAAGAATGAAAGTATTTCTAGAGAAGTATTTCAGACAGTATTTTGAGATGTTAGTGAGAAAGTATTTTGATACTATGATTTTATGCATGTCTGTCTGTCTTCCTTTTAATTTATATATCAAGTTTTCCTATCCTTTTCTAAGAATAGCTTTGTCTGCTACCTACTAAGTTAGTCTTTTTTTTTTTTTTCACTGTTTTCACACAGCTTCAAAATCTCTGATTCAAAAAGAATGGTAATAGCACTCAGAATGCTAAATATCCACTTCCAAAAACCATTTTATTTTCATTTATCATTTTATTTGGGATCAGATGCTTCACATAATTTGCTGTCTAGTCTGAGTTGTTCACAGAATGCAGACATGCAGTTCCTTCTGCAGAGTTCCTTCTTCTGAATTAGTTGCAAATACTGTCTACGACAATAGTGATTCTACTTAACAGTTTTTTAGTAAAGCAGTATACTGTGGAGTCGCAAGTCAGGTTTGTATCACTTCACTCCTTCAGCTGTCTTCCAGAATGGTGCTATATTAAGCTCACATTATCATCCGTCTGTTCCTGACTATCAGATAACTACTGTGGAGAATCCAAAGCTTTTCTTGGTGGTTGCATTATAAAAGCATTTCAAAAATCATTTGATTCAGTGCTCGAGGCTTGTTAAGTAAACATTGCATTATATCCATCTTTCACCAACTGAAAAGAGCAGAAAAAGAGATATGGTGTCTTTACCACACTCTGAATTTTTAAGTCTCCTCACCAATTTTATTCCGTGAACTTCAGTTTGTCATTCGGAAAGGTTTCTTGTAGGATTTATATATTTTCTCATTATTGTTTTGACCTTTCTTTTTCTTCTTTTCTTATAGTAAAGAGAAGCCTTGTTTGCCCAGTTAAATCATATCTAATGGAAACCTGTAGATGTACTTATTTGTTGTAGTCACTTATGGTGACTACATAATACTTACTGTGTATTTACTGTAATTGGAACATATTGTCCCCTTGGTGGACACCGTGTATCTGTTCCAGTGAGTCCCTTGCTTAAAGTGATGATGCAAAGTTTATTTCAGGATCAAAAAATAGCGTGACTTCATCAAACTTTGAATGTGCTGTGAGAGAGCAGAGCAAAAGCCAAAGCTCATTGTCACATTATTGGATTATTTTAAAAATTAAAAAAAAAAATAAAAAAAAATTCAAAGAGCAAAATTCAGCGTGGAATAGCATGGAAACTGAAACATCTTCAGATAAGATCAAAAAAAAATTGGAAAAGATTTTTGGCTATTTTAGATAATAAAATTAATTCAAAGGAGAGAAGAGGAAATGCTCTCCATTGGTAGTAAATGCTACTAAAATTCATAGAATCATAGAATCATTAAGGTTGGAAAAGACCTCCAAGATCATCTAGTTCAACCATCACCCTTCCACCAATGTCACCCGGTAAACCATGTCCCTAAGCACCACGTCCAACCTTTCCTCGAACACCCCCAGGGACGGTGACTCCACCACCTCCCTGGGCAAACCATTCCAGTGCCTGACTACTCTTTCTGAGAAGAAATGTCTCCTAATTTCCAACCTGAACCTCCCTTGGCACAACTTGAGGCCATTCCCTCTCGTCCTATCACTAGTTATCTGTGAGAAGAGGCTGACCCCCAGCTTCCCACACCTTCCTTTCAGGCAGTTGTAGAGAGCAATAAGGTCTCCCCTGAGCCTCCTCTTCTCCAGACGGAACAACCGCAGTTCCCTCAGCCGCTCCTCACAGGACTTGTGTTCCAGTCCCTTCACCAGCTTCGTAGCCCTTCTCCGGACACGCTCCAGGGCCTGGATGTCCTTCTTGTACTGAGGTGCCCAAAACTGAACACAGTACTCGAGGTGCGGCGTCACCAGAGCAGAGTACAGGGGGACAGTCACCTCCCTGGGATGATCACATCCCTGCTCCTGCTGGCTACACTATTCCTGATACAAGCCAGCATGCCGTTGGCCTTTTTGGCCGCGTGGGCACACTGCCGGCTCATGTTCAGGTGAGCATCAGTCAGCACCCCCAGAGCCTTTTCCTCTGCACAGCTTTTGAGCTACTCTACCCCAGACCTGTAGCACTGCATCAGGTTGTTGTGACCAAAGTGCAGGATCTGGCACTTGGCCATGTTAAACCTCAACCCATTGACCTCTGACACTAGCTAAAATTATACCACCTAAAAAGTTTGAAAACAAATGTATACAAAAACAGCCACAAGCGATAGGAAAGGTCTAGGGCACCCAGATGTCTACCTTGCAGAAGCTGTTCATGTTCTGCATGAGTACTTAAAGAAGCTGAAACACAAACTTGTCAAAAAATCCAAGTCTCTGCACTGCATTCTGAATTCTGTTTCCATGAGGAACAGCCACAGGTGGGGTAGCAGTTACATTTTGGGAAATTCTTTCACTTGTATTTGTCTCTGAGTTTATCTCTGATTAGTTGGCATGGGAGCTCTATGAATACTGGTAGATACATGCCCAGGTCTGTTTTCTCTCCTGACAACTGGACTTCTAAGTAACCAAGACAAGATGGCCACAAGATGGCTGTGTGGAAGAGTATTAATTGACCCCAGCCAAAACCACCAGCTTCTGAAGAATTACAAGTCCACCTAGTCAGATTCCATGGTGGGAGAATGTTTCATAGCACTGTTACCTTTTCACGTGGGAAAAACAGGCTTTTTCAAATCAGGCTTTCAAAACAGGCTTTTTTAAATCTTTTAACATTTTATTCTGAACTTTGTAAAATCTTGGGTACAGATTCTGTAAAAATTCTTAATAAAATAACTTGAATGAGATACTTGGAATGAGAGATTATTTAAAATGGAATTAACACATTAAGAACTTTCTTCAGTCTTTTGGGTTCAGTTAGGATATCATAGTGACTAGATAAAAGGATGAATCAAAGTGGTCTGACAAACAGGCAGAGTAGAGAAAAGAGTAGAGAAAAGTAGAGAAAAGAGTAGAGAAAAAATATTTTTAAGGTTTAATTTTGTGACTTAATGTGTATACAGCTGTAAAAATTTATGATTGTATCTCTGATTAGATGCAGATTATCAGTGCTAAGAGCAGCACTGAGCCATATACAGGGAAGCCTGCCCTATGAGCTTTTAAAGAGATGCATGTCTTATGTGAACCATCCTTTTGAATGCAACTGGCCTACGCATATGAACATAATAACTCAAATATATGTGCAAGACCAACGTATGTGCTTAAGAAAAATTTTTGCACTTCTGTTGCTTTTAATAAATAGCTATGCTGATTCCACAAAGAAAATAATGAATCCCTACCACAAAAAGGTAATCACAGGGGGATATTCTTGCAGCTTTTTTAATGGGGAAGGTATTAGCAGATAAATACTCAGTGATTTCTTTTGTGTCAACAAAAATAATCAAAAGAAAAACAAAGATCTGTTACACTGCTGTGTTTTTGTTTGATGGCTAGTTCCAAAGACATAGCACCAAAACATGAATAAGCTGTAATGACAGTAGTCACATAACAACTTTGAACAAAGTAAATATGTAATATTTAGTCATTGCTCCTCCAGTCAAACCTATTTTCCTGTGAAATGCAGTACCAAACACTTTTAAAATTTTATTCTGCCCATATTGGTCTTGAAACTATATGCTGAGTCATTTGCACCATCTGTTATCTGTGCATGTATCAGCAGAGAGAAATGCTGAGAAGATTCTGAAGACATGTGTTTATTCCACTGAGCTTACCAATTCATTTTTTCCTTATATCATATATATATATACAAACTTCCTAAAATATACTTGTCTTCCTGGCACTTCTTAAGATTTTTAGAATAACAACAAAATTTTTAGTCTTCTAAATCTGATACCACCTTGCTTTTGTTTACTAGCTTTAGGAATCAACAAGAGAGTCTTAGCAGTAACAGCTGTGATAAGAAGTATATGTTTTGCATGGCAGTACATTCACCACTACACAAGTTTTGAAAAAATAAGCATTGCAAAGCTTTTCCACTGGACACCTTGGTTATTTGTTGTGGTATTCAAGCAGCATTTTTAAAAACTGAAATGGTGAGATAGTATTTTGCTGTGATTTGATATCTAAGATTTTAAGCAAACTGTCATTCTAAGGTACTGTTGAAGCCAGATGCAGTAAATTATGCAACTGACTGATGGACAACTATGAATGCTATGTATTCATACTAAAATGTATAGATGGATTTATATGACAAGTTTTATTTAAGGGCCCAATTCTAGTGTGATGTCTGAGTAACAGGCATATAACATAGTTGACACGGGTAAATTACTGCCAATGGACATAGCTTGTATTCTGAAATGTGAGAGCAGATCCAGAATTTGAAGAATCTCCTCAAGATTTTAGGGCAGTGTTTCCTTGGGGCCACTGCTACATTATTTTGTGTGCTGCCATGCTATCAAGGATGTTTCATACTTTCTTCAACCTTTGAAGCCCTATCCTGAATTTTACATTTGTTTAATGCAATTGATTTCTGTGACAATGTTAAAACCAGAGGGTTTATGTACTGTAGCTTCCTTCACTGCTCCCAGGTAGACCTGGTATTGCTTGGGAGAGTGTTTATGTGGCCAGCTCCATGCAAGAGCGATTCTAATAAAGTTCCAGAGCTTTGAAACACTTTCTAATACTTTATAATTTACTCTATAATTTATAAATACAGTCTGTGTATTTCCTGTCAAGATTTATAGCTGTCTTTGCTCCTTCAGAAATCACTTGCCTTCAGGAGAACCCAAAGGGAATGGTGGCCATGAATGAGTGTCTATTACTGTCTACAAGGCAAGCTCTTTGAGTTATGGACAGGCTACTTCCCCATTCCTACTGTGGCTTTGGGGGGGACAATTAGAATTCTGAGTCCAAGATCACTGTAGGAATCATTTCACTTAATGCCAAAGTCAATCTTCGCTCCACAATTATAAAGCATCCCCCTGCAAACTGAGACACACACAATTTCTGTGATACACACGGTATCTGTGATGTGAAAGGAGAAAGGAACTGAGTCAAAAATTTGGAAAACAACACTGTCTGTGCAATAGTCTACTTGTTATGAGATTTCTAAACCAATTTATATCTCAATGCAAGGGTATAGCTGGGGGAAGATAAGCTGTGCCTAAGGGAATGACTACAATGTGGGCGTGGAACTGATTTGTCTGATGACAACAAAATCTCCTCACGAAAATCTCCATAGTTTCCAGTAAAATAGAAACCCTTTTTAATCCATTGAGTAAAATAATTTGCCTTTTATTTTTGTGCCTTAGAAGATGCCACATGACCTTTCTTACAAGCTGAAAAGTTAATATTATACAAAGATATCTGAAACAGATTTGAAATTATGAGACAAAGGTGCAGGAAGAGGCTTGGAAACAGATCTTCAAAATCAGGAGTGCTCAGTGATGAATATATATTTTAGGATAACTGCTAAGTTAATGTATATACTTACAAAAATAATTGCAAATGATGAGTTATCATGGTTTCCACAAATGTGAAGATTTCCTAATGTTATCAAGCTAGATTATGTAATCAATCCTTGGATAAACAGCTTTGGTATTTTTCACAATTACAGTCTTTAATAGTTTTTCCAAATTAATGTCATTTCATTTAAAACATTTTAAACCGATTACTGCTAATCTGGAACCAGTGATCAGCCCATTGTCAACTAAGAAATTAAATGCCCTTTTCTACTGATTGGTTGAAGATTTTTTTTTTCCCCTAATCTATACATTAAGAACAAAATATTACCATTTAGGGAAACATTTAATTAGGGAAACATTTAATAAAAATCTGAATTTATAAACACTGGTCTATTTTCTAGGATAGACTTTTATTAACTCAGAGATATTATCTGTGAATGTAAAAATTGCCTTATGATGTAAGTGCAAAAATGCTTCTTAATAAAAATGCATGCAAGCTAGTAGCAGAGGAGTGGTCACTACGATTTACTTTTGTACAGTGAAGAGCAGCAAACCTGAATCAAGTGGTGAAAATTCCAACCTTTCACATTGAAACAGTTGTTCCTGCCAAACCCCGAGATTATACAACACAAATTGAAAAATAGTGAAATAATTATTATTCATTTTTTATTTAGTAACTTTGGTATTAGCATTCATGATTTATAAAATTTGACATTAGCACCAGTGTTCTTTTTAAGTGGTTTCTACATTTGGGATACATTAGTGAACAACATGAGTAACAGTACTGAAATTTGCACCTTCCATAATGATATTTTTTCAGCATCGTCTTTAAGAAAAAAAAACAAACCGTAGAAACTAAAAAGACCACCATTTGAGACTGGTTCTACAAGAGCTGACTGATTATTAAGAAAAAAAAAAAAAAAAAAAAACATTGGCATGCATTTTCAACAACAAAATGTTCAGACAAATCCAAGTTGAATTTTTTTTATTTTTTTTTCCAGACATTTTCACCAGGTCTTTTTCTCATTCTGCCAACCCCTTTTTACCCAGCTGAGGACCAGCTCCTCTGGACCATCCTGTGACAAATGTCTGATATGTGCCTTGCCTATAACAAAGTCTATCACAATCTTATCAGTGATGTCCAATGCTAATTATTTAACAAAATGGCTGTTTGAGATGGTCTTGACTTCTTATCTGGATTCAGATGAAATCATGACTGTTTGAATTGTTGGATCCTACTTTGGCTTATATATGTAGGTAGATATATATGGTTTATTTTGTTGCACATATTTAGTTTCTATTCTGTCACTGCAACTGCTTAACTCCTTCATGGTACTTCTCAAGTGGTATTTTATGTACTTTTCATTCAACCTCTTACATATTTAGTAGAAGGCCTATTTCCTAAATTTCCATTTTATTATTTTTTTCTTAAAGACATTGGTATTTTACTTACCATTTAATTAACAGACTTTAAATGGATCTCAGTCAAGAAATAAAATCAGCAAGCTTTAGGTTTAAATCAAAAAAAAAGTAAAAATATAATTTTATTGAAAGAACTTTGAAATTTGTCACACCAAGAGTATAATAGAAAAGATCAAGATCAAGACAGACAAGATCAAGATCAGCATTTGTTTTTATTTAGTATTTATTATAGTTATGCTAAAAAGTACAGTTTAGGACCAGGATCTGCTGCATACAGCCCTGCAAGAACTGTAGAGGTTCTGATCTTTAAGACTCTTTGACACTGTGTTTTTAATAATACTACATGTAGCCTTATTTATTATTATTATTTTTATTTTTTTTCCCAGCAAGTAGTTTATTTTCCTCAGTATAGTCTATGTAAATCTATAACTGCTAAGGAGTTTGGAATGGCTCTTTAAAAATAATGGTGTCAAAAATGACTGATACCAGCTGGAAGTAAAGCCCTTCAAAATGGGAGATGGAGAGGAAAGCACCTGATCTTCTGAGCATTTGTTAAAGCCCCAAAATAAAACAACAAAATCTGATTTCCTCATTATTCAGTGAAACCCATCAATGATCAACAATGTTACTCCTCTAATTCTTTTTTTTTTTTAGTACAGATGTTGAAAACCTATTGCTTAACAGAATTTACAGCACAAAAGTTTCATTTGTAGAGAAAGAAAACTTCACAAATATGAAAACTTTTAACTTATATAGAGAAACAAGTGTAAAAGTAGAAATAACTTTATTTTGTAAATTATTGTATTACTAAATATATGATACTTTTGTTATCTGCAGTCAAAGAACGGTTAGCTTATTTCCTATTACCAGCTATTATAGCTCATAAGGGTCTAGACAAGGCATTTGAAAAGATGAAAAATAAAATCAGTCAGTAATCTTGGCATTTAAGATGGCAAGAGAGCAAGCTGCATCTCTCTGAGAACAAAAGAATATTTCAGGAAAGCTTGCATGAGTGAAAGAGAGACACAGATATTGATATTTCATATGTAAGTTTTATATAGAAATTTTACCACTGATTTAGACGTTTGCTTGTTTACAGAATTATTATTTTTGGTCCTGTATGTTATACACAATACTGCATACCTGCCTAATCTTATTAATGTCATCTCAGTTCTTCCTTCTTCACTTCATTTCTGAAATTATTCTGAGTTTTTTGTGAGAAAACACTGTGTTTTCTCATGTACTCTGTGTGCCTCCAAGCACAGTTTGTTTTCCTGGGCAATGGATGATCAACAGCTATAAAACAGTTCTCATTTCATTCCTTTGGCAAGGAAAACAGAAAAATCTAACCAAGACTCCTCAGGCTTTTTGAACATGGTAAAGTGTCTGCTATTCTCTGGGAATGCTCCCTTTGGCTGTCTGTAATAATATATATATAATAATCTGTAAAGCTACAGATATTAAAAGCCTCTGAAGGAGCTGCCAGGTCCTTCTAATCTCCCAGAGAGAGTTGGAAGAGGTAGCTATATATCAGAAGTTCAGTACTCATGCAAGTCTCATGAAGTTTCAACAATGGCAAAGTGCAAGTTTGTTCACCTGATCTGGGACAATCCCAAATATAAATAAAGGCTAAGTGATGAGTAGGTGGAGAACATCCTTCAGGAGAAGGAATTCAGGGTATTGATTGGTGAAAAACTCAACGTGATCTGGCAATGTGCATTTGCAGCCCTGAAAGCCACCTGTATCCTGGTCTGCAATAAAAGAAGCATGACCTTGAGGGAGGTTGAGGGAGGTGATTCTCCTCCTCTGCTCTGCATTTGTGAGACCCCCACATGGAGTCCTGCATTCAGCTCTGGGGCCCCCAGCACAACAAGGACATGGAAGTATTAGAATGAGACCAGAGGAGGGCCAGGAGGATGATCAGAGGGCTGGAGCACCTCTCGTAAGAAGACAGGCTGAGGGAGCTCGGGTTGTTCAGCCTGGAGAAGAGAAGGCTCCAGGGAGACCTTAGAGCAGCCTTCCAGTACCTAAAGGGGTCCTAGAGGAAATCTGGAGAGGGACTCTTTGTCGGGGGGTGCAGTGATGGGAGAAGGAGTAATGGCTTTAAACTGGAAGAGGGTAGGTTTTGATTAGATATAAGGAAGAAATTCTTTATTCTGAGGGTGGTGAGGCATTGGAGCATGTTGCTCACGGAAGCTGTGGATGCTCCATCCCTGGAGGTGTTCAAGGCCAGGCTAGATGAGGCTTTGAGCAACCTGGTCCAGGGGGAGGTATTCCTGTCCATAGCACAGGTTTTGAAACCAGATGATCTTTAAGGTCTCTTCCAACCTTAAAGATACTAACCTTCCATTCTATGATTCTATGATTCTGTGACTCAGGAATTCATCTTTTTTGAGCCATGTGGCTATGAACACAGGTTTGCTATGTTTGCCAAATAAACAGAGTTCTTTTGAATTGAGAAGCTGCTGGTATAAACAGCAATTATGGGAATAAAAAGGATAAACAGGAATATAACAAATACTCTTTTTTTTTTTTTTTTTAATCTCCTTTGGAAGCCAAACATCTGATAAAATGAAATGTGGTTGTGTGTTAAAATCAGCAAATCCGAAAAGAAAGAAACGGGGCCCTAGGAATATTTTCATATATACTGAAACAGAGTACCACCTTGTTGTGGTTGATAAGTCTTCATGCTCAGATCTTTCTAATCCTTCTGCCATGGACTGTAAAATAAAATTGACCTTTAGTCTCTTTGTAATTAGGTTAACTCCCAAGTTTGAGAACACAGTCATGTTTAAAATAGTCAAATGTATTTCACATCACTGTGCTAAGTACTGCCTGGCAGAATCTCTGACACTTTATCTAAAAATTAATTTAGAAGGAATATTCTTTCTTGTGCACAGAGGATACATTACTAGACCACTCTTTCAGAGCCAGTAATCAGTGACTCCACTATTAATGTAAAACAATGTAAAATGTTTTAATTTCAGCTGCTTGCTGGCTCAGTCACCTGTCTCTTTTCTTGCAGAATGATTCCTGGGGAAAACAGTACTCATACGCTCTCTTCAAAGCCATGAGCCATATGCTCTGCATTGGTTATGGAGCCCGTGCCCCTGTCAGCATGTCCGACCTCTGGATAACCATGTTGAGTATGATAGTGGGGGCTACTTGTTATGCCATGTTTGTTGGTCATGCTACTGCCCTCATTCAGTCTCTGGATTCTTCACGGCGACAATATCAAGAAAAGGTAACTCCTTTTTACGTACCTTTGTAAGTTTTGAAGTAGTTCAAAGAAATGTTTTAAGTGTAGAAGAGCGCTTACAAGTTTACAAAAAATGATCTAGTATCTGAATCCTGCTGTAAAGATTATTGAACACAAAGGAATTCAGGAAACACCATGGGCTAACCATATTCCTGTACTACACCCTATCAGTACTTAGCCTAGGTAAGTTGAATGGTGGCCCTGAGGTTGGTCACTTAGGTATGTCTGTACAACTTCCTGTTATTCCTTTCAACTGCAGTTTAGGGATAAACTTCAACAACAAAATAATGGCCTTTGAATGAGGACCAGTCCCTCATAAATTAGTTTTGTCTGGAACCACCTCAAGGAAATGCTAAAATAAGTCTTTGTCTGCATTGTAATGACACTGTTTACACTTTAATCCATGATCTATTAGGACTTCTCCAGAGGAAAAAGGAACAGTAGTCATGGGATAGAAAAGTAGAGAGAATTTAGTGGAAGAAAAATACAAAATAGGAAGAAAAAGTGTGTTCAATTCTTTGTTAGTTTCCTCATAAGTATCACTAGAATTAAAAAGAAGTAAATGGGTACAGAGTCAGGAATGAGCACGAAGATGCACTAATTAGCACTGCCAGTTGAGCAATAAAAGGCAGAGGCAAATGTGAGTGAAGCTATGAAACCCGGTGATGAGGCTAGGAATGTTGTCATAAGGAAGAAAGAAGCAGAATCAGTACAGAGATCCCTCAGCAAGGGACAATAAGGATGTGTAGAATTAATGAGATGCTTAAAAGAAACCAAAGTAGGATATTGTAGTAAATGGGGAACTGGAGAGGTTATGCCAGGAGAGAGGTCAGCTAAACAAAGCAGTGAAATCAGAGTGTTCAAATCAGCAAATAAGAAACATGGCCTGAGCAGTATTATTTGGCATGGGTCCATAAGAAAGTCCAGAAAGGCAAATTGAGCAGAAATTCTAGTGTAAGGTAATATAAGCCAGGGTGAGAAACCTGGCAGAGAGTGAGTAAAGGAGAGGGTGACCCCGGCATGTGCTGAAGATGAAAAAGAATGGGCTGAGTTTGCTGGGCAAGAAAAATGGAGAAGTCCAAAAAAGACCTGTGAGTAGAACGGAGTAGGGTGTTTTCCTTACAGGCAGGCAAGGAGAAAAGAAGGTGAATGTAATGTGGAAGAGTTTACATTCACTTCTGTTCAGCTCAAGCTGCAACAAGACAACAGAGCCAATGTATCAGAGACAGGCAGAGATAAGGGATGTGCTAAAAGTCCAGTAATAGAAAAATTAGTTGGTGGCTGATACATTAATCTCACAGCAGTTTAAAAGAGAAGTTTGCAAGCAAGAAAGCCCACACAGTGTTACCTTGGAACAGAAGTGAAGACAAAAGGTTTAGAAGGAGAGGATGAGTGAGCATGACAATCTCTAAAAATTTCAGTGCTGTCTGTGGGCACATAAAATTCCCTAATCCATTTTGGTACAGGGTCACAGGGCTTTTCCTGGTTTAACCCACACTAACTGTCTTGTTGGTGCTAGCCAACATGATCCATGATCTCTTCTGCCTGCTGAAAGGGAAGCAATTTTATCAAAATGAGACATTTATAGGGATCTGTGGGACAGAAGTATCTTAACAACAGACATAAAAGGAAGGTTAAAGAAGGAAGTCCTATGCCTAGTATAACTGCAGTTTCATTAGAGGTTAGTATATACACACATATACATGTACACAGATGTATCAAACCAGCAGAAATGTCACCATTCACCTGGAACCTCAACATAATCATTATTCTCAGGCCTTTCTGGATGAAGCATGATATCACAGTGTTTTGAGCTACAGAAATACAGAGCATGTGTAAAAATATTCATAATTTAAAATATGTTAAGTAAACCCAGACTGCAGTCTTTATTAAACATTAACGTAGAAACGCATGGTATTTTTCAATCCCACAGTTCTGGACATTTTCATTCTTTATTCATTGTTTTCATGCTTATTTTTTTCCTGACATCAGAGGCATGAGTCTAACATGGCATTGACAATGAGGAATGAAAGAAGTGAGACAAAAATAGTATATTTTTATGCTTTAGAAAGCATTTCTCTGTCTTTCTGGCAGCCATTTGTATGCCAATTATTACACGTTAGAGTTAAATGATGTCTTAACTAAAGAAATTTTCTGCTGACTTATGAGGCACTGAAATCATGTGTATCATCAGCTATAACAACTATGCTGACATGATCGCCCATTGCTTTATCATAGTTTAATATAACATATTTTGAAAGAAATCTTTGATTATAGCCTAAGAATTATAAAACTATTACCAAAGTATATTACATATATATATATTTATATTTTTTTCACTCTGTGCTAGATAAATAGGCATTTCAAGGACCAGTTTGTGCTATCTGTTTTGTCAGCATATTTTTTAAATTACAGGCAGATAAAAATAGCTTATATTTCATTTAACTGAGACTCGAGAAAAAGGTAAATCAACTCTCTAGCCACATGTTTTAGGGTTTTAATAAATATACTGTAATATCTACTTTTACTTAATGGGTTGCTTCTTCTTTTTCCTGGAATTCAAAAGTTGGAAAAATCATAAGAGAGTGTGACTTATTTATATATTTTTTGTGTGTGTTGAAATGATAAAATAATCTTTTTATTAGTTTTACATATGTAGGAATGTGTGTTTCTAGTCTCCATTGTTTCTTTTTTAAGAGATACTGAAAATAATGGAATTACCACAAATTGCTAGGCAACATAGAATGATAACAGAGATGACAAAAGAGCTTGTTCTTAGGTCTGAGTAACATCATGCCAGAATCTTATCCTCTTTTTTTTTTTTTAATGGTCTTTCTGCTGTAGTGCTGCAACTAAAATGACATTTGATCCAACTAGTGGAAGGAGAATTCTGAATTCTGGTCCTTCTTAGACTGAAAGCAGCTAGAGGTGACAGATTTGCTGAGATCACCTTATCTTCCTCATTCAGATCCTCCGAAAGCTCAGGGCATGCATGACTAGAACAGACATAATTCATAATGGAAGAAATAAACACAGGAAGACAAGAGAGAGTTTTCATTAAGCCAAATATGTCAACCACCATCTAAGAGCACCTGCTGAGAACTTGACCTGTGCCAAGCACTGCATGCTGAGAGAAATCAAAGCATGGTGAAGCAAATATTGCTCCACATGTTTATTGTTGTGAGCCAAAGACATAATTTATCAGAGGAAATTAACAGTGATTATTAGCTACCAAACGTAGAAGGTGGAAGATGAAATCACATACCAAGAATTGCTACCAAAAAAAAAAAAAAAAAGGCTACATGGGTACATTCTTGTTACTTTGAGGAACAACTTCATAGTTTCTTCTGCTGAAGTAAATGGAACTGTTCTCAGAAAAAAATCACCTCTCAGAGTGCATACGTAAATCAGAACTTGATTTCAATGACTGAAGTACCAAGGCATGTCAGAAGAGAAAGATGTCCAAGCCACATATACTACACATGTATTCTCTTTTCAATAAGAAAATCTGACAAATCATTCTACCTTATGAAAGGACAGATTAAATCAATGGCATCTTAGCACTTTCCCTTCCCAGTCTTTGGTGTATGTTAGAAATGAATGCAGTAGTAAAGAGAAATCATATTTTAAGTAATAAATCCTTTGAAATTTTCTAAAATCTCTGAAGTCACCATATCTAAAAGATGTTTGCCTCTGCTAAGGCCATAAAAATATAATAATAATAATAATAATAATAATAATAATAAACAGCTCTCTCAATATACTGAATGCTGTCCTAATCTTGAGAAGATATGTTAAATCATTATTACAGATATGAAAGATTTCTGAGCTTGCCATCAACTTCAAATACCCCAAAGGACATCTTCTAACCCTATACTCTGCTTTTATCTTATCTCTTAATTTATGGTCTTTTAGTAACTTCAGTAAAATTAGTCTAGTTCAAAGAGAGAAAAGGACCTGAAAGTACTTTCTAGAGAGAAAAAGCAGTAACTGCATATGAAGATAATTTAAAAGGAATTTGCTAATTGGTTTTAGGTGTTGTTATATAGAAAACATCATGATTTGAAGCACAGATTTCTCATTTTTCATTTTCTTTTTAGGTATCCAAAGAAATGTTTACAAATGAATAACAGGGTTAGTACAGGAGGACAGCTTTAGATTGTGCAGCATCATGCCTTTCACCAGCTTTATGAGTCTGCCCCTCACTGCACCAGTTTGGATATCTAAATTCTTGGTGAAGTGCATGGAGAGAGACACACCTGATGTGCACTTTAAAGAGCAGCAAGCTCTTGGGCCGGTTGGTGACAGCAGTGGCTGAGGTGTATCTCCAATTTCCCCCTTCCCCTATAGGCTGCAGCATGTACTCAAAACACCTTGTGCCATGAGACATCTGAGCTCCTTCCTTCAAAAGCAGGGAAGAGGGACTACCTTTCCTTCCTGAGGCAACCAGCAGAGCAGATGATGCTGACTCCCCTGCCCAAGCAGCAGCTGGAGCAGAGGACAGTGCTGGAAGGGTGAAGGCAGGTTCAGAGCTGACCCGTGCCTAAGTGCTTCAAGCAGAAGCATGTCCCTGCTGCCCACTCCAGGCTTCTTGTGCTGGGATGAGGAGCAGCAGGCAGAAAGAAATGTGAAAAGGACTGTCCTCACCTCACCTCAGCAGCTCAAACCACATTGCTTTGCAGAGAGGAATGGAAAATTTGTTGCACCCAGAGGTTGAAGGCAAATGGCTGTGACTCCCTGGGGAATAACATGCTTAGCCCCTCCACCTTTTCCAAGGGACGTTTACAACTGGTAGTGAGAAAACCCACAAGCACTGCTGATAGCTGGGACAGTAACTTTTCTCAGAAAAACAACATAAATGCTGGGGCAGAGAGTTGTGCTTCTTTCTCTGAGCAGTTACTGTAGTGCGCAGGGCTGAAGGCAATGAACTGGCTGTACCATGGAGTAGATCAAGATTTGGTCACCCTTTACTCAGCTGGTGATGCCTCTGCATTTTCTTATGAAGAAAAGAAGGCATGTTTTCCACTTCTTCTAAAGTGTTAAGCATGTTGTGGTTAAACTCAACGTGGAATAAGGCATATATCATGTTCTTAGTGTGCTCATTAATAAAGCTAGGAGACTTTTCTGGAAAACTTTAGACATCTGTAGGTATCCTCCTTAAAGATTACTGCAGAAAATTTCAGATTTCTGATGGACTTTAGGAAATGGTACTGGTATTAGGTGGTGCAAACACATAGGACAGTAAGAGCTACAGCAAACAGAGGACCACATTACTGTTTTAATGGGCTTGTACCAGCTTCTGGTATATGTTTAATTAAACTAAATATACATATACAACTAAATGAAAATGGAAATACAATCTTTTTGTCAGCTTTTCTGGCCATCCTTGCTGTAGTCCACAGACAGACGAGGTACTGAAACTGTTAACGCAGAATTTCTGATACGTACTATATATACCATTCATGAATAAAAATCTTTGAATTTCTAGGCACCCAGTGGAACAGGAAGTACAGGGGTTTTACCGTATAATTCTTGGGTCTGATCTGATCACCAAAGTTTCTCATGAAATACTGATCTGCAAGTTCAGTAGCTTTTCATGGTGCTCACATTTTATTTTTATTTACAAAAAAATATGCTGTTCTGGTGCTGCTAGTGGTTTTTAGAAAGCCTGAAAATATGGTAACACAAAAATGTTCTGTGATTGGTCTCAGTTCCTTCTCTTTACTTAACAATAGCACATTTTCACTTATACAGTATAATTTTAACAATAGGTCATGTCATGTTTAGATTGCAGGAGCAGGTGAGCCATTTTGCAGATAAATCTTATCTTTTCTGTGCAGTTGTGCTACACTATACATACCACCCCAGAAGAGTTACTTATTTTGCAGGGATGGTTCGCTTCTTGCTGAGGTAACATATATTCCCAAAAAAAACAAAAAAACAACAACAAAAAAGAAAAACTAAAGTGAAATCTTGTCGCTGAATATCAGTCCATAGTTTGCAAGTTTTATAAAAACCTCATTAACTTGCAGTGGTTTATATCCTACAGATTTATATCCACAGAGCAGTATTTTAAATAGTGAACCATTTTTGAAGTGTGTTATGAGAGATCGGGTACAAGGGTTGCTAAAAGTTTCTTACAGTCTCAGACCTTCAGGACCTAGTATTGACTGTGAAAAGCGTTATAGTCATCATAGTATTGAGAAACAGAAAATGTATTTTTTCTCTAAATATTTAGGAATGAATGAAAGTCATTTCTTAAGCTAGCAACTGTGGTTTAATTCTGGTAGTTATAAGTCTTGATTTTATTATTTTATTTCAAAGGCCAGGGGATCTTATAGTTAGAAAAGGGTCTGAAAGTCTTGACTTTCGGATTATTTCTGACTCATTTTATTGTCTTTTGCTGTTTTTGCCACCATCAGATGACAAGCTGCTAAACAGATATAGTATTCCTTCTTCTGTGATCCTTGCAGAAGGTGCTGAGATTTCTTAGTGTAGAGCAAGTTATTAAAAAATATTTGGTATAGCAGAGTGGCAAAATACTCTGAAAGAGAAGAAACATAAGGGTGCAGTTCAGAAAAAAATATCGAGATAGTTTCAAAGGGTGCAACTGTAATTCAAAACAACATGCTTGTACTAATAAATGTCTTAATTCTTTTATTTGTGTGCATTCTTTTAAATATCTTGATGCATAATTACATCATCATGAATTCAACCCTCTGACATCTGAAGGAATGTGTAAATGCAGCCTCTAGAGCTCAACTGCCAGTGTGGACTGCACAGAGAGAGACTTATTTGTTGAATGTGAAAATATTTGTCACGTCAGGATAGGGCCTTTATTAGCATCATTAGATTTCTCTTTCTGTTCATTTTATTAATTTTCGTTTCTTATAATTACCTGAATTTTTGCACATAGTTGTGATATTTAATTTGACCTTGATCTTACCTGATTTTGAACTGCAAAACAATAGGTATTATTACAAGAAAACAGGACAAAAACTATTCCCCCTCTCTCCCTAAACAAAAATCAGAAGATATTCACCTTAAACAATACAGCATTGACAAAATTATTATGTTGTGTATTTTCATGTGCAACTAGGGTAAGACTTCAGGAGAAGAATATAAACCAGAATACTCTCACCAGACTGCTCTCCTGTTTTGTTCTGGTACTTTGTTATTGTGATTCAGGTTCTTGTTATGGTCAGTCTTGCTCAGGTAATCATTTTGTTTATTTTTGCCTCGTATCTTTAAAAAGGCAACTGATTCCTCCCAGTAGCGTGTCCCGTGCAAGCCAAGTGCTATCCATATGGCTGCATCATACCTGTGCGAAGCTATAATAGACTCCCACTGCTTCTAAAATGACAGACAGAACTTCCTTTGATTTATTGCTGTGTTGTGGGTAATTTACCTATAAAGTGTTCTGCTGTCTTGCATTATGGATTAAGTTTCTAACAGCTTTCCATATGAAAATTCAGAGCAAGCTCATTACAATTTAAGCCATGCTCATGACAACTATATAAAATTAGCTGTGAAGATCATGCAGTTTTTCTAGATCTGGATTTTATAAACATCCTGCTTTTTTTTTTTTTTTTTTTCACGGCAATTATCATAACTTTTTCATATATATATTCTTTTTACTTTTAAAAGGAAAAAAAATAAGGAACTAACCTCTCTTTTTCAAAGTCTCTGTTAGAATGTAACACAAATTACCTTTTAACAAGAGACAACTCTGTGATTCACACAGGAGAGATGTAACTAGCAGCAATTATCCCAATAACACTAGTTTGATTGTGTTTGTGTCCTGCACATGCAGAAGGAAATAGCACGCAATCTAATATGATATTATGAGTGAGAAAATAGTCTCTGCTGTGTAGATTCTTTTGTTTCCTTGGCCGTGCTAGAGAGGAAGGAAATAATTTTATCTTGACTCTTAAATGATAATTCTGTCCTGACTTCACCCTCGTTCCTGATGTCTGAGTAATTAAAGCATGTCTTCCTTGAAAACATAGTTATTTCTATAACTAAGATGTACAGTATACATTTATAAAGGCCGTGGGGTGCATGGAACAGCAGCAGGACTGAAACCTGTTCTCAGCAAAAGAACATTTTAAGCAGTCTTTTGCATTGTGTTGTGTGCTAAATCATCATTTTTTCCAGGCAGTTAGTAACCTTGAAACAATTCTGTAACACTAATTCAAGAAGTTTCTATTTGAAAAGAGACAAGCCTCTATTAAAATAGAAACTCAGCAATAATATGAAAGTAAAATGTTTTTATCTCCACGTTTTCATAAAATGTACTAGACTTACCCTTTACAGCAGATTTTTGCAAGCTAAACACTAAATATTTATTAAAAGCACAATGAAAGCAGATCTTTTCATAAAAATCCCCAATGCTTTGAGCTAGCATTGTATAGTTTGGGGTTATGAAAATGTCATTTTCATGTAAGCATCTGTAAAGTCTCCTTCTAGAAAAAAATATTTATTTATGGGCTGCTCTTTGTTATAGACAGAGCTGGCTAAACATATTCTTTCGCTGCAGAATTTGATGAAAATGTAAAAATAATATTATAATGTTACAAAACAAACAAACAAAAAAAACATTGAGCATTTTTAAAAGAAAAGTGAAGGCAACTGGTTCTTTGGTTGTTTCCTATTACGCATTTGATAATAGCTAGTAACCAGAGTTTAATTGAGTCTGTTCTCCTAATTAAGACATTTCCCTACCCTATTTATTTATTTATTTATTTGATATAGGTCTTTTCTTCTGACCTGTAGAGAACATAAGAAAGAGGAGGGTGATCACATGCAGAAAAGTCTTTATGAATGCAGAGTATCAGGAGTTTTTCAGCCCTCCTTTGGGCAGCATCAGAAGATAAACATGGGCTAAACTCCTGAGGAGATATCTGAGGAGATAAACTCCTCAGCCAGGAGTACCAACACTACCAGAGGAAGCCCAAAACGCTGACATGAAGGCAAATCGAGCCAGAGAAGAGGAACTGAGGTCTGATCACTGTAACAGAAGTAGTAGGAAGGCATCTTTGACTTTCACCTATGGCATGCTGGAAAGGAAAAAAAAAAAAAAAAAAAAAGGAACAGAAAGCAGCAGGAGCCAAAGGTGGAGTGGGAGGAGTGGGGTTATGAGGAGGCAGAAGAGCAGGAGTGCACATGGAGAGAGTCTTTTGATGTATTTTAAGGAGGAACTATGATAGGCACAGGAGACTATAGTGGAGGATTTATTGATGGGCCTTGACTTCATCTGCCGAGTAAAGCCTCAGATCAGACAGTAGATAACCTTCTCTGGAATAAATTCAGAAAGCATTTGTCATGTTCTCCATTTTCTTGAGCAAAGAGGCAGAGATGAGACTTTTATTTCCATCTGTGTTATCTCCACTTACTTTGAGTGCTAGCAGCTTCTGTAAGTGGATAGTGCAAATAAGATAACAGAAGAGACCCAAGGTGAGAATTATCAACACAGTGGTCAGAGTGACTTGATGCCAGCAAACTTGGTCATCAGGTGGTGAGATTCTGGATTGCATATGCAGAAAAGATGTGATAGCAATTGATAGTCCCTGCTCTATCAAGTGCACCTGTAAAACAGAGAACAACATTTACTGTTCAGACAGCCTTACTGAAAAAAAATTAATCTTCAAGTAAGTAAAAGAAGAACTATAAAAAGAGAAAAAGAGATTAAAAACTCTAATGAGGTATATTGGACCATTGATTTTAGAACAAAACTATTAAAATCAGTGAGTAACAGAATAAAAGCAATGGCACAATAAAACCACTTCTGTATGTAACTCAACAAATGAAAATATAATTCTTTACTATCAAAAGGTCGTGTTTTAAATTGTTATTTCCAAAATATTTAAGAACTCAGCTTCCTCCTCTGTAGAGTGATTCCCATGATTTGGGGAAAGATAGGAAAGAACAGTGTAAGCTGGCCACTGTAAGCTGGGTCAAACAGTGCCAGAGCCAGAAATGATTTAGGACAGCAGGAAAACATCATCTTGTCTCGTACATCAAACCTAGGAGAAAAATTTTTCTAAATAATCTTCCTTTTTTTTTTTTTTTTTTTTTCCCAATCCAGTGTCTGCCTTTGGCAGAGAACATCCATCCTCCTTTTCCTCAAAATAGGAAAGGGCCCTGATGTAAACCTTCCATCAGACTTGCTATGGCAGGAAAATAAAGCTTTCACTCTTCTGAAGGATGTTGTGCCAGTTATGCCAATGAAGTGACAGCTTCCCAAGGGAGGGTGCAGCAGTGTAATTACATAGAATGATGTGACAAAGCAGGAAAAAAATAATTAGAAAAAAGTGAATAATGAAAGCATTGTTCTGTGGCACATCTATTAACATTAGGTGTATGCCCCATTACATGTGACAGTTAAATTTGCAGTACAGTTATGAACAGAATAAGGAATAGTCCTGTCACAGACTGAGAAAATGACCTGTCTTTCTATCCACAGTAACTGAAGGGAATTCCTCAGCAAAGTGGCTTGGCTTTCTACTTAGCACCATGGCTTCTCTTAGCACCAGTACTTCTCTATTGGGGAAAAAAAAAAAAAAAAAAAAAAGAAAGGCCATCTTATGCTAGCCTAAAACCAAGCAAAAATCTGTTAAAATTTCTGATGCTGAAGAGAGTTCTCTGAAAAATATTTAAGATGGTAAGAAATTTATATATATATATATTTAATCAATCTTCTTTTAAGCCCATCTCACCCCTCCCCCCAAAAAAAGTAAAAAAAATCCCTGGGTCTTTTTATAAGTTATATAAGTTTTATACCATAAACAATTCCATTGCTTATGTAAAAAATTTCATTCTTTATGTAATTTTTCAGAACCCTTTCACATTTTTTCATAGCCTCTTATAGATGTTTTGACATTTCCAAAGTTCTCTGTATTGCACATGCTATGGAATGAGGGGAAATAAATTATTTGACAGAATTTCCACTATTTCTCTTTAGTAGTTAAGGCTTTTTAAATTTACCATTGGATAAACCCAGCAATACTGAATAAAGCACTTTTCCTGAGTGTCTCTGTTAAAATGATTAGCGCAGAAATATAATGTGACAATTTCTTTCAGAGCTAGATCACCATAGAGATGTGGGAAGTAATCCACTATTATTAAGAATTTTTTCTTCGCCTTTATTGAGATTAAAGAATGTGACTTAGCCTGGTTGATGCAATGAACAATTTCTTCACAACCAGAAATATCCCAAGTATTGTTAGTTTATCTGTTTGAGTAAAGTTATAAACCTTAAAATTTTTTAATCATGGAATGGTTTGAGTTGGAAGGAACCTTCAAGATCACCCAGTTCCAACCCCCCTCCTATGGGCAGGGACACCTCCCACCAGACCAAATTGCTCAAAGCCACATCCAGCCCAGCCTTGAACACCTTCAGGGATGGGGCATCCACAGCCTCACCACCCTCAGAGCAGAGAACGTCTTCCTAATGTCAATTTACCCTCTTTTATTTTAAAGCCATTTTTCCTTGTCCTATCGCTCCACTCCCTGACAAAGAGACAAAGACTCCCTCCCCAGCTTTCCTGTAGGCCCCCGTTAGGTGTTGGAAGGTTGTTGTGATAAGGACTCCCTGGAGCCTTCTCTTCTCCAAGCTGAACAACCCCAACTCCCTCAGCCTGTCCTTGTAGGAGGGGTGCTCCAGCCCCTTGATCATCTTTGTGGTCCTTCTCTGACTCAATCCAAGAAGTCCATTCCCTTATTTTGCGGGCACCAAAGCAGAACACAGTATGTTAGAGGTCTCATGAGAGGAGATCAGAGTGGGAAAATAACCACCCTTGACCTGCTAGCTATACTAGGAGATATTCATTGATGAATACACTGCGTTGGCTATTCTGTCCCTGATAGACTCCATTGCTCTCTTAATTCTCATTTTCATTCAAATTAGAGAGCTATTATTAAGTCTTAATAAGACTTAGTCAGTTTTTCTGTACCTAACAAATAAGATCCATAGTTTTAGAATACAGGGAAAAGCATGCTGTAGCTCACAGGCTTCCTCTACAGATACCAGGTCTATAATGACTGCCGTTCCAGATACTACAAAAGGTTGCTGGGAATAATACTATACTGACATAACTCTAGAGCTGTTGTTTCTCAGAGAAGCCTTCAGGTGCCATAAGTTCATTTCCCTAAGGATGTCTCTGAAGTGTTCACACTTCAAGACTAAATAAATACAAGTTAAAGGGAAGAAGAAGAAAAGAAAATTACAGATATTCTGTAAGAATGAATGAAACTCAACACCAGGGAACAAGGAGAATAGTTTGTCAGCCTGTTGGATGGAGGCTGTTGCAATTGTTGTTGCAGAAAACTCAGAATTGTGGATGCCAGGTGTTACTGTTTGTTAACCCCAGTGACTGAGGTTAAGCTGGAGACTTGAACAGTCTGATAAAACACTGAAGGTGATCTGAAAGAATCAATTATAACCTCACTTTTATAAGTGGAAAGGCCCTTTGCATCATGCAGCGACAAACTGTATGCTCAAATAACATACACAAGAAGGTTTCAGAAAGTATATGTTAATCAATAGATCATCAAGTCATAGTATTTATTATTAGTGAGTTCAGAACAGAAGCTTTCTGGTCTCCTCTAAGCTCCTGCAGGTTCTTAAAACAAAACAAAACAAAACAACAAAAAAAATCATTGCTGCAGATAGCACTTATTCAGGTGCTTCTGTTAAATGAGGTGGATTAATTGCAGCTCGTGGCCCTGTGCAGTCTTCTTACCCAAGAGTAGAATCTGTATAGCATGAACCTCTGGATGAGTTTCCCACTGCCTAGCTTCTGTATAAATCATTATAATGTATTGGAAAAACAAAGTGAAATATGACTTCCTACATCTCTGTTTCTATCTCTATGAAGAAAAAGAGAAGTTTCTTGCTCTTTTTCTAGTTTGATATGTGTTTATTATGTAGAAGAGACACAGAGATGCCCAGCATAGAAAAGCCATTTTCTCATCATGAAGACACTGCTGTGAAGTGAGGGAAGATCAGTTTCAGGTCTCTGGTCAGAAGTCAAGAAAATCAGTACATCCTATAACTGAGTAACTGGACCGTCTTTGTTCACCAAAGAATCTCTTTTGTCTCTCACTTTGGCTTTGTACAGACCTTCCTGTGCATGATAAACTTACTGCCATGCAAATTTCCTTGAAATGCACCCATTTAAATGCAACTTCTTGTTGATGAATTGACATTTTCCTGTAATTAATACAAGAAAACTGGCGAGCCATAAGTTCTGGCTTATCAGAGCCAGAACTTCCAGGATCAGCAGCTGTAATATGTCAGTGTTTCTATCTTACTCATGCTGGTGCTGCTAGGAACGCAGATGTTGGCAAAACACCAAGCAGATGTAACAATTACGGTGCTAATAAAACATTATTTTTTTTCTTTTCATTACAGCTATTTAACAATACATATAATGTAACATAATTTCAACCTAATTATTCCCTTTTCTGTATTCCTTTTCTTAATTACTGTTTCAAATTGCTTTTTGAAATAACTGGATTTCATGTGTGCAAGATGCTAATCAATTAAGCATGCGGATTTAGCTGAATACATTGTAGCACGTGCTGAATTTAGCATTATGCAATGCTTCTGTATTGCAGGATCAATAGGGTGAGATGAAACATGTGCCATGGGAAACCACTGTTCCTGAGATTCAGACATAATAGGCATTGCTGGGGAAAAAAAAAAAAAAATCACACAAAAGTAGGTTATTGACACTTGACTTGCCACCCTGTGGTCAGAGTCATCATCAAAGAGATGTGCAGTGTACATTCAGTGGCTATGCACAGGTATCTCCATCACAGGTACTTGGGCTGGCCCAAAGTTATGTTTGTGCCCAACACTGAACTGAAGGAGTGACGGAACAGAGATTAGCTGCTTTCACATTTTTGCTTCCCCTGGAGCAGTACTCCTGTCTCAGATCCCTTCACTCCAGGCACTTTTTTAATGTATATTCTTTTCTATCAGCACAGGCAAACTGAAAAGTTAAATAAATAAATAAATAAATAAATTCAAAAGATAAGGAAAATTGTATGAGATGACTGGATAGGATAGGTATTAAATTTCACTTCAGAACTGGCAGCTTTGGAGGAGACCATTATGGCATATCTGATATTTTGAAATAAGCTGTCATCTGTACAGTATTTTTCTCATTAAAAAAGAAAATCATCCCGCTTTAGACTTGATACAGTTTCACCTGTAGTAGCATAGAGAAGAGAGGCTTTTCTTTTCATTCCTCAGGGCTTTGATAGTTGTTTCATCAAATTCTGTCATTGCGTCTGTGAAGAGAGGAACTGAGCTTGGTTTTCATGATCCTTCCCTCCCCCTTTTAAAATAGGAAAACATAGATTTGCAGAAGATAATGAAGAGAGTAAGGAAACAAAACCTCTTCAGAAAATTCACAATAAATTAATTTATCTCTCAATTAAACTAATTGAAAAGAACAATAATAAGAGATTCTTTGTTTTGTGGCAATTGAAAGGAAATGTTTAATTTCTATGTGTAATTAAAATGACAGCTTGAAGCATTCTTGCAAGCAACAATTCTCTTTGGGGGTTAATTAGTGACAAACAGATTAGTAAATAGATGATAGTTTTTTAGCCTAAACAAAATCACTTTGGTTCCCACCAATGTTAAAGAATTATAAAAGTGAACCTATCACACCCTTCAGCAAGGAAACTTAATTTTTAGCTTGATCTACCATTGACTATAAACTAGGTTGTCGGTGTTTTTTTTTGTTTGTTTTTGTGTGTGTGTGTGTGCGTGTGTTTGTTTTATTTTGTGCGTGTCTGTGTCTGTGTGTGTGTGTCTGTTTGTGTTTTCTGTGAAAATATCTGTATGCTAACCAGAGTAGCAGTGTGGAAAGCAGAAGATAGAAATAACTCTAGCTTCTTTGTGATTTCAGCCATTCAAGTGACTGTGATGGATGGGTAAGCTTATTGCTTTGCTTGTACCAAAATATAAGTAATAGTTGATTTGCAGCATCAGCATCACTGTTTGGTATTTTTCTGAATATGATCAGATTCCTGATCACTTGAGAAACCATTTAACAGACCATCTGTGCTTACTTATTTTTTGGTATTTGTAGTTATTATCACAGATAATCATCATGGAAGTTACTGTTGAGGTTAGTGCTAACTTTAGATTTTACCTAGTATTCTGTTAGAGAATCTGTGCCTTGACAGACAAATCTAAATTTCACTTTGCTCATGAAAAAAACTGCAGTTGTAGTCCAAAGAGAAATGGGAGATGTTTATGAAATGCAAGTCATTACTTCTGCAAATTTTGTTGGAGGAAAAAAAGATAGACAGGGATCTGAGACTTGTCCCCAATCGAAACATGGAGATATTTCAACATTCAAAAGCTTTCTTACTTTTCTCCTGTCTCAGGTTTTAATATTCACCTAATAATCCCAGACAAAGCTAGGATGAAAAGATGAATTTGTAAAATGTGCAAACAATAAACTTAGTATTACCCTTGAAAGTGGCATAGCAATATTTATTGATTCCTGGTAGATTTTACAGTAGAGGAGGTAGGATCCCATGGCCAAGCACAGGAAAACTGTCTGCAGTCATCTAATAAATATGAAGCGGCAACCTAAAGAGATGCTTTTTAGTTTTGGGACAGATCTGATGATTCTACTCCTATACAAATAAAAAAAAGTTGTTGTGATATGGAAGAGAATGAGCACTGCAAATTGCAAGCGTGTAGTAGCAGCTACTTAAGATACTACTTTTAAAAGCTGGCAAGACTGAATAGAAGTTGAGTTTAAGCACTTTAGGAATTCCTATCAAGAATACTTTACGGTTTACAAAGATATTTTTAACCTTTCTCTTCTATCTGCCCTCCAGTAATCTAAAAGCTGTTCAGGTGCTCAATCAAGTACAACAGATAAAAGCTTAGACAACGTTTTGTTTGTATAACATGAGGATCATGTAATAACAGGGAATACTTGTTAGCAAGGTATGATTCCCTTCCTATAGAAGAGAGCTGATCAGTGAACATTCTCCACTTTAATCTACCTACTGGTAACTGAAGCTTCAGGGCAGAGGCATTGGCACAGCTGAGACAATGCAACAGACCCAGAATATTATTGTTTGGTTCTCTAACTATGGATCAAGGCATACACACAGTGGTGAATGACTGTTGACAGAAGAAAGAAGATAATAACGTTGGAGACCCAGCAGATGGGTTTATTACCTAGCATCATTTGCACTATGAGATGGAAAAACTGCATATAACAGTATCCCTCAGTATTGATAGGACCTGACTGGACTGCTACTGTCAAACAGTGGATGGGCCAAAATAAGGAGTCCCTATCTTTTCTAAGTAGGAATACTGGTTTTGTCTCCTTTACACCATTGTGTGTCAGGAATAATGCTTGCAGTTGGTGACAAACTAAGGAGTTAAAGGAGAGAAAAATATCAGGTCCTCAGAATAAATGCGAGAAGAGAAAATTGAATTGAAAATATTTTAAATATCCATTAATAAATATAAGCTATACAATTCTTCTCGTTCATTTCCCGTTAATCCATAATTTAATGCCTTTTATTATTATTTTAACATAGAAGCCACTTATAACATTAGACTGGAAGTTCTTGCAAAAGGAAAACAACACAGCCTATGATTATCTTCTAGGCTGTCTGTCACTATCCCATGTTATTCAGATGATTTCTGGGAGAATCAAGCCTCAGGAATTTTTTCAGACATCATTTTTATTTTTACAGACTAAGATTATTCATGCGGCTCAGCTCTAGTGACTTGGAAGAATTGAATATCTGAGTTAATAAATCATTTTAAAAGTTTGTAAACAATTTACTATCAAATTTCTCAAATGAAATGATTGAGTGAAACTATCGAATGTATTACTTCCTGTGACAGTGAGACAGCTATAATGTCTATAATGGAGGGGAAAGTGCCACATTACACATGAAATTACTTATTTTTTTCTGACATAGTTTGTAAATACCATCTTAAAGGTAATGTATAATAGAACATATAGATTTTAAATCGAGCTCCTTATGAAGAATTTTAGCAAAGTGATTCAAAATACTCAATTTCTATATTCACAATAGTGTAGTTAAGTGCAAATTACATATTTTCCTTTTATGGTCTTTGCACAGACTTTTGCCAATCTTTTTCTTTTAATCTTAAGAAACACACTTAGCTGAAAGATTTTTTTAAAACGATGTTGCTCCCTTTAGATAAGGAGAAAAAGCGTTTCCCCTTTATATTCATTCAGTGCACTCATTCATTGAACTTAGTTATCCTTCTGCTGTAGATTGAAATCTCAACAAATTAAATATAGATATGTTGCTTAAATATTAATTGCCTGTGAATTTTTGGTCTGATGAAACTTCAGTTTGCATTTTTTAAAATTCCTTCATCAATGTAATTTGAGTGTTAAGGTTCAACTGAATTCCAAATTTAAGTATAGTAGACATTACAGATATTTCAGTGAATTTTAAAACATAATGTTAATTTGTTATGTTTCATTTTTAGTTGGGAATTGAAGTTTACTGAATATTTCATAGTTTCTGTAATTCTATGATTGTTTGCTTTCCAAGTCCACTTACAGATTTAATAATTTTGAGAAAGAGGCTATAAAACCACTCATGGAGTTAATATGGCAAAGCCTCTCACTTGCTCTGTCTCTTTGCAAATTCTTTGTGGTTATTTTTCAGTTCTGTCTGTGTCCATACAGCTGTCTTTATCTCTAGAGCTGTGTATTAATGCTGCTTGCTGGAAGAGGGTGTTTTTTAACGTCCAACTGGCTTTCCACAAAGCAAAATTTTCCACAAATGAGATCAACCTCTTCACACTCCAAGGAAATTTTATCCACTTTCCCAAAAGTGGCCTTTTCCTTTTTCTAATAAAATAAAATAAAATAAAATAATATATATATATATATATAATTTCTTGTTGGCTTCAATCATTTTACATTTCATTTTGGATAGCTGCAATATTAAAATGTATTTGCCTAAACCACCAGTGCACATACCATGTTCTGTATCTGGGGATCCCTCCTCTCTTTTCCTGAAAAGTCATCTGCCTGCTACATCTCTTGTAGAAGCAAGGGGACTAAAACTCCATGAATAAGCAAGTTAATATCAAACTGAGACAACGTTAAGTGTGTAGATGTTCTGAATCAATTCTGTCCTGCTGCCCCATGAACCAGTTCATAAAGTCTTTCACATTTTCCTTCACTGAAAAAATAAATGAAATTTTCTATATGTAGAAAATGCAATCTTGTGACCAGCAAAATAAAGGATAATAGGAGAAGCAAAACTCCTCAGTTCCTCCAGCTAAATTTTCAAGGACCTACAGCATCACACCACAAAGAAAATGGATTGTGTTATCAATGATGCATCCTTATATTTTGTGGAAATCACAGGAATTACATATGAGTTCCTAAAGCGTAAAGCCAGTGAACTTTCACAGGGATTAAAAAATGTTGGAGAATTGTTTCATAAAACTGTAAACTGTGTGTTTGCAGAAATACTCTTCCAAGAAAAAGCTGTTTGAATAATATGTAAATACTTGGCTGTGTCTTTTTAGTCTTACTTGAAAACCTGTTAAGATGAGCTAGTGTTTGAAATGTCATACACTCTGACAGGTACGATAACTGACAGCCATCTGAATCTTTACTTCAGTCAATAATAAAAGGTTAGACAGAAGAGAAATTTTATATTTGTGTTGCTTTATTAAAATGAAATCTTTAATATCTCATACAGCTCAGTAGTTTAGTTCATTTTGTCAGTAGTTATTTGGTGAAGCTTTGGCATACTAACTTAATTTGCCTCACGTTGATTCAGAAAGAACTTCATTTATTGCCCTCCCAATGTAGAGCATCCATCTGGTTTGAATTAGACACGACTTCTAGAAAGTTGAACATAGGTATTGCACTAATAACTAATAACTTCCCAATCTTTGTTGTCATTTCGCATTTTCAACACTGTTTAGCACAGAAAGAGGCCAGTCTAAGTTTTGTAATTCTAAATTTCTGTTGAATGTCCTGTTTTGATGATAGGCAGATTCACTGTCTTTTGAATTGCTTGAAAGTAGAATTAGATGAAAATTTATGAAGAAAATCATCCAAGTATTAGTATGTGTAAGAAGTCTTCAGGATATCTTCTGTGTGCCACCTGCTATGTAGACCATAACCTGTTATCTACACAAAACTGATTTGCTTTAGGTAATATAGACCTCATCCTGCTCTTGCAAGAAAAGCTGTTTTAAGACAATTTCCTCTGCTTTTTCGTGTACTGCTGCCATTCATTCTCCCATTGAGGCTGTGGGCCCATCACAGATTTTTCCAAAGGTCAGGCTGGAGCAAGTCTTTCAGAAAAACACCTAAAAGAATGGTGCTGTCACAAGGCTTGCATAGTACCTCAAGAAACACTCATCAAGGTGAGCTCAATGACAGTATAAAGCTTAGAATGGTGTAAAGCTTCAGATTCTAGTAATACAGAAAAGTCAACATACTTTACAATATCAGTACAGTTTTGAGGGAATCCAGATGATGAAGCTGATCGCAAAATGACTGCAAACAACCATCTGAAAGCATCATAGTCTTTTGGTGTTCCAGTAGATAGCAAAGAAATACAGGTACAATCAGTGAGACTAAAATAGTATGTACAGTTCTAGTCATTAAAGGTGGAGAAAGATGCACTCAAGCTAGAATGGATGAAAAAGTAGGGGTCTAGTATGCTGACTTCTGAGCAAAAAGTAGAATAGACTACATGGATGAGGTTGGGAAGAGATTTGATTCCCATCTATAAACACTCTGGGGAGAAATACCAAGGGACAGCAGCTTTCGGAGCTGCTGCATAAATTTCTCCTAAGCATTCATTGATTTACACTGTCTCTGCGTACATTTAGACTGAAATTTAGGGGAACATATAAAATTGGTGAGTTTTTTGGAACAATATTCTTAAAGAATTGATGGAGAGAGAAAGCCCAACTGTTTTTGAGATGATTTGATTTGTTTATATAAGGAGCTAGATGAAGTGAGGTTTTGCAATGACAGGGGAATAAATTCATTAAGTCAGGGGACTTATTTTTCCTAATGCAGTTTAGAAGCCATGCAGAATTCTGATGGTTCTTCACTTGATGTTCTTTATTTAGAAAATCTTCATCTTTATCAAATTGCCTCCTCTCACCTTCCTGCTCCCTTCCAGTAAGTTAAATCTGTATGTTATCATGCTGCTTAGATTCTTCTTTTATACATCAGTCAGTCACTTTCAAACAATTTTCAGAATACCAGTGAATTTATTGTATCCAGATTGTGGGACAGAACTTGCTTAATTCAGCAGAAGAATTTCACAAATGATCTCTGATTTTCTTTTACAATTTTAATCATTGCATAGTCTTTTTTTGTTTGGTTGGTTGGTTTTGTTTGATTTGTTTTTTTAATACATCTCATGGAAAAGTTTGTAATGCTATGGCTTTGACTGAATATAAATCTCCAGTAAAGTAAAGCCTTCTTTGATTTTTTTCCTATCCTGTCTGTTTGTGCTTTGCTTAGTATTAAGATCTAACGCAGTATTTTAAAAATAAAATTAATTTTCTGAAAATATTTTAATAACATACTTCAAGGGTCATGATTGCATTTCTGGTAAAAACAATGAGACCTGAACAAAAATGCCTTTACAGATGTAAATATAGGTTTCCTGGAGAAGGTTTTCTAGGAGAAATAAGGTGCAATTGCTGAGGCCAAAGTCATTTCGCTAAGTGCAAAAGCCGTATCATTCAACCATGATTTTTCAAGTGAAGATACAGGAACTTAGGTGACTTGAAAAACTAGTCAGTGACTGGAGTTGTTGAGTGTTGACATTGTGGAAAAATCTGATATTTTCACTTATTGTTGAAAGGAACTGAAGTAGTTTTGGTCTGACCAGGTCCAGGTAACATATAAGTAACTACATACTTATTATCATGTAGCACTGAAAATATCATTAGTTCAATGGTTTTCGACTGGTACTATTCATGTAATTAGCTGGTTGGTCACACTCAAAGAGTTGCGGTCAATGGCTCAGTGTCCAATTGGAGATCAGTAATGAGTGGTGATCCTCAGGGATCAGTATTGGGATAAGCACTGTTTAACATCTTTGCTGGTGACAGGGATATAGAGTGCACCCTCAGCAAGTCTGCCGATGACACCAAGCTGTATGGTGTGGTCAACACGCTGGAGGGAAGGGATGCCGTCCAGAAGGACCTGGACAGCCTTGAGAGGTGGGCCTGTGGGAACCTCATGAGGTTCAACAAGGCCAAGTGCAAGGTCCTGCATCTGGGCCAGGACAATCTCAAGAACCAATACAGGCTGGGTGGAAAATGGATAGAGAGCAGCCCTGGGGAGAAGGACCTGGAGGTGTTGGTTGACGAGAAGCTCGACACGAGCCAGCAATGTGTGCTTGCAACCCAGAAGGACTACCATATCCTGGACTGCATCAAAAGAAGCATGGCCAGCAGGGCAAGGGAGGTGATTCTCCCAGTCTACTCTGCTCTTGTGAGACCCCACCGTGAGTACCGCATTCAGCTCTGGGCCCTGCAGCACAAGAAGAACATGGACCTATTAGAGTGAGTCCAAAGGAGGGGCACAAAAATGATTAAGGGGCTGGAGCATGTCTACTATGGAACACCTCTCCTCACAGGCTGAGGGAGTTGGGGTTGTTCAGCCTGGAGAAGAGGAGGCTCCAGGGAGACTTTATAACAATCTTCCAGTACCTAAAGGGGGCCTATAGAAAAGCTGGGGAGGGATTCTTTATCAGGGAGTGTAGTGTTAGGATAAGAAATAATGTATTTAAATTGAAAAAGCTATTTATTTTAAATGAGAGTATGTTTACATGAGATATGAGGAAGGAATTCTTTCTTATGAGGGTGGTGAGGCACTGGAACAGGTTGCCCAGAGAAGCTGTGGATGCCCCATACGTGCAAGTGTTGAAGACCGTGTTGGATGGGGCTTTAAGCAATCTGGTCTGGTGGGAGGTGTCCTCACCCATGGCAGGGTGATTGGAATCAGATGATCTTTAAGGTCCCTTCTGACCCAATCCATTCTAAGATTATATGATTCTTTGATTCTATTTCATATTGCTATATGGTTTAATGTGTGTAAGAATGAATTATGTGCTGTAGAAATTGTTAGAACTCTGAGAATTTTTTCAGCTAAAAAGATCAATCATAGTTAAAAAATACTAAAAGGAAAGGCCCTGGCAAGCTCAACTTGCCAGTTGAGATAGGTATATTAAAATACCTTGTGAGAGATGAATATTCAAGTTTCTGTTACACTGGTTTTATGTGGATATCGCCTGTATTGGGATACTGTCTTCAGCTCAAAATATTATTCCCACTTCAGTTGCAGATCAATATTAAAAAGACCTCGCTTCTCTTTGCCTGTGACAGGGAGGGTTTATTTTGAAAGCATAAATGTATCTGCTAAGAACTTCATGTGATTGATATATCATAATATTCACAATTTGCTGGAAACAAATGTTTTGCTATGTACAAGGATCCCATGAATATTTTTGTGGCTGAAACAGCAAGAACCAATTATTAGTGGATGGTGCTTTTCAGTATAAATATCTGTGAAATATTACTTAACTTTGAAATCCACTTTGTTCTTGCCTATTCCAGCAATTTTATTTGTTAACTGTGCAGCATTTATGGACATTTTCATTTCAGAGATGAGTTCAAAACACTGGGATAAAAAATACTGAAATTATGGCAATTTAATATATAAATGAGATTAATATATTTACTTATTTTGGGACAAACAATTCAATATTAATCTTTAAAAAGAGATAGGGATGGAGTGGTCAGACACACAGTATTCCTTCCATTCAGTAAGGTATTGAAAAGACCAGTTAGTTTTAACACGTATGAAAAACAGCATTCACACTGAAAAATACTATTTATTTTTCTCAGCATATATGATAATATGTAAGGAATTTGAGAGAGAGGAAATTTAAATTGCAAAAAGAATATATTCTTTACACATGCAAATAAAAAAGAAGTGTAGAATTTAATGAGGCAAGATACTATAGAAGTGCAATGAGATAGAACAATATTTCATAGAACCATAGAACATCCCACGTTCGAAGGGAACCACAAGGATCCTCAAGTCCAATTCCCGGCTCCACACAGGACCCCCCAAAAATCAGACCATGGGTCTGAGAGCATTGTCCAAACTCTTCTTGAACTCCAGCAGCTTAGTGCTGTGACCACAGCCCTGGGGAGCCTGTCCCAGTGCCCGACCACCCTCTGGGTGAAGAACCTTTCCCTAACACCCAGCCTGACCCAACTCCATGCCATTCCCTCAGGTCCTGTCGCTGTCCCCAGAGAGCAGAGCTCAGCGCCTGCCCCTCTGCTCCCCTCGTGAGGGAGCTGCAGGCCGCCATGAGGCTTCCCCTCAGCCTGCTCTGCTCTGGGCTGAACAAACCAAGAGACCTCAGCCAGTCCTCATACATCTTGCCTTCTCCCCAGGGCCCATCATGGGTGTCAAAGACAGAGGCAAGAAAGCATTAAATGTCTCTTCCTGTCAGTGATATGACCATCCTCATCGAGTAATGGTCCAATGTTATCTTTGGTCCTTCTTTCACTGTTAACATATTTTAAAAACTCTTTTTTTTGTCACCCACAGTACTGGCCAGTTTCAACTCTAGTTGAGTTTTTGTTCCATGAATTATCTCCCTCCTGTGGCAAGCATCTTCTCTTGTAGTCCACCAGTGCTTCCTGACCTCACTTCATGTGTCTTTTTCCACCTGAACTCCAGAAGAAGATCCCTGCTCAGCCAAGCTGGCCTTCCTCACCTGCTTGACTTACGACATTTAGGAATTGCCTACTCCTGTGCTCTTAAGAGGTGGTACTTAAAAAGTATTCGTATGGATAACAAAATCATTTAAAATTACCTGAAGTAGGATATGTAAGGTTTGTGATCTCTGTAATTCAGATAAGCCAACTGTTATGGAGAAGACAGAAAGGTTGCAATCTTCTCCTTTATAGCAGTCAGTTACATCATTATGCATTAACAGGTTTCCTAAAGCAGTCTGGAACATTTAATTTCAAGAAACCATATTGAAGTCAACTGTACCATGTTTAGGGTTTATGAAAATAAATTCATAGCTGGGTATCGCAACACAATACAAAACGATGATGGTCTAATCTTGAAAGTTTTATCTGAGCTTTCCTTTGTCTTTCCTTGTCTTCATCCAGCACAGGCTCTGGTGAAGAGCCTGGATTCCTGTTGTTTCTCTCCCCTGGAATCAGAGGTAGTTTGTCACTGTGTTTTTGTCTGACATCCCAACAGAAAGATTGTGAAGAAGAGTCTGCTGGGCAAATGCACACATAGGTAATCCCTTACTAAATCATCTTCCCTTGAAAATGTAGTCCATGTCAGGCTCCTCCATGTCAGCATGTCACGCAATTTGAGATTCAAGGACGAAGTTTTAACACAGTCATTTCTATATTTAATGTAGTCAGTGGTTGTTGTGTGGCATAAGAACAACCCCCAAAAGAAAAATATAGTCAGGTTTGAAGGAACTTGCTGTGGCTCTAAAATTTATTTCACATAGTTGTAAGAAAAGCACCTGAGGTGCTTTTTTTTTTTTTTTTCCCTGAATAAACCAAATTAAAACAAACAAACAAGCCAACCAAAATTTTCAATCTAGAAGGAAAGAAATGCAGTGTGATTCAAAGAATCATTACAAAGCAATTATTCCACTCATAAACAGGATGATTTAGGTGTCAGATGGAATGGATTATTCAGGGTCAGCTACAGCTCTTTAAAATGCAATACAAATACAAAATTTTGACAAAATTTAACATCACTGACAATTTTATACTACTTTAGTTGTGAAATCCCACTTAGACAAACCATGAGAAGCTAATTAATATACATATTTATTCAAGGAATTCACAGTCCTAATATGAATTTTTAAAACTTTTTTTGATATTATTAAAATAATTAAATTATCTTGATGTGATCTGGGTTGATCTCATGAGTGTAAATAAATAAATAAATGTTTAAAAGTTGAAGTGCCTACATTTCTAACCAATATTGCTATCTGTGGTTCCCAAAGAGAAACTTCTTCAAAACTAACTTGGACCAATTTTTTTTTTCTTTTTCAGAAAACAACCATATTATTTTTGCTTTCTCTTTGTATCTTCATTTAAGCACATATTTTTACAATTAAAATGTGACAAGCCAGAGTGACAACTAATCTTGCAAACCCGCAATATTGCCAATAACTTATAGCAGGCAGAACTAAAAATAAATGTGCTTTCCTGACCAGGAACAATATTATAGAAATAAAAAATAAATTAATTACACGAAAAAAAAAACAAACAAACAAACAAAAAAAGCAATCATGAGTTAATGAAAGATATAACTTGCTGAAGAAAGGAGTAAGTTAAATGTTTTGATGGATCACTTCATGTGAATACCAGGATAGAATGTCAAGAAGGGAGGAGTAGTAGCATGAGTGATGCAGAATAACACACAGAAAAAGATTGGAAAAAGGTTTATTACAGAGTGATAATATGTTGTGCGCTCACAGGATCAGATTTTTTGACAGAGAAAGAAATGTTTTAGATGGTTAAATATCTCTGTGAGACTTTAAATTTCTAATTGTAGATACTAAGAGTAAATGTTTCTAATATGCAAATATCCCTATTACGCCGTGAGTTATTCCACTGGAAACATTTTAAGAGAAGGTAGTGATAAGCACTACATTCCTACTAGTTTTATTTTTAATTTTTCCCTAAAATTCTCATGTGTAAGCATAATTCCTGCTAGAGAAAAGAACTAGTTTGCGTGGGAGAAAGGACCTATTCAAATAACAGCACTAATGACAGGGAGCAGTATAAATTGCTGGCAAAGCAAATTGTTTTTAGCATAAATGTTCTCTTCTTCAAGGTTATTCTGATACAAATGTCCTTTGCAACTCTCTTACGTTATACCCTGCATATCTGAAATGAGTTTACATTTTTGATTAGCAAAGATTATTCTTTATTAACGTTGCTCAAGTATGTTAGAATGAAAATAAGACTGGGTAGAAGAGTGCAGCCCTGTGCTATGGAGTATGGTGAATTCGTTTCCCTATCTATGTGTTATGACGCATTACATATTCTTCTTGTATGAGGCCACAGTGATAGAGGGCTGGACAGTGCAGCCTCTTCTCTCTGGCTTTGGAGAAAATGCAGAAAAGCCAACACAGCAGCCCTCAGTGAGACACACAGAGCATTGGGTGATCTCCTCTCCCTTCTCTCCCAATAAATCCATGCCTAGAATGGCTGCAACTGATTAGTAGGATGATTTTATTAGCAATACCTTGTTTATGTCAGGACATGACTGTCTTCCAGTATCCCAGAACTCTGATTCATACCCAGAATACATGGATAAATTTTTCCTTATCATTGCAGAAAACACTGATGAGCATGCAAATTTTAATCTCATTTTGAAGGATGGGGGGAAGAATTCTTGCTTCAGAGGTGCAAACGAGATGTACAGAGTTTACTTCAGACTTGCGTATTCATCATACATTGTTAAATATTTTCATGCAAAGTAACTTTCTTCTTACTTAGGAAATGTGTGTTGTACATGTGACTCCATCTAATCTTTTGCCACTTTGGAAAAAAAAAAAAAAAAAGAAATTTCAAATCCAGAAGAGACAACAGTGTTCAATTATGCAAGTTAAAGGATGTATGCTACAGTTCATAAGGAGTGCATGTACATTGTAAATTCATTTAATTGGTATACAGAGATGCTGGTCCTAATTAAGTCTTCATTGACTTTTTCATTGAAAATGGTTAAAATTGGCAAATTAAGAATGAAAAGATGAATTAAAAAATAAAATAAAAGAAGATTGTATACTCAAGGAAATAAAGTTTCTGCCAAGTTTTAACTCACCTGTAAGTCTGGGAGGGGTTTTCTTCTGTGTCTCAGTGTCTTATCCTCTTCAGCTGTGCCATGGATGGCGATCTGATAGCCAAACATATTGGAGAGGACGTACTTTTCCGTTTGTGGTTTACACAGTTTCTCTGTTTTGTGGGTCTCAGATACATTGTACAGCTTTGTATAGTACAACTCTGAATATGTTAGCTCTGGGACTTTCTTTACTGAAAATTGTGCTATTCAAAAGAGATTTTGAAGAAGGAAAGCAAATGGTCCCACAGGATATTCTAATCTCTAAATTGGAAAGATATGGATTTGAAGGGTGGACCACCCAGTGGATAAGGAATTGGCTTGATGGCATCACCCAGAGAGTGGTGGTCAAAAGTTCTATGTGTAGGTGAAGGCTGGTGACAAGTGGTGTCCCTCAGGGTTCCTTCTTGGGACTGGTGCTTTTCAATAACTTCACAAATGACATAGAAAATGGGATTGACATAGACAATAGGATTGAGTGCACCCTCAGAAAATTTTCTGATGACACCATGCTGAGTAGTGCAGTGGATACCAAAGAAGGAAGAGATGCCATTGAAAGGGACCTGGACAGGCTGGAAAAGGGCCCATGAGAACCACATGAAGTTCAATAAGTCCAAGTGCAAAGTACCACACCTGGGTTGGGGCAATCCCAGACACAAGTATGGACTGGGAGAAGACCTCATTGAGAGCAGCCCTTTGGAGAAGGGTTTTGGGGTTCTGAAGGATGACAGGCTTGACATGAGCCAGCAGTGGGCACTTGCAGCCCAGAAGGCCAGCTGCATCCTGGGCTGCATCAAAAAAGAAGTGACCAGCAGGTGGAGGGAGGTGATTGTGGCCCTCCTCTGCCCTTGTGAAACTCTGCCTGGAGTGCTGCATCCAGGTTTGGGGCCCTCAGTACAGGAAGGATGTGGCCCCGTTAGAACGAGTCCAGAGGAGGGCCATGAGGATGATCAGAGGGCTGGACCCTATGAAGAAAGGCTGAGTGACCTGATGATGTTCAGCCTAGAGAAGAGAAAGTTCTGGCGAGACCTCACCACAACCTTTCAACACGTAAAGGGCTCTTATAAAACAGATCAAGAAGGACCCTTTACTCAAGTAGATAATGATAGGACAAGGGTGGATGATCTTACACTAAAAGAGGATAGATTTAGACTAGACATTAGGAGGAAATGTTTGCCCAGAGAAGTTGTGGATGCCCCATCCCTGGAGGTGTTCAAGGCCAAGCTGGATGTGGCCTTGACCAACATGATCTAGTGGGTGGCATCTCTGCCTATGGCAGGGGCGTTGGAGTTAGATGATCTTTAAAGTCCCTTCCAACCCAAGCCATTTTATGATTCTATGATTCAAACAAAGCAGGAGACAGGGCAGAGGACTAGTAAAAGCAACAAAACCTAGCACACAAGGTAAATCAAGTCAGGTCCTCTTAGTCTCCCGGATACTAGCATCTCTGTCTTTCCCCACTTTCTATTTCCTGATGCCATGCCTATTTTACGAGTTTACCTTTCTCTTCTCTTCCTTCCTCCTGAGGAATACTTTTACTTTATTCTCTTCACAGATTTTTTTTTTCTTCAATCACTTTATAACCATACACAGCATTAATATGTTGTATATTAATGCAGCATATCCAGTTTCTGAAATTTCAAACTTTAAGCTGTCTCTGAATGTAACAGTAGAGAATTAGACAGACGCTACACTTTCCCTGTCTGCTGCATGGACTGAGCTAGAAATGATGGTGGTGCAGTTTCACAACTGTACAGCTAGGAATTTAGGGAATGCAAGACAAGTGTTTTGTATTCTAAAACTGTCCTGGTTTTGGCTAGGATAGAGTTAATTTTCCTCCTAGTAGCTGGTATGGTAGGATGAGAATAATGTTGATAACACGCTGATGTTTTAATTGTTGCAGAGCAGTGCTTACACCAAGCCAAGGACTTTTCAGCTTCTCACTCTGTCCTGCCAGTGAGGAGACTGGGGGTACAGCAAGAGCTGGGAGGGGACAGAACCAGGACAGCTGACTCAAACTGGCCAAAGAGATGTTCCATACCATATGACATCATGCTGAACAATTAATATGGGATGGCTGGCTGGGGTAGGGAGACTGGCTGCTCGGGGATAGGCTGGGCATTGGTCAGCAGGTGGTGAGCAATTTCATTGTGCATCACTTGTTTTGTACACATTACCAGTAGTGCTATTATCATTATTATTATTATTATTTTCCCTTCTTTTCTATCCTAATAAACTGTCTCTGTCTCAACCCACAAGCTTTCTTTCTTTCTTTCTTTCTTTCTTTCTTTCTTCCTTTCTTTCTTTTTAATTTATTTATTTTTACTTTCTTCCCCATCCCACTGAGGGAAGGAGGAGGGTGAGCTAATGGCTCTGTGGTGCGTAGTTGTTGGCCGAGTTAAACCACTACAAAAACTTATATATTAATATGGATATTAACATCATGACTAAAGGCAGTTTCCATTATTTTCAGCAGTTGTGCTGTCACTTGTGCAGCAGTAATACTAAACTAATTTTTGTGTTAGGGTCCTCTGGCAAATGTAATCATTATAAAAGTATATAAAATGTAAGTGGATACATGAATGAGTTTTCATTTTTTAGGTTCCTGACAGAGTAAAAAGCTGTGGAGATTGCTAATTCCTATTGTTTTCTTCTCCTGACAGTATAAACAAGTGGAACAGTACATGTCATTCCACAAGTTACCTGCTGAAATGCGCCAGAAGATCCATGATTACTATGAGCACCGCTACCAAGGCAAGATCTTTGATGAAGAAAACATTCTCAATGAGCTCAATGATCCCCTTAGGGAGGTAAGATTTAAGTATTCAAGTCTTTTTTCTTGGTATGGAAAACTTTCACGTTTTTGCGGTTTCTGTGTTAAAATGCTGTTTCTAATACTGTTCTATAAAAATTAATCTAATTTGACCATCTATGTACTCAAGGACCAGAAGAACGAACTTTATATTAGACCAACACAAAGAGTAAAATTTTATTCTTTAATTGTTGAGAGAAACTCATGGTCTTCTGCCATTCTTTAAGACACTGGACTAGAATGGTCTTGGGTGAAAGGCTTTTCTTGCCCTCCTACTTACTAACAAGGTAGCTGTGCAGGCAAAACCACTGAAAGACACCAGAGAAGGGAAAGATTCTCTACTTCATTCTGTGAAGAAGAGTCCTTTGTTAAGATGCTCTTAAACTGAGAAGAGGTGGGAAAAAAAAAAAAAGTAAAAAAAAAAAAAGTAAGAACTGGATGGTTACAGTTAGGGAACAGATTTCCCAATGAACCCAATGAATCTGTCTGAATTCTGGCAGCAACTTCTGCACCGTGCCCTGAAAACACCACTTGGATGTTTGCTTAGTTGAGCAGTTTCAAATTCTATTTTAGTTACCACTTCAGTATGCATAGTTTTGTAGTGCAGGTAGTGACTTTTTGGTGTTACTAATGGATAATAAATTAGACCCTTTTAAGGTCAGAGCACTTTTTTTTTTTTTTTTCCTAATTGGACAGAATATACCATCTTTCATCATGATAACAGCACAAAGCTATAACATCCAGGTGATAACAGAGATACCCTAGTTGCATTATTGCAAGAACAAATCTTTGCTGCATTTCTTAAGTTTTTTAATGAATTCTGCATTTTATTATACCTTGAGTTTAGTATAGGGTAAGAATTAAATATTTAGAATCTCCATAGGGCATACTTAGCATGATGGAAGTAGCTTCTTATGAAGACATTCAACTAAAACCCTTATTTCCTCACTTAGAGTAAGCAGAAGAGAAACCACACAAAATACTGCATAGCTATAGCATGAACATTATCAAAAGCAATGAAAAAGTTGCAGTGCTTTCAATTTCCCTTGTTTTCAACCATTCAAGTTTAATGTACGGGATGAAATTTTTTACAGTTAAACTTTCTTTAAGGGTAATGACATTTTTTCAGTCCATGTTTTGAAAATGTCTGACTTTTTTTTTTTTTTAGCAGAAAAATAGTTATGCAAGATATAAATTTCATCATTCAACTATTACAAAGTAGCTAAAGGGTATACAATTAGGAATACAAATCTGGTGTAAAAGTAATTCTTACATGATAAATACCACTAATAAGGTTGTATTTGCTTATAGTAAATGTAAGATTTTTTTTTGGCAAAAAAAGGGTGGATGTTCATTTGACTCAACTTCTGAAAACTTTATATGGAGTATTTGTAGCAAATTGGATGAGTAGAATAATGAAAAGCTAAGAAATGTTTTCCTGTATATGGATGAATGGTGGACTTTTTTGGGTAGCAGCAAATAGAGTCATGTTCGTAGAATTATAAAATCTCATAGAATCATAGAATGGCTTGGGTTGGAAGAGACCTTAAAGATCATAGGAAGGGATGCCACCCACTAGATCACGTTGGCCAAGGCCACTTCCAGCCTGGACTAGAACACCTCTAGGGAAGGGGCATCCACAACTTCCCTGGGCAACCTGTTCCAGTGCCTCGCCACCCTTCTACAGTGAAGAATTTCCTCCTAATGTCTAGTCTAAATCTACCCTCTTTTTGTTTAAGTGATATGGTTTAATGGAGGACTTGTTAGTGTTAGGTCAGAGGTTGGGCTAGGTGATCTTGGAGGTCTCTTCCAACCTAGATGATTCTGTGATTCTGTTATCCCCCCTTGTCCTATCATTATCTACTTGAGTAAAGGGTCGTCTTGATCTTTTTTATAAGAGCCCTTTATGTGTTGAAAGGTCGTGGTGAGGTCTCCCTGGAACTTTCTTTTCTCTAGGCTGAACATCATCAGGTCACTCAGCCTTTCTTCATAGGAGAAGAATTATTGTGGGGAATTAACTAGGGCTACATACTAAAAGCAAGAAAAGGATCCTGAACATTTCTGAATTTTCCAAAGCTCTCCAACCGTTTCATATCTGAGTAAAGCGATTGATAAACCAGGTGGAAGCTGACCTGTACTGTTTAAAGCTTATATGAACAGAGATTCACTTCAATGAAAAGTAACTAAGACATTTGTTAGAAATTATCTTCACCCTGATTAAGTTAGCTACACTATTTTGGTATACTAGACCCATGGTAATGTAACTATTCTCACCTATACAAACTCTAACTGTTTTAACCATGCATTGTTGTATGTAGTGTGCTATTAGCTGCTCATAAGGAAAGGTGCTCTCTGAGTAAAGTAAAGAATTAAAGATCTGTTTTCATTCAATACAGAAATTTCTGTAGAAGAAGCATCCTTCTTCACAGGTAGAGTTATCTGACGGTAGCTGTCCAGCCTTCTGGGGAATCATAGTCAGGAGACTCCTGGCAGTTACATTTCCTGTAGAGGTGGAAAATTTTAATTTGCTTCTGCCAGGTCACACAGGGTTGGATTCATATAACCTGTCTGTAGCTCTGTACAAGTTCTGCATCACATCTGAGCTAATCATCAAGCTCCCTCTGCACCTACACCCCTCCCCCCCTCAAGATACTCTCATTATAGAAAAAAATCTAACTAGCTTAGAAAAAAATAGCTACATCTTCAAACAGCTGTTGCCTTGCAAGATAAGCTCCACTTTTTATATATTTACAATTACAATACACATTTACAATTTCCACCTTTCCACACATTTACAAACTATCTCATTTCCTCATTTCTTGAGGTAGTAATTAATTAGCAAATGATATCAATTAGCATGCTTCCCATTGGCTCTGGTTCCTCAGCAGATAGAGATGTGAATTTTTCTAAAGTTCACATTTTTAAACTCAGATAAATGCTTGAAAATCTTCTGTAATGTTGACAAATTAAGTATATTTTTAGAGAATGTAATTAGTACATTTAAAACATTTAAAATTAATTTTAAATACAATCAGTCCAGTAACTTTACTGTTCTTCCCAGTTGTTAACTTTCTCCTTTACCCCACTGAAACTTTCTTCCTTTTGTAGTGTCTTTCCTTCTATTTCATATTTATCTCTAGAAATCACAAAACATTATATTCTCATTTAGAGTATACTGTAATCCTGTGAACAAAGGTAGAAACAACTCTAATACTAATAATAAGATGCCAAAATGTGGTATGATTAGAGCATACTAAGCTTCACTACTTTTTAATGGTATAGTCATTATGAGTTTTTGGATACAGGCCATCAAACATTAGCATGATACTAAAAAATCAAATGAGTTTATTAGAAAACAATAAAGTATCAGAATCACTATTAAATAATTGGAGGCTCCAAGTATTTTGCTTCCATAACAACATATGTCCATAAATTTAGGGTTGTAAAAGATGGAGGGGTAATCATTTCATTCTAATCCACTGCCCATAAAATTTTATGCATTTTTATAAGCACTGAACCCTGGTATGAAGTTTAAGGAGGGGAACAGGGGAAAATACGTAAGAATTATAGATGAAGTTGTACAGGAAATCATGTAAGTATCCCTTTTTATAGCTATGTGGAAAGAGCAATTGCGTCCTTATTTATTGCATTAAAGAGCTTTTTCACATAGACATGGAGAAAACATAACTTTGGTTCCTACTCTGGAGTACTGAAGTCATGAATAAATTATGCAGCACATCAATCTACCAGAATAAATGCTGGTACACTGGAACATTACTTATTTGGCAGATGCTGGGGAAAAAAAAAAATAAACAACAACCACTGCTATTTTTCACAAATCTACATAAGGTATGTCCAAATAATAGTCAGTCTAATATACAAGGCTAAATCAAAGCCCTGAAAAACATCTTTGAAAGGACTGAAATTAACTTTTGTAAATTAAGAACAGTAATAAATGGGCAATAGTTAGTGTTGGAAATGGGCAGGCAGTCAGCAGGTGACTGGATTATTGTGTTTTAAGATACTCTGCCTCACCAGATATGACATGGGAAGAGTCCTTGTACACTCATATCCTAGGGATGTGAGAAAATGTAGTTTAATAAAATGTAGTTTAATTTCTTTCCTTCATGATGGGGAGTGTGTTTTCTCCTCGATGTGTTCGCGTACACAGGTGTAAATGCCGTACTTGACACAGATTTTGAATCACCAACCACTTTCATCACTGTTTCATGTTTCAAAAACTCTGATTAAAAAAAAAAAAAAAAGCTGAGTCCCTTTGCTTTGTTAGCAAATCCATCCTGAGCTGAGACATGTTTTGGCAAGTCCAAAATATAACTGCTTCTAATAATACAGACAATAATATACCAGCAGCTCTCAGTGATTATGATTTTCAACAGGCTTCTTACTGCACCTACGAGATTCTTTTGTAATAATTGTTTAATAAATATTTCAGACATGACAGGTATTTCATAAGCTCTTCAGATATACTAATCCAAATCAAATCTTCAAATCTTATTGCAGTAGTTTTGTTATGTAAAAAGATAAGTTATTTGAGCAAAATACTAGACTATCTGGTTGCAAACTAAACACTTTGAGAGACTTTGAAAGCCAGCTATAGAGGAGTAAATCCAGTCTATACCTGCTCCTGTCTGAACTGCTATTCGAGCATCTGGAGAGCAGAATCAGGAAGGTTTTTTTTGGCACCAGGTCCAGTTCATTGAGAGAACATCATCTAATCCAACAGGAGTGCTGTCCTGCAGAGGATAATTTCACACTACTGCCCAATTCAGTCCAAGATCACAGTTCCAAGTATCTGTCAAGTCTCAATTTTTAATGGAGTGAAGGAGTGTTAGGATTGTTCTGCTAGTTGATACCTGGGTAGTACTATGGGAGAGAATGTAAAGAAGCTGAAACAGGCTTTTTTTTTTTCTTCTTTTTTTTTCCTTTTTTTTTTTTTTCTTCCCCCTGTAGCTTCTGCTAAAATCCAGGAAAAGTTTATGCACATTAGACAATGCTTCATTCCTATTACATCTGAATATGTTATTGCAATTATAAATTGAGTTGCTGGTTTTTAGGAGGTTAAAAATAATAACAAACCACTTCAGATGACTTCTAAGTTAGTTTTTCATATGTAAAGACATTCAGTTTTAACACAATTCTTGCTTTGGTTTGGATAATGTTCTCTCTAGTAGGTTTCGGAAAGCTTCAGCTTGTTCAGCAATAACTGAATGAGCTTTTGCCCTAATCTGTGAATTATGTCCATGAGTCCTTCATGTTGAAACAGAGCAGAAGTTAACAAATATTCCTTTGAACCCTCTAGAAAATATATAGAGCTAAAAGAAAAATTAAAAAGATTAAAATTCTTGATCCAGAGTTGGAAACTATGTAGTGTGATTTAATTCAAGATTAGGAGATGGAGGATTGGCTACAGGAAAACCATCTTGTATTCTGTCACTGGTACCTGCTGGTTCTCCATTTTCCCCCTTGTGGACTTCTGAAGTGAAAGCTCTTGGTCCTTACATAAGGAGACCATGGGAAAGCAGAAGGCTGTATGCAGCCCTGATCCATGTGGAAACTGCAGTGCAGATGAGACAGGGAGGCATTGTATAGACGTGCCCATGTCCCTTTCCCATAAATCTCTTCCTTGGCAGTGGTGAGAAGGAACATCTGTTCCTTCAATTTTTACTGTGGAATTTAAATTCTGGATCCAGAAGCAGGCTAAAATCTTTTGAAGCCTATTTGTTTGGAATTGGTGAAAATTAGTCCATGAAAGTCCCACAAATACAGATTACTGTTGTGTCTAATCAGCAAGAGGAGATAACTACATCCTGAACTAGCAGATGCAGAAGCAAATGAATGTGCCTATTTTTATGAACTCAGTTACACACTTGGAATGCTAGTAACAGCATATAGAAGGGTGCAAGACAAGGAGAACAGAAAACTAACTACAGAGCATAAAATCTGTTTTGAATGCACACCTATGGATTTATTTTCCATTTGGTACACTGGTGATTTAAGAAGGTAAATCGTGTTAGAACTATGAGAGAACTCAGGTTAAAGCTCTGCACATAATAGAAATACTAGATCATTATTTGTTGTTAGGCAGTTTTGTTTGTTTGTTTGTTTGTTTGTTTGTTTTCCGAGTGCCACTTGAACAAAAAAATAAAAAATAAACTTATATTTTTCTGAATCCTGCACAAAATTCTGTCTCGATCATAGTTTTGGAGTCTTGCTATTATCCATTAAATACTATAAACAAATACTTATATTTTTCCTCCAAAAACTGTCTTACAGGTAAGCCAAAAGTGAAATACTGATTTATTTTTTTTTTTTTTCTGAAGTCTTACAACCTGAAAAAGTGGGGTTCTTTTCATCTGCAAACTAGTCCACATAAATGTGATGTCCATATAAAACCCTTTTTCGATGAAGACTATTTAAGGGAGATCACATGGAAATAGGAATTGCAGAAAACCATATTTTTGTTTATTCATAAGCTGTTCCTCTGATAGTGCATCTTTGCCTTTCAATGGGCTGGTCTTTGTCCTATATTAGTGCCTTACATGACATATAAATGGACAGATAATGAAATAAATCATAGATATGGATGCAAGAGGTGTTGAATTACGCTTCTTTAATTTAAAGATAAACATCTAACACTGGAAGAATGTACTGTTGTATATTTTTGGTGATTAACAAGAATCTTCCTCATCTAGGGATTAAACTACTGTGACATGAGATTGCTAGACATGAGTGGAGTTAAAAGCTGGCTCAAAATATGGAGTCAGGCACTGTGTGTGCAGGTGCAGACTTCCCATTGGTTCATGAGTTGAGTTCAAGGTAATGGTTTTTATCTGTTGTCTCCATCTCTTTCATGATACCTTCACAGCCCTGCTCAGCGGGAGTACTGGATCTCATTCAGCCTCAGTAGCAGTAGACTACTTACTGCTGAGGACTTTCCCTAGGAAGATTTTAATCTCCCAGCTGTATTTTTTAATTTTATCATGAATAAATCCATTTTTCATTTCCCTCATTTGTGAAAAATTAAAACTCTGTGATTGGTTGAGAGGAGATTAATAAAGTTCCTAAAGCTCATACAGTTACAAGTCTTATAGGCTGATCATTGTATGCTTGTGCACTCTGATCACTGCAGTACATTTGAAGTAGCAGATTGTGCTTTGAAGTAGCAGATTGTGCTTTGATAGAAGGCTGAACTATTCTGTCAATTAAATAAATACCTATGTGAGTATATATATTATATAGAAAAGCCATGTCCTTTGTAACTAATAGTTTTCATTTTAGTTTGGATTGTTTCAGGCAGTCATTATCTAACTGTGCAACTGAAAGCTATTTAATATTTATTTCTGTGATCTTGTGAATGTCACTTTTATTTGTATTTAAAAATAAGTTTATCTCATAGTAGGGAATTTGGAATAGTGAGGAACTGAAAATCAGGAGGCAAAAGTGGGCCGGTATTTAAAAAATAAGAAAAGAACTATTTTGAATAATTTCAAAAATGTTCCTGTTGAGAACATTATGCTGTGCTGGTTGGACAACAGGTTATTCAGGAAATGCTGTGGCTAGTACATGCATGTAGAGAACACAAATGTCTAGCTACTCGCTGTACCATTCATTGCTAAACATTGTATTTATACTTATGGTATTTATGAAAACACTGCTTTTCATAATCATCCACATTTCACCAGGAGTAGAAAGGATCCCATTAGTAGGAGTTAGATATAAAATTTCTCATGCTTTTTAGCATCTGGCACAAAATAGATGTGCTACTGAGAGGAAGAGAAATGCTGTTGGTGTTATGTGTAGACAGCTTAATATATGACAAACATTGAAGGGAATTAAGTGGCAATGACATCCATAATGCTGCAGAGCAGAACTTGGGAGGATGTAGTTTGCTTTGTCATTCTGTAGCATAAGATACATTCTCCATAATATTGATACTTACAGCAGTGTGAAAAACAGAATGTGAGAAAGAGGTTAATACTCTTCCTGAGCCATTATATAAAGTTCATAGCTGGCCTATTTTTAGGCTACCATGTGAGAAGATGTTGGCTGAAAATAGATACAGATCATGTGTCCTTGCAGAATATAGAACATCAGGACATTACATTTCCAAAGAACATAATTTGGACTGGGAGCAGATTCTTCATTCCTCTCACCTTTTGCTTGTAGATTATCACATCAGTTATACAAGCACATGCTTTTACGCAAGTTACATTAACCTCTAAATATTTAACTAAAATTAATTTCAAATATACTTCTATAAGGACACATTATTTTGTTAAAATGTGTGTGTGTGTTTACATTCAAGGCACACATACATACATCTGTAAACATATAAGTACGTTCATATATATATACACATACACACACTTTCAGGCACTTACATACAGCCAAGTGTCTAAAATGTACGTATGAGAAAAGTACTATATAATAATCTATTGCTATCTTTACATAGTATTCTTTAAGTGCATATGTTTTGTGTAACAATATGGTCTTTATGTTTCTCATTGTTATTCTGTGGTATAACTCAGTACATATTTCCTATGCTGCCAGTCTATGGTTATATTACTTTAAAATGGACTGTAATGACAAGGCTTTTAAGGGCTCTCATATGATATAAAATCATTATAGATTAATTTATTCATCAAAATAGAGATTAAAATATAGTCTTAAAATAATTTGAAAATCTTTCTGATTAAGTTATAGGAATGTATTTCTTATGGAAATAATCCTCAGTTTATATTTAATTCATAACATAAGTAATGCACTTACATGCTATTAATGGTTAAATAAATGTAACACTTTGGGCAAGCAGGTGAACTGAAATTGTTTTTAAAAAATAATATTTAACTGTTGTAAAGAGTGTGCCACAGCATGTCCACCTGCTTCCTGTGGCTGCTGATAGTTTCATGCGCAGATGCTAATGGCAGCTCCTGGGAGCCCTGCTGTCATCAGGCTCCCTCACTTCTGCTGTGTGCCTAATCCTGGAAAGAAGGCACAGGCACAAATATTTAAGGCCTTAGTGACTGCATGCAGAGAGCAAGAACGGCATAGGTACTAAATGTGGATGATAGAAGGTTACAGGAGTCTCTCCTGGCTTCTTGGATGTATTATTTGCATAGGCACTTCTTTTCTGTGCTCCCTAGAACAAATATATTCAGTATCTAGAATTGGTGAGGATGTCCTGTGTATCCTTGATCTGTCAAGTCTTGACTATGATTTGTCTCCTAGCTGTTATATGATTCTTTCTTACTGTGATGCCATGCACTCTCTTTTATCTTATGTTACACACTAACTGGAGTGAGTGGCTTGAATACTGGCCTAAAATCACTTCAACATTAATATTCTCTGAAGGACCCATTTTTTTAACTTCTGATTTAGGTTTTTCTTTTGTGTGGTACCTATTCTGCAGCTGATTTCCCCAAATTACATATCTTTTTTCCAAGGCTAATTGACCATTCCAGGGTCTACCATTGCTATGCATGCCTGCCTACTGTATATTTAAAGAGCCTTATACATTACTTTTACTCTACCTGTTATTACTAATGCACATAGACTTGTCCACTCCTGCCAGTTTGCTTTCTCTTTCCTCGACATGATCTACCATCAAATCTGTTCTTCCTGTCATGCTTCCTACTTGTAGTCCTCAGAATTTCTTGCATTCTTCACACCTCCTGTGCCATTTATGCATCTTTTCCCCTGCAGCTATCAGTATTAGCCAACGTGGCACTCTCAAGCAAATTCTAACTTCAGGGCTGTCTGGCTGTCAGTCTGCTGAGTTACTCCCAGAGATTTCATCTTCATTTTTACCACCTGATGCTATCTCTTCAGAAGCCTGCTCTCTGTGTCTCACCCTTTCGTTTGTAGCTGAGCAGCATCCTCATGATTCACTGCAAAATGAGGCTCCAGAATCTCTGCTGTTAGTATTTTTCTACTTCTGCATGGCTTGCACTGCAGCCCCGTGGCCTGAATGTGGGTCATAAGCTCCTTACACTTGTGTCACATGTCTTACAGTGTAACAACACTGAGTCCCTGTGCCTTATCCTGCTCCAGCACTCTTTGCAGTAGTTTCATTTAGAAGGCAAATTCAAATGACTTTATAATTATCTTGACCCTGTTAAAATAGTACAGCAGTGACGATGGCTGATTCAGAATTAGAAAGGTAATGGGCATCCTCCTTATCTTTCTTTTTATATCCTTCTGTTAAATATAGACGTATGCGTACATAGTTGACAATGTAAATATTCTAACATACACAGGCATTCAGGGTTCCATCACATATTTCTCTAATAAATTGAAATAAATCACCTCATTTACAAATGCTCTTTTTCACCATTTGAAGATAACATAGCAATATTTAAATTTCGTGTGTTAAAGTTAGAAGCTGGCTGTTTATGCTATATCATAATGTACATTAGGCCTTCATTGAGTAGTTACAAATAAAATTATGTGCATACAAAAATGTACTTAAAAACTCTGAACATAGTTTCAGTGTGAAAATTTCAAGCTAAGCTAACGGATTTATCTACTAATATCAGTAAGTTTTAATTTAAGCTACTTAATAACTTTATAGAGTGTGGCTTTGAACCAATGGGCTTTTAATTTCATAATAAGAGTAACTGTTAACCTAAGCAATTAACAAGATATCAGTATTTCTGATCCAGACCTCTTGGAGAGCTTCAAAATAACTCAGTGAACAAACCACCACTGCTTTTTAAATAACTGTTTTCCTGGCTGTTGTTGTTACTGTGTTGGCTAGGCTGTATACAGAAGGTGTGGATAAAACAAGTTCTCTTGCAAACTACCTCTTGTCTGACTTATTTGTTCTGGCCATTTGGGTTGTGGTGCACAGGGGACTGGAGAAGGAAAGAGAGGGCAAGAAAGGAGGGATAGGATGGCAGAAGGAATTTCTTGCCTGTTCTGGAGCTCATACCAAATTTGCAGGGGAAGTATTCCTGATATCAGATTTCTGCTCTTGACTAAACAAGAGCAGATCAGAAATAGTCAACACACAGATATATCTCCAGGATGTAACTTTCTATTTCTCCTAAGGCATGTTGAGTTTTTTCTGCCACCAAGTTCAATACTTTGTTTCAATACTTTGTTTTAGCCCTAGGCAGACCCCTGCTAGCTTCAAACACAGATTTTTCCTCTCTGCTTTCATCTACAAGTTATTTTCTTCGAAGTCCTTCTCGCTTTAGTGAGACAAGATGTATTGTTCAGCCATCACATGCTTTTCTGCATTCCAACATATATTTTACATAACAAAATACCCAAATCAACGCATTTTACCTAATAAGTCACACAAATGTAAGTATAGCTCTGGCTGCCTTTGTGAAATTCCACTCTCCATTTTCGCTCTTGCACTGTTCTTCCTTCTTTCTCTTGTACACAGATACTCTTCCTTGCAATCAGGTGAATCAATCACTGTCCTGAGAATAGCAACATACTTTCCAGCACTTTACTAAAACAAAACACTTTTATGCCAGCAATTAAGTGAAATCTCATTGCATTTGGTGAATATAAGAAATACACTTTATTCAGAAGAGCTACATGTAGCATTTGAGCTTCCCGCCCCATCTCCCTTTTTTTAATAATATAGTAGGGAGAAAAAAAAAAAAAAAAAGTAGCTGCCACACAGATCACATACAAGGTCAATTACAATTCATTAGTGTTAGCAAAGTGGCATCACTGTATGTTCAGTACAAAAATACAAGGATTAATATGGTTTCCAGAATCATCAGGTTACCAAATGGAAAAAGGGACTGGAAAAGCAACACTATAATAAGTATTAACCTGTAAGCAAGCAGACTAGGAAGAGTTTTGTAATTATTAACAACAACAAAACTTTCTCCTGTTTCTTAATCATTATTTTAGAAGGATTTGAGGTTTGCGTCATTCATTTGTACAAGAAATGTAATGAGTAATTTACACCACTCTTCCAAGTGGTAACACAAGTTCCTGTTATAGAAAAATACAGATAGGATTTTATAAACTTCACATCTCTTGGAATTCTCTTTTCTGTCACAATTTGACAATACATATGTTTAAATCTGTAGGCTCACTGACATAATAGGACAACTTAAATATTTAAAATGCCTTACTGAGCTAGGACTTTGGTCTTAAATGCCACCTGCCCAATATATTGGACATATTTTAGTAAATATTATAGTATTAGTGAGTATAACACACAAAGAGACATGAATGAGTATGAAGAGATTTGGTTATTCTTGGACAGAAAACTGAAATATTAATTGTTAAATACATTTGTAAATTTCAGTTTATTTAGTCAATTAATAAAAGGGAACAGTCTCTATAGCAACTGCTGTTATTGTACAGCATTAATTTTATATTACCTTCTGTAATGAACTGAGGGTTATTTTCCTCTAGAAGCACTCAGGAAATTTTTTCAGCAATTGTCACTCTTAGCACTACAAATGGTGAGGGAAAAAGCCTTCAAGAACTAGGAGCTGGTCAACTGGATCAAACTTTATATACTTATCTCAGTACTTATCAGGACTTTCCAGGCTTTTAAAGTTAGACCAGCTATCTCACAACTACAGATTACCTTAAAACATTGCTGTATCTCTGTTCTCCTTTCGATGTATTGCACCCAGCTGGAAACCAAAATTAAAAGGCATAGAACATTTCAGAACACTGAAGAAGATTACAGCTAAATTCACTTAAAAAGTAAGTCAGTTTAGGAATGAATGGACTGTTTAGTGAATGAAAGGATAGAGAGAGAACATCTTTCTTCTCTCTTTCCTTCTTTCTTTTACTCGTCTTTAATCTTTTCAATATAATAGAAGATCTAGAGAAGAAAAGCATGAGACGCACAGAATTGGTCTCCCTTAAGTTCAATTAAATCAATTAACAAGCTGGGAAAAAAAGATGGATAACTTTCACCAAACTGATTTTATTGGGGGTTTTGTTGAACCAGATACTCTCAAAAGGATTATCCTGTCTGCATTTGAATTTAATATAATAATAATTCTGAGGCGTAAAAAATGCATACAAGGAGCTGAGTAAAAAAAAAACAAAACAAAGCAACAAGGTAATGATAGAAAAGTATGCAGAAAGCCAACATTTAATCAAAGAAGCCAAGAAAATATAATTGGTCAAACCTATATCCCCGTTGTTTGCAAATGCATAAAAAAGATTGCTTTCTCAGGAGACAGCAATACTAGCTACCATATGCACTTTTTAAGGCTGGCTTATCTTAAAATGAGGTGAACAGAGCCAGACAGGAAAAAAGAAAAAGAAAAAAAGAAAAAAAAAAAGCACCTGCACCTGCTTCAACTCAGTCCTGGCAGATCCAAGCAGGGGATTTCATTCAATGTTTGGCTGGAAAGCATATTTATTTCTCTCTTCCTTTGGCCTGCCTAAAGCTCATCTTACAGCTGGTTGGGAAAACAAAAAAACAAACAACAAAAAAAAAAATGCGTCTGCACAACCTGTATACAGGTATGTTGGAGGTCTTGGGGATCTGAGGGGTTTGGAAATTGCAGGTTGTCCAGTGGTTTTCAAGGTAACCAAGATCATCTTGATTGTCTTTGCCCTGGAGATCAGAGGGTTTTTTTTTCAGTTTTTGTGCTTTGTGTATATGTCAAACATGTAGGTTACCTCAGATCAGAGCATTCTCGGTCTTCTATAATATATAGCCACAGGGGCTGGAGAGCAAGGTTTTCCAGAGCTCACACACCCTTAATATCCAGCTATGTTAACAGAATGGCAGGATATCAAAGTCCTGAAGAAAAAAAGAATTGTGTGTCTCAGTGTAGCTCTAGCCATAAATGACAGTGTCCAAATTTACCCCAAGAGTAAAATTTAAGCAGGGTCTCTGTGGTAAGATTGCCTATTGTTCCAGTCTGCAAAGACAAGTTTTATGTCAGACCTCAACTGGGTCATGAGTGAAGCACTAGGCCTGTATTTCCTTGCACAGAATGCTAGACAAGGATGAGTGTAATTGAAAAATGGAAAGTGGAATGGAGTGGAATGGAGTAGAATGGAATAATGGAGTAGAATGGAGTAGAACAGAAATCCCAATCTAACACAAAAAATGTACATAGTTATTTTCACTTATATGGAAGCCTCTGAGCAAAATTTATTTTTCAGGGAAGCCCCTCTATATAAGTAATTAACCACAATGTGTCAAAGCAATTTGAACAATTTCAGGTATAACAGAAATAAAGAATGTTGCATCCCATTGTCACAGGTAGATTTTCTGACATTTAACATGTTGTGAGCTAACTATGTGACTAATAATGTAGTCATTCCCTCAGTGGGGTACCAATTCTATTCATCCTTATTGCCTGCTGTCATAAAACGTGTGAGAATTTAATGTCTGTTAGATGCCTCCTTTCTGCCAAAGTTGAATATAATTGACCAACAGGTTAAAAAAATTATAGGCAATTATGAACACATACAGAATAAGACTTCTTAAGACCCAGCTTACATATTTACAACATCCTAATATAGCCCCAAATCCCTAAGCATCATGCTTTTCCCATAGTTCTCCCTCAATCACTTGCTCAGTAATTTTCTTCATGTGAGAAAGAGAAAATAGCTTTCTCAGTATGGTGACTTTTTCCTTTCCATGGTGGGGAAATTAGGACTGCTTTTGTTTCTTACTCTTTTAAAGCAGAGTATAAAAGAGAGATATTCAGAAGAAAAAATTAGATTGTTAAAGCTGTACACTAGATTTTTACGATAGTGTGTAAAACTGACCTAATGAAACTAAGCAATACTTCAGTGTAGCCATAGAAAGACTTCAGCGGCCTCCACATAGGAAAGACACAGTTTGTGGATGGAAAGGAAAAAGCAAACAACCTTTCAGACATAAAAGTTTTGACATAAAAGAACTTTATTTATTTATTTATTTTAGCAACAGCTTTTCCCAGTCAGTCTAACTAAAAGCACTGCCTCTATCTAAAAAGTCTTTAGAAGTCTTCTCCTGGCAAAACATCCTAAAAATTCTACCTGATACCATCAGAGAAGTAGGCCACCATTGTGTCCCATTCACAGCTAGGACATTTCCATAGCAGCCTCTCTAAATGTGACATCTCAAGATGCATTGGACCAATTGCACAGAAATATTGAACCCAAGCAAATGATAATATCTGATGACTTAATATGAGTTTCAAAAACTGTCCAGGAGGGCCAGGACAAGTAATAAGACTACTACAACATAAAGCAGCAGGAGCCAGTGCAATTACCTAAGCAATCTCTAATATAAAGCAGACCATTGCACCTCAAATTTAGTTCTTTTGTAACAGAGACCAATACCTGAATGAGATCAACACTTGCTCCATGTGCGTCTGAAGCACTCTTCCCCTTTAACCACGTTAGCCACATAAAATGTTCTTAAACTTTTCCTAAAGTTTCATTTGTTATTTTCTTGGCATGGAGAAAACATAAAAGAGAAAACAATTATTCTTTCTTCTAATAAAGATATATTGTGGAGTATAATCTGGTTCCAATCTGGCTCCAAAGAAATAAATCAAAAATGTGTGAAAGATTTTTATGGCTTTTTTTTTTTTCTTAGTTACCTTTGTTTTAAAACACAGCATTGTTTCTCTTGATGCCTTCTGAATTACTTAAGATGCTTTCATAATCTTTACTGTTTCTTTCCAAGATGATATTTGAAGTAATATACAAGAATCTGAAATTACAGCACGGCCTGTGATTAAGGCTCACAGAAATGTATTTTACTTGTTCTGAATGATCTCATATTTAAATAAAAGAACACTTTACAGAAAAACAAAGCACTTAAAAATGACATATTTCTTTCTTCCTCAGTAATTTTCCACTTTCTAACATCTTAAATAAGGAAAGTTGGTACTTTAGCATAAACTTTCACAGAGAACTAATCAACAAAATGAATGCATTACTAGGATGTAAGAGCTGAAATTACCACAGCAGGGTGGTTTTGTAGCTATGTTGGTACCTTCATTAGGCAACTCAGACTGAGCAGATAAGCTGTCTGTATGCATGGATATATACAGATATAGATTATATATCAAGAGAGAAATGTGTGCAGGAGATGGAGCCATAAGAGGAAATGAGTTTCCAAAGGTGAAAATCCTGCAAGGGGGTCTTTTGCTGTGTGTCCCAAGAAGAAATGAAATCATTTCCTATTAGGCTTGGTTGGCTCTGTTCAGAAGACCCATGTAGTCCTTAATTCTCCCCTCTGTCTATATCAACTCATGAATCTATGAAGGTACATTACTTAACACTTTTCTTCTTTTTTCTATATATCACAGAATTACAGAATGGTTAAGGTTGGAATGGACCTCTGGAGGTCATGTGGTCCAATCCCTCTGCTTAAACTGGGATACCTTGGGCAGGCTGCCCAGAAACACATCCAGACGGCTTTTCAATATTTGCAGTATTCCACAACCTCTCTGGGCAACCTATGCCAGGGCTCCATCACCCACCCAGTGAAGAAGGGCTTCCTGATATTTATACAGATCCTTTTGTGTTCCAGTTTGTGCCCATTTCTTCTTGTCCTGACACTGAGCACCACTGAAAAGAACATGGCTCCATCCTCTTTGCACCCTCTGTTCAGCTCTGTTCAGATATTGATGAAATCCCCTTTGAGCCTGTTCTCTACACTGAGCAGTCCCAACTCTCTCAGCCTCTCCTAATAGGAGAAATGCTCCAGTCCCTCAGTTATCTTGGTAGCCCTCCATTGGACTCTTTCCAGAGTGTCTAGCTCTATCTTGCACTGGGGAGTCCAGAAGTGGACACAATACTCCAGGTGTGACCCCACCAAAGCTCAGTAGATTGGAAGGGTCATCCCTCTTGACCTGCTGCTGGTACTCTGCCTAATGCAGCCAAAAATACCATTAACCTTCTTAGCAGCAAGGGCTCATTGTTGACTTATATTCAACTTGGTGTCCACCAGGACCCCCCTTTTCTGCAGAGCCACTTTTCACCAATGTGGTCCTCAGCATGTACTGGTGCCTTGAGCTTTTACATTGGGACAGTGTAAAAGGCCTTACTGAAGTCCAGGAAGACAATATCCACTGTTTCCCTCTCATCCATCAGGCTGGTCACTTCATTATAAAAGCTTGTCAGGTTGGTCAGGCATGACTTCACTTCTTCGAACCTATGTTGACTACTTCAGATGATTTTCTTCTCCTTTATGTGCCTGGAAATGGTTTCCAGGATTAGCCGTTCCATTACCTTCCCAGAGACTGAGGTGAGGCTAAGAGTCCTGTAGTTCCCTGGGTCATTCTTCCTGACCTTTGTGGAGATACGAGTGACATTTGCTTTCCTCCAGTCTTCAGGCACTTCTCTCAGTTACCACAGTTGAACAAAGATTAGAGCATGGCACCACAATCATATCTGCCAGCTCCCTCAGCACTCATGAGTGCATTCCATCAGGGCCAATGGACTTGTGAATGTCCACTTTGCTTAAGTATTCCCTGACCTGATCCTCTTCCAGATACATCTTTGCTGGCCTGGTCTCTGGAACCTGGGATTTCTGAAGGTCAGTCTTGCTGTTAAAGACTGAGCCAAAGAATTCATTCAGTACCCCAGCCTTCCCACTGTCCCAGGTAACCAGGTCTCCTGTTTCCTTCAGGAGAGGGCCCCCATTTTCCCTAGTCTTCCTTTTGCCACTGAAGTACTTGTAGATGCCCTTCTCTCACTTTTTCAGGATTTTCAGTTTCTTTTTCAAAATCGACCTTCCAGACTCCTTTTTTTTTCCCTTTCTTCCAGATCCTTTGTGTTTCTTCCTTTTGTTTTACTCTTGTTCTCTCTTTCCTAGTACTGTTCCACCTAGTTCTGTTTCTTTCTTTCTGATAATGACCATAGTCAGACTTTTCACTCTCCCAGCCCCTTCTGTGCTTCACTACTCCCACCATCTTCTGTATCATTTCAAGTCATTTTTTGCTTTATTTAATAATTTCCTTTCTCTATCTCCCAAACGTGCAAGACAGAGCTATTCTCTTTCAGAAACAGAAAACAAGTGGCAAGTCTACTGAAATGTCCCTGAATAAAGCAAGAAAAGCAATAGTTATTTCCAGCTTTCTAGCATCAGCCAAGACTGCAGTATGGCAGTTTCATACAGAGCAGAGAATGTAGTCTGGGACTCCTCACGTGATGCCACCATACTGTGAGCACTGGGAGCAGAGAATAACTTGCACTTGCCAGGGAAGCAGAGACTGCAGCTTTACTGAGAAATGAGGCTCCTTATTACTTACTTAGATGAAAAGAACAGGCTTTTCCTTATTCCTTGGAAAGACATTCTGCTTGGATCTTTTTTTTTTTCTTTTTTTTTTTCCCAATATTTATTATATAATACAGCATATACTTGAACAGGTGGTCTGGGATTACTCCTTATGATGTAATGACTCAGCAGGATTCACTGATATTGAATGCCAGTGACATCTGTCTGGTAGTTTACACCTTGCAGTGCTGTTACTTGATATTTTCAGATTTAAACAATCAACACCTTACATCTAATTTTCCAGGTGCTTTTACAAGCACAACTATTTTTTTAAATTACATTTTTTTTTAATCTCTGATTTTGATGTTTTTTGAGTAGATAGTGTGGTTTATGATTAGTCATGGAGCCCATACATGGTGCAGTGCTTCAAGTGTGTTAAAGCACTCATAAGAAGGGGAGCTATGGCAAACAGAGAGAGTAAAGAGAGAGGTAGTACAGTGAAAAGTGAAAGGGGATTGTTGTTCTATTTCCATTGCTCATAAATAATTCTCAGATGGAATGTTATTAGTGGAATCATATCCCCACTGAATTCAGTTGGGGTTTAGTGATTGACTTCAAAGATGTGGCATCTTACTCTTCATTCGCTCTATCTTAAACCCAGTAATTCTGGAATTAAATCTGTATGAAATGTTAATTATATAATTTGTATATGTCCTTGACGCATTCCAGAAGAAAAAAAAAAGTATAAAAGGAATATTTAGTGTGTGTCTAAGTATAGAGAAGTGATGCTATTGAGATGGAGGTTAAAGAGAATCACTGTACTGCTCCTTGTAGTGTTCATTTTTTTTTTTCTCAGATTCTTCTATTTCTAATTTGCCATTATATAATGACACTTTCTCATGGGATTGTCAGAAGTCTATCCTAGGAATAGCATGAGGAAGTAACTTTTCCCTGTTTTTGTTTGTTTGTTTGTTTTTTCCTATTTCTTTCTTTTTTTTTTCTTTAATGAAAAGTAAGATATTGCTGGAGATAACAACTTTATTTATTCCCAGTATCTGGTGAGAATTTTTGCTTCACAGTATTTTTCCAAGTTCCACTGGATTTATTCTGAAAGGATGTAATTTCTTTGGTAAATGTGGTTGTTTCTTTACTCTGTGATCATGCCCATGCCTCTTAGCTGCCTCAGCAACCATTCAAAGTGAGATCCCCATCTCCTTCCCAGATGCAAGATGATTTGAAGATCCTGCTATGGTTTTGATTCTTATACTATGGAAAAAGCTGAACTTTTCCATCGTGTCTACAAGCAGGATATCAAAAGATCGGGGTGAGAGGAAATTTTGTCTGTACTTGGACAAGAATATCTGAGCTTGCTGCCCAGGGGGCAGGCTTCCATGTGAGATGGAAGTATGAAGTAGCAGATGCTTGGAAGATTGAAAGAGCAACAAGAGTTGAGTCAAGGATGAGAGCACTGGCAGGTCTCCTTACATCAGTCATGAAGGCTTTGCTTGGTGTTAAGAAATGCTAGGGGTTCTCCATTGACATGCAATATTTAGCTTTCCAAAGCAAAGGTGACCTCTGGTTGTGTGCTTATTTTATTTCTTCTCTGTGCATTTGTGTATGGATAATTATACATGCTCTTCCTGTCATGTCTAGGTTGCTAATTCAGTAGTTGCCTGCCTAAGCCCTTCTTCACATGTGGTACTGATTAGTCATAGTTCAATACACTGTTTAAATCTGTATAACTGACTGTGTTCATTTTCCTAAGACAAATAAGGCTTGCAAAAAATAGCTTGAAATTTTATGAGGAATTATCTGGGTTTTGATTTAAAGCAAGTAGGACACATAGCTTTTTGATACGTTCTCGTGTAGAAGTGCTCATTGTTGGCTCTGTAAATATAAACATTCTTGGTGGGAAACAGCCCACCACAGGCGTGTAGTAGTCTTAGGGAAATAGTAGCACTTTCCACATTTAAAGGGTCTGTTGTATATGCATTTTTTTGAACAGTAGAAGTGTATGCCTCTCTGTTTATAAGATGAATTAAATTATAGGGAAGAAATTTTATTATTGATTTCAGCTACCTCTTCAGCTAACTGTAGTGTGCATCTATTACTACCAGTACAGTTCTTAAAATCAGAGAGATATTACTGGTGTAATATTGGCGAATACAGGGCTAAACTTTTGGTTGCATAACGTTATCACTTAATAAAGTTATTTCAGCAGCTAATTTTGTTGCCAGTCTTGTTGTGTAATTCCTATATAAGTTTTATCTTTCTACCCTATCTTTTCCCACTTAAAAGTCAAGGAAGATATCATGCGAAAATCACTTGAAGACAACATTTGTAATAAAGAGTAATACAAATTGGTACTGCACTATTGTTTCCATCACTTCACTAGAAATAGATGAAAATGTAATGAAAAGATTAAAAATTAGACATAGTAAGAAAAACAGAAGTGTCCAATAAGACCATAAAAAAAGTTTTTTAATGAAGAAAACATAGTTTTTTTCAATACCCATTATGATGAATATATTTGCTCATTGTTTTTATCATTATGTTTCCTTTCCATTTAGGAGATTGTCAACTTCAATTGTCGGAAGCTGGTTGCTACAATGCCTCTTTTTGCAAATGCAGACCCAAATTTTGTGACTGCCATGCTAAGCAAACTGCGATTTGAGGTGTTCCAACCTGGAGATTATATTATCCGAGAAGGGGCTGTAGGTAAAAAGATGTATTTCATTCAGCATGGTGTTGCTGGTGTCATCACCAAATCCAACAAGGAGCTGAAGTTGACAGATGGCTCTTACTTTGGAGGTGAGTAGGACAAAAATTAATGATAATATCGGAGTGAATGTACTAGCATCAAACATATTTGATATCAGACATATAGAGACATCAGAATAAGTCTATCGAGTATCTTTTGCCTAGACAATTCCAGTTTCAGGGAAGTGCACGCAAAGTATTCCTGAATAATACATTCATATTCTGATTACTGTTGCCAGGATAGCTACTGAAGATACAGAATGACCTTCCTGAATTTGAAGTGACTTTGAATGAAGAGCACTGTTATTTAATAGACAGTACTTCAATGAAGATATAATAATTTGCATAGTAATTTTCTAGATATTTAAAGGTAAAATAACAGGATTCATCTTCTTTAAAAGGGGATAGAAAATTTTAGTCATAAATGTAAAGTATTTCTAAAAGGTAAAAATCACTGTAAAAAACGGAAAAATAGACAGTTGATAAATGATCATTATTATTATGAGATTTTGCTGTCCTTCATGAATATTTCAGGCTGTTATTAGTGCTTTTTCACTGAATTTCAGCATGCAATATTGATTAGCCTTCCAGTATAAAATATGAGAAACTGGACTTCCTGTTTGACTAGATAGATGTCTAACAGATGCATATTAATAAAAAACAGACATGAATTTTAATCCAAGTTAAATTCATTTGGTAATCCTAATGAAAAATAGATATTCATTTAAATGAAGGCATCTGAATATTTCTATTTGGATGAAAGCATTTTTTTAACATATACTAATCAATCAGTATGAAGATTTTGTTCCTAGTGGCTTTAGATTTTCTTTGTATAATAAAATAGGTGTCTGTTTCTTAGAGTAGAGAAAAGTCTGGTTTCCAGAAGCTGATTGAACATTTGTGTATGCCACTGTTGCCCATGACCATTACAGTTAGTTGGTTATTGTATTAAATTTCTGATGAATCCCATGAATCATCTGGGAACTGAGTCAAAAACCTTTCAGAAAATGTTGAATTGAAAGCCTAATCAGTGGCATTTAGCTGGTATACAGAAGTGGAAAGCTTAGAAAAGTGAATTGTGCTCTGTGTTTGAATTGGGCTGCAGAATTACTTAACTAATCCCATTTTAGAATAATATGCTAAAGCATCTCCTACTGATGGGGCCAGCAGGCTGTGTCACCCTGCAGTACCCATTGCAAGGTGATTTGTACCAGTATTTGTGGAAGCATTTCAGTAAAGCAGTTCTGTGCTTATCCCGTGGGCTTAAACCATAAATGTCAAAGACAGGAGATTAAGGAGAAAGAAAAGGTAAATGCTGAGTGAGGATGAAGAAACCGAGCAACCTTGGTCTTGGTCTTCTCTATGCTTAGCAGTGCCCCAGTTTATGAAAATGAGTTTGCAAGAGCCTGTGTGCTGAATCTGACCATAATACTCTTCTGAACCAGCAGAGGATCAGAAGAGATTGCACATGGAAGTATTTTACATAACTGTCAGCCTGTTGTTGCAGTTCAAATGACTCTTTAGCTCATCCTGTTCATCCTCTACCCTTCTTAGCAGGAATGCAGACAAAAAATAAGCTGTTTGCACTATCTGAACACCTCAAGAACTTGTTACACTGCATAACAAAGCACAGGTAGGATGAGGCAAGGGGTAAAAAAATGGGGGCAAGTGCATCTGAACCCTAACAGCTGCTGGGACAAATGTGAAATAATAGCTGCTGGTGGATAGACCGAGGAGACTCGAGGACAGGAGACTTGGAGAGGAGAGGAGAGGAGAGGAGAGGAGAGGAGAGGAGAGGAGAGGAGAGGAGAGGAGAGGAGAGGAGAGGAGAGGAGAGGAGAGGAGAGGAGAGGAGAGGAGAGGAGAGGAGAGGAGAGGAGAGGAGAGGAGAGGAGAGGGAAAGGGAAAAAGGACCTGGGAAAAGTCTCATTTATGATCACTTATTTTCATCCCACCTATCTACTCCAAGCCCTAGTATTAATACGAAAGTAATGTGGGGTACTGTCCCTATCCCTTGTATTTGTATCCCTGTACCCTTCCCACCACCATACTTCTGATGGAATATACCAAACATGCATAAGGGAATAAGTGAGAAATACTCACCCATCTGCACTGTCAGTTCTGCAGTCAACCAGGCAACATACCAACAAACAAACCAACAAACAACAACAACAACAAAATGTTGTCACATTATTGGAATATCAAAGTAGATAGAAAATATATTCAGAAAAAAAGTGTGGTTTGAGGTTGACTTTGTTCTTTCATACCTTTCAGTAATGACCACTGAGGGAATGTTTTAAAGAAACTGCCATAAATTATTTCTCGAACAGATGCAGATGAGTGGAAAGACTGTTTCATAAAGATTCAGGACAATCAATTCTATTTGTCTTTTCCTAGCATTTAATAAAAATAGTAATTTTATTTCTTGGCTGTCCTTAGAATTCCTGAGCTCACATGGTGCGTTTGTGTGTGTTTTTAGAGAAGGGAAAGGAATATGACAACGAGGAATGCATTAAAGTAATTTGCATATATTGCTCAGTTATATGATCATTTCTATGTCAGTGAAATGATGTAAGCTGTGGTTATGAGTGCAGAATTTCAGGGGCTTTAGTACTGCATTTTTACCTGGTTTAATGGAATTCTCCATGACGATATACTGTTATTCTAAATAGACTGATAGTCATTATTCCTAAATATCTGTGGATTTTCAGTGTCTTCCAGTGCTTTTTTCCCGTTTGTTAAAATAACTTTCTATTCCCCATTATTGGAGATAGGATTACTGCTTCTTTCACCAAAGCAGTAAATATGTCTTTTCTCTTTCTAAATAAAAGAGAATGGAACTTCTCCCACTGAGACTGACACAGTTTTCATATAAGGGTAAACAAGGTTGTCCTCAATGGAAATTATAGTTGTCTCCTTCTAGCTGCTTATAGAGAATGGGAAGTGACAGTAAGACATGAATGAAAATGGTCAGAAGAGAGTGGATGATCAGAAGGAGGTGAGCTACGTTAACAAATAGGATGAAAACATGGTGGAGGTCAGAAGAATCTGGGGAGCCAGACAGAGAAGACTTTGTGGGTAGGAGTCAGGTAGTGAGGGGTGTAGAGAAATGCAAAGAGAATACTTAGAAAGTGTGAGTTCATGGGAACATCATGGCCATGAGATTGGTAGGTAAGGGGCATGATGATGTTTGAACGAGACTGAAGCATTTTTCAGAAGCTGGACAGACAGCAGGAAGGTATTCACACCTATCCCTTTTGAACAGCAAGTAGGGAAGCCTGACTGCATATGTGTTTGCAACTAAATTCAATTTGAGATGAACACATTTGCATTCAGTCTTCCTGGAATGGAGAATAATAATCAGGAGGCAGTTGAAAAAGGCAAGCGATATTATTTTGAAGATGTTGTGATTGCTACATTTTTTAAACTTTTTTTTAAAACTTTTTTTTTGTGGGGGGGGGGGCAGGGAGGGGTGCATCTAGTCCATGGTTTTGAATATCTACAGTTTGTAATACTGAAGACATAAATTATTTGTCAAGTACACAGCAAAGGAATGAGAGACCTCCCTAACTTTTTTTTTCTTTTTTTTTTTTTTTTTGTCTCAGTATGTACTTGTGTTTCTCTCTTATTTAACACCTCAATATTTCAGCCCTACTTATGATATAATCCCTGTAGTAAATGGTATGGAGGAAACTGCTGGTTTCAGACCTACTGAACCTTTTATTCTGAGTATTAGATGATTGTATTAGAATTTGCTCAAAGACCTTTTTGTGCTAGGAGGAGTTATGGGACAGATTGTGCATTTCTTCCTCACTAGACACATAAAGGTGCTAAAAAGTAAAGATATTTAAATGTTTACAGATGAGGTACAAGAACATGAGTCATTTACTTATAGAGAAGTATAGTTCATCATTTACTGAGGCTTTACAGAGCAGAAATAATATTTTAATGTATCTAATGAGCCTAATACTAATCTAATTTACATTAAAACAATGTATGTAGGCATAAACTGGTGTAATAGCCCTGGTACAAGTGAATTCTGATTTTTGCTGGAGTAAATGATATCACAGTCACTCCATAATAGTGTTATATGTTGATATTATAAAGGTCTCATGATTAATAACAACAAACCTGCAGGAGTATGGTAAACTAAATGGAAGTTTGTTACAGTACAAGAGCTACTTTCCAACAGTTGACTTCCTTCTTCTTGGTTGGTTCTGCATGTGAATCTTAAGGCTTTTTTAGCCATCACAATAAGATCTGTCTCTGACAGATCTCCTTACCTCCTGGAAGAGAAAAAATATAAATATAAATAAATAAATAAATAAATAAATATATAAAACCTTTTTCTCCCTGGTATCTTGAGACCCTTCACTTCTCTGCATATCCCTAGCCCCAGCCATGGAGTCTGCTGGTGTTCACTGACAGTCTGGTATGGACTGCAGGCTTCTGTATGGGAAGCAAAGACAAAAAGGAACATTTTGCCATTTTATAATTCAGAATATTCCCCCTCCATACATAAAGGTTAAAGTTGTCCCACAGCTACTGCAAAGCATGTTGATGAGCAGGAATTTCAAGATGTCCCATTCCCCTCCAGATGCCCACTCCAATGCAATCAGAGCAGATACTCTGGGCATGCAGTCCTGATCCACCTAAGCATGTGCTGAACCTCATTTTGCTTAAATGGTGTGCTAGATTGGAACTCACATGCCTACAAAGAGTGAAAAATAGGAATAAATCCAACACTACTCAACTACTGATACTCAGCAGAACTATCTGAAAGAGGATTTCTGGGAACACGTTCAGAACTCTGCTGTTACTTAATTTGCTTGCTTGCTGGTGGATAAAGAACTGATTACTCACTGTGGTCCCATCCTGCTCTTGCTGAAGTCACTGGCAACATTCTGCTCAACCTCAAAGGACAAAAGATAAGCCTTGTGTTCCTGCTATCTTTTCTTTCCTCCATCTGTTTTCCCACCTGTGTTTATACAGGCTTTCCTTCATTCAGCAACCGAGACGTATGCTCCAGGAAATTATAAACCCGTTTTTCTGTTTTTAACAGATACTGTGTTAAAGCTTAAGGAATGTTGACATTGCTAGGGAAATCCAAACTGAGTCTGTAGGATGTGTAGGTATATATTTATGAATTATGTTAGTTTGGGCGTCCCCATGGAGGTTCTCACTGTGTTTGCAGTTGGAAGGAGTTTCCTAATTCCAGTAGGCAGGTGTGCAATAATTCATGCTACCCAATTTGGGATGTGTCTGTTCTGTTGTGGTCCCTCTCCACACTGTTTTTTCTGTTTTGCTTTATTTTGTTTTATCCATCACTGAGGACCCCAGTGGTATTATACCACTTAGAGTAATCAATAAGTCAATTTGTAGACTAGAACTCATATTGCTTTAAAAGATTTTTCTTTTCTATGAGCTTCCAGATATGTTGAACATGATGAAATACACAAGATTTTCTAAAACTACATTTATGATGCATGTTGATTTATGATACCTGATACATGTATGAGAGTTGTTGTGTGTGAATTTCAATATATAATGATCTACCTCTTGCAATGTAATAAGAGACAAATACATGTTTTATTTTATTTATTCAATGTCAGATATAAATAACTGCCAGATAGCAGTAATTTTAGCAAAATTACATATAAAGCAGATTTTCATCCTCGTCTTCACAGAATTTGGAGACATCTTCAGGCATTGTTTCTTTTTTTTTTTTTTTTCCAGTTCTATAACACTCATACGTCCATGTAGTTTATGGTATACTTTATAGTTTTAAAATATTTTATTTTGCTTCAGTTGTTTAATACTGTTTTAACAGTTATCCTTCCACACTTTAAATTGTTATCAATAGTATCTTGCATTTGCTTCAGCTACCAGAATTCCAATTAGACAGAACTACTTTGACCTACCTTTTATTTATGGACCTTTTCCCCATTTCAGAACAGCAACTGTCAGTATATTTTAGACCAGTGCAGTGGAAAATAATACCGTGGGAAATGTTGAGTCACTTTAGATTATATTTTGTCGCTTTCTTTCTGGGTACACTCTAGGTACCTCCTTTTGATAGGCTACTTTGGATTTGCAGAATAGTATTAATTATGGATAGAGAAAATGTTGTTAAAGTGCCTGACTGCTCGCTGCTTTATATCTTCTAATTTATAACTGGACAATATGATATGATACAGTTTTACATTTTGCAAAAATACTGCATATGGCTACTCATTATTCAAGGTAATGGTGAATTTAGTCCCAGTATTCATACGCCAATCTAGCACTGCACCAAAATACATAATGAATTATAAGTAGCCTCCCTGAGGTGCAATTATTCATATTCTTAATGGCAAGTACACAATTAAATGCTTGAAGGGAGTCCAGATCTCCATACCAACTCATTCATAAAACACTTTTCAGGTGAACAATATAGACCATTTTTCTAACAGCACTGCTTGCAAGAGGCCATAAAAACGAAATGTCCTTTTTGGCACAGACTAGTCTGCCATTTTGAGGATGTTTTCCTCATGGTATAACATAACTCCTTGTGCTATGTTGTTCTTTTGACGCTGCATTTTATGTAGAAAATGCTATGCAGACAGAAGAGCTTCTCTCTATTTGGACAGAATGTTATTTTTAAGTGTATGGGACTTTTTAAGGAAGTTAGAAAGAAAATGAATTACTCTGCAACCCTGTAAGGTAGAATCGTATTTGGGTTTAGGATTTTTATTAATTATCAGTAACTAGGATGTATATTTAACAATATCATTAATAATAATGCTAATAATAATCCCCACTATCTAAACAACATAGTCTTGAACCTATATGATAGTTCTAATTCTTCAAATTCATTAATAGTGTAACTAATTTTTAATTTTTAATCATTCTATTATTCTATTTTTTTCTGATTTCAGTCATTCTATAATTCTATGATAATTTTTAATTTAGTCCGTATAAGCAAGAGAACTAGCATACCCAAAATGCCACATCAGCATGCCTTGCAAATCTGAGGTGACAAACAGATAAACCAGATGATAATTTTGCAAGTACTTCACAGTAGAATTTAACTCAAATATTTGAGTGTAGGTTAAATATTTAATCTAAATATTTAATTCAGAACTGAGACTCTGATAATTTATTTAATAATTTAATAGGAGGAGAAAAAAAAAAGAAGTACAATATTTTTACATTCCACTTAAGTTCAATTTGAACTGCTTAATTTGCAACTGTTATTTTTTGCTCAAGATGGCAAGAGCATAACACTGAATACAAAAGGATTTGTTTCTTTATTTATTTATTTATTATTTATTTTAAGAGGGAACAGGCCTCCATCCAAACAAGAGTCATTTCTGGACTTTGACCTAGCCAGTATGAAAATTGAATTTGGACTCAGGCACATTATCTTGATATTGTTGTCCTATTTGTTTTCAAATTGGAAATAAAATGAATATCAGCCAAATTATGAGCTTTTAAAAGATAATTACTAGCATATCATAGTCTCTCTTGGTATAAAAAACACTTTGCTATAGTACAGTAGGAATATGTGGATATTCTCTTATGAATAACATTGAAGACAAAGTAAAGGCTTGCATTTCCATTTTATGTAACAATCCTAAGCTTCTTTTCTATCAAACAGCTTTCTCAGAAGACTTTGAGTTACGAAGAGAAAATAGGCAGGATGTAAAAAATGCTGCCTGAGTTTGCTTTATTCAGGAACCTTAGCCACAGCTATTTGCAGTAATTTCAGATAGAAAAAAATAAAAGGTAAGGGTGGGACATAAAATAGCTGTCCAGGCAGATAATATGCCATTTTTTGTGAAGGTTGTTATATTCTAACCCTGTATATTTGGCTGTCCTTTTTGATGTAAAAGTAATTATGACTAACAACCTTTCTGAAAAGAATTAAATTGTTCTGCCAATCTATATTAAGCATATAACATTGAAATAGGCTTAGTAGTATATCAGTATTTGTTACAGGAAGTATGAGGACTTACAAAGATCCACTTGTATACCAGTCTTTTAAAAAATTACAAAAGTAATAAAAAGAAATAATAATAATAGAAAATAATAATAACAGGAAATAATAAGAGGCCTGCTCTGAGTAAGTCACAAAAGATCCAAATTAATAGCACATTATCACACTGCTTTTCTCAGAACTGTTTTGAAGTAGTATATTAAGACTTATTCAAGGAAATGGACTGAGATAGAACAAGAGTTGTTTGAAGAAAAAGATTTCAAGCTTGTTGACACACCTTAATAAATGTGAAAGTTCACTTGCTTAGCGATTAGCAAAAAATCTGCTTCAAAAGTTTGAAGATTCTACTTCAGAAGTTGGCAATTTGAGTCTTGCTGGTTATGGCACTTTTTCTATTTATTTTATTTATTTATTTTTTGTCATTAAATTAAATTAAAAATTAAATTAATTAAATAACGAACATGATGAGAGCTCGTGTGTCAAGGTCTCCAGAGACAGATGCTCCAAACAACTGTAAACAGGCAATAAAAGTGTGGAAAAAAAATTTTACTTTCTTTTCTTTTCCTTTCTTTTCCTCTCTTTTTCTTTTCTTTTCTCCTCTTTTCTTTTCTTTTCTTTTCTTTTCTTTTCTTTTCTTTTCTTTTCTTTTCTTTTCTTTTCTTTTCTTTTCTTTTCTTTTCTTTTCTTTTCTTTTCTTCTTTTTCTTTTCTTTTCTCTTCTCTTCTCTTCTCTTCTCTTCTCTTCTCTTCTTTTCTCTTTTCTTTTCTTTTCTTTTCTTTTCTTTTCTTTTCTTTTCTTTTCTTTTCTTTTCTTTTCTTTTCTTTTCTTTTCTTTTTTCTTTTCTTTTCTCTTCTCTTCTCTTCTCTTCTCTTCTCTTCTCTTCTCTTCTCTTCTCTTCTCTTCTCTTCTTTTCTCTTTTCTTTTCTTTTCTTTTCTTTTCTTTTCTTTTCTTTTCTTTTTTCTTTTCTTTTCTCTCTTCTCTCTTCTCTTCTCTTCTCTTCTCTTCTCTTCTCTTCTCTTCTCTTCTCTTCTCTTCTCTTCTCTTCTCTTCTGTTCTCTTCTCTTCTCTTCTCTTCTCTTCTCTCCTTCCTTCCTTCCTTCCTTTCTCTTTCTCTTTCTCTTTCTCTTTCTCTTTCTCTTTCTCTTTCTCTTTCTCTTTCTCTTTCTTTCTTTCTCTTTCTCTTTCTCTTTCTCTTTCTCTTTCTCTTTCTCTTTCTCTATCTCTTTCTCTTTCTCTTTCTCTTTCTTTCTCTTTCTCTTTCTCTTTCTCTCTTTCTCTTTCTCTTTCTCTTTCTCTTTCTCTTTCTCTTTCTCTTTCTCTTTCTCTTTCTCTTTCTCTTTCTCTTTTCTCTTTCTCTTTCTCTTTCTCTTTCTCTTTCTCTCTTTCCTTCTTTCTTTCCTTCTTTCCTTCCTTCCTTCTTTCCTTCTTTCTTTCCTTCTTTCTTTCTCTTTCTTTCTCTCTTTCTTTCTCTCTTTCTCGCTCTCTCTCTGTCTTCTTCTCTTTTTGTCTCTACCATCTCTTGTTGCTCTTGTAATGACAAGGGCCTTACAATTTCAGAAGAACCCTCTCTCTGTTTGATGAGCTCTTCTATTTGAAGGCAGCTGTATGGACAATCACCCGTGACAGATTTAAAATCAAGAGTTCATGTGTGTCTGCTATTGCTCACCGTGGCAAAAACTCAAACTGTCCTGGGTGCAAGCCTGTATTTACTGTAAGGAAGGTGGGAAAAGGTATAGTTTTTGTATACAGTTGAGATTACATACCCATACTCTCTTTGACAGTTGAGATTACATACCCAATTGTAAAAGGCAGTAATTGTCTCCATTTTCTTTCCTTCTGAAGTTCTGTCCTTTGCTGCATTAATGGTTCTGTTGAGCACTGACTATATTTTAAGTTTTTTTTCAAACATAGGACCAAATGCAATAATGTATTTAGCTCAGTGTTACCTGAGTCTTTTCACTTCCATCCACTCCACAGATTTGGGTTTGGGTGATATTACTCACTCTGCCCGCTCCTTTCTCTCCCTGCAGTCTTGACTACTATGAATGTAAATACTGTTTTGCCACATAATGGTAAAATAAAATCTACATAGCTATCTGGCATACCGCTTAATCATTATTTTGAAGATAATAATTATAATCATTTTAATTGGTGCAATATGTAGTCTGACTAATCGTAGACCTGGTGTTAGTCATTTTAGTATCTGTAACAAAAAGCATCATCTCCCTGGGTTGTCTGCTTTGTGCACTAGTGACTACATAATGAAAGAGACAAAAAAAAAAAAAGACTAGTAAATATTAAGATAGATGCGATTGATGTTTTATAGAATTTTAAAAAGAAAAAAAGGAACAGATGTACAGAAATGCATGTTAAAGCAATCCCATATTTACCATACCAAACATTTTCCCTTGGTTTTCTGTATTGGAGACACTCAAATCAATACAGAAATGGAAAATTGTTCCATTTCTTAAGGGTGTGGTGTCTTAAGATATTTTTTTTTAGTTGCTTTAAGTTTAAATGCCCCTTTGCTAAAGGAAAGGTGTCATTCATTACCTGTTTTGAAGTAGGAAGCAGCATGCCCCAGGCTGAAGGTTGCAGACCCTAGCTGCGACTAGCACACCAAGATGCCCACTGTCTAGTTTCTGGTCAGTGGACAACCAGTCTTGAGAGAAATCAAGAACTGTTTGTCTTAGCACCATGACAGAGCTGCTGTTACGAAGAGTTGGATTAGAAAGGGAGAATAACCTAAACTTTGTTGTTCTTGAGAACGTGTTTCAAAGACTTCACACAATTAAAAAAGATTACAAGATTAGCTATAAAAAGTTATGAAATTACAGGTGGATGGAAAGAGCTGTCACACATCTAAGTTCTGTCTGTAACAGTTTAGTAACTCATTACTCTCTATAAAATAAAAAATATTCTAATCTGCTGTCCCAGTCTCATAGAGTATTCCCAAATAAGTTTGACTGTCTGACCCAAACATTTGAATAGCTTTGATTTTCTATCTTTCTTCCGCTGCTGAAAGTTGCCAGATGGTCTGAATAGCTGCTTGCCCATTTTCACAGCAATGTATATGCCCACTACATGATGAAACAAGTTTCCTGCTGAGGAACAGAAGCAATAGTCAGCTGTCCTCAGCTGGAAGGACACTTCATCAGATCCTGTAATGTTTAATCTGACAGGTGAGGGGAAACCTGTTATAGCTTTGGAAAGGGCAAAGCTGTTAATAAACTTCTGTAGTTCACAAATGCATAGAAATTGCTAATTATTTTTACTTTATTATAATATGAAGAGCAGTATATTGCTAACATACTAGTTATCTAAGTTGCTCATTACTACAAAAATAAATAAATAAATAAATAAATCTATGTACCTAGTAAATTGAACTTTTGCTTTAATTCTGGAATCTCTGTCCTTGCAAAACAAAGCTATGCATACAATATTAATTCATTATAGCTAGCATTGCATTTTCAAATATTACTATATACTACACTAAAGAAAGAAATATATTCCATCAAGACAGGACCAGACTGGTATCCTTTAATGAACCGGGTAGCCACTTAATTCCTAGCTGTTTCCTTTATCACCACAGTTTGTCTGATAGTGAACACATTTTTTTTTGCAAGGCAACTTTTTATTGTTATTTGAATTTTTGAATTTTATGTTCAATCTGTAATTAAATGCTAAGGTGACATAAAAATTTGAGCATTATATTTGGAGTAAAATTTATGTGCAAAATGAACTGACAGTTAATGGATAAGTGCCACACTGTCAGCTAAGCTTTACTGATTCCCAGAGAGAATGAAAAGAGTTTTTATAGGTCTGTATAAATTGGAAACAGGAATTTATTGGTATTGTCCATGGACCCATCCAACAAAGAATAGGAAGGATGCAAAATCACAATTAATGCTAGAGTTGAACTGCTCCCACAGTCTGTTATTTGCTTGAAGAAAAAAATCCCACAGCAAAACGGGAGGGGGGAAAATAGCACCTTGATATGTTGATATAGTCTAAAAGAACTGTGAACATGACCACAGTGAGTGCCAAAATGTGGCTCTTACAAAAGGTTTACTAATCCTAATTATTTAAGAATCATCTTACTGGATGAGTCACTCACCCTAACTCATTCAGGCTTTCCCAAAATCAGTCTCCCTTAGTGCTGTCTTTTGGGTGCATATAATTTCCTGTACAAAGTATTTTGTTACACTAATGGAAATATAAAATACTATATACATGTGCCCTATTTTAGTTACATTTTAATTAAATATGGAGCGTAAGAACAAGCGAATGTTTTTATCATTGTTTAGTGCTTTGAAATAGTAATTTTGCATTAGTATAGTGACTGACATTTGTTTTAGACTGTTCTAGGGAACTGTTGTCCACAGAGGCTAAAAAAAAAAAAAATCATTACTAAAAGTAAAGCTTCAATTAAATTTAAATTACAGGTTAATTATACCTAATATATAACTATTAATTGAAATGGAATTAATTCTTGTGTTTGGAAAGGAAATATAGAAGTATTTAACACTTTCAAAGTGACAGCACGAAGGCAATGCACAATGCCAACTGCAGATGTGAATATTAGTGAGTAATATACTGCAGCAGCTTTCTTTTTATGCTAATAAAGAACTTTGTCCAAACCATTTGAAAATAGTGTGTGTCCTTTGTGTTCTACTACACACTCCTTTGCTATTGTTTGTTTTTCATAGACCATTTAAATCAACTAAACATCAAGGAGAGTATGATTGCTGAGGGCACCTGGTGCACTGATGTCATTAAGACACATTTTTAATAAATCATGGATATTTTCATTACATTATTCTGTTGAAGTCTCCTGTTTATGAATTCATTAAGGAAAAAAAAAAGTTTCTTATTTCTTATTTATTTAAAAAAACACAAGTGTTTCATTGGAGCAAATTTTTACATTGTGTTTCTGCTCTCCAGTCCAAATAAATGAGATTTCATATTCTAATTGTTTTATTATGCTAGAGAATTTTTTCCAAAGAAATACCAAATAGATTAAATGAACTCAAATACAGGACACATACAATTAACATACACATTAGTCTTGTGGCCAGTGTGGAAATGATGCCATCGACATGTATATCAAAGCAATACAGATGATATATCAGTGACTATAAAACAACTCAAATCAGTCAAGAAACATTGTTGGAAATGCTTTCTGTCCATCACATGAAGGTTGAACTACAATTCTGTAGTTCATCTTTCGAATGAGACTGCTCACCTGGAGCTGAGAACATGAAGATTTTCCTGTTTCATGGAGCAGCCAGGCTCCATAATGGCACTCCTTGATCCCTTCCAGACTGCAGGACATTTCTCCTATCTTTTCTTTCATGCTGTATCTAACTAGATGACTTCATTATTGATATGAAGAGCCTTCCAGAGAGATGTTCTTCAGCCAGAAGTTGTGGGTTGACATAGGATTTGCAGAATAAGTTGTACAGTTTACATAGTGATTCTTTCCAGTCTTCTTACTTGGCAAGAGTAACAAGAGGAAAGAAGGGCAGAAAAAAAAATATTTAGAATGAAAACATATATTTATTACAATAACATCCATGAATTCCATTGCTCCATTGTCCTGTGATGAAATCTAACATTGTTTGTTATGGTGTCTTCCCATTGTTCTTGTTGAAGTAATCTAAAATACAGTGTTCTGCCAATAATGATGAAAGAATTATTTTTACACTCTTCAGAATACTTAGTATTCACAGTCAGTGTTTGTTTTGTCTGGGGTGTATGATGCTTGATACGCTCAAGTATTTTTTTTTGTTCAGTACAGTGGAAGAGATCTCATTATGCCTTTAGTATTGTTTGAACCTATTTTAAGTGAAGAAAGCAGAAAATCAAGAGGTAATCAGAAATCACACATTTTCCAGCCAGTTAAGTTATTTATAAATTCAACCATATATTTAAAAAATTCTGTGTGATATCTAAAGTGTATCTTAGGAAATGGAGTGGATATTCACTGCATTTAACTACTCCCTTTGGGCAAAGTGTCCTTCTCGCTCATGTAACTACAACGCAGTGAGTGCAATCAAAGGAGAAGTGGTCAAGATGCGTTAGGAGATGGAAGAAAGGACTGACTTCTGTTTGCTCTTTACAACAAATCGTCATTTTTCTTGGGTAACAGGTCTTCTGAGGGATGTTGGGTCGAGACTTTTACAATAGACATTAGTCTATAAATTCTCCCCAAAGCTATAAGGGTTCAAGTACATTCTATGCTGGATACACATTAACGTCCTTTGATTTATCCACTGTTATTTAAGCATCTTAGCCCCTAAGCCTTCAGGGTTAGGTAGCATGTGGAAATTCTTCAACAAGAAGTATCAGACCAAAAAACATCAGGGTTCTTTAAATTCAAATGAATTAAAAAAATGTGTTTTGTTAAAGACATCCAGCAAAAGAAATAACTGTACTAGCACTTTGTACATTTGAAGTAATGCTGCAGAATTTCTTATTCTTACTAATGAAAAATATTCATATTTCCACACTTCATTGAGAATGCTAGTTTGTGATTAATATACAAGCATCTACAAACAGTAGATTCAGTCCCCTCTCTTCCAGAACGATGAATTTCTGTTGGAGATACTCTCAAAGCAAGCCTGCTAGATTAATCAAGTGGAGTAAAGAGAGGTTAAAAGGGATCTGCTGTTCAGCCAAATAAGAAAAAAAAAAGTCTAAAATCCTAATTTTCATCTCCCAAAATACCTATGACATAAAACCAAACAGAAAGCATTTTCACGTTTGAAAGATTTTTTATTAAATCAGTTCTTACATTCATATATCATGTATTAAAATAGTTTAGAAAGTCTCCTGAATGGTTAAAGGAATTGATTCTCTCTGTCAGCTGAATATTTCAAAAATAATAATAATATAGAATCACTTATGTTAATTGAGTCAGCAAGCTGTGTTTAACAGTTGATGGATCATTTTTTACAACTTGAAGTTATTTTTTTTTTAATGGCCCAATAAAATCAGAGTGTAGACTGAGAAAACCTATAAGCACAGCTTTTAAAGGAGATTAGTTATTTCTTCATAATAGCAGAGATAGAATCAAACACCTTCAGAACTGCCCATGCAACCTTGTACAAAGAGCAAGAGAAAAATTGCCACTGAGTACTTGTTAGCATTGAGTCACTTCCTAGCTATTAAGTTTCTCATGGTTCACTAAATTCTTTGTTTCCTGTGTGCAATGAATGTTTCTCTCCCCAGAGATTTGCCTTTTGACCAAGGGCCGTCGAACTGCCAGTGTACGAGCAGACACGTATTGTCGCCTCTACTCCCTCTCAGTGGACAACTTCAATGAGGTTCTGGAAGAGTACCCCATGATGAGAAGAGCCTTTGAAACAGTGGCAATTGATAGACTCGACAGAATAGGTATTATTATTTTTTCCATATTTGAAATTCATAAAATCCTTCTACCTTTTCTTTTCCTAGAGTTGAAGGGTAATGTGCCGATTAAACCTTTCTTAAAAAAAAATCATTTCTGTTACATTGAAGTAGATGTTCTGTTGATCTATAAATAAGATGTGATAAGAAATTCTGAAATTATACTTTTAAGTAATAAAAAACTTTGAATTTTAGAGAGCTCTCAATCTTCTCTGAGGATTATTCTGTATAGTTTAATTATCATTAGCATTATTTATTAATCCTGTATATTTCTTTTTCTGACTTCAGCAATTCATGGGATTTATGCAGTTTAGGGAGCAGTAGATGACATATTCATACATAAACAGTTTAGAGATGGCATCTATAGTGCTGAGAAGAGCTGAAGTCTCTCAGCACTCTCAAAACCTGTGTTTGTTGAAGCGAGCTAATCCTTTGCAGCAGGGCTCTCATTTTCCTCACAACATGGGCTCTGGTAGCATTGATGGCTGCACACTGGAGTTACTCAGATCAGCTTGTAATGAGAAAAGCAGGCCAAGGATGTCTGAGTGAAAGGTGGAATTATATGGCAGATCATCAAAACAGTGTTGCTGTTATGCAACCAGCCATTCTGGACCTCTCTAATAAAATATATTAGGTAAAATATATGGCCTTAGGTAGAAAGAAATGCATTCTGATCATCATTATCGAAACTGGTTTTAAAATGCAGCTATTCATATAAAATCATTTATCCTCAATGTTGTTTCCTCAACCTCACAAGAAAATCCTAGTGTAAGATTTTATCCACATCACTCTTTTTCAATACAGATAAGTCTGCAGTTTCTTCAAAGGGAATAGGGAACAACTTTCAGTGCATTGTCATTGTGCTGTCTATTCTAAGCTGAAAATGTGATTTGGAAGAAAACATATTTGTGTTTTCTTTAACATAGCAAGAGTAAAAAAATGAAATACATATATATAGTTTTCTAATGTTGAATAGGTCTATTTTATTATTTTGCAATTTGTGAGTACTCAGTGCATTTATTTATCTTATTAAGACTTTACAAACTCACAAAATTTGTCTTCCAATGCTGTCTGAAAAGGTAGTCCAACTCTTAAGTGATATGTGCTTCAATAATACTAGCAGTAAAGTGCAGTCTGCTCGAATCACTAATCCAGTCTGAAGTGCTGTGTTTACAATACAAAATCTACACAGAACAAAAGATAAAATGTGAATTGTCTTATCTAAAAAATAAAAAATAAAAAAGCAGTTCAGTGCGGTTGTATTCCTTTGTATCCAATGACAAAATCTGCGTTTTGCAGACACTGAAAGCATCAAAGAAATGTCAGGACACAGAGAAGACATCAATACACAGCATACAACATGCTTTATTGTGTAAGCAAATTTCACATTAGCAGTGAGATCGTATCAGTTCACAAGCATTTGAAAACATGATTTCTTGTAAACTAGTGGTCACTGGTTACTAGTGGCTAGTAATTAGTTCCATGGAATGTACTAAATGGAAGATGTATTTATAACTTACATAAGAGTTTAGTGGAAATTAGGACAGTTTTGCAGAAAGAAAAATGTTATTCATGCAGAGCCTGGTGGCCTTTTCAACCCTGTTGTTCGGTAAATTACCATGGTTACATATTCAGAATAATTGCAATAATGGCAATGCACTGCAAGTGAAGGAGCACGGAAAGTTCAGGTGTCTCTGAACATGATGGCACTATTAAAGCTTGCAGTTCTTGTGTAGAGAGGGGGAACCATGTCTGGATGAAGGCGATGTTCATGTGAGCCTCAGCAAAAGAGCTGAAATGTAAAGTATGTCAGGCTGACTAAGTCTTCTGCTTGTCTGTATAGGGAAGAAGAACTCCATCCTCCTCCAGAAGTTCCAGAAGGACCTCAACACAGGGGTTTTCAACAACCAGGAGAATGAGATCTTGAAGCAGATTGTCAAGCATGATAGGGAGATGGTGCAGACCATCGCCCCAGGGAGCTTGCAGCAGATGCCTGTGCTGAACTCCAGCACCTCTGCCACCTCCTCATCCCGCGTCAGGACGCAGTCCCCTCCTGTTTACACTGCTGGCAGCCTGTCCCATGGAAATCTGCACTCCCCCTCGCCCAGCACACAGACACCCCAGCAAGCTGTCATCCTCTCGCCCTGCTCCTACACCACTGCCGTCTGCAGCCCGCCTGTACAGAGTCCCCTGGCTGGCCGAACTTTCCAGTACGCCTCGCCGACAGCCTCACAGCTTTCCCTCATGCAGCAGCAGCCACAGGCACCCCAGCCGCCGCCAGGTGCTGCACCCAAGAACGAGGTCCACAAGAGTACCCAGGCCCTCCACAACACCAACCTGAGCCGGGAGGTGCGGCCCCTCTCCGCCTCGCAGCCCTCCCTGCCCCATGAGATCTCCACCCTGATCGCCAGGCCTCACCCCACCGTGGGGGAGTCCCTGGCCTCCCTCCCGCAGCCTGCCCCCGGTGCCAGCGTGCCGTCAGCCAGCCGGGCCACTGTCCCCCAGCGGGTCTCACTCTTCCGACAGATGTCCTCGGGAGCCATCCCCCCGAACCGGGGGGCAGTGCCGCCCACAGCACCCCTGCAAAGGGATTCTTCTGCAGTCTTAAGCACAGAGTCGGAGGGAGACAAACCACGGTTCGCGTCAAACTTATGATCCCTGGTGACTACGAGAAACAGACTTGCAGCAAACTGAGAGCCGTCCCAGGAACTGTTTTAGCCTGTTTCCTCGGTATCCTAGCAGTCTACTTGTGAGAAAAAATACTTTAGACAACTTTGCCCTACATAACAAATGTAAAAATTATGTGTATATATATATATATATAAATGGTATATATATATATATATATATATATCAAAAAAGGGATTAAGAAAACTTGTTTGAATTTGTGTCTTCCTTTCTTGCAACCATTAAAGAAGTCTAAATTATTCTGTAATATTATTTATTTATAACATGTTGACTTTAAAACCAGTCTAACAGATTTCTTAGTTCACAAGGTTTCCCAGTGTCATGGGAAAATTGTCAACATAGTAACAAATTTCAAACAAGTATAAAACAAATAATCAACCTAAAACATAGCACTGACCAAGTGGTATTCTGAAAACATTGTTATTTCATTTACTCATATACATTGTTAATAATTTTCCATGAAGAGTTCAGTTATTTCCAATTGCAATTCCTATTTTTTGTGCTTTCCATTCAGAATTAGATTGACAAGCCAAGGCTGGCACTAGCACTCCTCTGGATAGATTGTAACCTCACGCCATGTCAACCCTTCTGTTGTTTCAGTAAACTGGGTGGACTTCAGTCTTCATATTGCTAAAGACTTTTACAAAGACTATAAATATTGCCATTGTAAATACCTTTTTAGACCCAAATAAAAATAGCTGCTGTGTGGTGTACCATTGCAAGGTATTTGTTTAGGAATTTAGGTTCAGCTCTTCACTTCAAAATTTACAGTTTTAAAATTTGTTAAAGCTAAGTGCAACACAACTGTTGAATTGTAATGCAATGACTTAAAACCTATACTGTTACTTTTACATGCAATGTTTTACGCAAAATTGTACGCTTGATCCTGCAAATCGCTTGTACTTCACCAATACCATCACTTTTCTTCTCCTTGCCCTAAATAGCATCCAAAAATATTCCATGCATGCTTTGGGGAAAAAAATAAAATAATAATTAAAAAAAAAGTAAAAATAAAAATAAAAATAGGTTCAGTCAGCTATTGTAGGAAAAGACTTTTATGGTATCTTAGGAAATAATAACCATTCATTGATTATGTCTACCTTAAAATTCCTATAATGCTGACTTTGAATCTCTGGTTTAAGTCTAGAAGTGAGGTCTTTCATTTAAAGGATTATTTGTAATCCACAGCTTGATCTAGGCTTTCAGGTGCTTTCTGTGTCTTCACTGTAGTTTTGTAGTTGACTGTGGTGTTAATTAAAAATAAATAAATAAATAAATATAATATAGCATCAAGTCTGTCTGGAAATGCACGATTTGCTCTGTGTATATTGTAATTAAATGGATAGTGTATCCTAAGGCATGTAGTGTCAAACATAGCCCATAGGTACGAGGTTTATTATTTTTTATGTCTTCAAAACAGAATGGAAATTGTGACAGAAAGCAGGGTTAAAGCATACTCTTTTGTGAATGTTTTGTTTTGTTTGCTCAGATCTTCACATTATCCACACACACACACAAAAAAAAAAAAAAAGAATTCTTTCGTAGTCATTTGTGCCTGATTTGTCACATTTAATAGAGATTGAAACTAAATGTGTAATAATTTAAGTCATTGAAAAATCAGCATTATGGATATGATACAAGCATATATTCTGTTCCTTAAAACTCAGCTGATTCATGTTAAGGAAATGAATGCAAAGGAATTTATCTTTTCCCATTAATGCTGAGTTTCACAATGCACAGAAAAAGTAAATAACATCACAAACTACGTAATGCAGTGAATCCAGATGTACTTGAGAGCCAAGTAAATATTCTAAAGCTAACAGAGCTTGAACCCATGCTGCCTGTTATGCCTTTTACTAAAGTGGTACATCAAATAAAAAGTAAAAATAATATATATTTTTCCAGTTTCTGCTGACTCCCACTCACCAGTGAAAATCAATGTAATTAACCCATTAACATGCTGCTGCCATTAGTCTAAGTGGCCCAGAGTAGTATACGAGGAAGCGGTTGTTTAAACATGTTTGGAACATTATGGATACGCTGCAAGACCATTTATTTCTCAGTACAATACCCCCCACATATTATTTTAATACTAACAAATTTTGTCAGTTAATTAAGATCATATTCTGATCTTTCAAACTGTTTAAGGTTTACATTTAATAGGAGAAATGGGGTTAGTAGTGAAATATTTTTATATATATATTTATTTTATTTTAAGCACTATGAAGAAATATTAATCACATGGTCTTTCAGTGAAACCATAAATAATTTTTAATGACTTTGTAATAGAGTGGACAATATCTAGGCTTTGTATGTTAATTAAAAAAAAAAAAAAGTGGTACAGGGTATAAAATTATATACGTATATATATAATGTATGTATGAATGTGTATATACTTAGATTAAGAACCAAATGACTCACATTCCTGTAATATAAAGGTCCATTGTTAGTTTCTGAACTGACCTATTTTGTCTGTACATACCTAAGCCCATAAATATGAAATCTCACATCTGTACAGGATGAAATGTATTAATGAAAAAGGTTGGATCTTACTGCTGCTGGGAAGACTATAGATCTGATTCTTACAATAACTCTATGATTGGGGATAAGTTAGACTTTTTTCTTTTGTCTTTGCTCAAAGCCATAAATAAATATATATTAAAAATTATTAATAAATTGAAGAAAATATTTAAAAAACAAAGCCATGAATGTTTTTTCTTTTTTTCTTTTCTTTTTTTTTTTTTATTCCAATATGTTCGTAACTTATCAAGTTTTTCTTTACCATGAAAGAACTGTTTGCTTTTCCCATTTCTCTGTTCCTAGTCCCAGAATTGATGTGCAGTATGGGGAGCTGGGGAAAAGAATGGGTAATTATGTGCACTGTAAGAAGAGGTCTTAGAAATCTGAAGATGTTATATGATGTACTCAATCAATTCCTAAGCAATATTTCCATGTTAGATTACAGGAATTCATTGTGCTAAAAATGTGATCTTCACAAAACTCTTGTTTAAGCCATTACCACTAAATGGTAATGTTTCTTGAGTACAAATATTTGAAACTGAAGTTTGCTTATACATAAACTTTAAAATATCCTGGCGGAGAATCCCAAGTAGTTGTTAGTGTAACTTATGAAAACTGTATTCTGTCATACCTTCAGTTTATCTTACTAACTGTGCCAGTCCCAAGTGATATACCTCTGAACTTGTGTGTAATAGTTGAGATTTCAAGGGACTATTGGTATGGAAGTAGTATTCATTAATTACACTGTTGGTGATTGTAACTGAAGATACAGAACTGGAACTGAAGTGAGTTTTATTTTAAGCAGCAAAATTTCAAGTAATGGTGCAAGTCATTATGAGTTGAGATTAATATTTCTGTTTTCAAAATTCACTCATGAGTTCTCACACTGATTTCAGTACGTTTATCCATGTAAATTCTATTCTGATTTATAGATGGAAGAAAATATTTTGTTTAAAAAATAAAATATTGGATTTTAAAAATAACCTGCAGCTCAGCTGCTCTGGCAATACACAGTCACATTAATTATTTCTGCTCTTCTGAAGTCCTCTTTTCACAGAAAAATGTGAATAGGATAGGATAGGAACACAAAGATAGGAACACAAAGTGTTTGTCTAGAAATCCTGGATCTGAGCTATAGTGAATTATGTGGTATGTTCTAGGACACGTTACAAGCATTGGGTGCACACAGTTTATTTATTTAGTATTTGGCCTTTCTCCTGCATTTTTTTTTATTTTTTTTTAAAGCAGGGAAGAGGGAAGAGTAAGAACAGCGTAATTGCTTTAGACCATATCCTCTGAGAACTACATCTTGTGAATTTAGAATCTATACATTTTTACTAGCAGTAAAACAGCACAATTAAGAGCAAAACCCAGTGCTCTTTCACATAATTAGTACTTTTAGTCATTTACTTGATTGATGCAGTTGGTCAGACAGGCTAATGGCATAATTTCTGGTCCATGATTACATTTCCATCACCTCCATGAGCAAATGCAATATCTTAACTTATGCTAGTACTGGTTTTCAGTCAAGATATGGGAACATTAGAACACAGTGGTAGAACACAAGCAAGGTATCAACCTAAATGAAGTGAATCTGTCCATGTACAGTCTATGTACATTTTCAAATACTGCTACATGTATATGCACCCCCTTTTAAAAAGTATTTTTTTGATATAAACAAAACATTTGGTAGATCATTTAAGATGTATACAATGGCTCAGATAATTCTTGCCTCATGAGTTGAAAGACTCAAAAGAGCATTTGCACTGAAACTAAACTTTGCATCATCCTTGAAAGTGTTCCAGATACATGATGTTCTTTCAACTGCTTGCAGAAGATACCATATTTCTTACTATTCTCCAGTTTTATATGATATATTTGCAGCGTGGTTCCCCCTATTAAGGTCCCACCCTGGTTAGTTCTTGCTGAAAGGTCATTGGAAAAATTGGATTGAGTAGAACCACACACAAAAAAGAAGAGAAAATGCCAAATGCTGGGTTGCTTCTCTAACCAGTTCAAATTAACCTGTGCAGGAAAGGGAATCAGGTACTCTACAGCATTTCATTGGAAAGTCTGTAGAGACCTGCAGGGATTCTGATACCATTCATCTCAAGAAAATCAGATTCCAACCTGAAAATATGTATCTGACGCTGGCTGCTTCTGAAGGCTACTGTTACTGAAGAGTTTACATGGACAGGGACAAATAGTTTCTATAGCATTAGCAAAGCATTTTGCCTATCCTCTTTTCAAGGACTACTCTTTATAGTTTCTCTACTGCACTAGTACCACAAAACCAAGGCCTTCTGCGAACAGCATAACAGAGCATGACCATTGCTCATGGATCTACTCGCACCTATTTTTAGGGAGCAAAATGTGTGCAGTCCTGTTTTGTTTTTGCATGGAGGAGGGTGGGGTTGGGGGGGGGGGGGGGGGCAGGGGAGGGAAGGGCCTGAAAGGAGAGACCTCTTTTTGAAGGCAATAAATGACAGAGGGCAATAAATGGAGCCTTCAGTCTTTGTTGTAGATATATAGGCACTTTAGGGTCCTGGACCAGGTTCTGTTTGAATGGGATTTTTCATTTCTTCACAAAATCAACACAAAAAATGGGGCTGTTATGCTTGTTATACCACAGATGTAGTCTGCATTGTTGAGGACAATTTTAATTAATAGTTTTTTTTCTAAGATCTGTGGGGGAGTGTGGCCATGGATGTCGACAAGCCCCATGGTTGGTGATAACATTGAACTCTTGATGAGGCCATCAGGAATGTAAAGAGTTTAGAGGGAACAAAGAAAGGTGATTCAGGAGGCGCCTTGCTGTCTTGGACTGCTTGTTCTCCAGTCCTTAAGACATAGAAGTTGCTGGGTGTTTGCTACTACCGGGCAAAGTTGTTGACCGATGAAGAGTTAGTGGAAAAGTACTGCTGTGGAGCGAATGGTATAAGAAGGGAGCCTGTCCTCAATATGAGAGTGGAAGAGTGTTGAAGTTATGTCATCAATAAAGTGGTAGCAGTTACTGATTCTGAAAGAACCCTGGTGTTTGTGTGGTCATTACGCCACAGATCTGGAGGATTTAAGTTCAAATTTATGAGTTCCTCTAGTCTAGTCAAAAGGCGATGTGAACAATAACTGATGCCAGGTCAATGTCCACTGCAACAGGAAAGGAGAGAAGATGGGCAACAATATTTGAGTTGCTCTTACAAAGGACTATAAATATTCCTGAATATGGTCTGGTCTGATCAATTCACATCTGAAACGTTTATGAAAGTAATCATATTGTCATTGCAAATTTTGCCTTTTTTTTTTTTTTTAATTTAATTTAATCTATCAATCAATGCCCTTTCTGCCTATGATTTGTTTTCAGCCAATGCTAGGTCATCTTGGCAACAAATTACCAAAATTTGGAGGCAGTGCTGTATCTCTGAAATATTTTTGTTTTGCTGGTAACTGCACATCAATGTTCAAAAAACATTAAGATTTTTTGTTGTTGTTTTTAAACCCTCTAAAGGAAGTGTATTATGTGCATTTTACCAATTGGTATTATGTTAATGCCTTCCTCCAAGTAGAGCTTATGAAATGTTAATGATTCACTGGACCTTTGTCTCGCAGATCATGGTGTCCTGGACAGAAATAGTGAATACTGTGGAAAAGTCCGAGAGAATGGTTATGATATTTCCTATTTTCTCCAGTAGCAAGACCATTCATGGTGGATTATCTGTCAGATCTACCAGGTAAATCAGATTCTAGGTGCGACAGTCCAAGGCTTTGGCTTTTGTTTGTCTTTTGCAAGACAAAGAGATGTGGACACAATTCAGAACCGTCCATCAAAGTCTTGATTGAACTAGTGATATTCACATAGAGAGATAAACTAGACCATATAATAATGTAATGTCATCTGGCACATAGCATCAGTAATGTTCAGCATGTTCTGTGAAAGACAAATTTTTTTTGGTCTTTTGTCTTTTTTTTTTTTTTTTTTGTTTTGTGCCTTGCAAAGAAAAGGAGAGTTGGTATTGTTAATAGCTGCTGAAAATTGATGTATCTAGGGTGAACTTTCATAGTGTAGGCAGCAGTATTATAGAAGATAGCACTGAGCATAGAGCACCATATGTCACAGTCCTGGTTATTTGAGGTCTGTGTTGTCAATAGGGTTATTTATTGTTTATCGCTACACTCTTCTGAGTCACTTCTTGCTCTTATCCTGTCCTGGATATCTAGAACACACAGCGGTGTATGTTAATAGTTTCAGCTGTGATAGGTGTTAAACACGTTGTGGAAAGTATTTTGTGAAAGTGATTGTTCTCTTATTTTGTTTCTTCTCTGATTTTTTTTTTTTCAGGAAAATTCTCAGTAATAATGAGACATACTGATGTCATTAACAAAGAGCAGTAAAAATGGAAAAAGCGACAATAAAAATGAGTTGAAGAAAGGCAAAGTTAAGTGCCATAAGCAGAAAAAAATACAGATATATATTTGAAATAAACCTTTCTGTTAAGATTCCCTGAAGGACATGAAAAAGATAGGGGAGGAAAGATGACAATATGTCAAGTCCTATTGAAGGCTGGAAAGTAGTTCCATCATGAGAGTAGCAATAAAGCAAGAGGAGAAGGAGAAATCAGTCTCTCTTGGTTTTCTGTCACAAATCCATTACTTCTTTTGGGTCATCTATTTCATTTCTTCTGAAAAATGAAACCATAGACTCATGTTGCTGGTTGCTACTTTTGATATCAGACCTGGGCCTATTAGAAGAGTGTAAGAGAGAGTATCTGGAAAATCATGAAACTGGTGTGTATTTTGGGCACTTTTGTCCTGGATCCCGTGCACCCTTTTGGCAATCACACATTAAAAAACAATATAGTATATATATTTTTTTTTCATATTATTATAGCATTTCACTCTATATCTAACAGTTAATATTATGAACATGGAAAATACGCACAAAATTTTTCAACAAAGCTAATTAAACTTCATGTAGGCTGAAGCAAGCTGACTAGGAGTGGGTCCAAAGTGGAAACCACAAAAATTACTATTGATCAGGATTTGGTGGAGGCTGTGACACAACACAACCAGCACGTAAGACTTTCAGAGACATTCTTTCCAAAGATATGTTCTAACTCAGACCAATTAGACCAATTTTTACTCTCCCTCATTTTCTGTGTACAGCTTATCTCTCATTTCTTTTTCTTTCTTTCTCTTTCTTTCTTTCTTTCTTTCTTTCTTTCTTTCTTTCTTTCATTTTTTTTTTATTTTTTTTTCTTCACATTGTGTAAGTCATTCGTTGGCATCTGGGACTGAAGCCACAACATCACTGTACTAGTGGTGAAAGGCAACAAATCGCAAGAGTACCCCCATGAAACTATGATAATCTTCAGTCTTTGGCAGCTAGAGAATATAATCAGAGAAGGTTACTTTTTTGCTGCATCATATGTCCCACGAATATTAAGGGCAAAAAGAGGCATGCATTATTTTGAAATCCATCTAGAAGAAAGTATCCAGAATATGATTAAATTCTATCTATTTGTACATTAAGTTTTGTATTAACATTACAGCTGGGGAAAAGGGACTGCACTATAAGTTGTAACAGTAAGTCTAGGATAAATGAATATACTATCTAGTGACTATATTTACTGCCTCAGAAGAAATGAGTATTTGGAGGGAAAGAGGTGTAACTCATTTAATCATTAATATCTAAGAACAATCATACAAACTGTATTTCATGATAGAACACATTATTTAAGTAAAAATCAAGTATATTTGTCAGAATTTTATTGGCACTGCCACTTTGAAGCTATGCCCTTAAAGCAAAATAATAGAAAGTTATTTGGTAATGTATATATAAATAAATAAATAAATAAATAAATAAAAGTTTAAAACATTATGAATGCAACAAAACTAAAACATATTCAGTTATCTCCGTATATCTAACACTCCTGCAATGTATTTTAAGTGGGACACAATGCAGCCCAGCCTTCTATACCCTGAATGCAAAGAATAGGCATTGGATGGTGAGTTCATTACAGACATCTGTGATCTCCAGCCATGGCTAAGTGGATGTAATACCATGCTCAGTATCTGACAAGAGAGTTAGTTTTTCAGCCAGCAGGAGAATATTGAGAGTTGAAACTATTGCTTTCAAAATTTAGGTCCAGTGAAATGTTTTAGCCAAACATATTTGTTAATCTTAAGCTGCTACCAGCTATTAAAACATTAAATATAATACTTTAGTCACTTTGTTTAGATTGCTCAGCAAGTAGTATCTAGAAACATCATTCACATCCATTTCTAAAATTAAAGTTCCATCAGAATAGGTGAATTTTAACTATTACCTTCATTTCTTGTATTTTCAGTTGGCACTAGAGACTAGCAAAAATGCAACAAGAGATCCTGACCCAATAGAATTTAACAGAGGGATTTTCTTAAAGGTCAAGTCCTGTGGACTGCAAGGTGGACATGAGCCCAGTCTGTTCCCTGGCAGCAAAGGGAACAAATATCCTGCTGGACTGTATTAGCAACGCAGCAGCCAGCAGGCTGCAAGAAGTGATCCTTCACCTATTCTCAGCATTTGTGGGACTGAACTGGGAGTACTGAGTCCAGCCCATAAGGAAGACTGACCAACTTGAGCGAGTTCAAAAACAGATCAAGATATCCATGATGTTAGAGCAAGTGACGTGCATGAGAGATTGAGAGAGCAAGGCTGATGTGAAGAGACTTAGGAGACCTTATTGCCATCTCTGACTACTTGATCAGAGGACACAGAGGAGGGGGAGCCAGACTCCTCTAGCTGGTTCACAGCAATAGGACAAGAGGTGATGGACGTAAGTTTGAACATAGGAAATTACAGTTAGATATAAAAAAAAAAAATATGATAGTATGTTTGTTTATTTATATACCAGTGAAGCTGTAGGATCTCCATTCTTGGAGCTCCTTCTAGACTCAGATGGACATGGCCCTGAGCAACCTGATCTAATTAGACCTGTGTTGAGCAGGTTGTTGTACAGGGTGGACCCAGAGGTCCCTTCCAACCTAAATTATTCTATGATTTTATGATTGCAGTGTCACCACCTGTACACTCTCCTATCCTATCCCCTGGCACCAGCCTGGTACTCAATCTGACCAAAAGTGGATGCAGTGGCCTGTGTCATAAGTTAAGGCTACCACGTCTGTGCTGTTCATACAGAGCCTTTTCCTGGCATGGAGGTTGTACAGCAGCCCTTGTATAAGGAAGGAGATTTAGTGGAGTTCCACAAATCAGATCTCTAGGTAAAAGAGAGAGAGGAAGGAAGGAAGGAAGGAAGGAAGGAAGGAAGGAAGGAAGGAAGGAAGGAAGGGAGGGAGGGAGGGAGGGAGGAAGGGAGGAAGGGAGGAAGGAAGGGAGGGAGGGAGGAAGGGAGGAAGGGAGGAAGGGAGGAAGGAAGGAAGGAAGGAAGGAAGGAAGGAAGGAGGGAAGGAAGGAGGGAAAGAAGGAAGAAAGGAAGGAAGGAAGGAAGGAAGGAAGGAGGGAAGGAAGGAATGGAAGGAAGGAAGGAAGGAAGGAAGGAGGGAGGGAAGGATGGAAGGAGGGAAAGAAGGAAGGAAGGAAGGAAGGAAGGAAGGAAGGAAGGAAGGAGGGAGGGGAAGGAGGGAAGGAAGGAAGGAAGAAAGGAAGGAAGGAAGGAAGGAAGGAAGGAAGGAAGGAGGGAGAAAAGTAAAAGGCAATAAAAAGTCACAGCTAATATAGCACCCTTCCTGATGGAAAATGCTTAAATAAAACTGTGAGTTGTTTCCTCATGCAGTGTGCTTTTTACATGCATTCAGGTCTCTTCCATTCATGCTATTGACAAGTATGTTTACTATCTCTTGTACTTAACACAACAGGTTGGGCTGCACTCCCTTCTGTCTCCTGTTAAAAACCAGCACAAAAATTGCCAGCAAAATTGTGATTATAAAGCAAAAACTCAGTTTCCATTTGTGGCAGCTGTGCAAATGGAAAAAATAAAGCTGTTGTAAGGATCTTCCTTATACTCCTTCATGGATTACAGCCCAGCATCCTCATCTATAACACAGAAACCAGAGTGGACTTATTTTGTATTAGGTGTCACTGTTTGCACAAGTTGAGTGTAGTTCTGAATGTTCACTCTGCATTGGAGGAAATTAACTATTTGTGTGTGTACAATGGTTGTTTGTGGTCTCCCACAGTGTTCCTCTAGAGAAGCTGGCAGCCCATGGCTTGGACAGGTACACTCTTTTCTGAGTCAAAAACTGGCTGGATGGCTGGGCCCAGAGGGTGGTGGTGAATGGAGTGAAATCCAGCTGGCAACCAGTCATGAGCAGTGTTCCCCAGGGCTGGAGCTGGGGCCCATCCTCTTTAATATCTTTATTGATGATTTGGATGAGGGAATTGAGTGCACCCTCAGTAAGTTTACAGATGACACCAAGCTGGGGGGAAGTGTCAATTTTCTGGAGGGTAGGAAGGTTCTGCAGAAAAACGTGCACAGGATGGGTAGAGGCCAATGAGATGATGTCCAGCATAGCTAAGTGACAGGTCCTGCATTTTGGTCACAACAACCAGATGCAGTGCTACAAGCCTGGGGCTCAAAAGCTGCGCAGAGGAAAAGGCTCTGGAGGTGTTGTTGGTTGATGCTCACCTGAACGTGAGTCGGCAATGTGCCCATGTGGCCAAGAAGGCCAAGAGCATCCTGGCTTGTATCAGGAATAGTGTAGCCAGCAGGAGCAGGAAGGTGCCTGTTCCCCTGTAGTCAGCCCTGGTGAGGCCACACCTCGAGTACTGAATTCAGTTTTGGGACCCTCAATGTGAGAAATACATCGAGGCCTTGGAGCGTGTCCAGAGAAGGGTTACGAAGCTGGTGAAGGGCCTGAAACACAAGTCCTATGGGGAGCAGCTGAGGGAACTGGGATTGTTCCGTCTGGAGAAGAGGAGGCTCAGGGGAGACCTTATTGCTCTCTACAGCTACCTGAAAGAAGTGGGGAACTGGGGGTCAGCCTCTTCTCACAGATAACTAGTGATAGGACTAGAGGGAATGGCCTCAAGCTGCACCAGGGGAGGTTCAGGTTGGAAATTAGGAGACATTTCTTCTCAGAAAGAGAGTCAGGAATTAGAACGGGTTGCCCAAGGAGGTGATGGAGTCACTGTCACTGGGGGTGTTTAAGGAAAGGTTGGACATGGTGCTTAGAGACATGGTTTTGTGGGTGATATTGGTGGTAGGGGGATGGTTGGACCAGATGATCTTGGAGGTCTTTTCCAACCTTAATGATTCTATGATTCTATAAGGAGAACTGATATCTGTAAACACTGTTACACGAGGAGACATGTCTTCAGCTGGTTGTATGCTTCTTCTGGACATGCCTAGATTTTATTGATAATATTGATCTTCATCCATGCAGTGAGTTCAATTTGGCTTCAGAAAAGCTGATTATCAACTTCGTTTCATTTTTGAGGATAAAAGCTGCCTTCTGGTTGATATCTGAGCAGTACACGGCCTTCTCTGGCTTTGCTGGCCAAGTGGTATCCCAGAGGTCCCTACTGCATGAAGTAGTCTTGGTTACAGAAATTGTTTTCTCATTTCAGAGGACAGACTCACGACATTTTGGAACATTTCCTTCCAGTCCTCAGACCTCGCAGCGGGAATCATGTGGTAGCTAACAACACACAAGATGATTAAGAAGAACCCCCAAGATGGACTGCTACCTAATGCAGCTGCAAATTGCTCTTGGCAGCATCACATTTAATTAAGGAATTAAATATTCATTGGTTATTAACATCACACACTGGTGTACTTCATCCCATTGGAAGTTTATTATGTGTCTCAAGTTTGGTGGTAGATTCTCTACATCAAAGGAGGCCTTAGTCATTTTTATTTATGCAGCAAAATTCAAGGCTCAATGCTCAGTTACTGAGCATATAACCATGATAACTATATAACCATTTTAATACTTACCTTCAGCAAATCTAATTAGCCATGTGAGGAGCTGCAGAACCATTCAGAGTCAGCTCTGAGTTGTTGCACCATATCTAGAGATTTTCTACAAGTAGTCAGTATTACAAGAAATTTCTTTTTTCTTTTTTCTTTTTTCTTTCTTTTTTTTTTTTTTTAAATTTCCTATTGGCTTGCATATCATACTCAGAAATATGGATTCAAATGAATCATCTTTATGAGGATGATACATAAAACATAGGAACACATAAGAAGTTTCTTATCCCAAGGGTAGCCTTCTAGCCAACTTTTTGGAAGGGAAAAAAACAGCTTGTGCTTTGGAAAAATGTGATTTACAACCATTGGGACACATGAGATGCAGAGTCTTACAAAGCTGATTTTTATGGACACTTTTGTAGCGTGGAGCTACTTTTCTAAGAATTTTGTTCTTGCATAGTTAGTTACATCTTGGACTATGTGGAACCTGTATTTATTATAGGACATCAGAAATTGCAGAGCACTGTTAACACTCTCTCACCCCATATAACAGTTTTTCATTTCACAGAACCCAGAGTGGTCAGTTTTTCTTTATTCTGAGCAATAAAAAAATATATATATTTAAAAAAAAAAAAGAAAGAAAGAAAAACTCAGAATTAAAATATTAACATGTGTCTGCCACTCCCTTATTTAAGATTTCTTTTTCCATGCTCTTCCCTATGGTGCTTATCATCCCTGCATTAATTTATTTTTCCCTTCTGTAAGTTAGTAATGATGTCCTTTTTTATTAGCTTTAATTGCTTTATTTTGTTGTTAACTGTTATTTTTTTTTATTATTTTTTTTTTACACCTAATGAATGGTTTATTCTATTTAAGGGTAGCCTTACATCTTTAAAGATAATTTGTGAGCCTTAGTAATTAATTAAACTTTCAGGTCAATCTGGTAATTTTGCTAATTACCATTAGGCTACTGATTCTACTTAGCCTTAAATACATTGCCAGAGCACTGAAACTGAAGCAAAGACATCTTAATGCTCTATTGGTTCCTGTGCAAACAAGTAGAATCTACACCTGAGCTGAAGAAAAAATAAAAACAATTGCGTTAATTGATGCTCTGCAGGAAAAAATTTGTTCTGTTATGTAGGAGCTGCCTTGTGACTTTTGCTTCTCTAGTTTCTATGATATGCAGTGTGCTGAAAGAAAGTCCTGTGGATTATGCTGGTACTTATGCAGGCTTGCACAGGGTCTTGTAGGTTTTTTGCACCCCCCCCCCCCCCCCCCTTTTTAATGTTAAGTTTATGAGATCACTGTGGTTCCTAAAACTGAAAGAAGCAATAGAAAATATATACTGAAATATATACTGATGCTACTCTTTTTCTAACACAGATGTGAGTGGATGTTGTTGATAGCTATACTGAAATGTATATGTGGTTTCACAGATTAATGCTCAAGCAGGAAAGATACAGGTTCTGTCTATACAGTCTGTGGAGTGCTCATCCTATAAATGAAATAAAAGCCCTGTTAACAGTAGAGCTCTGATCTCCTTTTTTCTATAGGAGAGAGGGCCTGCAGCTTAGGGACTCCATATATCCCTGTTACAGCTGTGTCAAAGAAGCCTGTAGTGCAGGCTTAGGAAAAAATTGGTGCATGCAACTTTAGCAAGGGCTTTGGATTTGCAGGGTTAATCACTTGAAAGAACCTCCTAGCAAAATAATAATTAGAATAATAAAAAAAATCTCCTGAGCTAATCTGTGATCTGAAGATATGCATAGTGTCTTCCAGAAAAAGTGTTGAATATATTTGCTATGAGCTGGAGATCTTCATTGTAAGAATCATATAAAACTTTGTGAAGAAAGGAAAATTGTGAAAGAAAACAAAATTATAGTGTTTGTGGTGGGAATTGTGTTCATTCTAGTCGAAACAGAAGTCAAGCAGTGAATTAATTACATTATCATGCACAGTTTGTGTCAGTGACAGAATAACTCGGTGTTGAAAAGTAAGTAAGGACCATCAGTAAGGACCTGCTCGTGTGTTGGAAACTGAGAAGTTGGATGTGATTATCTTAGGAAAGATTGCTGTCCATTCTTTTAATTGCTATGTCTGTGAATTGCAGCTGGATCAAACCTTCAGTGGTTTTTGTAACATAATAAAAGTCTCTATACAGAAGTAAGTATGGGTACAGGCTCCAGTGATATGGCAGACAATATTTAGATATGGGAATTCTAAAATTTAAAGGAGCTGAGTTGAAAAAAAAAATTACTTGAATTTATTCTCATAAAAAAAAAAATCTCTTTCAAACAACAACAAGAAAAAAAAAGTTGTTTGGGAAGTCTGTACTACTAACATATTCTGATAGAACTTTGTCTCACCCAAGAAAAATGCAGGAAGAGATATAAACTTTCTCTTTTTTATGCCTTTTTTTTTTTTCCAACAAATATAATTCTACTGCATTAGGTAGCTGACAGTGGTGTCAAAAGCATGCACTATCGGTCTTATAAGACCTTCAGTACTGTGTGCAGGTTTGGGTGCTACAATATTAGAAGAACATAAAACTATGGGAGAATGTCCAAAGGAGGGCTACAAAGATAAAGGTGGTGAAGCGTGCAGAGGTAAAGATGTAGGGGGAGTTGCTTAAGTCCCTTGGCTTGTTCAGCCCAGAGCAGAGCAGGCTGAGGGGAGGCCTCATGGCGGCCTGCAGCTTCCTCACAAGGGGAGCAGAGGGGCAGGCGCTGAGCTCTGTTCGCTGGGGACAGCAACAGGACCCGAGGGAACTGCCGTTCCTCCTGGAGCTGGTACAGTGGTGGGTCAGGCTGGGTGTCAGGAAAACTTTCTTCACCCAGAGGCACTGGGTCAGCACTGGAACAGGCTCCTGAGGGCAATGGTCAGGGCACCAAGGCTGCCTGAGTTCAAGAAGTGTTTGGACAACACCCACAGACATAGGGTTTTATTTTTGGGTGATTCTGTGTGGAGTCAGGAGTGGGACTTGATGGTCCTTGTGGGTTCCTTCCAGCTCAGGATATTCCACAAATATTTTTCTAGCTAGCAAACATAATTATTGAAGATATTAACAATATATAATCACTTCTCAGAATAATCTGGGAGACAAGAAAACATCACTTTCAATTTACAGAGGGTTAATGGAGGTACAGGGCTAGTAGTTGTTTGACTCCTGACTCTGGCAACCATATTTTTGCTTTTCAAGAGATCCCCAAGTTTATGCTGCTGCAGACTTTTCAGGCAGCCTTTACTATAAATTTTCCTAACCCTTCTCACACATCTCACCTGACCCTAGCTGTTGTCTAAAACAAAGCAAGTTCAAGTGGTGCAAATCCTGGAAATTGTCCTGCCTACTGCAATGATGATATAGGAAGCCCCAGAGATACTAGATAATAAAGTCAGACTTTCTCAAAAGGAGTTCTTTGATTTGAGGTACAATTTGACTGAAATGTAAAGTCACCAGGCTCCAATATAACTTGCTACAAGGAAGAATAACTCACTGAGTGTGTGTACGTTATGCACATTGATTAAGAAATAAATTTTCAGTGCCTGTTAGGAGTGCTTCTGCCTAAATGTAGCTGGAATTATCTCCATGTAGGTAGCTGTTTACCTCTAATCAAACTGAAGTTTCTGTAACTAGACAGCTTTGTTAGAAAATTCAGATTCTGATGTCAACTGGGTACCACATGTGACCTGTGTTTCATGGAGTTGTGCTAAGGGGAAGGGACAGCTTTTGATATTTCTCCTAAATACACGTGTCTGCTTGCAGCAGTAAAGGGAACTCATCAGGCCCTGGTGCCCCTCAAGATTCTAATACTGGACTCCAGTCAAAATCAGCTGAAGAGGCAACAGGTAAAGAAGAGGATTAGGAGGCAGTATATTCTTGTCCATCAAATTAACTTGCGTGTTTAAAGACCAAGGTCTCCTTTACAGGTATTCCTTGTTAAGCAGAGAATTTAGCAAACCCATTTGAGATCTAGCAACATGAAAAGCACTGGGAAAACAGCTGCAGTCAGTCTCCAGTGGTGTTCTGCTGTGGCAAGTGTTAATTTGTTTTGCCCCTCTGCCCTGGGTTTAGGCTGCCCACTGGGAGCATGCAGACAAATGAATTGCTTGTAGGCTTAAAATGATGTGTTAAAACTACCAGCTGCAGCCAGGCACATCTTGCTTCCCTTGTGTGTATTGGTTTTACAGTTTGCATTTTAGGTCACATTCTGCAAGTGGTTTTGGTAATGAGGAAGGTGAAAAGTAGTATTTCAACAAGAGAATAAAGAGCTGTTCGGAAAATTAATTAATGATTTTAAAAATATTTTATGCTTAGTCAAAACTTTTTCCCCATCTTTAATCTTCCTAGAGAACTAGTGCCAGCTGAATATGCCTTTTGTATGCCTAAATGGATTCCTTTTTAATTCAAACAGAATCTAAATGGGTATGAAGCACATAGTTATTGGAGATTCTTTATAAAAATTTTACACAAGCAACATTGGCCAGTGGTGTTTGTTATAATCTTGTTAGTATTGTTCAATGTTACCAGTACTCAGTAGTTCCCTGTGGTTCTTCTGATATTTCATACTTTACCAGCTTTGAAACTACACTCATGAACATGTCATTATGTCAACTGAAAGAAAAACAAATCAATTCTTATTGCTCTAAAGCTAAGCTGGGAATATGTGTAGGATGTTAGGTAAACAAACAAACAAACAAAAAACACACACATACACACACAAAAAAAGGAGCCTTGAATGTGTTACAGATAAATATCTTGTTATTAATTAGATTCTAATATGTGTGGGTTTTGTTGTTGTTTTGCTTTGTTTTTTTTTTTAACCAAAGTTTGGTACTGTCACTCCTCTTTGAGGATCACAAAGATAAGGCTTAATAGACATCTGGGTGCCTAGTCACTCCCTGGCTGTACTGAGACTCATGTAATCATGGATGGGGTGCTAAAAGGCACTTTGGCTCTCATGTTGCCACCTGACTGCTTCATTTTGGTCATTGGCTTATACTCAATGTGGTGCATCCTGAAAATTATTACCAGTGGGCTATTCTGCAGTACTTGAAAGTGCTATTATTATCTGAATCATTATACCCCCCATTATGGTCTCGTAAAAGTTTGGTTATATTTTTGTGCTATCTTGGGCATATATTCAATGAGTTGTTGCAATATTCAATGCTGCCATGTTCAATGAGTTGCTGCAGAAACTTGATTAAATGCATATTGCTGTAGTAAGAGAAAATTTGTCATTATTAATGGATTACAAAGAAAATTCTTAATTGATTTCTAAGGCAAATATGCATCTGATAAGGATGTAAATATCGACACTTTAAATTCAAATCATTTTAATAGTCTAAAGAAGCAACATATGTGAAAAGTAAAAATGTCTTTTAATGATATTCATTAATTTGATTTGCTTAGTTTTCATTTAGATAAATTTAATCTTCATTACTACTTGATGAGTAATGGGAAATTTTAATAGAAGCCTAGTCTACATAGTTGTTACATACACAGTTTACACAGTATCAGACATGAAAGCTTGTAAAACGTGATTTATTTTTTTGACATTATTGCCTTGTTTTATCCTATTTAAATCAATGACTTCCAAGACAATATTAATTTTTATTGATAGCTATGTCACTCATGCAAGGTATCCCAGGACTACAAATGTTGTGCTGTGTTCTAGTATATGCGTGTCATCACATGTTAACTGAATTGACCAGGCCAACTCTCAGTTAAGTCAGTGTTCAACCAAGACTACAGAAGGAGCAGCCCCGCAGAGAGGGATCTGTGGGTTTTGGTTGATAGCAAGCTGAATATGAGCCAGCAGTGTGCCCTGGCAGCCAGGAGGGCCATCCGTATCCTGGGGTGCATCAGGCACGGCATTGCCAGTCTGTTGAGGGAAGGGATTGTCCTGCTCTGCTCTGCACTGGTGTGGCCTCACCTCCAGTACCGTGTGCAGGTTTGGATGCCACAGTATAAGAAATAGATAAAACCAAAGGAGGGCTACAAAGACGGTGAAGGGTCCAGAGTGGAAGACGTATGGGAAAAGCTGAGGTCCCTTGGTTTGTTCAGCCTGGAAAAGAGGAGGCTGAGGGGAGACCTCAGACACAGACACAGACACAGATTTCTAGGTTGGAAGAGACCTCAAGATCATCGAGTCCAACCTCCGACCTAACACTAAGTACTCCACTAAACCATATCACTAAGCTGTACATCTAAACGTCTTTTAAAGACCTCCAGGGATGGCGACTCCACCACCTCCCTGGGCAGCCCGTTCCAATGCTTAATAACCCTTTCGGTAAAGAAGTACTTCCTAACATCCAACCTAAAACTCCCCTGTCGCAACTTTCGCCCATTCCCCCTCGTCCTGTCACCAGGCACGTGGGAGAACAGACCAACCCCCACCTCACTACAGCTTCCTTTAAGGTAACTGTAGAGAGCGATAAGGTCGCCCCTGAGCCTCCTCTTTTCCAGGCTGAACAAGCCCAGCTCCCTCAGCCGCTCCTCGTAAGACTTGTTCTCCAGACCCCTCACCAGCTTGGTCGCCCTTCTCTGGACTCGCTCGAGCACGTCCATGTCCTTCCTGTAGCGAGGGGCCCAAAACTGAACACAGTACTCGAGGTGTGGCCTCACCAGAGCCGAGTACAGGGGGACAATCACCTCCCTAGACCTGCTGGCCACACTGCTTCTTATACAGGCCAGGATGCTGTTGGCCTTCTTGGCCACCTGAGCACACTGCTGCCTCATATTCAGCCGACTATCAACCAATACTCCCAGGCCCTTCTCGGCCAGGCAGCTTTCCAGCCACTCATCTCCCAGCCTGTAGCTCTGCTTGGGGTTGTTGCGCCCCAGGTGCAGGACCCGGCACTTGGCCTTGTTGAACTTCATACAGTTGACCTCAGCCCATCGCTCCAGCCTATCCAGATCCTCCTGCAGAGCCTTCCTGCCCTCGAGCAGATCGACACACGCACTTAGCTTGGTGTCATCTGCAAACTTACTGAGGGTGCACTGGACGCCCTCATCCAGATCATCGATAAAGATATTAAAGAGGACCGGCCCCAGTACCGAGCCCTGGGGGACACCACTTGTGACCAGCCTCCAACCAGATTTGACTCCATTCACCACAACTCTCTGGGCCCGGCTATCCAGCCAGTTTCTAACCCAGCGAAGCGTACGCCAGTCCAAGCCCCGAGCAGCCAGTTTCTTGAGGAGAATGTTGTGGGGAACGGTGTCAAAAGCCTTACTGAGGTCAAGGTAAACCACATCCACAGCCCTTCCCTCATCCACCAAGCGCGTCACTTTGTCATAGAAGGAGATCAGGTTCGTCAAGCAGGACCTGCCTTTCATAAACCCATGCTGACTGGGCCTGATCGCCTGCTCGCCCTGCAAGTGCCGCGTGATGACCCTCAAGATAATCTGCTCCATGAGCTTTCCTGGCACTGAGGTCAAACTGACAGGCCTATAGTTACCCGGGTCTGCCCTCCGGCCCTTCTTATAGATGGGCGTCACATTGGCTAGCCGCCAGTCAACTGGGACCTCCCCCGATAGCCAGGACTGCCGATAAATGATGGAAAGCGGCTCGGCCAGCTCCTCCGCCAGTTCTTTCAGTACCCTCGGGTGCATCCCATCCGGCCCCATCGACTTGCGCACATCCAAGCTCCTTAGCAGGTCGCCAACCATTTCCTCATGAATAGCAAAGGCCACATCCTGCTCCCCATCCCCTTCCGCCAGCTCAGGGCACTGGGTATCCAGAGAACAACCGGTATTGCCGCTAAAGACTGAGGCAAAGGCGGCATTAAGCACCTCAGCCTTTTCTTCATCCTTAGTAACTAGGTTTCCCCTCGCATCCAGTAAAGGATGGAGATTCTCCTTAGTCCTCCGTTTCGCATTGATATATTTGTAAAAGGATTTTTTGTTGTCTTTAACGGCAGTAGCCAGGTTGAGCTCCAGATGAGCTTTGGCCTTTCTAATTTTCTCCCTGCACAGCCTCGCTACATCCTTGTAGTCCTCCTCAGCGGCCCGCCCTTTTTTCCAAAGATTATAAACCCTCTTTTTTCTGCTAAGCACAAGCCGCAACTCTCTGTTGAGCCAGGCCGGTCTAACCTCATCGCAGTCTACAGCTTCTTCATGAGGGGGGGTGGGGGGGCAAGCGCTGATCTGTTCTCTCTGGTGACCAGTGATAGGATCCAAGGGAATGGAGTCCAGCTGCAACAGGGGATGTTCAAGTTGGATATCAGGAAAAGGTTCTTCACTGAAAGGGTGGTCACACACTGGAACAGGCTCCTCAGGGAGGTAGTCAGGGCACAAAGCCTGTCGGAGTTTAAGAAATGTTTGGACTATGGTCTCAGTTATATGGTCTGAATTTTTGGGTAGACCTGTGTGGAGCAAGGAGTTGGACTCAATGATCCTTGTGGGTCCTTTCCAACTTGGGATATTCTGTAATTCTGTGAAAATGAGATTTACTCATCTGAGATACAGAAGCAAAGGGATTTACATGACCCGCATTTCGTGAGCTTTTGGAAAAGACAAAATTTATACACCTGTGCACATGCACTTACATGCGCACGTAACTGCTCCTTAGATATTTCCTAACAGTCCTATTCTTCTTGTCCTCCTCAGAAACTAATTCCTTATTCCTAGAGAGAAATGAAGTAAAAATGCTAAGGACAAACAACTTTGCTCCCTCACAGGCTTTAGGCTATTTTTAAACAATGTATTCTGAAAGGATACAACCATTTCTCTTTCTATACTCCGTGTTTTAGTGCCTGTGTTAATGTTTTGTTTCAGAGCAGTTGTGGTTTTCAAGTGAATCCACTGATCTTCCTTTGCTTGTAGGAGGGTTTAGCTGCCTTAGCAAGATGGATTGTGGACCTCAGCACCAACTGTTTCAATTTGTTGATCCACTCCTACTGCATCAAGTTACTTGTTGGAGTAGATACAACTTCTAGGGTGAAAAATGGTGAGGTGTTCTCTGTTGACTTTTCAGTCTTTTAACCTTCTATGTATTAAATTTACATATAATTGTATACCTGTCATACTGGCAGGCATATTCCTGTTCTTCAGTCTTGGAAGCTAAGCAAGTTCAAGATTGTCTAATCCATGTACAGGATACTACCTAGAAGTATGAGGGTTGGTGGGAGTAAGTCAGTCACAGAACACCAGACCACAGTAAGTGAAATTTGTATTGAAAGATAACAATTTCTAACAACTAGCCGAACTGATATGTATAAGATTTATATGGTAGAAGACCCGATCAAAGGCTAGATTTTTACCACTTTGCTTCATTTGTTTAATGCTTTGCCATTCATTGAACATGAGATAGAGCCTTACTTCAGAACTGGGACAAACCCTGTTTAATGTCTCCACTATTGACCTAAATAATGAGACAGTACTGTCAGCAAGTTTTCGGATTGTATAAAATTGGAAGGAGTTGGTTGTGCCACCATTTGAAGGGACCTTAACAGACTGGAGAAATGAGCGAAGAGGAAAGTCATGGAATTCAATATGGGGAAATGCAAGATCCTGCACTTGAGGAGGAGTAACCCCAGGCACCAGAACGTACTGTGAGACAACTGGCTAGAAAGCAGCTCTTTCAGAGAAGGGTCTGGTAGCCAATGAGGTGACCATGAGCCAGCAACAGATTTTGTGGCAAAGGCCAGTAGTATACCGTGTTGCATTAGGAATATTGCCAGCATGTCAAAGGAGAAGATCATTCCTCTCTGCTCAACACAGGTGAGGCACATCTGGAGGGCTGGGTTCAACAGACTCCCTAGAACTAGAAAGATGTGGGTGAAAGTGCTGGAGGATCAAAAAAGCTAAGACAACGTGGGCATGGCCACAGCTACAAGATCTCGCTCCACTGTGGAAAGAGCATGCCTGAGGATATCAATGCAGTGGTTCAATTCACATCTAGTGACCACTCATGACAGCACATTTGTGTGCCTGTTCCCCATGTTGCTGCTTGCACCATGGAGGTGCACAGCCCAGAGTATCCTGCTTGTTTTCTTCCTCTAGTCTGCTTGTGTGAGTGCACGTGAGAATAGAATCATTAAGGTTGGAAAAGACCTCCAAGATCGTCTGGACAACCATCACCCTTCTACCAATGTCACCCAGTAAACCAAGTCCCTAAGCATCATGTCCGACCTTTCCTTGAACATCTCCAGAGATGATGACTCCACAACCTCCCTGGGCAACCCATTCCAATGCCTGACTACTCTTTCTGAGAAGAAATGTCTCCTAACTTCTAACCTGAACCTCTACTGGCACAACTTGAGGCCATTCCCTCTTGTCCTATCACTAGTTACCTGTGAGAAGAGGCTGACTCTTTACCAGTTTTACCAAAGAAGCACTTTCTAAGTATTAATTATGTACAGCTTCACATGAAATCACTCCATGCTAGCTTAAACTAGGTCTATGCCATTAACGTGCCTCGGTAATGTACAAAGATCCAGGAAGAGAGAATTTCTGCATTTAAGATCACAGAATCATGGAATCATCTAGGTTGGAAGAGACTTCCAAGATCACCTAGTACAACCTCTGACCTAACACTAACAAGTCCCCCACTAAACCATATCACTAAGCTCAACATCTAAACATCTTTTAAAGACCTCCAGGGATGGTGACTCTTCCACTTCCCTGGGCAGCCTATTCCAATGCCTAACAGCCCTTTCAGTAAAGAAGTTCTTCCTAATATCCAACCTAAACCTCCCCTGGCACAACTTTAGCCCATTCCCCCTCCTCCTCTCACCAGGCACGTGGGAGAATAAACCCCCACCTCGCTACAGCCTCCTTTAAGGTACCTGTAGAGTGCGATAATGTTGTCCCTGAGCCTCCTCTACTCCAGACTGAACAATCCCAGCTCCCTCAGCTGCTCCTCGTAAGACTTGTTCTCCAGACCCCTCACCAGCTTCGTTGCTGTTCTCTAGACTTGCTTGAGCACCTCAATGTCCTTCTTGTAGCGAGGGGCCCAAAACTGAACACAGTACTCGAGGTGCGGCCTCACCAGAGCCGAGTACAGGGGGACAATCACTTCCCTAGCCCTGCTGGCCACACTGTTTCTTAAGCAAGCCAGGATGCTGCTGGCCTTCTTGGCCACCTGAGCACACTGCTGGCTCATATTCAGCTGACTATCAACCAATACTCCCAGGTCCTTCTCTGCCAGGCAGCTTTCTAACCACTCATCTCCCAGCCTGTGGTGCTGCTTGGGGTTGTTGTGCTCCAGGTGCAGGACCCAGCACTTGGCTTTGTTGAACTTCATACAGTTGGCCTCAGCCCACCAGTCCAGCCTATCCAGATCCTTCTGCGGAGCCTTCCTACCCTCGAGCAGATCGACACACGCACCTAACTTGGTGTCGTCTGCAGACTTACTGAGGGTGCACTCAATCCCCTCATCCAGATCATCGACAAAGATATTAAAGAGAACTGGCCCTAGTACTGAGCCCTGGGGGACTCCACTAGTGACTGCCCTCCAACTGGATTTAACTCCATTCACCACGACTCTTTGGGCCCGGCTACCCAGCCAGTTTCTAACCCAACGAAGTGTACGCCAGTCCAAGCCAAGAGCAGCCAGTTTCTTGAGGAGAATGTTGTGGGAAACGATGTCAAAAGTTAGAACAATAAAGGATATATGTCTACACTGGGATCCTAAGTGAGACTCTTCTGACATTGACAAATATTAGTCCATATAATATACTACTGAGGCCTCCATTTCTTAGAACACAGATTCATTTTTCACTGTACTAGCAATGGCTGTTTTGTATCACTGGTTTTCAATGTCAATGTGTCTTATGAGAAAAATATATGCTGTTGGGAGCAGTATTGATTTAATGGAAAAAAGTTGATTAAAGAACAAGCAATGATTCAAGGTGTTGGCTGTAGGCAGTGTGGTGGGATCCAGTAAGTAGTTTTCTGAGCAAAAAGGAATTGCTGAGGAACGTTTTGAAAGATAATGTGGTTGGTTTAAAGTAAGTGAAATCATAAATAAACTGACAAAAGGGAATGGTCTTTTTTAATTCTAAGATTGCAAAACTGTAGCAGGCAACAGGCAGAAAACTGCTTTCAGGGCAATACTGGAAGGAGGCAGTTGGAAGGTAGTGAGTTATCAGCATTTCTGGTGTTTTGGATGCTGCTTCCCTTGGGCTTGATCCGCAGTCAGAAGGAAATTTCTATTGACTTGAATAGACTGCACATCCGGTTCTGTTTTAACAAGCTACTGGGCTGTTTGATTCTCTATATGGGATCTTAATAACCAGATCACTACTAAGAAAGCTCAGAAATTATATTAGGAATTCAGCCACAAAATTAGATGCAACCAGCTATGTCAGAAGTAGAATAGCAATTAACAAAATATTGGTAAATGTAAATCACAAAGAATCTTGTAATACTTTTATACACTGCCAAGAGCAAAAAATCTTAATTTATTTTTATTAAATGCCTCTTGTGGTAAACAATTAAAACAGCACCAGCAATTCTTTTACTCCAGCTGTCATTCTGATGATATGAATGCCTAAGCAACTGGCATCTAATTTCAGTGCCATCCAACTGTAAATAAATTGTGAAGTCTTTGTGCCTGTGTGGTAATATATAGTCATCTCTGTGTAGGCACATACGCAGATTGTGTGCATCTTGCCCCTTTAAAACTAATATAGTTTAATCCATAGAAGAGTATGGGTGGGGGGTGGAGGGGAGAATAGCTTGACAGGAATTTGAAATGATTTTTCAATGTTTCTTTTCGGGGCAGTAATAACAGCGTAGAGTTCTGAGTATCAGAGTGAGAATAATAAAGCTGATTCTCAGCATTCAGTCTTTTTGTTTGCAGCTTTCCCTCCACGCCCCCAACCTTGTAACCTCCCCCGTTCACTCAGCTTGAACAAGGAAAACAAATTGAGCAGCTTTGTCATGTATGAATGTGAGGCTACAGGTAAAAGCAAAATTTTCTTGATTTTTAATGTCCATTCCAAGTTGCCTATTTTGTGCAAGGAATTGTTGAAATTTCCCCTGCTTGTTCCTTGTTACTCAGCCTTTAATGTTCTGTCAGTTAGAATTAGAGGTTTTGAAAGAAATGTTTGATTTCTATCATACAGAACTGTTACATAGCTACAGCTTTATAGTCTCTTCTGAACTTCAATTTTCAAACAACTGCCTACCTGAGATATCCTAGTATTTGGGGGATTGCCTTCTCCTAGCAGTCTAAAACTCATTTAAATATGCAAATAAATAAATCTAAATAATGAAAGTCTGTTTACGTGAGGTGACTTGGTCAAAGTCAGATTCTGTCCCTATTAGAAATATTTCATGCACATTTTTAAATATCAGTTATCCTTAAATACGCTTGGAAACCATGCCTTGGATAGGCTAAGAAAGTGTGATACTCATTGGCATTTATTTCATTAGCAATGTAAATCACTTTAGGTGACATATTTTGGCAGTCTGTCTTGAAAAATGCTTTGGATAAACGCCCTCAGAAGGCAGCAAGTGCTGCAGACTCACTGTGTACTCCCCAGTTTTTCAGCTGTCCTTCACAAAATTCACCTTGGCAAGGCTCCCTGGTGCAATCCATGTGAGGATTTGGGTGCCTACAGATAGGCTCCTGTTTGGCCCACAGCTGAGCAGGGAGAGGTCTGACTCAGAAAAAGACTTTGAGGAGAAAAGAAAGCCAGAGCCTTCTCCAGAGGAAGTGATGCTGAGCCACATATTTCCCTCTGAGCCAAAGAGAAGCATTTTCCTCCATCCAGGATTCAGAGCTGAGAACTCTCATCTGGTGCCTAAGCAAGGCCAGGCTTTCATTTCTGTCTGAAAGCTAGGGCTTTTTGCCAAATAAATGAATAAAAAATTAAAAAATAAAATCATCAGGGATATAAAGGACTGCAGCTCAAATACCCACTCTCAAATTGGGCAGTGAGGATGTGGAGTCATCATGAGTGGCTCTATCACCAGGATACTGCATGGGGACATTTTTCTTAATACATTCAGTTGAAAATGGCCCAGTGTGTTTATCTCACTGCCTGCTGGATAAGGCATTTTTCCAAGGAGGTGAAGAGTCTGGATTAAAATTCAAAGCAAGCAGAGCCTGACCACCCTTCATCACAGGAAGGTGGCTATGCTCAGTACACAGCTGAACGCATGTCCAGGGAATTAATGTAAATCTCCCTCCTCTGTGGGAGGAGGAGGTGTGGTGGTGACCCACATCTTGGACAGAGTCATGCAACCAAGTTGCAGTCCTATCAGGGATTTAGTGTGAGTTGAATGCACAGTCTTCCTGTTTGGTCATGGTTGCTGTTAGGTCCCAGATTTCCCATCACCATTTCCTGTCACTCAGAGGTCAGTACTGGGACTAGCAATATTAAACATTGTTATCAGTAACAGGGACAGTGGGATTGACTGCACCCTCCGCATGTTTGCTGATGACACCAAGCTGTGTGGTGTGGCTGATTTGGTTCAATCTTATGACTGCTAATAAACTGTTGAAACTGAAGAAGTTGAGTTGGTGAAATGGTTCTTTATAATAGGGAATGTTGATGTTTGCACAGAACAGTGCTTCCCACAAAGAATTTCATGCATCATGATTTCTAGCTGAAGTGTAGGCAATGCCTATTACTGAACCAGACTTGGAGAAGTGCTCCAGACAAGTTTCTAAAAGTATGGTGCGTAACGTCTGTACTGCATCAATGTGAAGCACATGCTCCCAAACAGAGACACGCATCACTGATTATTTGTCCTAGCATCAAGTATGTTACCACTCAGTTAAGCTTATTGGCTTGGGCTGTCTAACAGAACTGAAGTGACTGAGGTTGGAGTGCGGGAATCTTTGGGAGTACAATGACACAACTGCGGCAATGCTACAGAAGACCGTCTGGCACTCAGAAGCTGTGAACAAATAGCCTTTGTGCGGGCTGGCACAAATGGCGTTGTGGAGACAGGCAGAAGCATGAATACTGCCTTGGTACTGTCCAGAGAGCAGTATATGGGCTGTCCAGAGAGCAGTACATGCACATCAGCTCTGCTTACAGGGTGCATGGGCTTGGGCTGGGAAGTGGTGGGGTCTGTTGGTGGTGGTCATTTGAACAGCAAATGCTGTACAGCAAGCGCTCAGCCTATCAGACTCCATTTCCCACAGTTTCTGGGGTCTATAGCCTATGGGCTGGGCTAGGAAACAAAACCCCAAATTCGTTCAGGACAAGCTCTGTTTTAGAGGACTGGATGATCTTGGAGGTCCTTTCCAAATTTAAAGATTCTATGATTGATTGCTTCTATGATTGATTCTATGAAATAGTAACCTGATGGTACTCTTATTTTTCTTCCTCCCTTATTGTCCTGGTTTCAGCTAGGACAGAGTTAATTTTCCTCCTAGTAGCTGGCAGGGTGCTATGTTTTGGATTAGAATGAGAAGAGCGCTGATAACATGCTGATATTTTAATTGTTGTAGAGCAGTGCTTACACCAAGCCAAGGACTTTTCAGCTTCTCGCTCTGTCCTGCTAGCGAGCAGGCTAGGGATGCAGCAGGAGCTGGGAGGGGACAGACCCAGGACAGCTGACCCAAACTGGCCAAAGGGGTATTCCATACCATCTGACGTCATGCTGAACAATATATAGGGGTGGCTAGCCAGGGGGGCCGGCTGCTCGGGCATAGGCTGGGCATCGGTCATCGGGTGGTGAGCAATTGCATTGTGCATCACTTATTTCGTACACATTATTACTATTATTATTATTATTATTATTATTATTATTATTTTCCCTGTCTTAATAAACTGTCTTTATCTCAACTCACAGACTTCACTTTCCCGTTTCTCTCCCCCATCCCGGAGAGGGAGGGGGGAGGGTGAGCGAACGGCTGTGTGGTGTTTGGCTGCCAGCTGGGCTAAACCACAACAGTCCATTTGTCGCCCAACGTGGGGCTCGAAGGGTTGAGATATCGACAGATTTGACCAGAGTGTGTTAAACTAAAATTGGTATAAGTATTCGACCTGCTTAATAGTTGCTAGTCACAATGTTGATTGCCTTAATCTCAAGTCTGCTGTGCCTGTTTCCCAAATTGAGTTTTATAGCAAGTTACTTTCTGTATGTGCTCCCTGTCGTACTGTTTATCCTTTCCAGGCCCTGGTTTAAGATTGTTATGGTACTGTGTGGTGTAACGATGGGTTATGAAATGATGAGATTTCTGGTCATGACTCTAACCTGGTATTTGTACTCAGCACTGTCGTCGACTCTATACTTCGGAAACCATATCTCAGAAACTATTAGCAATTACACCTATTGCCTTTTTCCATCAGGGAGTCAATCTGTGGAGGGGACAGGGGAAGATATTTTTTCCTACCTGTTCACTCTCCCTTCCTCCTTCATCACCCTCTTATCCCCCGAGCTAGTTACGGTAGCTCTCCAATATGTTGAATATCCTTGGGATACTCAGACCAGCATGTTCTTGTTGTTATGTCTCCTGAATGTGCTTCAGGTTTTGTTTAAGGTTAAACAACTACTTAGGAATCTCATCCGGAGATCTGTCTTGAGGCGGGATAGTTGCGAGTGGCAGGGAGTGTGGGAGGATATGGGCAGGTTTCTAGAGCAGTGGGCACCTCCAGTGTTTTGGACATTCACCCCTGAACAACTGCAAAATCCTAAAAAACTGGTAGAATGCTTGAAAAAAAGGTGTCGTGACTCTGGCAGTTCCAAAGTGACACAAATCACTGTGGCATGCTGGGGTCTGGCTTGTGCCTATCGAGCTGCAATTGATGCTACTATCAACCTAGTGACAGACCCTGCGGCCGTTCCAATCCCGGTTCCTGCAGCCGTTCCAGCTCCAGCTCCCGCAGCCATTCCAGCTCCAGCTCCCGCAGCCGTTCCAGCTCCAGCTCCCGCAGCTGTTCCAGCTCTAGCTTCCGCAGCCATTCCAGCTCCCGCAGCTGTTCCAGCTCCAGCTCCTGCAGCCGTTCCAGCCCCTGCAGCTGCTCCAGCTCCTGCAGCCGCTCCCACTCCTGTGGCTGGGTCAGAGAAACGAACTGTAGCAGTGCAAGTTGCCCCTGCAGAGGGTATTCCAACCCCTGTGGCAGACCCTGTGTCTGGGTCGGAGAAACGAACTGTAGCAGTGCAAGTTGCCCCTGCAGAGGGTATTCCAACCCCTGTGGCAGACCCTGTGTCTGGGTCGGAGAAATGAACTGTAGCAGTGCAAGTTGCCCCTGCAGAGGGTATTCCAACCCCTGTGGCAGACCCTGTGGCTGGGTCAGAGAAATGAACTGTAGCAGTGCAAGTTGCCCCTGCAGAGGGTATTCCAACCCCTGTGGCAGACCCTGTGGCTGGGTCGGAGAGGCGAGCTGTAGCAGTGCAAGTTGCCCCTGTAGAAAAGGTGAAAAAATGGTATAGAAACTCAGGTCGTTTAGAACGCAGAAAGTCTTCTGCTAAGTCTGGGTGTGGAGAAGACGAGGCTGGGCCATCAAGTGTGCAGGAGGATGAAGATGAGGATGAGGATGTCAGAAAATCAACAGTAACTACCCGAACCCTATACCAGCGTGAGCTACGAGATGTGCGAAAAGATTTTGGTCACTGTATAGGTGAACAGCTTGTCACCTGGCTGCTCCGGTGCTGGGACACTGGAGCCAATGGTGTGGAATTAGAGGGCAGGGAAGCCAGGCGGTTGGGATCCCTTGCTAGAGATGCAAGCATTGACAAAGCAACTGGAGATGGAGCACGATTTCACAGCCTCTGGAGGCGTCTCCTGTTAGCTGTGAAGGAAAGGTATCCCTACAAGGAAGAACTTGTATGTCTACCAGTCAAGTGGACCACCATGGAGAAGGGAATTCAGTACCTGAGGGAATTAGCCATATGGGAAGTAATTTATAAGGACCTAGATGATGCACAAACATCCACAGATCCAGATGAAGTCCAGTGTACTCGACCCATGTGGCGGAAGTTTGTACGGAATGCACCATCATCATGGGCCAGCACATTGACGATAATAACCTGGAAAGATGGTGAAGACCCCACAGTGGGTGACATGGCTAAACAACTCCGGGAGTACGAAGGAAATCTCTCCTCTTCCCTACAGGCCTGCGTCTCGGCTGTGGAGAAACTCTCTGAAGAGTTCCACCAACTTAAATAGAATTTATCTTCCCCCCCACCTGAACGAACCAGTGGCCACCAACTAAAAGAGAATACTTTGGAGAAACTCTTTGAAGAGGTCCACCAACTTAAAGAGAATTTATTTTCCCCCCCACCTGAACGAACCAGTGGCCACCAACTAAAAGAGAATACTTTGGAGAAACTTTTTGAAGAGGTCCACCAACTTAAAGAGAGTGTATTTTCTTCCCCACCTCTACAAACCAGTGTCTCGGCTATTAGGGGTAAACGTGCATCCGTGCAAAGAAGACAATATGGTGGGTACACACCCTGCGCCACCCTGTCGTTTTACCTACGTGACCATGGAGAGGACATGAGAAAATGGGATGGAAAATCTACTGAGACCCTAGAGGCACGGGTACGTGAGTTGCAAAAGGAAACAGTCGGGAGAAAGGGGTTCTCTGAAAAGTTTGCTGCTCCAACTTCTAGCAGGCAGTCTTTTAAACACAGAACCGAAGATTCTGACCAGGACTAGAGGGGCCCTGCCTCCAGCCAGGGGGAGGAAAGGGACAACCGAGTTTATTGGACTGTGTGGATTCGATGGCCTGGCACGTCTGACGCACAGAAGTATAAGGCTTTAGTAGACACTGGTGCACAATGTACTCTAATGCCATCAAGCTGTAAAGGGCCAGAGCCCATCTGTATTTATGGCGTGACAGGGGGATCCCAGCAGTTAACTGTACTGGAGGCTGAAGTGAGTCTAACTGGAAATGAGTGGCAAAAGCACCGTATTGTGACTGGCCCGGATGCTCCGTGCATCCTTGGCATAGACTATCTTAGAAGAGGATATTTCAAGGACCCAAAAGGGTTCCGCTGGGCTTTTGGCATAGCTGCCTTAGAGACAGAGGACATTAAACAGTTGTCTACCTTGCCCGGTCTCTCAAAGGACCCTTCTGTTGTGGGGTTGCTGAGGGTTGAAGAACAGCAAGTGCCAATCGCTACCACAACTGTGCACCGGCGGCAATATCGCACCAACCGAGACTCCCTGATTCCCATCCACGAGCTAATTCATCAACTGGAGAGCCAAGGAGTGATCAGCAAGACCCATTCACCTTTTAATAGTCCCATATGGCCAGTGCGAAAGTCTAATGGTGAGTGGAGACTAACAGTGGACTATCGTGGCCTGAACGAAGTCACGCCACCACTGAGTGCTGCAGTGCCGGACATGCTAGAACTCCAGTACGAACTGGAATCAAAGGCAGCCAAGTGGTATGCCACAATTGATATTGCTAATGCATTTTTCTCCATCCCTCTAGCAGCAGAGTGCAGGCCACAGTTTGCTTTCACTTGGAGGGGAGTCCAATATACTTGGAATCGGCTGCCCCAGGGGTGGAAACATAGCCCTACCATTTGCCATGGACTGATCCAGTCTGTGCTGGAGCAGGGGGAGGCTCCTGAACACCTGCAGTACATCGATGACATCATTGTGTGGGGTGACACTGCAGAGGAAGTTTTCGAGAAAGGGAAGAAAATAGTCCAAATCCTTCTGAAGGCCGGTTTTGCCAGAAAACAAAATAAAGTTAAAGGACCTGCACGAGAGATCCAGTTTTTAGGAATAAAATGGCAAGATGGACGTCGTCAAATCCCAATGGATGTGATCAACAAAATAACAGCTATGCCTCCACCAACTAGCAAAAAGGAAACACAAACTTTCCTAGGTGTCGTGGGGTTTTGGAGAATGCATATTCCAAATTACAGTCTGATTGTAAACCCGCTCTACCAAGTAACTCGTAAGAAGAATGCTTTTGAATGGGGCCCTGAGCAACGACAAGCCTTTGAACAAGTTAAACAGGAAATAGTTCATGCAGTAGCCCTTGGACCAGTCCGAACAGGACCAGATGTAAAGAATGTGCTCTACACCGCAGCCAGGGAGAATGGTCCCACCTGGAGCCTCTGGCAGAAAGAACCTGGGGAAACTCGAGGTCGACCCCTGGGGTTTTGGAGTCGGGGATACAGAGGATCTGAGGCCCGCTATACTCCAACCGAAAAGGAGATATTGGCAGCATATGAGGGAGTTCGATCTGCTTCGGAAGTGGTCGGTACTGAAGCGCAGCTCCTCCTGGCACCCCGACTGCCGGTACTGGGTTGGATGTTCAAAGGAAGGGTCCCCTCTACACATCATGCAACTGATGCTACATGGAGCAAGTGGGTTGCACTGATCACTCAGCGGGCTCGAATAGGAAACCCCAGTCGCCCAGGAATCCTGGAAGTGATTATGGACTGGCCAGAAGGCAAGTACTTTGGGATATCATCAGAGGAGGAGGTGGTCCGTGCTGAAGAAGCCCCACTGTACAACAAGCTACCAGAAAATGAGAAGAAATATACCCTGTTCACTGATGGGTCCTGTCGTATTGTGGGAAAACATCGGAGATGGAAAGCTGCTGTATGGAGTCCTACATGACGAGTTGCAGAAGCTGCTGAGGGAGAAGGTGAATCGAGTCAGTTTGCAGAAGTGAAAGCCATTCAGCTGGCCTTAGATATTGCTGAACGAGAAAAGTGGCCAGTTCTCTATCTCTATACTGATTCATGGATGGTAGCAAATGCCCTGTGGGGGTGGTTACAGCAATGGAAGCAGAACAACTGGGAACGCCGGGGCAAACCCATCTGGGCTGCTGCATTGTGGCAAGATATTGCTGCCCAGGTAGAGAACCTGATTGTAAAGGTACGCCATGTAGATGCTCATGTGCCCAAGAATCGGGCTACTGAAGAACATCAAAACAACCAGCAGGTGGATCAGGCTGCTAAGATTGAAGTGGCCCAGGTGGACCTGGACTGGCAACATAAAAGTGAATCATTTATAGCCCGATGGGCCCATGACACCTCAGGCCATCAAGGTAGAGATGCAACATACAGATGGGCTCGTGACCGAGGGGTGGACCTGACCATGGACACTATAGCACAGGTTATTCATGATTGTGAAACATGTGCTGCAATTAAACAAGCCAAACGGTCAAAGCCTCTTTGGTATGGAGGACGATGGCTGAAATACAAATATGGAGAGGCCTGGCAGATTGATTACATCACACTCCCCCAAACCCGCAACGGCAAGCGCCACGTACTTACAATGGTGGAAGCAACCACCGGACGGCTGGAAACATATCCCGTGCTCCACGCCACCGCCCGGAACACTATCCTGGGCCTTGAAAAGCAAGTCCTATGGCGACATGGCACCCCAGAAAGAACTGAGTCAGACAATGGGACTCATTTCCGAAACAACCTTATAGACACTTGGGCCAAAGAACATGGTATTGAGTGGGTGTATCACATCCCCTATCATGCACCAGCCTCCGGGAAAGTTGAATGATACAATGGACTGTTAAAGACTACACTGAAAGCAATGGGTGCTGGGACATTCAAAAATTGGGAAACACATTTGGCAAAGGCCACCTGGTTAGTCAATACTAGAGGATCTGCCAACCGAGCTGGACCTGCCCAATCAAACCTGTTACGCACTGTAGAAGGGGATAAAGTTCCTGTAGTGCACATAAGAAACATGTTGGGTAAGACAGTCTGGGCTACTCCTGCCTCAGGAAAAGGCAAACCCATTTGTGGGATTGCTTTTGCCCAGGGACCTGGATGCACTTGGTGGGTAATGCAAAAGAATGGGGAGGTCCGGTGTGTACCTCAAGGGGACCTAATACTGGGTGAGAATAGCCCATGAGTTGAATTGTAGTATGTTAATTATCATCTAACACTGTATGTCATCACTACCATGGTTGCTATATATCATAGATGAAAATGGTGATTAATTAGAAGGCATTGGAAAGAGTGTAACCTGAGCATGACATAAATGGTATGGAATAAGGGGTGGATATCTGTCCTGGTTTCAGGTAGGACAGAGTTAATTTTCCTCCTAGTAGCTGGCAGGGTGCTATGTTTTGGATTAGAATGAGAAGAGCGCTGATAACATGCTGATGTTTTAATTGTTGTAGAGCAGTGCTTACACCAAGCCAAGGACTTTTCAGCTTCTCGCTCTGTCCTGCTAGCGAGCAGGCTAGGGATGCAGCAGGAGCTGGGAGGGGACAGACCCAGGACAGCTGACCCAAACTGGCCAAAGGGGTATTCCATACCATCTGACGTCATGCTGAACAATATATAGGGGTGGCTAGCCGGGGTGGAGGGGGGCCGGCTGCTCGGGCATAGGCTGGGCATCGGTCAACGGGTGGTGAGCAATTGCATTGTGCATCACTTATTTCGTACACATTATTACTATTAATACTATTATTATTATTATTATTGTTATTATTTTCCCTGTCTTAATAAACTGTCTTTATCTCAACTCACAGACTTCACTTTCCCGTTTCTCTCCCCCATCCTGGAGAGGGAGGGGGGAGGGTGAGCGAACGGCTGTGTGGTGTTTAGCTGCCAGCTGGGCTAAACCACAACACTTATGCACATGAGCAGTACCTATATATCTTTCTAAGACATTTGCTAAGTTTTTACAAAAACTTAGCACTTAGGAGACACTTAATGTTGTTGATTCTTAAAAAAACAAACAAACAAAAAAACTTCTAATTCACATCTATTTTCTGCAGCAGTGATTTACGTCTTACCTATTTTTGATCCTTCTTGTTTGAACATATACTAACTTTTCACTCTCACATATGCGAAATTATTTTTCTTAAGATTTTTTTTCCACCATCTTGGTAGAACAATTTGTTCTATCAGAAAGAACATACTGTCATATCTATACACACAAGCCATTTAAGTAAAATGACACTTTCTTGCTGATAGTATTTATGACTCATTTTTATCCAGTTCTTCCTGATGTTTTATAAAAAGCACTTATATTCATGACACGACCACAGAAAATGCACTCTTACTAATGTAAGCATAAAGCACTAATGTAAGCATAAAGCTTTGCTAGATTTTTTGAAATGTATATTTCCTCATCTTATTTTTAAAATCTTCCATTATTATATCAGAGAGGAAACAAAACAGATTTAGATGGCAAGTACTTACTAGAACATAAAAGTAGCCAGCAGTGATTTTTTTTTCTTTTTCTGATGAAGTTTCCTTTGAATTTCTTTGATATTTTAAGAATGGCCCATTTTCCAGAACATTTCTCTTCATGTTTATTCTGCTGATTTACTATCAGCAGAATAGATGTGACCAAAGGTAGCTTACATAGCTTTAATTCTCTATCAGCTTGTGTCTTTAATGCTCCAGAAAAAAAGAAAAGAAAAAAAAAAGAAAGCGATCATCCTTGTTTTCTCGTGCCGTAACGCTTTAAGTTATTAAACTGTTAACAGTGAAAGGCAACTACGTTTAATTGGAATAGGGAAAAAAGGCAAAATGAGTGTCACTCTTATTGTCAAAATTGTAAGAATGAGCATCCAGGGAACTACAGGACAGTCAGCCTCACCTTGATCCCTGGTAAGGTGATGGAACAACAAATCCTGGAAAACATTTTCAGGCACTTGAAGAACAACAATGTCATTGAGAGTAGTCAGCATGGATTCACAGTGGGAAAAGTCATGCTTGAACAACCTGGTAACCTTCTACTGTGAAATGATGGTTCATTAGAATGGATTTTCCATTGGAAAAAGAGCTTTCCTTTTAGATTACACTGTTTAACACATATTTATACTCTTTATACTGTTCTAATGAGGTCAAAGAGATTATTAGTTTTCAGAAAAGTTGGAAGTAGAGAAAATCCCATAGTTTATTTTTGAATTTTATTTCAATATACTTACTAGGATTTTAATTATCAAGTACTAGTTATCTCAGTAAAAATTGCACCTCTGTCATAGGAGAGAAGAAGCTCAAGATAAAATTGCATTTAAGTGTCTTAGTGAAGTTAAAATGTATTTTAGTGTAAAAAAAAAGAAAATCTAAGAATGGCCTGAAAAGTTCCTCTTTTTTTACTTGGATTGATGAAAAATTGTGCTAGGGATAATCTACTACATTACGTATAGTCAACACATTCTTCTTTTAAGAAAAATAAGGAAAGACCAGAAAATGGGGAAACTACACCTACATTAATAGATTTTTTTTCTTCTCATGAGTGTAAACATGAACTGCATGGTTTGCAAGTTCAGCATTTTCTGTGGATTCTTTGTATATATTATATTTAGGCTGCTGAAATCTATCACTGACAGAAATGATCTAAGATTGAGATCATGAGATTTTCCTGTTTCTTTGTCTACTGCATTTTACTAGATTTGTTTGTTTTTCCCCGTTTTTTTTTTATTAGTCTGCTTCTTACCGTGAAATGAATCTCTACCTTCAGACATATCATGGGGAGAGGCGAGCAGCCTGACAGACCCCTTAGCAGTGGAAGTAGTAGAAGCCATTTGGTGACACCGTTGTTCTAATTCCTGATGACCTCCTCTCTCCCCTCTGTTGTTTTTATTACATCTCTGCCTTCCAGTGACCTTGAGAAGCTTTAGGAATTTATTATATAAGAGAATTAGTATGAACCTGAGCCAAGCACAGGGCAAGGGGAAGAAGAGAGACAGGTAAGTGGAGAAGAGAGTTACTCCAAAGGCAGCTATAACCAGTAAATCTGCCTTCAATTCATTTTAATTTTTACAAAGACAAGTGTTTTTTTTTTTTGTTGTTGTTTGTTTGTTTTGTTTTTAATGGTCAAGAAATATGCAGGAGAATGATGCCTAAAAGGCTGCATCAATAATCTGTTTTGTCTTTCAGGTTTGGTGTGGCTAAATAGGTTTTCAAATGGACCATCTTAAAAACTGTCTATGGTGAAGAAAGACCTGAACAGCTCAGCTGGTCTTCAGTGAAGATTCCTGTGATGTCTGATTTAGCCAAACTCAGGCTTTCCTGCTTGAAATAGGACACAAATGTAGTAAGTTAATAACTAGATGTCCTTATCCAGGAAGCACTCAAACATGAGCAATGCAAATGCTTAAAGAGACTGGGGCTAAAGACACAGTTTTTACATATCAGATGATGTGGCTCAAGAAAAACAATGAGCTAAAATAATAACAGTATTAAGAACTAGGTCTGGCTTAGTAATTACTTCTATCTTTCTATAAAAATTATCAAGGCATGTATCCTCCCTCATCTCTTACCGTAATGGGCCAAAAAACCCAGAGACCATGTGGCAGCTTCACAATACATCCATGCTTCAAATCAGCCACCCAAATAGTCTTTTACTGAGCATCTGGTTCATCCATAAAATTAATAAAATAGTTAAATTTCTTTGAACAAATGACTCCATGGAATTTTATTAAAACAATTCTAATTACATATTTCTTAAAGATTTTGAGCCTTTGAATTTCAGCCCTCTAGCCTAGGAGGTATTGAAAATGTATGCTTACAAAAAATATTAATGATTTAAAAAAGTTAGAGTAGTTAACATTTTTTTCTCCAGCTTTTGCATGCACCTGCCTTTGATATTGTACTAAGAGTCAGCAGAAAAAATTGCAACACTGCAAATATATTTTAGCATGTAAAATGACACATTTGGGACAGTGCACACCAGTGTAAAGTATCAAATGCTGTGAGACTTCCAAACAGCAATACTTGCAAAACTAGAAATAGAAATAGGCTAAGATCATTAAACAGCAAAAATCTCTTAAAATAGTTACATGGGTATGGAAACATTACTTTTTTGCTCACTGCGCATTTATTCATTAGTTTATCATGCTTTTTAAAAGTACATTCATTAGCCTTTCACCAGCATTTCCGGGAATGAGTTAGATTTTGTCTTTTTTTTGTCTGAAGATTGCATTTATTAGGGTAAAATTAATAAAAATATGGTTGCTTTTGCAATTTGCAAATCTACATCATTCCTCTTAAGTCTTACTGAGTGGTTTGGATATGTATGTATGACCCTGTGCTGGTCTCACATACATTACAGAGGTAATGCTCCATTATTAGGTGGTGCAGCATGGCATTGAAAAACATTGAGCCTTCTTACTAGAGGTTGTACTATGCTTTTAATCCATGCGTAATCCAGCTAGCATTAGCACTATTTCTAATTAATTGAAATTAAATGCACAGACGTAAGAAAAGATTTGTGCTGCTTAAACACAGGGTAACACAAATACATTCATACTCTGGGAAAAGTATACAGATTAATGAATGCCTTAAATTTTAGAAGGTCGTGGTGCACTGTGCCACTCTCCACTGTGAATATCCAAACCTACAAGGAGACAGAATGGGCATTATGTCCACTTCCCTGAATTTGCAGTGCCACACAGGAAATGCAAATCCCCTGACTGGTGCAACATTTTGCTTTGAAGTAAATCCCTGTAAAATACATAGATAAGAAATGACCAGCTTTAAAATCCTTCAGCTTGGAGATTGCTCATTGTAATCTGTGGGACTACAGCAGCAGTAACAGCAACAACCTGGTTCAACGTGCAGTCAGTGTAGAGGCCTGAATCATATATTTGTGCTTCCCTATATTTTCTGGGTTATTCTGCCCGCCACTGGGATCATTCTGCCCTCTGAGTGGAGCATCTGCTCATCTGACCCTCATTCAATTTCCAAAAATAATTTCTGTAGGCTGTTAATACCATATCATCACATACAAATGCTCAAAACTCATAAGTCAAAGATGATGCTTAAAAAAAAAATAAAAAAAAAATTGAAGTATAATTATGAGGTCAACAAAAGTAAATAAATCTGCAAGCAGTACTGCAGATTCTTGTGAAGGATTAGTTAGTGCTATTGCAAAGTGCTTTGAGTTGCTGGCCTGCTCTGTTTGGTCCAAGAATTGCTAATCTACCTGCTTGGGGGGGATATTCACTTGAGCTGCACTAGATGGATTAATCAGTTCACCTGGTTAACTTCCCCAGAGAAAATTTTACAACAGCAAACAAGCACCATAAGAAATCCCATGTAGAGAACTTCAGCTAATGCCTTGTCCTTGAGAAGGGACGTAAGCATTGAAGCAAAGAGCTTGAATTTGAACAAACTTTGTTACTCCCAGAGACTTTGCCTACTTCCAGTACATACAGTACACCATCTTAGCTCATTCCCATGTTATGTCTAGACCACAAAACAGGTTATCCACTGAAGTATGTTAGCTGAAATACTTCACAAAATACATTTTTTCAAAAGGATTTTATACTAAGTGTGTTTAAGACAACCTACATATAAAGGTGTTAGCTTTTATATATGTGGCTTTTATAACAAGCAATATTCAGAGGTGTTCCTCTCTTACTTGTTGAACAGTATCTGTCTTGCCTGTAGTGCCTCATTCCTTGTTTCATTCTCTTTTATTCGTCTAGGAATTAATTGTTACTATTGCACCTTGGTCCCGCATTGAGGCAAACCTACTGGCAGGTTTATAAGCGATAAAGGGATCTGCAGGGAAGGGAAATCAGTAATGGAACAGCCATTAGCTTTGGAAAGACAAACTAGCAAAGAAAACTCTCTGCTGCCATTTCATTTGCCTTTACCAACAAATTATATGCTGTGTCAATTATACTAGAGCAAACAAACATTTTGGACTTTTAAAAATCTGCTCTGTGTAGCAATATCTGCTTTAAGGTTATGCTACTGGCATCCTTCCAAATACATTTGTAGCTACTGTAAGCAGGAAAGCCAAATTTATTACATTTCATTTGAGCAGAGGTCATTGCAACATTGCTGTCATGTTCTGGAAGTCTCTTAAGCTCTTCGAATGCTAAATGAAGTTTCAGTGAGCTGGAACCTCATGCTGGATCTTATTACGATTCAATCAGTATTGCTTCTAACTTTTACATATCTAGGAGGGTCAAAAGTACATACTGAATGTGAACATGTTTTTTTCTTTAAATTATATTCCAAATTAGACTTTCATTTTCATTTTTCACACCTAAAGCAGAAATATTCTTGTGACTGGTCCACAACATTTGTTCTGAGCACAGATATTAATGTAGCACCAATGCTGCATTTTATGCAGAGTTCTCTTCCATATGGAAGTTGCAGCCCTAGCTGCCTACAGGGAATGCAGAGTGCAGCTTTCTAACTGGGCAGTGTGAGGGTCCAGTTGTAGAAGACAGCATGAAGTAAATTGCCTCTTCACCTGGAATTAGTGAGTCTCCAAGACACTGTCTATTTTTTTGATCTGCTGAGGACATTGAATTACAAAAGCACTGACTGAGATAATATTATTTGCTTCTGAGAGGGTCTACTGATACTTTTACACTACCACCCCACATCATTTCATAAGAAATTACACTAGAATAATGTTTATTTGATTTCACTTCTGGAGGTAGTAGCACAAAATCTATTTTGAGCAATTTGAGCTGCTGAAATTTGTAATGCTGTGGATTCAAGGTCTGTTAAATTTTACCTTTGTAACCTCTACCATTTTTGGATTTATTGGGAGGCATTTGCCCACAATTGCTCTTTGAGTTAAACTGAGAAACTGTGTTTGCAATGTAGCTTATTTCGCTGCATCTTATTAATTCATTTATTTAATTTACCATTTCCTTCTCCCTTTTGGTAACACTTCCAAAACACACCTGAGTGAATGTAGCATGTGTTTTCTACTGAGTACTCATTCTTTCCAGGGGAGCTAAAGATGAAGAATGCATGTGGGAGAGAAAAATTTTGTACTGGATTTACATGGCAAGGATCTGGTAGTGGGGGGCTGCAGGGGTGGCCTCTGTGAGCAGAGCCCAGCAACTGCCCTATGTCAGATCAGAGCCAGCTCCAGCTGGCTCCAAAACGGACACATTGCTGGCTAGAGCCAAGCCAGTGAGCAATGCTGGTTGGGCCTCAGGGAGAGCAGATTGAAGAAAGGGAAAAAAAAATGCTGTGCTACAGCATCTGGGAGAAAGTGAGAACCAGCTGGGCAGACACCAAGGTCGGTGCAGCAGGAGGGCAGGAGGTGCTCCAGGCACACAGCAGCAGTTCCCCTGCGGCCTGTGGAGAGGCCCCTGGTGGAGCAGGCTGTCTCCCTGCAGCCCATGGGTCCCACACGGAGCAGATCTCCACGCTGCAGCCCATGGAGGAGCCCCCGGTGGAGCAGGTGGATGTGGCCTGGAGGAGGCTGCGGCCCATGGAGAGCCCTCGCAGGAGCAGGCCCCGGGCCGGAGCTGCAGCCCGTGGAGAGGAGCCCATGCAGGAGCAGGGGTCTGGGGGGAGCTGCCGCCCACCCGTGGGGGACCCGTGCTGGAGCAGTTTGCTCCTTGGGGATGGATGGACCCCGTGGTACGGAGCCATGTGGGAGCAGTTCTTGAAGAGCTGCTGCCTGTGGGCAGCCCCCGCAGGCTCAGTTCAGGAAGGATGGCATCCCATGGGAGGGACCCCACGTGGAGCAGGGGCAGAGAGTGACTGTGAAGGAGTGCCGGAGACTGACCACAGCCCCCATTACCCCATTCCCCTGTGCCACTCGGGGGCGGGGGGAGAGGGGAGGTGGAAGAGGGTGGATGGGGGTATTGTAGTTTTAGTTTACTTTTAGTTTCTCACTGCTCTAGTCTGTTGGTAATAGGCAATAAAATTTATTAATTTTCCCATGCTGATTTTTTTTTCCTGTGACAATAATTGTTGAGTGATCTCCCTGTCCTTATCTCAACCCTTGAGCCCTTTGCATCATATTTTCTCAACGTTTATCTTGGAGGAGGGGGAGTGAGAGAACGGTTGTTGTGTAGTTCAGCTGCCCAGCAGAAGGACTTTTTTGGTTTTACCCTGTGGCGCAGCTGAACTCCACCGCAATGGCTCTCTCAATTCCCCCCCTCAAAAGAAGAGGGGGAGAAGAAAGTACAACGGAAAGAAAAAGGCTAACAAGTTAAAATTAGGATGATATAATTAAAGGGAAAAGAAACAAAACCAAAAGCAAACAAACACAAAAAAGCAAAGGCCACGTGGAAGCACAGAGGGAAGGAAAAAAAAATATTTTCCTGTGAAGCAGGGCCTCAATACATGTAGCAGTTGTTCAGGAGGACAGATGTCTTCACAACAAGAGCCCCCCCCCCCACTTTCCCTTTCTCAGCTTTTATTGCTGAGGGTGCCATCACACGCTATGGAATATCCCTTGGTTGGTTTAGGTCAGCTGCCCTGGTGATGTCCCCTCCCCACCTCTTGCCCACCCCCAGCCTGCTGGCTCTGGGGGGTTTGGAGGCAGTCTTGGTGCTGTGCCAGCACCGCTCAGCAATAGACAAAACACCAGTTCTGTTTCTGTATCAGGGCAGTTCTAGCTACAGTTTCAGAACACAGTACTGTATGGGCTGCTGTGGGGAAAGGGAACTCCATCCCAGCCAGACCCAGAACACATTTTAGTTGGATTCATTTAAAGGAAGAGATTGCTCTTGTGTAGTTTCTAGCACTTTCTCCAATTTCTTAGTGTGCAGTGGTAGTCAGAAAAGTGTGTGCAAAATGCTGCCATCATGTGGCTTCGTATTTATGATCTTTTTTCTTTCTATTTTATTAGTACGTTTTACATATCTTTTGTTCCCCTCTCCTTCCTGCCGCCAACTCACTTGTTTGGAGCAGTAACTCCCAATGTGAGTGAGCACTGTTATGAGTTAGGTCAGCAATCTCCTCATCTTCCTGAAAGATGTCACAGTCATTGCTCACTAAATAAGGAAGTAAATATTCCTATATCTAGCCACTCAAGAAACTATCAATATGCAAAATATTGAAAACTGGAGTATCTAAACATGGACAGTGCTCATGCCTGCCTTCTAGGCCAAGAGATATGAAGGTAATAAAACAAACAAACAAACAAACAAACTCAGAAGGATGGATTTGCTCACAGCTGCATGCCTGATTTCCTGGAGGATGAAGTGGCATGACCACACACACACACAAACACACACAAGCTACAAAAGGCAGACATGAAAATGTGAAGCAAAGGATTAGAAACTTGGTTCTGAAAGAAAGCAGAGGCAGAGCTTTTGTCTGAGCACTAGCTGGAAGGCCTTTTGGGTCTTTTAGCAAAGAAATGGCTTGATCCCTGCCATTTTCTAAGATCCATAGGAGTGGGAAAACCACACAGGCAAGAGTTGCAAGTGTCATGGTTCAATCCTGTGCTCCAAGTCAGAATCAGCTATTCCAAGAGCAATCCTCACATATTTTAGCTGGGTCTTAAAAATGCACAGAGATAGCATTTCCCCAGCCTCTTTTGGACAAGTAGTCTTGACCGGTGTTGAAGTACCTAACTCTGCCCGCTGCTTTGTAATTACCAACCTCAGCTTCCTGTGGTGCATTTTAAAACTGTTGCCTCTTGTCCTGTCTCCAGTGATATTTATTCCCACATTTTCATTCTCACCTTTGTTTGATCACCTCTTCTCTTATTAAACTACTCCAGCATTTTCAGTGTTTTCTTGCAGGTCATGTTGTAAAAGCTCTTTAACTCGCCTATTGCAAAATTATGGTCCCTTTGCAGGAAGGACGTTTTGTGCAGGCAGTGTAAATAGACAGTTTAGTGGTAACAGCTGACATCCGTACCAATACTTATTCCTCACATATCTAAAAGACCACACACTGCTACTCTGTTTTCCATTGAGCCAACATTTTCTCTTTGCAAACATTTTCTGCAGGGTGTAGTTTGTGGCTAATTTAGTTCACAACAGATGCAGAAATGTATGATGCAAAAGACTGGGTATGTATTCATGGCTCAGAGGACCTTCTAATCTCTAGTGCATGTCAATGTGCAGATCAAATAGCTTTTTGCTTATACTGGGAGAACTGGAAAAACTGAAAAATAATAATGTGTTGAATTTCCCTTCCAGCTATACAATGGCCAACCTACTATCTAGTTCTAAGAAATTTTGATATCGCTTAGCTGTTAATATCCTTTATCTGTTTTTATTCATTTATTTATTTATTTTTATAAAAGCTCAACCTTTGGTCTTTTTCATCTTACCCTCATTATAAAACTCCACTGTGATTGTTGGCACATTGATGCTGGGTACACCTTGATTAATTAAAAAAAAAAAAAAAAAAAAAAAAAAGAGAGAAAAAAAAAGAACAAAAAACAGCACTTTTATATTTTCAACAGTATCCTAACAGTAACCTAGAATATGCCATGCAGCTTCACCTCACCCTTTTTGGGAGTATAGAATCATGAAAATATTATTGTAAAGTAAAGGATGTTCCAGTGGATTGGGCTATGTTCAGTCTCCTCCCTCTTGCCAAATATAAGGCCTCCTCCTATTCAATGCTGAGAAGTAGAGGTACTTTGTACATAATGAGTCCGCATGTGCTTTTTACTTACCAAGTGCTGCATGGATCTGATGTTGTAACTTTATCAGTAATTTATAATTCTGTATTGAGTTTGCATTCAGCACTTGATTCATCATGCTTTCAAGTAAATAGATGTATCCTGTTGGGTACTGGCCTTGACCGTGAGTACACTGCAGCTACACTTCTCTTATCCTGTGACTTTCTCAAGCCATCCTGGATTATAGCCAGACAGTTTTAAAAATATATGCATATTTTTCTTTGGAGCCTTAAATGTAATCCTTGATTAAACTTTTGTTTTCTTTTCAGATTCTACTATAATAAATTGACATGTATGAGAATGCTTTAGGAGGCTGTAGAATTTCCATCACTGGAGGATTTTAAGGACATTCTAGAGAAACATCTGTCAGGACTGGTTAGGTATAGTTGATGTACCCTGGAGGTAAAATAGGTGACCTTCTTAGTCCATTTTTCCCCTTTTTTCTATGATTTTATAATTGGCTGCTGAGTATACCTTTGGAAAGTCAGTGACTTTATTCTTCAGTATAAACTCTTCTTCCCAAACTAAGCTAAAATGCCATCGTTCATTTGTTTGTATTTCCCTATGGGTAATTTGAAGTGTCAGGATATTTTGTTCCAGCATTTTTCAATGAAGAACTCTACCTGGGATTTTTTATTTTATTTTTATTTTTTTGGCACAGGCAACCTTTTCCAAGGGGATTTCTCACCCTCATATAATATGGGCAGAGCCAATTTCCACGTATTATTGTTTTGCAAAACACTGCAAAAAATGAGGACATATTTGCTTATACCTTACCTTGCTGGATCTCATTTATATTATAAAAGTGGAAATAAAAGTCAAAAGAAAAAAAAAACAATTAAAACAAACTGAAAGCTACCTCAGCACAAGCCTAATACCAAAGCAGTAAGTGCATACACATAACCTAGGGTAAAAATTAATGCTGCTTTCAATGCACTGAAGAGCTTATTTTTATGTATGAAATCTTGAGTTGCTGTGTGCTCACCAGCTTTAGGGTTACACAAGATCAAAGTACCACCTAATTTAGGGGGGCTTCACTGCATTTGCCTCAAGCTTAGGCCTTTATAAAATAACATATAGAACAAGGAAGATGACTACCTCTTGGTAAGAAATTCAGGACTGGAAAATATGCATTAAGTATTTGACTGGGAAATTAAGAAAGACTTTTTAAATTAAGAACTGACTGTTGCTGATTTTACGCATATGCTGACGATATTCATGGACATTCAGTGGGTTTCTTCCCAGATACTACACAAATATTCTGATCAGTCCAACTGATATGGAATCATAGAATGGTTTGGGTTGGAAGTGACCTTAAAAGTCATCTAATACCAACCCTTTTGCTATAGGATGGGATAGCTCCCACTAGTCCAAGTTGCTCAAAGCCCTCTTGAGCCTGGTCTTGAACACTTCCAGGGATGGGGCATCCACACCTTCTCTGGGCAAACTCTTCCAGTGTCTCACCACCGTCACAGGAAAGAATTTCTTCTTTATATCCGATCTAAATTTACCCTCTTTTAGTTTAAAGCCATTGCCCTTTGTCCTGTCACTACACTCCCTGACAAAGAGTTTTGCCCCAGCTTTCCTGTAGGCCCCCTGTACTGGAAGGTTGCTCTAAGGTCTCCCCAGAGCCTTCTCCAGGCTGAACAAACCTAGCTCTCTCAGTCTGTCTTCATAGGAGAGGAGCTCCGGCCCTTTAATCATCTTTGTGGCCCTCCTCTGGATTTGTTCTAATAGGTCTGTGTCCTTCCTGTTCTGGGGGCCCCAGAGCTGAACACAGGACTCCAGGTGGGGTCTCACGAGAGCAGAGCGGAGGGGAAAAATCAACTTCCTCTACAATGCTGCTTTTGATGCAGCCAGGATACAGTTGGCTTTCTGGGCTGCACACACACATTGCTGGCTCATGTTGAGCTTCTCATCCACCAACACTCCCAGGTCCTTCTCCTCAGGGCTGCTCTTAATCCACCCAGCATGTATTTGTGCTTGGGATTGCCCCAACCCACATTCAGGACCTTGCACTTGGATGCAGAACCTTACATTTGGAAAGTGCATGGATATCTTGAAAGTATCTTGAGATATCATTTATAAAGTAGTAGTTATATTAGGACTGTGCACCTTTCTACATATGTTTGTTAAAAACAAGTTAAGTTAATGTCACTATAATGGAGGATTATAGGAAAAAAATGATCATTTTTGACGAGTCTCTAATTTAAATGAAGTAGGAGTCCCTTTCGCTGAATGAAAAACACACCAGTTTCTCTCAGTCTCTTGAAGTCAGACTTTCTTAGTATAGTTATACTAGGAAAAAAAAATACTTTTTTAAAAGGAAGAAAACTGAATCTTCATGGTGAAAAAGCTTTAAATGAAAAGTTTCAAAGCAGATCTCCTCTGCCTGCTGTCTGTACTTTTATCCTTGATCTTAACCCAGCAACTTTTTCTGGCTTTCTTGATTGCCTGAAACTCTGCACAGTTCCCTCTGGGTCACAAAAGAAATGTGGGTTTCACAGAATGAATCATAGATTTGGGGGTGTTTTTTCCCCTTCTCTCCTGAACTTGCAGGCATACCTGTTCCTGCAGCTCAGGCAGGCTCAAGGTGGGCTCAGCATTTCCCAGAACCAAACCTATTTTCTCCTGGTTCCCATGCTTCTGCCTCATGTGTGTCCCCACAAAGCAGCCAAGTAGGCAGCCTTGTGCTCCCCTGCCCTGCCACATAAACAGATCCACCAGACATGGTACATTATGATTATTTTTTTTCAAGGAAGTTTCACTTTATTCCCATTTATGTGTCTTATATTACAGAACAGATGCTTCTCCTTAGCAGGTGAATCAATAATTATTTGCAGTGTCTGCCTTGCAATTGAACACTTCTCTAGCTAAAGAAGAAAAATAAATTTCAATTGGAAAAGTCTTTCTGAATGATCATTTGCTCGTCGTAGGAAATTGATAAAGTGTAGGAATTGTTTCTGGTTTTGTATAAAACAGCATATCAATTATCAAGTATGGAATCAGAAATCAGAAAACAGTTTCAACACTGGAAGCTTTTGTGTCGTACTCTCAAAAGATAATGTAATCATTCATTTCAGTGTTATCTAAGGAAATATATTATTCTCTTCTGGTGCATAGAGTTATATTACTCTGCACTGGTGCAGCCTGAGTTCAAGCACTGTGTGCAGTTTTCGGCAGCACAATATAAGGAGGACATGAAAATATTACACAGTGTCCAAAAGAGGGCTACAAACATGGTGAAGGGTGTAGAGGACAAGATGTACAAGGAGTGGCTGATGTCCCTTGGTTTGCTCAGCCCAGAGCAGAGCAGGCTGAGGGGATGCCTCATGGCGGCCTACAGCTCCCTCACGAGGGGAGCGGAGGGGCAGGTGCTGAGCTCTGCTCTCTGGGGACAGCGACAGGACCCGAGGGAACGGCGTGGAGCTGGGCCAGGCTGGGTGTTAGGGAAAGGTTCTTCACCCAGGGGGTGGTTGGGCACTGGGACAGGCTCCCCAGGGCAGTGATCATGGCACCAAGCCTGAAGGAGTTCAATGAGTGTTTGGACAACACTCGCAGACACATGGTCTGATTTTTGGGTCGTCCACGAGTTGGTCTCCATGGTCCTTGTGGTTCTCTTCCAACTTAAAAGATTGTGTGATTTAGTAACCTGCTAGAATTTATTAGCAGTTTATCACATTATATAGTTTACTTCATGTCAATTAAAAATGTAACTTCTGATGGCCTTGATATTCTTTAATTTAACAGAAATAAAAAATCCCTCTTCACCAAGAAGAGTTAGCACCGTACTAAAATAAGTGCCTAAAATAGATAGGATGAATCACTGCTTAGACATGATGGTTTTACCTCTGTTGTTGAGGGCGGGAGTTTCTTTAGACATGTCATGTTAGTTGAGATGAATACTGTTCTAGATGTTCCTGTGAAACAAACACGCAGTTTCAGGTTTGATTTCTCTGGGTGGAATATTACTGTCATTCTTAATATAAGGATGGAAAGGTAGAGGTTTGGAGTTCCATAACAGAGCTTACATTAATACAATATAAACACAAAACAAAACTACAGCTTTTCATTTACAGAAATGCTTAAGTGCTTTTTTTTTCTTTTTCTTTTTCTTTTTCTTTTTCTTTTTCTTTTTCTTTTTCTTTTTCTTTTTCTTTTTCTTCTTTTTCTTTTTCTTTTTCTTTTTCTTTTTCTTTTTCTTTTTCTTTTTCTTTTCTTTTTCTTTTTCTTTTTCTTTTTCTTTTTTTTCTTTTTCTTTTTCTTTCTCTTTCTCTTTCTCTTTCTCTTTCTCTTTCTCTTTCTCTTTCTCTCTTTTTCTCTTTTCCTTTTCCTTTTCCTTTTCCTTTTCCTTTTCCTTTTCCTTTTCCTTTTCCTTTTCCTTTTCCTTTTCCTTTTCCTTTTTTTTTTCTTTTTTTCCAGACAGACACAAGCCAGTCTGAAAGTAGACAAAGTGTAACAAAGGAGAGAAAGCACAAGCAGACTTCTAAATTAATGCATTTTCTCTCCAGCATGCCTTGACAAATTTTATGTATAAAGTTTCCATGGAGCTAAAGGAGACATCAGAAAAAGCCAGACAAAGAAGTTAAACCACCCTTGAATGAAATACTAGAGAATCCTGGAGACAACAATATGGTGTCAATGCAGTATCATAGACAAGAAGCTTGTGGCTTCAAGTTTTGAGCAGAAAAATTTAGCAATTGCTAAAAATATCCTGGGATTCTGGGATCACTTCTTACATAACTTATCTTGCCTATTTTGGCTGCTGGAGTTTTTTAATCATTCATGGGTCAAGCATTCAGTTCAGCACAGTGTGTTTGCTATTGATCTTAGAAAAATCTTACCAATTAGCCAGAATCTTTGTGGAAGCATATTTTAATACATTTTCAACATTAGCATCCATGCCCCTGGGCAGGAAGGCAGATATGAAAACCACCAGAGGCAAGGGCAGATCAAGGTCAGCCTTTATAACTTCTGTAATGCATTCTGGAACTTGCACCCAGAAATCTTTAACCAAGGGGCAATCATAAATTAAGGAAGTTAAAACCTGAAAATAACTTATGTCCAACTAAAAGGCCCTTGATAACTTGATTCATCTTTAGGGAGCAGAGACTGTTACATAACAACAGACTAAGATGTTAAAAGAAAGTTTTTCCAAACCAATTTTGCAATAGCCTAGCAAGCAATCTGATAGCTGTGATTCTGGTCATCACTTTAACACTTCCTTTATAAAATAGTATGAGGCTCAAATAAGTCTTTGAGCTGCTATGCAAATACAGAAGTTGGACAGAAGTGTAAGAATCAAGTGCTGCATTTCCTTTTTACTGGTGGTGGGGGGGTTGGGCGGGGTGGTGGTGACACCAGTCATTTTAGATGTATACTATTTGAGAGAGTACAAGAAAACTCAGAAGAGTTTCTGACCAAGGAAGAACATTATTGCATGATTTGAGGCAGAACATTCAGAAAGATCCAGAATATCCCTCTGACAAAATAATTAGATCTGGCAAGCAAGGGAATTTGCTTTGTCCGGTCTGATGTTTATAGGGATGCATAGTGGCTTTGCAGTTTGGACATGAGAGAGAATACAAAATGAGAATGAAGAGAGACCTGCGGGAGAAAGTTGTGTATTGTTCAAGTTCAGTATCGACAAAACTAGTACATAGAGTTGTTCATGCTTTAGCATAAAATGCAAGATAAAATGATGCCCAGAAGCACTACTGTATGATGGTTCATCTACCACAGTATTTGCAAAAAAGAGTTGCAATATATTCATACAGAGAATTAGACTTTGGTCTTCAGGCACTGACATAAATAATTTTCACGTCTTTGCATATAGGAGGCCAATATTAGCTAAATAAAAACCACTTATCCCTGTAGCTAAGAGGAGCTTAAACAAGAAAGAACCCCCAGAAGGAATTTAATGCTTGTTTGTTTGCAGAAGCAATTGGGTGGTTTGCAGATGGGGTGCAAGCCTGGGGAAGATTCGTTAGATCCTGACACACTTTCCACAGCAAATAGGGCTGCCTGCTGGGGTAGGCAGAGGGCAAGGGGCCTGTGGAGGGCTCCTGGCAAAACACCATGATCCTAGCTGCTGTTTGAGTAATGCTGTTAAACAAAGATGTTTAATGAACTCACACAGAGGTTGTTTGGGAGCAGAAAATTATGAAAGCAGGGTTAGTTTTTCCGAATATTTGTCAATATCCCTATATATTTGAGGCCTGCATAAGCTACATTCACTGTCTAATGAGTCAGTTCATGCACAAGACTGTATCAGCTGGAATCAAATGAAGCAGTTGTTGATGACATTTATATAATTTCCCTGATTTATGTTGACTAGTTTGTACTCTACTGAACAGGTCACTGTGGCTATTACACCTAGTTTCATAAGGTAAACCTTTCATTTTTATGTTTGACAAACCACATACACAACTTTAAGCTGCACACAGTTAGACTGCATGTACATCCATACTGCACATCCTAGCTACCCCAAGTGGTCCAAGAGGCTGGTGGAATGCAGTTATAAAGCCTCTGTTTACAAGGTAAGAGTGTGTTCCTGTCACACATTGCATGGACAGACCAAGAAGGATGGGATGCAGCATAGTTTTTCTGTCTCTGTTCTGTCAAAAAATTGAAAATAAGACTTGCTAGCATTGCTGCTGCTGGGTAGGAGGTCCACTGTGGACTTGCAGATATAAAAGAAATCAGAGAAAATACTTCCAACTTATTACCTGGAACTGACACAGCTTCCTAAAAGAAGGCAGTGTACATGTTTGTGGGATTGGAAAGAATGGCTCAGCCCCTGCAATTTGAAAAGGGAAAGTCTTTCTTTCCACAAAAATGTAAAAAAAGTGCAATACCTTCTTCTAGCACAATAATAACAGGATAACAGAGGTCTGAATTTTTTGTTTTACCTACGGAGACTCAAGCCAGCAGCAGCTCAAGCAACTTGAAATAGCTGAGCCCTAGGGAATGCCATCACTGCAGTCAGTGCCCAACTTCTCCCAGACATCTGAGCTGTGGTGCTGACCAACCTGGACAGCTTCACTGCACCATGTGATAGCGTGAGACAAAGGAATTGGCATATTTGGCTATTTGATAGCTATTTGATGCTGAGGTCATTAACAGCACTAAGTAACAGTCCCTGTTTTTTAACAAATATCTTAAAAGTATCCTTCTATCTTTATGTGAGATGTGTCTGTCATGTAACTTTTAAAAATAATACTGTGGAAATGTAGCCTCCATCCAGAGCTGATGTAAATTCCTGCTTAGTGCACTGAAATCCAACTTGTGTCAGCACTGCTGCACATATGAGATAATTAGGCAGTATGGGGTAGGCTGCAAAGTGAAAAGAGCTCTAGCCTCCAGTTATCCACTTTGCTTAGTAGTCATTGTGAGGTGGAAAGGTCAGAGACAGTTCTCATTAAGTCAGCATGGTTGAGGCTGCTCTGTACAGGGGCACACAAGATGTGCCAGGAAATTCACCCATAGGCTGTCACCTTCCCTGATGAGGTTATCTACCCAAGCATCCCTTGTGTCTACTATCCCCATGGGTGCTGCCTGTCGTTGCAAGGCTGGACAGCCACTAGATCACTGTTACAAAGCTGATACACCATAACTAAAAGGTATAAGAGGTCTGTAGCTCTCCAAAATGATGCTGGTGCTGTTTGCTGCAACACTTCCTGCACAAGATCTTCCTTCTTCCCACAGATCCCCAGCGCCTAATGAAGTTAGGCTCATCCTGCCCTCTGTTATCCACGTGTATTGACCCTATAAATCTCACTGTCTCATCAGATTTATGCTATCATATGTGTTCCCATAATGAGTCAATGATGAGCACTCTTAGATTGCATATATTAACTGCCAGATAAAGCATTTAAGCAATTTTCTTAATGAGTTTCTTGCTTTGAGGCCAGGGTAACAATGGATTGGAAGTGCAAACTTTGCCAAAACACACTCTAAAGCTACAATATTACACAATGGTGATAAAGCATTTATGGAGTGATTTTAAATGATGATGATCATAACCTACTTTGTTCAACACATTTATTGGAATTACTGTTCAACCATTAACTAGCTGGGTCTCTGGGACAGAAAGATAAAGATTCATTTAAACATTAAAATGTTGGAATGAGGTCATAATGACCAAGGAGCAAGCAAAATCCTATACCTACTCAAACCATGGTGATAAGAAATATCTGAACCTACATGGTTATTAAGATGTCCAATAGGTGATTGTTCTTCAGCTGTGCTTTCACTTATTGTGTATCAATGAGAATGTTTAATATTTATCTTTATTCATGAAGTTTGAGGGCAATCATCTGGAAATAGCCATTTTTTTCCTTGGATTGTTTTACCAAATTTTAGGTGATTAAAATCTATTGTGGGGTTTTCTGTTTCTTCCAATTTCCTGCTGCTCAGTGCCATCTAGTAGGTAGTGGAGGATATAATTATTACTAGAGACTGCTTGAATGACTTCTGGTAATTGGAATTTCAGTAAACCTTGCTGGGTCATCCAGCAATATTAGGGAAGCATCTGAGTCATTGCTCTCTTGACAATCATCTGACTTTTTTCAGATGGCGAAGTCACTAGATGAGTTCACATGTTGTTTTTTTTTTTCATGCTGTGGTAAAGATATCTTATTTTAAATGCTTGAGGTGCTGACTGTTTCATGCTCCTATGACTGTTAATGCATATAGCAGCCCCATAAACCATGTGGGAGTCTGGAAAATACTTGAATATTTCTACCTTAAATACATTTTCTGGAGTATATGTAAGTCACCATATATAAATGACGCCTTTATACAAACAGTCATTTAAAACAAGTAATTATCTTTTTTAAATGTCATTAAAACAAGCAGAACTCCATCCATGTGGCCTAAGGAACCCTTGCTCAGGCATTACGTGTCTCTCTGTTAGCACAGCCTGGTCTCAGTTCTGTTGCACTCCTTTGTAGCTCAGACCTTCTGATGGGTGGTGGTAGCTCAGGCTCCCATGGGTCTGGCTGCGTATAGCTTCCCATGGTCCTGATATCATGTACCTCCACAGCTGTTTTTTCACTTGCCTGTTGGGTGAGGCACTATGTGGAAACTGGCATGACAAACTGGTGTTCCACTCATAGCCACAGAGAATTTATCTGTATTACCGGTGTGTCTGAACATCGAAATAGGGGTGCAACAGTGGCATGAATGAGGTGGGTTTAGTCTTTATAACTTGTGGACACTGTGGCTTTAATGCGATATGGCTTTCTGAGGATAATGCTTACATATTCATATGCCTAGTCTGGGTTTAAGACTGTGCTGAAATTTCCTTGTACTGGAATTATTACATCATCTAGCAAGATTTAAATTAGCACGCTTAAAATCCATAGTCTCACCTTCATTCTGTGCCCTACAAAGGGGTAAAGAAAAAGTCTTAATGCAATTCATTCATAGCTGAAATTCATTCAAATAACTATTTCCAGTAATTTGGATTCCCTTTTAGTTTTATCAAATGTGTAATAGCAATTAAAAAAGGAGGTTGTAGCAAGGTGGAGACTCAGCTCTTCTCCCAAGTTTCAAGTGATAAGATGAGGGGAAATGGCCTCAGGTTTTGCCAGGGGAGACTTACGTTGGAAATTAGGAGACTTTACTGAAAGACTTCTGCAGCATTGGAACTGGCTGCCCAGGGAAGCGGTTCAGTCACCATCCCTGGAGGTCTTCAAGAAATGTGTAGAAATAGAACTCAGTAGGATAGTTTAGTGGTGGCCTTGCCAGTATTATATTAAAAGTTGGACTAGATGATCTTAGAGGTCTTTTCCAACCTGAATGATTCTCTGATTCCAAAAGCAAAAGCTTTCAGCATTTATCTGAATCTCCACATTGTGCTGCCCTGGTCTGAGAGTACATTTCTGTACTTTTCTTTCCAACTGCTTAGACCATCCTTGTGGATGTGAGCTGAAAAAAACTCACACTGGTAAACGTGTAAAGCAATACAGGAACCACATGAATTCTAAAGAAACCTTGGGCTTGATTTATATCCATTTTCTGATCATGTTATTTGTATGCTGTGTTCTTACATGTATCCTATACATACAGTATGTCAAAATATATCAAAGATAAAAATTAATAAGTATTGACACAAAAATATAGTACTTTTTTGTACCAAAGGAACACGATATATAAATAGGATATTTATAACAAACATAGTCAGAATGTATAATTTAATTTTGTACTTTTTCATGTCAATTAAATTACAATGAAAGCTTCATTCTAAACTTACCGTGATCTAAGAATGACTACAGATGATGTAGCTTTATTTTTTAATTAAGGCAATTATGTTTGAAGGTAATTGACTAATTGAACCTAAATTCTGTTTCTGTGTCATTCCATAACTTATTTCAGATGGTTAAGATAATCAGAGTATCTTGGTCAGCATAACATGTAGGCCTGTTACAACTCACAAGCAAAACTGGTTCTCCTTGGTGTGGTGGTTTTACCCAGGTGGGCAGCCGAGCTCCACTACAACCACTCTCACTCCCCCTCCTCAAAGGGAAAGGGGGAGAAAATATGAGGCAAAGGGCTCAAGGGTTGAGATAAGGACAGGGAGATCACTCAACACTTATCATGACAGGCAAAACAGACTCAGTGTAGGGAGATTAGAGAAATTTATTGCCTATTACTAACAAACTAGAGAAGTAAGACACAAAGAAAAATTAAAACCACCCTCCCCACATCCACCCTCTTCTATTGCCTCCCTCCGAGTGGCGCAGAGGAACAGGGAATGGGGGTTTCGGTCAGTCCACAAGTCTTTGTCTCTGCCACTCCTTCATGGTCACTCTCTGCCCCTGCTCCACGCAGGGTCCCTCCCACGGGATGCCGTCCTTCCTGAACTGAGCCTGCAGGGGCTGCCCACAGGCAGCAACTCTTCAAGAACTGGTTCTGTACCACGGGGTCCATCCCCCAAGAGCAAACTGCTCCAGCACTGGTCCCCCATGGGTGGCAGCTCCCCCCAGACCTCCTGCTCCTGCGTGGGCTCCTCTCCACGGGCTGCAGCTCCGGCCCGGGGCCTGCTCCTGCGAGGGCTCTCCATGGGCCACAGCCTCCTCCAGGCCACATCCACGTGCTCCACTGGGGGCTCCTCCATGGGCTGCAGCATGGAGATCTGCTCCATGTGGGACCCATGGGCTGCAGGGGGACAGCCTGCTCCACCAGGGGTCTCTCCACTGCTGCTGGGGACCTGCTGCTGTGTGCCTGGAGCACCTCCTGCCCTCCTTCTGCACTGACCTGGGCTCTGCCCAGATGGTTCTCACTCCTCACTGTCACAGCTGCTGTTGTGTAGCAGGTTTTTTCCCTTTCTTCAATCTGCTCTCACAAAGGTGCAAATAACATTGCTTATTGGCTTGGCTCTGGGCAGCAACAGATTCCTTTGGAGCTTACTGAAACTGGCCCTTACCAAACATAGGGCAGATTCTGGATTCTTCTCACAGAAGCCTCCCCCTGCAGCCCCCTGCTACCAAAACCTTGCCACTTAAACTCACTACACTTGGGAATCCTGCTTTTTGTATTTGTTGTGCATATATGATGAGAGGTCACTTATGACAGCATTTAGCAGCATGGAGAAATGGATCTTAGGACCTCATCTCTGTCTTCTAAGAGATATGCTTTCCTCTTCTCCTTTGGTTAATAGTTTGCTCTCCTTGGACAGCTAGAACAACTAGCCCAGAAGGTATAGCATTAGCAGTATGTTAAAAACTGTAATAAATTCTGTAATAAATTGCTTGGGGGTGGGGGTGGGGGTGGGGGGGAGGGAGTTGAGATGGAGAGAGGAAGAGAGGCTTTTGCTGTGAAAATTACCCTCGTATAATTACCTGAAGTGTCTGGCCTGCACTGGGTGCAGCTGACTAAGTGAGATTAAGGCAACTGCTTCTAGTTCCTTGATCCTAAACCTCTATATTTGCCACAGTGGAAATTACAGCAGCTTGGGTCTCCTCTGAATTAATGAATACCTTGGCTCTGGTCCCATAGGAGCCATCTGGGTAGACCTAAAGCACAGTATACTCTGTCTGTAAGAGTCTGTAAGAGAAAAGACATGGAAGACTTGTTTAAGGGGGCATGACCTACTGATATTTGGGGATTCCCAATCACAGGATTTGTGATCGACCAGGGCAGCATGGAAACTAAGATGATATGTAAAGACCACAAAAGTTAGGTTACATGTTTGATTCAAAAATCTGACTACTCTCTATTGTTCTCTTGCTTATTTTTCAGTGGACTAGAAATTACATTTTCCAGTCATGTAATTTCTCTTTTGGTTGTAGCAGGTGAGCTGTGTTCGAGCATTATTTGGCTTTTTCTTTGTAGGGAGGATGGGTAAATGGATTTTTATTCTTCCTTGCAAGGTGCATATATACCTTGCTTTGAAGAACAGCAGGGGCAGTGAGACCAGTTTGAGATACAAATATGCCATTGAGAAAAGACAACTCATTCATTGTGGAAATAGATAATTGTATAAGGAAGTTCTATAAAAATGAAAATTGATTATTTTGAAGCTTTTGGCCTGTTTTAAACCAAGATGTTGCATGAAGAAAGCAATTTAAAAATCAAAGGACATTTTCACAATGTTTGAAAAGTATTTGAAAAATTAGCATTATCTATAAATATATTTAAAATATTCTGCAGAGGTTCCAGTAGCAAATTTATATATATATATATATAATATGTACCTTTAAAGAAAACAAACAATAAGTGTACATGAGTGAGTTCTAGCAAACATGAGAGTGAGAAAATGGCCTTCTGGCCATGGAAAATGAGTAACTGCCTGGCAGGGATTCAAGGAGTTACACAGCAAAAGCTGTATGTGGTGTCCATAAAAACTACAGTATTTGACTATATGGTTATGCATTCTTCTACTTATACAAAGATCATAGATTCATAGAATGGCTCAGGTTGGAAGGGACCTTAAAGATCATCTAACTCCAACCATGGCAGGGGGGGCATAGGCAGGGATATGCCACCCACTCAATCAGCTTGGCCAAGGCCTTATCCAGCCTTGGTGATTTAAGACATGGTGAGCACCATGTCCAGTAACACATCTCCACTGTTTGGTTTGTCTAAGAGATATGATGCAGACATTTGAAGAAGGACCCCAGAAGGACTGGCAAACTTCAGCGGCCCAGGTTAGAGACACTTAAATCTACTTTTAAGATTTTAATCCCAATTTAACTGGAGGCAGATAAAGACTTGGAGCAAAAGCATATAAAGCATTTCATAAAAATACTTTGTGAACATCTTATAAAGCATTTCATAATATAAATGCTCTTTTTGGAAATTTCTCTAATAAGAAAACTATCTGAACTTGAATGCCTATTAATGTAATTGTGACTAATAATGCAAGAATGTTTAATGTCTTTACTAGGTACCTGCAAAAATGTCTTTCATAAGCATCATTGGCCATAATGGAGAAACTTTATCAACTAAATAATATTCTTATCAGACACATGCACATGAAGCATTGAGATCTTTTTATTAGATAATGTGTCTACAAAGTATGGTGTTTTCAAGAACAGTAGTGAAGCCATTTTAGTACATCACAGTAGATACACTAGTTTGCAACCATCATACAGTTAAACACACACCATTTTTTCAGACTAGTTAGCAGGCAAGGTTTATCTTAGGTTGCTTCTGTTCCCTTTTCTGGGTTAGGCACTATCTACCCCTGCCTGGCTCTATTCTGTGAGTACAGGCAAGGAACATGAGTGTAAACACTGAAGAGTACATCATATCCCAAAGAAACAGGAGTATGAATCCTCAAAGTTACCACTTTCTTATCACCAAATCAGCTGTGTTCAGTCAGCTTTCATAGAAGAGAAGTGGGACACATTATGTGATTGTTCTGGGCAATATAAAATGAGATCTTTTATGCATAACTGTGACCTTTCCAACATGTGTTAGTAAACTGAAAGTGCTCTAGTGGACACTTGTTAAATATAGGGGAAATATATGGAATTTAGGGAAAAAAAAAAAAAAAAACAACTAACTGCTGCCTATATATTTGCCTTTTTTTTTTTTTTTTTTGGCTTCCTCTCCCCTGCAACTTTTAAGAACAAGCAAGCTTTCAGAAAGTGCTGACAGCTTTTGAAAGGAAAGATTCTTCTGAATGTGGCATGATGAATATACACAAAAGCATATGACAGGAATAAAAGATCCTTGATTTCAATGTGAGTAGAAAGGTTCTGGGACTTAAGAGACAGATTCTTAGTGGTGCACATCACCCAGAGTCCAATCACTTCAGCAGAGGTATAGGACTTAATGCCAGCATGCCATAAGCAAGTGCTGTAAATACTATTTGACAAACACAAACCACAAATGATTAAAAAAGAAAAATACAAAACATCCCTCCTCCCTCCCCCCAACCCTCCAACCCCCCACCCGCCCCCCCCACCCCCTATATTCTAATATGGGTCCAGTATCATGTTTTTTAACTGCCTAGTGGCAAATTTTTGCATTTAAAAACAGTTCTGACTCAGAGCAGTTTTAAGAACTGTACAGAAATCTAACCTGTTTTCCACTGTTCAGTGGTTTTTTTTTTTTTTTTTTTTTTTTTTTTTTTTTTTTTTCCCACAGGGTGGAAGGAACTGCTAGCAGAGATGCAGATCTTTTTCTTGGAGTGCAATTAATTAAATCAACATTAACATTTTAGGAATTTCTTTTGTAATAGCCTATATCAAATACCTAGAAATATAACGATAGGTTAGCAATGAACTTGTGGTTGGTCTGGGCAATAAAATGGGGGAAAATATTACTCTAACAGACTGTTCTGTTGGTATATGAGATATTGTGCAGAGATGATAACCCCTGCAGGGATCTGGCTAAGAACAAATGAAATCTGAGAGGAAAAGGTGTTAAACATTTATTTGGGGGGAGTGAGGGAACACACACATATCACTGGCTCTCAGTTCAGTCTCCCTCTCAGACAGAAGAAGATCAAGCTGTGTGAGGCTCAAGCAAGACCTGAATTTGACTTGTTATTCCTAAGGATACTTTGATAAGGTAGTGGTGAAAACTGACTATACACTTCACAAATGATCCCTGTGACCCACCTCATATTTCTGAAAGCTTTGTATCAAACTCTCAGGTAGATTCCTTTATTGCATTTCCTCCTTTGAAGCAGTCTGTAAGTATTTCCTGAAATACAGGTAGATAGATAGGCTTTCTCCATCTAATTAAAATGAGTGTCTTGGCTAGTGGCCTCTTTTCTTTCTACCCTTCTTATAACTCAGATAAAAACATTTCTATTTAGTGACATGGAATTGACATTTTCCCAGTCGGACTTTCATATTGGGGCTTTTAAATGTCTGGATAACCCAGGCAGATTTAAGACCTGGGCATTAAATTAGATGAAGCTTTGTCTGTCCATCTTACTTAGTTTAAAATCAGCCTAATGCCAGGAGCCAAAACATTGTTTCCAGAAAGCTGAATACATGCCAACATTTGCTGAGGTTCTTTGCCCAGGAACAGACTTTATTTAACATAAGAATCGCCACTTCTGCACTGAAAAATAAGCTTTGCACCTACCACAGTAAATGATACTTACTGTTACAAACAAGAAGAACCCAGAGGAAGAAGGAGCCCTGGAAATCGTACAAAGGTCAGAACAGATATGGGCCTCAGGTCTCGCTCTCTTATTAACAAGAATCTTCTTGCTATGTTGCCTGGTGAGTAAAGTCAAACCATATTCAGATCTAAAAATGCCCTTAGCTGGTTGGCTATATTCCCAGGTACAGCATACTCACCAAAATTTGCCTTTCACACAAAAATAATGGGTATAAATAATTTTAACTTTTAGTGGATTGCCTTCTGTTGGTGATGGTCTTCTGGCAAACTTGTCAAGGTCAACAAGAGTTCAAATACTTAAATAAAAGTTCTGCTTGAAGTTTCTTGATGTTTGGCTCTAAAAAATTTGCAGTCTTCAAGAATTAATTGCCTATCAACTAACCAAAGGAAAAAATAAAAGAGTAAAGAAACAAAATAGGGAAGAATTGTAGTTTATGTATGGCTTTTCCTCTGTAAGATAAAAATGAACAGATTTTTTTTTTCCTTGAATTGCTTTCCTTTCAACTTAAGGAATGTACAGCTTACACAATGTGAATTTCCTTTTTGGAAATTTCACTTAAGTAATGCAGCTGATGACTTGACCAAACCCAGAGTGATGAAGAATTAAATTTAGAAGGATCACATCTCCAAAACGTTGTCTTTCAGTCCATCTGTTTCATTTAGTAAAAAGCAGAGGTATGCTGAGGTTTGTTTTCTTTACCCACAAGCTCCTTAAGAGTGCATCTAGAGACTTTTATTTTATTTTATTTTATTTTATTTTATTTTATTTTATTTTTAAGGTGATACATGCAGTTATTAATTTCATAATCCAGAAGACTTGGGTCACATGTAAACTTACACTATGATTTGTACTGGAAAAAGTGAGAGTGGTCTGAAAATTCATGTCAAGAGACCTTATGCACAGCATATGGATATTAAGAACCAAACCAAACCAAAACAAAGACACCAACAACTAACAACAAGTTGTTTGGAGGACAGCTAAAGATACAATCAGCAAGGTGGAGGACTTTCCTCTTTTGACTGCTCCAAAAATCTAGGATTCCGGTGAGTTTTGCTTTGCAACCACACCTCTCTTGGATATTAAGATAACTCCAGCCATAATCCTAGCATTTCCTATAAACTATAAGTCTACAGCAGTGACAAAATTCAGGATTGGATTTACAAATTAAAGATAGCAGCTTGGCACCAGCAAATCATGGTGGATGAAGCCAAATTTCTTCTGTACTAGAGACTGTTTAGTTCTGAAACTGATGTATGTCTCATTCATATCCTTTGAATTTGACCTCCTAATTACTTGTTTTGGGTTTTTTTCTTTCTCTGGATATGTCTGAATTTTCTTTTCCTTGAGTGAAGACATGACCTTGTCACCTACATGATATAGTCAGAAGACTCAATCCTATGCATCTTGTGGCACCTTTCAATTTTCAGGTTATTGTTCAAAATACGCTCTTTGTGGGATGAGCCCTTCCAGGCCTCTTCCTGCAGTGGGAAAAGACGACTGTCCATAACAGCCAAGTGGTTGGAGATGATGTTCAAGGCACTTTATGAGTGTACTTCCAGAGTATAATACAGTAACTTCATAAAGCTTCCTTGTGCTGAAGGTCTGTTCTATAATGATTTAAGTTCAGAGCTGTAGCTCTGCTAAGCTGGTGTTGGAGCATTTTCTGGAGAGTAACAAATTTTCTAGGAGATGGGAAAACTCTCCTGTACAGGAAAGACAAAGATGAGTGGCTTCCTTGGACTATTTTGCAAAAGCCTTGACAAGTACCCCATCATATTGAAAGTGGTTGGCTGGTTAAAAACAGTTATGTTCGAGACATAGGCTGTACGGGGGAAAAAAAACATTTTTAGGACGATGATGGTAGACAACTCACACTGAGCAATGTAGTGACAAGAGGTGATTCTATTCATGTATAAGCTGGTCCCAGAGAAGGTCATCAAGTAAATTTGGGGATCGTCTTGATATTGAGATGGAATGTGCCTGTCAAGCAGCTCAGTGAATTGTGGAATATGTGGTGTGTGTTTTTTCCATCTGTTTCTGTTCTCTCAGGTCAAGTGATCTGTTGTAAAAGCCCATGTTCCTTTACACAGCTTCTCTTGTCACTGCCTCACAACTACATGCAACTATGAATCATGTACAAATGAATGGTTCCGTATACATCAAAAAATGTAAGATGCTGGGGATGCACATGTAAGTGTATTGCTTATGTTCAGCAACAATGCTGAAGACATTTCTAAAACTCCAACAATCTTACTTACCTGCCAGATAGCTACAAATATTTGTATCTATGTCTATGCTTCCAAACAGAACATGGATCATTCAGTAACTACAAGAGGCTAGGTATAATTAGTGGTATATAAAAATTCAGTATTCAGAAAAAAATATTTAAAAAAAATTAGAGAGTGTCTGAAAATATGTGGTGTGTACTAGTCTGCTGCTAGGAAGCTATAAGAAACATATATAAGAATGGGTGTATACAAACTAATATTTTAGGTATAGAGATTTTTCCAAATGGAGAATACTAATAAAAATATCTTTTTATATTTGTATGTGCAATGATAACAATGTACATGTGTGAAAAATGAAACTATTTTTTTAACTTTTTTTTTTTTTTTGAGCTAATTGATATGAACTAGACTTGTAAATAGATCTCATATTTGGTAAGTGTTTGGCATTGCATAATAGCATAATAGAACAAAATTCCTACAAGTTCCTAAAGTGATGAGCTTGGATTTATCAGATTAGTGCCCCAGATTCTTCAAAAACTGTGATTCTCTGAGATAAGAAATCTTTAATTATTGTCATTATTTTATTTTTCACTATTTTTTCCACCGGCTTCAGTTTCTGATAATAACATCTCTCCATATTCACCCAAATCACCAAAGGCAATTTCAACATGCCTGTAAGATTAAACAAAAAATGTAACGACCATCTGTTCCTGTATGAATTCATAAATACACAAATAACCAATAGCTAGCTACACAGAGCTCTAAATGTTACCGCTCTGAGTTCTAAATGTCTCAGTGTTAAGACTCCTAATGGAGGAGCTTGCAAAGATCAAGTCTTTTCATGGTCAAAACAACTAGGATTATACTGAATGTGTTGCCAAGAATAGGAATTTTCAGTGTTGAAATTGATTTGTGAAGTCATTATTGCATGGTAGGTATTAAATGAATAGATGCTTCCAGATACTTTTCCTTGAAAATACAATTCAAATTGAAGCAGTTCACTGAAGAAGTACTTTCTAGCCCTCCTGTGGTTAGGGAGTATGCTAAACCTCATTATCAGGGATTAAGGCTTTAAAATGACTAGCTTCAGATAAATTGAGCTTAGGAACTCTAGAAGCCATGTAGTCCATCCTGACCTGCTTTTATATATATATATATATATATATATATATATATATATATATATATTTCTTTTAAAGTAGTAGAAATGCCAGAAGATTGGAATAATGCTGGCGTTACCAGAGGGCAACAGGATGACCCTGTAGGCCAGTTAGGGGAAATTTATTCTAGGAAGCATAATGAAAAAGATGGTATGGGTTTCATCTAATGAAGAATTGCAAATAAAGAATATAATTAATGTCAATTAATTGTTTATTTTATTTTATTTTATTTATTTTATTTTATTTTATTTTATCTTATTTTATTTTATTTTATTTTAATTTTATTTTTATTTTTAAATAGACCTCATTCTCTGGTAAAGGTAGCCATATAGATACTTAGGACACTAAGTGTGAAAGGATAATATCCACCAAAATATTCTGCATATTTAATGAAGTAAAAGCCAACCGACTTAGAGATCTTAGAAAGCAATTGTCAATAAGAACAATAATCATGTGAAATATTTTAGATAGAATTTGTCAAAAATCAGTTTACACTAGAAAATGGTCTATGCTAGAAAAGAGGAAAATATGACATTAAAAATAGTAGAAATGCTGCATCAGAGGAACCGGAAAGATATGTTTTTATTTTAATTTTTAACAATACCAAGCAGCATTTGCAATTTGTCTGCAACAGAAAAAATGATTGATTATACAATCATAGAATGGCTCAGATTGGGAGGGACCTTAAAGATCATCTAACTCCAATACCCCTGTCACAGGCAGGGATGCAACCTACTAGATCAGCACCTAGCCTGGCCTTGAAAACCACCAGGGATGGGGCATTCACAGCTTCTCTGGCAACCTGTTCCAGTTCTCACTACCCTTACAGTGAAGAATTTCCTCCTGATGTCTAATCTAAATCTATCCTCTTTTAGTTTAAGACCATTCCCCCTTGTCCTATCATTATCTACCCAAGTAAAGAGTCCTTCTCCATCTTTTTTATAAGACTCCTTTAAGTATTAAGGTAAAAACTTTGTATAAATTAAGGACCGGATTGATTTTTGACTTAACTTGATTAGAAAATGCAGTTACCTTCAAGATGATAAAACAGCCTCTTCAGTCTCCTATAAAGGCAGGTCTCAGGTAAAATAAAGAGGCTCCAAGTAAATTCAAATGGAAAATAAAACACTTCTAAGAAATCAGGTGAACAGTCATTAGAGCAATCGGGGGTGGGTGGGGGGATGGGGCAGGGTAAGGGTACTTTGTCAACCAAAAATAATTATACTTTACATAAATGGAAGTTACTGGATGCAATACAGAACTATGTTAAATATTAACTACCTATAATTCTGTGATTTACAGAAAGACAGGCGAATGGCCCTAGTGGTCCTTTTGGCTTCGGAATCCATACCTCCAGTCATCTATTTTATGTCAATATCCAGAAGAAGCTGCTTTAAAAAAAAAAAAAATCAGTTGTTTAACTGAAAGAGGTAAAAACTTGTGCAAATTATATTTTCTTACTTTTCTTTTTTTTTTTTTTACTCTATCTGGAGATTAAGATCTTCACATGGAATACTTTTTATTCTTTTCCAAAATGGGGAAAGAGGAGGCATCTCATTTTGTAGGCTCAAGGTCATATAGTACAGAAAATGACAATGTAGTGAAATCAGTTTAATTCAGTGGCGAAAGGACCTAAATAATGATCATTATTTCACTCAGAAAGATGGAATATTTAAAATGCTTTCTAACCTTAGTTCAATTTTGCTGTTCATTGCACTTATATCATTTGTGAGTATGTCTATGTTTCCAGAAAAAATACAAAAGCTTTAACAACAAAAGGAAAGAAAAAAAAATCATATTAATTGGAACAGCTGCTCTTTAGTTCTAGAAAAAGAAACCATAAATAAAGCACTACAAAGTGTATTTTACTCTTAGATGCTCTTATCAGTTCCTGTGTAGTTCCCCTATGATAATGAACACCTACTGTATCTTTGCTGCTCATAGAAATTGTGAGGAAATGTCAAGAAAGTTGAGAAGTGTGGGAAAATATATGCATCCGTAGTCTGACTTCTTGCATAGAGAGCTTCAGTGTGACAGTTTGTTGTCCGTAATAATATTTATGTTGGTGCAAAGCAATACAGGATCAAAGCTCCTGAAGAGTTTATGTATATAACTACTGCAAAATCGTTACAATCCTTTGCAAAAATATTTCCTCAAGCCTTGTGAAGAAAAGCTACATGCATATGTTAGAACTTCTTCCAATGCTCTTTCCTTTACTTCCGTCTTCTTGTTACCATTATTAAAACATAAATTCTATAATAGTGGTGGAATTTGTCCACTAATAAAAAAAGTACTTATATACACATGTTCAGTATATTTTAATTCATTAACGTTTGCTGAATATTTAATTAGGAAATATCCAGCCATTAAAGTTGGCAGAGTTGAGGTGAATAACATATGGACAGATCCAAAAAATGTTAAGTCAAGCAAGATTGTCTTCAATCCAGTATCCAGTATTCTGGATTCATTTAATGCACATTTGATGAAGAAGGTGCAAGGATCAACATTGGTCCTTCTGCAGCTCCATGAGACCTTCACACAAGAAGCAGGAATCTACTAGTTAGATACAGTCTTACGTAGTGTAAGTTTTCCCATAACCACTACAATGGGAACCTCCTTTCTTTCCCTAGGAATCAATCACCAAACTTACAATTCATGAACCGATCGGCATTATTATCCCTTTCCAATGGAGGGGGACTGGAATTAGTTGATCCTTAAGGTCCCTTCCAACCTAAACCATCCTGCGATTCTATTATTATTTATTTATATTTTTTAAAAGAACAAAATAACAAGAGTCTCATCTCATTTGTCTACAAATTTTGGATAGTTGGGCAAAGCATCTGGGAGACAATGTTTTCTGATATTTTAAGATTTTTAATTTCCTTTGTTATAGTATGCATGTCTTTCATTTAATATGTGTGTGGGTTTTTTTGTTTCGTTTTTTATTTTTGTTTTGGTTTTCATTAAATATATATACTAGTAGTAGGAAATAGAAAACAGTCAGATTAGAGATTCTTTGGAGTGGAAGTCATTTCTTCTTCTCTGCATGTATTGTTTGCAGACTAGATTAGGGCTGAAGGGCCCCAGAGCATATTTTTTCCAGTTGGCTGGATACAGAAAACTGAAAATTTGAAATAATTTCAACCCAGAAATATCACTGTGAGCCACAAATAAAAAAAATGCGCTGTTTTGTGGTCACCCCCTGCAAGCAACCCATTTTAACTGGCCTGGTACAAGTAGTAAGTAGTGAACAATTTAGAAAAAGACAAGTGCTTTATGTTAAGGATGATCCTTGTCTTCCCGGTGCCTATACCTCTTACCATGAAATTACGCATTTTTAGTTATTGAAAAATATATATGGCTAAGAAAGAAAAGAAAGCATTCTTTCCTGAGCCTTAGTCTCCCACTGTCAACTTAGAAGGCCCATCATTGCCTCTTTTACACCTACTTACCATTTGTATTTTATGGGCTATCAGCCACCAGAAGGATAAGGGTGCTCACAGAGCACCCATGGAGAAACCAAAGTAGAGAGAGCATTATATTCTGTCCAGCAGCTGGAGCAAGACTAATTTTATTCAGACCCCAGCATTCAGCCAAGATGAACACAATCTGTATAAGCCACGTCTGTGAAAAGCCTTTCTTATCAGTCCCTCTCTAGACTGAAGTGCTTCTGTTTTACTGTCTAAAATATACTTTCTGTTCTCGGCAACCTGTGATGGACTGCAATGTCCTTTTCTGCAGACATACACTGATAAGCAGTGAATAACATTCTTCCTTTCAAAAGAGGCCTCCAAAATATACTCCTGAAACTATCAGTTCATTAGTTACCATTTGCGCCTGAAGCATCTGTTAAATTCATTTCCAGGTATTTTCTTCTAAGGACTTCTGTTATATATTCTATAAAGTGTACAAGGGTAATTGATTTGTGTTAGGGCAAATTTAGGACTGAAGTCCTCACTGTGACTGAAGCTTAGGAAAAAAGCAACAGCAGTGTTCCATAAACTATCAAAAAATAAGCAAATGTGAAATAATGTTATTAAAATGAAACCTATCATAAATATCTGCTAAAATGTATATGAATTTTTGTTTTTGACCTCAGGGCCAGTCTCTGAATTGGAACTGGAGAGAGAAATGCAATAACTGCTTGGGAGTGTTGAAAATTACATGAATCACAAAATGTTAGAACAAACCGAACAGATCTGAGAGTATGTGCTGAGTAATCAAGATTTTACTTCAGTTTGCAATGAAGGTACTCATGATAATGAACATAAGTAAAATATTTTCCATCCTCATCTCCATTACTACTCCACTGCCATGCTCATCGTACAGGGATTTTGGCACATACACTGTAACTCCAAGCAATTCTTCAGGTAACAGATTGCTGCCATAACTTAAAGCGAGAAAATGAAAATAAAACCTGACATTCATTTCTTCACTGCTTCACAGTTGGGCTATTTTGCAGATCCTGGGAAAGTTATGTACTTCGGAAAAGGAGTTATGGAGCAGGAAAGGACTGCTCCATACTGATCAACAAGAAACAGGGAGGAAAGAGTGTGTTTTGAAATCCAATGTCTCAGTGGAGCTTGGATACTTGATCCAGTGTGTCTGTGTGTTTGGGACTTCACCCTATAGCTGTGTGCTAAAGCTGTACTCTTGAACCATTCTTTTCATGAACATGGGGTGCATCAAGCACAGCATTGCTAGTCATTCGAGGGAAGTGATTGCCCCGCTCTACTCTGCGTTGGCGCAGCCTCACCTCAAGTACTCTGTGCAGTTCTGGGCATCACAGTACAAAAAGGATGTAGAACTGTTGGAGAGTGTCCAGAGGAGGGCGACGAAGATGGTGAAGGGCCTAGAGCGGAAGACATATGAGGAGCGGTTGAGGTCACTTGGCCTGTTCAGCCTGGAGAAGAGGAGGCTGAGGGGGGACCTCATCACAGTCTACAGCTTCCTCGTGAGGGGGAGTGGAGGGGCAGGTGCTGACCTATTCTCCTTAATCACCAGTGATAGGACCCACAGGAATGGTGTCAAGCTGAGGCAGGGGAGGTTTAGGCTAGACATCTCATCTTCACTGAGAGGGTTGTCACACACTGGAACAGGCTCCCCAGGGAAGTAGTCACTGCACCAAGCCGGTTGGAGTTTAAGAAGTGTTTGGACTGTGCACTTAGTCACATGGTCTGAATTTTTGGGTAGACCTGTGTGGTGCCAGGAGTTGGACTCGATGATCCTTATGGATCCCTTCCAACTCAGGATATTCTGTGATTCTATGAACAATGCAAATCTGCCTTCTTGGAAAATCCTAGTAAAGGAGGCTGCCTGCCCTTTAACGTTACAACTAAATGGATAGAGGAATTATTTGATGAAGAAAAGACCAGTGTTAGCCAAGGAGAGGCTAAGCCCAAAGCTCTGACCTTGTGGAAGGGTGCCTATGAATAAGTGACTGGCTGTTCTGGACAGGACACATATCCTCTTAAAGTCATGCCATCCTGAAAAAAAAAATAAATCAAAATTAATTGGAACAAAGAGAGAGAGAGAAAAAGAAACCATGCTGGCTCTGCAGTCTGATGGTTAGTGCATTTACCTGTAAGAGAAGTACTGGGTTTTTGTATTATATTAAAAATATATATATATCAACAACGTCATAAAGCATATTCCTGGAAAATGAAAAGTTTTTTTTGAAAGTAGTTGTTTTATTTTTACAGTGCTAAAAATTCTGCATGTCATTTTTGGTCTTAAAATTAAGGTGAGGAGGTGAATAACACTCAATTATAATTTTGTTCCATTGTAATTCAGAAAGAAAATAAGGTGATGTAATAGTTGAGGTGATACAGTGAGAATGCAAAGAAACAGACTCAACAGTGGCTTAAATCTTAAATCTGGTTTAAATCTTTAAATCAACATTAACGTTTAAATCTTCCCTTTTCATTACTCTAGTACAAGAATCATCACCAGCTGAAATTATTATTTATGTATCAGCTATCAGTAGAGATTAAATATGTAGAGAAAAGAAGCTGTAAGTCTTATTGTCCTGATTGAAAGTCACTTGTGCATGTGGTACTTTCAGTAGGTTACAGTTTCTATGTATAAGATGAATAATAGAAAATCCACTGTTCGTTGATTTACATCAGTAAACTGCTGAATACCACGCTGTTTTACACTGAAAACAGGAGGGGGTGGGATGGGGGGGTGGGGGGGGGTGGGGTGCAGAATCTGTTACTCCTAGAATATAAAACCTACCAGTGTTTTATTTTTGACACCTACCTTTGGGATCAGGCAAACTGGCTCATTGCAGAAGACTTTTTGCTTGGGGTTGGTTTGGCATTTTTGCTGTGATTTCTGGAAAAGGCAAAATCCTAGTGCTACCCCTACTGGCACTGATGTCACAACTTGTTTGGTGCAGAAGGTGCAAGACTTAATCAAAAAGGCAGAGAAGTGATGAATATCTTCATCTAGTATTGAGATTTAATTGCTGAAGAAAAACTAAATACAGCTCAGCAAGCCTATATTTTATTTTAAAAGGATGCATAGTGTGTTCTTTGAAAAAGTAATTCTTCATGTCTCATGTATCACATTTTTTAAGTGCTAACTTCTGATACCAGTAAAAATAGATTATATATTGAAGTTAAAAAACAAATATAATACTTAATGTACTTGAATACTCATAACATTTCATTATGTACTAATGCTGGAACAATTAAGCTTCCTACTCTCATAGCCCTGATCATACATATATATATTTTTTTTTCTTTAACGTTATACCAAAAAGAAAAAAAAAACATTTATTATTTCAGCACTGTAAAACAAAAGTAGAAAATCATATGAAGTTGTGATTTCTGTATGCCTGCAAACTGTATACTGTTTTCCTAGGGTTTTGTACAAGCCAGTTTTAAAAAGGATATTTTTGAAAGATTAGTCATGAATAATTAGTAAAGAATATCTAGGTTAGTCCTTTGTTAATATTCTTTTCTTCTTCATAGCTTTTGAAGGTTGTATTTCTGCATCCATCCATGCTGTAGACACATCATTAATTTCCTGTAACCCAGGCAACCTTTCCATAAACTACATCATATTGTGAAGTTTCTGCTGAGTGATGCTCTGATTCTTACTTACATATCCAAAGAAAAAAGAAGAAGAAAAAAAATTGCTTGACTAACAAGCTTTCTGAGACATTGTAAAGGAGGCTGAAATAAAATTTACTGTAGATGGGTCAGTGGTCCAATATTTACAGCTATTACTCAGAACATATATAAGGCAAAATCAAATATCTCAGTATGGTAAGTGTACAAGAAGGAGCAAGATCAGATGTTTAATGAATGAGGTAGTTGGAAGCAGTACAGATGGTGAGAGACACTAGGGGAACCAATAAACACTAAGGTGATGCAACCATTAAACAGGTTAATATGATTCTACATTGTTTTAGAAAAGATGCTCTGAACTGCTCTGAGTTTCTCTTTTCAAATCCATGAAACCAAAGCCTAAGAAGGAATGTAACTATAAACACATCAGCATTATTATTACTGGAGAAGATAGAAGAATATTAAAGTTAAAGGCAATGCTGGCACAATTACAAATGGTTATAAACTTCAGCTGAGTATATCTAGTCTGAGGATTAGAATAATTTTTCTAATCATCATAGTAGAACCACCTTTTAGTGCAAGTACTGGGAACACAACCCCTAGTTAGTTTCTTCAAGCAACTCTAATAAATGTAGTCCTGGCATTATACAATACAATGGCCTATCATAGAGGTAGCTTGGACTTGAAGTGCTAGAGGAGATGGAGGGGGGAATTTTCTGCAGCCTTCCTGGAGTGAAATGATAGAGAAGACAGAGGAAGGCTCTTCTCAGGGATGCACAACAAAAGGGCAGGCAGCAGGTTTATGGTTATAAGCTGCAAATTTTGCCATCTGCCCACTAGGTATAGCCATTTTATATCTGCTGAGTAAACATCATCTTATAGATAATTCAGTTGACGGGACTTAGTAGAACTTTGTGGTCAAGTTTGATAAGATTACACAAAATAAGCATCTTGGTGATTTTAAGATTTGTTTATCTTCTTAGATGGTGTTCAGAGTGCATTTAAAATTCACCAGAAATGCTGTTTCCACATTAGTAGTTGCATGCAAGGTAGCTGATAAAATACTTTGAAAAACAGTAACATATTGCAAGTCTCTATTTGTTAATTCATTTCAGTGTTAGATATGTGAAAGAAACAAGAATATTAATTTGTAGCAAAGAGGAACCTAGCTTGTTCCTTTGGCATGAAGGGAAGCTATGTCACCAACAGTTGTTTTTCTTGGAATAAATTGTTAAAAATCTACTATAAAACCTAAGAGAGAATCAGCATTATTCCTGCGCCTTCATTCCTCTCATGTTACGGCAAATCCATTCTTACGACTCTGGTATCTCACAGTTATACTCTGAAAACGTGTAGTTTTACATTTGAAGTTTAAGATTGCAGAAAATGCTAGGTATTAATAATAAAATGTTAAAGGAGTATGTCGAGATTCTCCAAAATATTGTAACTATCTGCTATTACCAACTTATAGGTACTGTAAGTACTGTCAACATGTCACAATAACTTCACTTGTTTTCCCCAAGAAAAATCTGCAGTCTATTGTAGTCAGTCATCCATTACCTTTTGTGGAAGTCAGTCAGATTTTGACTGTGGTGAGTACTCTACTATTTTAATATGGTTTCATTTGCATAACACTGAACATACACAAATTTAAGTTGTAATTGCCTCAAAATATGTTATCAGTTGCTTTTCTCTTTCTTATTACTCAAAACAGTTCAAACCTAGCAAACGTACACATTATGACATTTCTTCTGCGACACCCAACTCACAAAATCAAGTATCACATGTCAAAGTTAAATCATTTATTCACTGTTAAAGCTTGCAGTGCACCAGGCCCGCCCATCAGTTTTCAGACATGACTTCTTCCAAATTCCAACAGTTACTAAAATGAAAAACTTAAAATGTAAACAGTCTATCTTCATATCTACCAAAAATCTAAGAAAAATGTGTGTGCTTTTCCCTCCTTTAGTAGGGAAATACACTGAAGTGGATCTTAATCAGCAGAAATTGCTGCAAGTAAAAGCTTCCTTCCACCTACTCAGATTTACAATCCATGCCATTGAGCCTGACATTGTCCAAAGTTTGACATTGTTGCTACTTTTGTAAGTACAAAATTTTGGATATGTTTGAAGAAATGAAATAAAGGAAGAAATTATTAAATCAAACTGAACGTTACTGAGTGTATCTCAATGTGACCAAAGAAAATTGAAGGTAGGTTTGATTTTCACTCTCAATGTGACAGAACTGGTAATGGAAGCAAAAGGGGTAAATGGATTAAAGTACTAGAAATGGGATGATATCATCTTCTGAAGCCAATAGCTTGGCCCCACTTGTACTACCCAGGTGAATGTCTTCTGAGCCTTCAATCAGTTCATTTTGGAGTGTTCAGAATATGAATTTCACTTCACTGTCCTACAGCTGACTTGGATTCATGAAGGTTCTTTACTGCTGAAAGACACTTCAGGCAATCTGCAAAATGGCAAAATAAACCCCATGACAAACATAGTGATGGAGTAAATTTTGCTTGAGATGATTCAAAGCCCAATGATCTAAATGTACACAAAGCTGTATTATAGGGTGTGTTTTTTGTGTTTTTTTTTTTTTTTCTATTTTTTTTCAGGGTCAAAAATAAATAGAAGACTAATAGTATGGCACTGACATTAACAAGAATGAAGTTCTTTGAGGAATGTCAACATGTCAAGTCTCAGTTAAGCTCTATTTTATAAACTGAGATACAAATAGTGCGTGGAATTAAATGTCAGATTTCTTTTGACCATATAGATAGAAATTTGTCTTGTTTGCTTAAATAAATAAAATGTATACTGCATTTACAGCAGTACTATTTACAGCAGTTTACTATTACAGCATGTAATAGTTACCTAGACTAACCAGACATTAATTACAATAGAGAACAGCCAATTTTCTCTCAGAGAAGTGCGTTATCTCTAGAATACATCCTTAGCCCCTCTCTTTGGTCAAATGAGCAAAGCACTTGTGAGCAATTTACGAAGCACTACAACAGGTTTCCCAAAGAGGTTGTGGATGCCCCATCCCTGAAGGTGTTCAAGACCAGGTTGGATGAGGCCCTGAGCAACCTGATCTAGTGGGTGGCATCCCTGCCTATGGCAGAGGGGTTGGAACTAGATGATCTTTGAGTTTCCTTCCAACCCAAGCCATTGTAAGATTCCCTTTAGGCACACAAGGCACACAATCTGATGAAAAGATTGAGGCTTGAATCCTTAAGACTTGTGTAATTGCTGCAAAACACTGAGTACAATTGTTTGCTGAACTGCAGACTTTGCTCCTAATGTAGCTGTGCTTTGTGAAAGTCCTCTTTGTCAGTCCAGTCATCAGGATCAGGGTACCTTTGAAAAATCTCACTACCTAATTGCTCCTTAGGCACTTAAATGCCTTTATAAATTGAGTCCTCATGCTCTCATCACAAGCAAAAGTCCATCAGGAGGTAGAAACATAACTGTTACAGTTGTTTAGCCATATTTTTTTGTTATAAGCATCCTTCTTAAATATATTTAAAATTGAGAATAAATTTGACTTTCATAGATATCCTAAGAAATTTGGATAAATCTGTTCTTAATCATCTGACTCCTGGTTGTTCATACCTCAGATACTGCTATTGCTTCTGGTGGACATGAATTTGAAGTCTGAGCAAGGTCTTATTTAATATATGAATAAAAAGAGTAGATTAATTTAAAACTCATTTTTTCTCCTTCTGAAGTTACTAAGAGACTTAGCAACAATCATAGTGCAGCCAAGTTGTGAAAACCCTCAACCTGTGTATCAGACTAACTTTCCCAGTATCAAGTAATTTACCTCTCACCTCCACCCCAACATTTTAAAATTGTGTCATCACTTGGTGCCAGATTTCTGGTGCAGATATTCCATGATCTTTCTGTTACAGTCTTCCCTTTTTCCAGAATTAGTTTTTCTGACTTTAGATCCTAAATTCCCAAATTAGAAAACTTATGCTAAATATCTTGACTAGACCAGGAAAAACTGTGATTTTACAAAGCTGATAAGTTTTTTTTTTTCTGTCACTCAAACAACACCTCAGTATTTTACGACAGTCCAGATTCATTCACCATGAAAATCAAATCTGCCAACATGCACTCAAGTTTTAGTTCAAGACCAAAGAAACAATGAAATTCTGCTTTGTGAACATCTATGTACCTTGTGGCCAGTCATGATTTTATACACATCCTAATTTTGCATTTGGCTGCTTCAGAACATCCAAGTTAACCTGCTCAGATTTTGATAGCTTAGTATGAATATCAAATCAAATCAAATCACATATTGATTCCTCCAGCCCATTTTAAAAATTGTATTGTGCTATTCCTATGGGCAAACAGGAAACTAATAGGTAGAGCCAGGAATTTATTGCTAGTATAAATGAAATCTTAATAATATAATCAACAAGATATTATTAGTGAAGATCTATTTTTTTTTTTTATGAAAAAAGGAAAACAAAATATAGAAAACACTATCACAGAAAATAAGCTTCAAAATGATAAAATTATATTTCTATATCCAATGTACACAATTACTTCCTCTTATCTATGCCTTTCTATGGTGTTATCAATTTCCTTTCCTTTCATTGCCTACTGTGATTCTAATGTTGATGGTGTCCATTTGGTGGTGCTAGTAGAGTGTACATCCTGGCAACATTTCCCTGTGTCCTTCTCCAGGTGGTGTCTGCTGTTGTTACTTATGTCTTCTTCCTCAGTCTAGGATTTACCAGGGGTAATTCCTATTTTTCCTAACATGCTTTTTACAACTTGCTCTTTCTTCACTGGTCTGTGAATCCATGTTATTTCCAATTTGTTATGTATGGTGTTTTTTAAATATGTTAGCTTCTCCAACTCTTTCTATGGTCTCTATTTCTATTAACCCTGCTCTGCCCAGCTTCAGAGTTGCATTTCTTTAACCGACCACTACCAACACCTCACAGACAGGAGGAATCCAATACCAGACTGTGCCCCAAGTCTGTATGTTTTGTCCTCTGCCCCAACTTCTCAAGGCCTCTGATAACATACCATGCCTGTGCTTTTCCACAGTATATAATTATATCAGACTCATCATTATCTTACTCTACACAGAATAGGTCCATTTCTACTATCTGTATAAAAACATGATTACTCTGTGAAGAAAAATTAAATAAATTAGACATGGCAAACTAGTCATTATACAAATTGCTCTTACAGATAAATAAACAAAGCTTCAGGTATGTCAAGGCAAGTTCAGATGAATCAAGCCTGACAAGCCTCAATGCTGGGGCCTTCCAGACTTCATACAAAACTTGTGGTCTGCTACAAGCAGTGGCACTGCTGCAGTTACTGTACTGTAACACTGCTGGATCAAGAAATGCTTGCAATCAGAAATATAAACTTTAGCACTGTACAAGTACGTATATACATATATATTTAAATATTAATTTAATATATAAATATTTAAATATATTTATGAAAATGTTGCCATCTCTGTTTCAGAACTTTGTAGAATACGACATTATAGTCTCTCTATTTTTTACATGCCTAAAGTCTTTGCTATAAACTGTTCATGCACCTTGATACCTACTGCCAGCTTTACTCTGCCTTTTGTTCTTTGAACAGTGCCAATAAAGCTACAACGGAGATCATGCTGCAGTTTCTGAGCTGGGAAAGTACAATGCTACTTCTGAGTAGTATCACACCTTGCTTACCTGACCTGAACAGATGACATTTGTGAAACACTTATTAGAGGAGACCATGTTGAGTAAAACAGGAATTTGATAATGAGTCCCGGTGGGATATCACAGCCAGCATCAAACCTTGTTCATACTTAGCATGGACAATTATACAACCAACATTTGGAAACAGGTCAGTCTTTTATGACTGTTTGTACAAAGATGCTCACGAAGATTGTATAGATTGGTTCAATGTCACTAAATTTTGTGTGGATACTTTTTCACAAAGAGCGGGACTTCAGATATGTCCCACTTAATTTACACTGGAAATAACATAAAGTGACTTTAGATTTGGATGAGAATGTTACACAGGGGACCTGATGATGCTTTACTTCTTTTTTTTACACCTTTTGTAAATTGCAGGTATCTGTCTCACATATTTCAGTGTTAATGACCTATAGGTCAGGTGACTTATATCTTCAAATTTGACTGGATATCACCAAAACATTACAGCATTCCCGTCTGTAATTGAACTCAGAAACTGTAATTGAACTCAGAAACTGTTAAAAGTACCTAGTGACCTAGCAAGTACTTCATTATTTTCACCTTCATGGGTCATCACAAGTCATTTACACATTAAGGACAAAAATAATGGAATGTACAACTAATTCTGGTTTTTCATTGTCTAATCATAATTGATTCTTATCTAAGATATTGTATATGATGAGCTATTCAGAAAACAATCATTAGTTACATACTTGTCAGGATAACTAAAACATAGCTTTACATACTTAATGGTAGTGACCTGGGGCTATGAATTCCAGATTTATTTTGGGACAGAGGGCCTGGTAAATGTTGTTGTGTTTTTTTTTTTTTTGGTACCTAAAAATGCCTTTTTTTCTTCTTCTTTTTTTTTTTTTTTCTTTCCTTACTGTATTACCATTACAGTAATAAATAACACAATAATTTCTTTATAGTATTGGTGGAAATTGTATGTACGCAATTATGAATCAAGTACTATGTAGCTAAAATTGTTCACAGTCACACCTGGACTTACTTAAGTGGGCTGGCTATTTTGGAATAAGTACTAACCCCTCATCAGGGTGCTTACACCATTATACTGACAGGGTGCTTACACCATATACTGACAAGGATAGCACCAAACATTAAAGTGCAGTGAAAGTAGACAACTGAGACATTCAAACCAGTATTAGTGACTAGATAGATCTGAAATAGCCATAAGTGCTCGGTTTGAAAAAGAATATGAGTTAAATACTATCCTGCTATAAATAGTAGCTCTTAAATAGCCATTTAGCTTGGCCAATTAAATTATTCGTTAGGGACTTGTGAGGTATTGATGAATGAAATATCCATAGGAGAATACAGTAGAGACTTGGTATCGTTATTGTAGCTCAATAAATTTGGGCTTACATACTTAACTAATTTTCTCTCATACCTCCACCAAAAACAACTTAGATTTCAGAGCTATATATATATAATGGGATTTTTACCCTGTTAGTGCAGATTGTGTTAAAAAGTTGAGAAAAATGTTTTCAAGCACATGAGATTTGATTTAAATCATAAGACTTCTGCAAGATATCTCAGCAATTACAGTTATTTCTACACCAGTGGTTTGGTTTAACTATGAGAGGGTACAGGTTATGAACACTTTACAAAAGAAGCAGAAAAATAATTATTGTGTGCAGTGTCTTCTTCAGTCCATATGGGAATGTGCTACCACTCATGGGATATGCAGTACTTCCCTCTAATGGAAATTCAACATCAAAAAGAGCTATTTGAGGGCTAGTATTCACACTGACTAATATTAGGCAACTCAGGAGACTAGTTTTGATTTGCAGTCATACAGGCAAGATGTTAGTGGGAGCACTCAGAATTCCTCTCTGAACAAGTTTTCTTTTTTCTAGGGAGTCTAATAAGAGCAACCTCCCTCCTCAAGTGCTAAAAGGTAGGCAGGGTGAATTCCCATAGCATTGCACAATATATTCAGGATCTCCACAATCTTCACTGGAGTTTGGTGGTGTCCCTCCTTCCTTTTTTCACATGGAATCTCACATCTGTGAAGAAATGAAAATTTCCACAACCTGTCCAGCATTTCAAAGATTTGCAGTGTAGTTGGACCATGTTTTTAGGCAGTGCCTTATTTTGGTTACCCATACTCCCACAATGCAAAACTCCAGAGTTTCTTCATCAGATAATAATGTCTCCTGGATCTTCATGAGACAGGGTCTCATTTCAGCAAGCTGGATTGGACAAAAATGAGTTAGCAGCAGATATAAAACACCTTACGTTAGTTTAACAAGGTGATAATAACCAGGTCAAATAAGTGTAAGCAAATCCGCCTCCCTAAGGTCATATGAAAACATTCCGTACCATAACATATCAGTAGAGACTGCTCTCCTGGTGAGCTGTAAACTTTCAGGCCTGACCCAAATTTTACCATTTCTTCCTTCCTGCCATGCAAAAAATGTACCGAAAGACAAAGAAGCTTGAAACAGTTTCCTGAACCATGCAGACTGAGGACAGCATATTAGGATACTGCAAGATAATACTCACACGTGGTCTATTAAGCGTCCAGGAAGAACAGATCCAAGCCACATTTTTGAACTACAGTTTAATGATACTGTACTAATATTTCTTTTAAAGTAACGATTTGAGTAAAAACACCTTCTAACTTTCCCTAAGAATCTTTAGTGTTGTGGATCTAAATTGGAGGAAGGAAAGAAAGAGGGCTTAAATCATACCATAGTGAATCATAGAATGGCTTGTGTTGGAAGGGACCTCAAAGATCATCTAGTTCCAACCCCTCTGCCATAGGCAGGGACACCACCTACTAGATCAGCTTGTTCAGGACCTCATCTAACCTGGTCTTGAACACCTCCAGGGATGGGGCAGCCACAAGCGCTCTGGGCAACCTGTTCCGTTGCCTCACCACCCTGTGAGTGAAGAATTTCCTTTTAATCTATAATCTAAATCTCCACTCTTTTATCTTAAAACCATTCCCCCTTGTCCTGTCATTATCCAATTGAGCAAAGAGTTGCTCCCCATCTTTTATATAATTGCAATGAGGTTGCCCCAGAGCCTTGTCTTCTGTAGGAAGAGCCCTAGCTCTCTCAGCCTTTCTTCAAAGGAGAGGTGCTCCAGCCCTCTGATCATCCTCATGGCCCTCCTCTGGACCAGCTCTAACAGCTCCACATCCCTCTTGTGCTGGGGGCCCCAGACCAGGACGCAGCACTCCAGGTGGGGCCTCACAAGGGCAGAGCAGAGGGGCACAATCCCCTCCCTCCACCTGCTGCCCACCCCTCTGTTGGTGCAGCCCAGGACACAGTTGGTCTTCTGGGCTGCAAGCACACACTGCTGGCTCATGTTGAGCTTTTCATCCACCAGAACCCCCAAGTCCTCCTCTGCAGGGCTGTTCTCAATGAGTTCTTCTCCCAGTCTGTGCTCTGGGATTGCCCCAGCCCAGGTGCAGCACCTTGCATTTGGACTTGTTGAACCTCATCAGGTTCACATGGACCCACTTCTCAAGCTTGTCCAGGTCCTCTAGATGTCACCCCCTCCTTCTGTTGTATCAACTGCACCACTCAGCTTGGTGTCATCTGTAAATTTGCTGAGGGTGTACTCGATCCCACTTCTTAAAACTGGAGATTCTTAAACTGGAGAAGAAGGTCCTGAAAAGTATTTGTTCTCAGCAGTAAAGAACATAGCAAATGACCTTCTCATAACATGGTGATTCTTATCTTTTTGATCTGCAATTTCATTCTAGTGACCCGTTTATAAACATATTTAGCCATATTTATTCACAGGTGTAAAATCTCCACGTATTATATCATACTGTCCTGGTTTCAGGTAGGACAGAGTTAATTTTCCTCCTAGTAGCTGGTAGGGTGCTATGTTTTGGATTAGGATGAGAAGAGCACTGATAACATGCTGATGTTTTAATTGTTGTAGAGCAGTGCTTACACCAAGCCAAGGACTTTTCAGCTTCTCGCTCTGTCCTGCTAGCAAGCAGGCTAGGCATGCAGCAGGAGCTGGGATGGGACAGACCCAGGACAGCTGACCCAAACTGGCCAAAGGGGTATTCCATACCATCTGACGTCATGCTGAACAATATATAGGGGTGGCTAGCTGGTGGGGGGGGGGGGGGGGCCGGCTGCTCGAGGATAGGCTGGGCATCTGTCAGCAGGTGGTGAGCAATTGCATTGTGCATCACTTATTTCGTACACATTGTTATTATTAATACTATTATTATTATTGTTATTATTATTATTATTGTTATTATTTTCCTGTCTTAATAAACTGTCTTTATCTCAACTCACAGGCCTCACTTTCCCGTTTCTCTCCCCCATCCCAGAGAGGGAGGGGGGATGGTGAGCGAACAGCTGTATGGTGTTTAGCTGCCAGCTGGGCTAAACCACAACACATACTAACCCGTAAGATAACTTTGTCTTCAAGTACAAGTTCTGTAAGATCCTCGAACTAATGTTTATACACATAGACCATTTCCCATAGTGACTATTTGTTAAAAAAATACGGACTCAGCTCTTCACTAGGATATTACCACGTACAAGATTTATTCAGAGAAAAGAAACTTTCAGATGGCATTTCAGGTAACCTCTGCCCCATTCTGTAATGTACCAAGTTGCAAAAAGCATCTGACAGATATGTGAAGCAGAAGTGCAATCCTCTTTAGAGATCAGAAAGGGATCTGAAAGTCAAGGGACAGAGATTTCACAGCTGTCTTTGGGGTGCAGAAGCCCAGCTGAGCCATCCTTGCCCAAGCTGAATGTCAGATGGTTGTGTTCATCTCTGACATTTCCCTGCCTCAGAGTGGTGGTGGTTGTCTCTTCGGTGGCTGAGAAATTTCATCTGAAAAAAAAAAAAGTGAGTAGATTGAAAGAAACACCAAGCATGGCAAACACCGTCTGAGTCTGAATACCTTACAAGATCAGTGAAGACAGCTCTCTCAGCTCAGTTCCAGATAAAAAGCCACTTTTGAATCTTTCTGATCCAAAGAAAAAGTCTCACTGATCCTTCCAAGCTGGTGCAGGAGGTTCCAAGTAGCCCTGTGAACATTACCTTCTCTTCCTTGTGGATTCACTTATTCTTCTTTCCATGGTCCCAGGTGCCTTCTGTCTCTCCTTTCATATCAGTTTATCTTTTTCTATTTTTTTTTATTTTTTTTTTTCCTGGTTATGTGTGTGCACAAAGAGCCTGGAGAACTGAAGAACAGATGCTTTCTCTGACAGATGTAACACTGTAAATTAGAAGATGCTTTAATGATGCTTAATCCACAGCTTTCAAAAAACATCTATTCAGCAAAGACACAGAACTTCACCTTTTATCTGATTAAAGCCATCTCCAATTTTTCCAAACAAGTTTTAAAATCTTTTTGATTTTTATCCCTGAAAGGTAAATTATTGCAACAGCATGATTTTCTGTTATACAACAGATCTACAGAATATTAAAAATTTGCAGCCATATAAAATGTACATTAAAAATGTTAGACTCTTGATAAATGTTACCAGTTACAATTGCCATAAAAAGAGGTTTCAAGACAGCAAAATAATTCAGATTAATTTTTTAAAAAGCAGTTCAAAGGAGAGACAGATGTCTTTTCCATCATTAGGAAAAGAATGAAAATGGAGGGATCAC